>NC_044037.1:48853186-49453186 GCF_901765095.1 Microcaecilia unicolor
GAAATGAACCATAGATGAACCACAAAGTCCAGAGCTATTAATTACTGCCTTTACAAATCTTACTGTGATATTAGAGTCACTAAATATATAAAAACATATGGGACTAGATTCTGTAAATAGCATGTTGACAATTTCTATGGGAAAATAATCTGTAGACTCCAATTTACATTACATTAAGCTCATTACATTTTTTTGAGTTTCTCTGACTCTTCCGGGAAGCAGGTTATATACCTGTATTTCGAAATGTATATTTGATGTGTTGATATTATGGGTTGCATGTGTACCTTTGAAATACTGCAAAGAACGATTTTCATTAAACTATTCACAACATAACAAACTTTTCTCATGACATCATCTCTAAATCCTTTCCTTCTAATTGTAATAAACTGATCCCTTCTTTCCACACATCCTAAGGTAAAAAAATGTTCACTTTCAGTTCTTCATAAGACTACTACTACTACTACTTAACATTTCTAAAGCGCTACTAGGGTTACGCAGCGCTGTACAGTTTAACAAAGAAGGACGGTCCCTGCTCAAAGGAGCTTACAATCTAATGGACAACATGTGCAGTCAGCTTACAATCTAATGGACAACATGTGCAGACAGTCAAACTAGGCAGTCCAGATTTCCTGGACAGAGGTGAAATGGTTAGGTGCCGAAGGTGACATTGAAGAGATGGACTTTGAGCAAGGATTTGAAGATGGGCAGGGAGGGGGCTTGGCATATGGGCTCAGGAAGTTTGTTCCAAGCATAGGGAGAGGCAAGGCAGAAAGGGCAGAGCCTGGATTTGGCGATGGTGGAGAAGGGGACAGTGAGGAGGGATTTGTCCTGTGAGCAGAGGTTTCACGTAGGAGCGTATGGGGAGATAAGGGTAGAGAGGTATTGAGGGGTTGCAGATTGAGTGGATTTGTAGGGTAGTAGGAGAAGCTTGAACTGTATGCGGTACCTGATCGGAAGCCAGTGAAGTGACTTGAGGAGAGGGGTGATATGAGCATATCGGTCCAGGCGGAAGATAAGACGTGCAGCAGAGTTCTGAATGGATTGAAGGGGGGATAGATGGCTAAGTGGGAGGC
Source organism: Microcaecilia unicolor (assembly GCF_901765095.1). NCBI lineage: Eukaryota > Metazoa > Chordata > Amphibia > Gymnophiona > Siphonopidae > Microcaecilia > Microcaecilia unicolor. The sequence continues at coordinate 48,854,260 of NC_044037.1, forward strand.
CAGTGAGGAGTAGGTTGCCCTAAACACTACTCTAAAAAGGACACGTACCCAGCGTGTATAATTTTTGGCACAGATTTTTAGGCAGCACTAAGTCTACCTAATATATTTACAGAGAGTGATTGAGCTCTATCAGTCTTTTTTCTTTTCCCGATGAAAACATTTCCAGGTGAGAAAGCTTTCCCTCATAGGCTAAGACCCCCATCACCAAAGTTATCAATTTGGTGCCACTTCTTTCTGCTTTTTGCTATTTTCTGAAACCATTTTGAGGAACAAAGCTCAGAAGTGACAGTGAAACTATAGTATATTGCTGAACATGTGCTTTGCACAGTGGTAAACTATTTTCCTCTTCTACACAAACTGGGCAGGTGGCACCTTGGCACTGTCTTTTCATCTCCAAGCATATATCAATGCTTGACAAGGTGTCCGATAAGAAAAGAGGAATTTATTATGGTCGCAGCATTCTACAACTTACATATGTAAAGACATTCACAGTATTGAGCAATTATATTTATGAATAAAGTTTACAATAACAAGCAATTAAATGCATGACGTGATCTTCTATCTAGAGCATTTTAGGGCAAGGGGGATCTAGCCTTTAGAGTCACACAGCTCTCTGTAGCCTAGTGGTTAGTGCAGCGGACTTTGATCCAGGTTCAATTCTCACTGCAGCTCCTTGTGACTCTCGGCAAGTCACTTAACCTTCCGTTGGCCCAGGTACAAATGAGTACCTGTATATACCACTTAAACCGCTTTGAATGTAGTTGCAAAAACCACAAAAAGGCAGTATATCAAGTCCCATTTCCCTTTTCCTTCCCTTACTTATGAAGTAGATTTCCTGTTCTGCCTGGGGCATTCAGCATAGGAATGCCTAGGCGCTAACATCACTGCTAAGTATCTCCCTCTTCTCAATTGTTCACTCTCCTTCTTGAAACCTTCAGCCTCCCCATTCCGTGGAAGTCTGAGGAAAGCACCACTGATCATCTGTTACTCTTCAGCTTCCTCATTCCGTAAATGACGGAGGTAGGCATCGCTGATCATCTGTTACTCTGACACTGGCCCTCCCTTCCATACAAGAGGGTGGGCTGCCCCTGGTATTAGACATCATCCATTGCACTACTAGCATGGGACAAAATCACTTCACATTTGACCTTGCTTTGGTCTAAGACATACTGCTGTGTACTCCATCAGGCTAGGAGCCACCACCATAGACCGAGACAGCGACATCTCAATTGTTGCAGTCTCCCCATCACCGTTCTCCTAGCTGCAGCCACTTCTGAAGCTCAGGTGCTCCCAGTACCCCATTAGCCATAGCCTGCTTCCACTTAAACATATGTAAGAGGCCTTTGTCCAAAGTGGCATTGAGAAGGATGGCTCATAACTGTAGCCTCTGCCACCTCAATAAAGAATAACCTAACTGAAGCCTCTACTGCCTCAATACAGTGTGACCTAGGTGTGACTGGAACAATCTCTCCCATGGCAGCCCATGACTGCCACTGTAAAATTCTATCCATGAAAATCTTCGACGTCAGCAGTAAACCAACCTCAACCTTGCAGGCAGTGGAAGCCTCCTGGAGCTATAGGATTCATTAAGCCTCTTGAGAAAGTCAAGCCCTCTACGTCATCGAGTAAGTATTTGTGGACATCCCTTGGTGGTAGGGATTATGAATGTCCTTCGGTTGATTAGACCTCCCCCCTCATTGTTCAGCTCATTGAGTAGCCTAGTTATTTAGTTCCCTATCTTCCCATCCCTGTGCAAGCCGCAGAATCAGGCAATCGCTAGATCATACACAAAGCTGTCAAAACTATGCACACCTGAATAACCTATGCAACTTTCACCAAACTATTGCACCCACTGTGCCCATTAGCCAGCGAACCAACTATCAGCATGGGAGCACAGAAAACAGAACATCCATAGGGTTGGATGTATACTACTACTACTTATCACTTCTATAGTGCTACAAGGTACACGCAGCGCTGAATACAACCTATTGCGCCAGTTAGCCAACTCACACACTCTCTCTACGTTTGACACAGACTTATATCCACAGCTTGTATATGATGAGCAATGACCGTCTTAGAAAGGACAAATATTATCTACATCTGTAAGTGTGACCAATGCGGGTACAACACTGTGACATTGATAGTGCATTGAGATCGTGGAGAACCTGGCTAACGACATTGCTAGAATCTAATGTTGAAAGGAAAGGACATGGAGCTAGGGAACTTGGCTGTTGGCATTGTGGAAAGCCTATCTCAATCCAATTAGGCTTGTTCTCATCAATGCCAAGTCCTAGCTGATGTTGCATAACATGATGGGGGCTACTGTATAATGCATAACATGATTTGGGCTGCAGCATGATGTGGGCTTCGTGCCCATGAGATAGAAATGGTTGGCAAGAGGAGCTAAGGGCTAAGTAAGTGGTGTGTCATGGGTCCTGCTTGGAACTGCACGGGACAATAGGATATAGGATATTAAGCTAGGAAACCGTTGATGACAGAACTCATCAATATTGCTTCGGCTCTGGCATGCGGGACAATTGCAGCAACTGCTTCTACACTGTGCTTCCTTCCCAATTGGTGTCATGTGCAACCAGCACCACTAAGGCTTCTGCGCTGTGTTTCCCTCGCAACTGAACAAATGCTTCCATGCCACACTCCCTTCTCAGCCTGCAACACAAGGCCTGCCAAGAATGCCACCTATTCCATCAAAACTGTCCCACCTGATTCACTCACTGCGCACCCAATCAAGCTCTGTAGCAACAGCTTAATGTGCATCCAGTCTGGATCCGGAGGCTTCCGGAGAACGAAAAAAATGTATTCTCTAACATCAGAGAAAACTAACGTGAGAACATGTGGCCTCATCGAGCATGGGACAGGAGAAGCAGAGCAAACCAGAGAGCGGTAGAATGCAAAATGCTAGGGGGGGGGGGGGGGGGGGGGGGGGGTGGTGCTAGCCAGCCCAAACCCTGGAAAATTGAAAAGACAACCTGAAAACATAAGTGAAAATGGTTTTGGCACGCAAATAACAGGGAGCACCCTGAGCCATTGGGCCAGTAGGCAAATGGCGATTGTACCTTTGCTAACACTGCTGTTTCTCTGCCCCTTGGACTTCCCCTCTTGCTACCTGCCTCCACCTCCCCCCTGTTCTAATCCTTACTACCTCCCCATTCGTATCGCTGACTAGCATGCCGAGTCGTGCCTATGCGCCCCTTCCCCTTTCCCTAGCCCCCATGCCCATCCCAACCAGAACCTCAATTTTGCCTGGCCGCTACCCGTTTTTGTGTCTGACCGCCTATATGTCTGGGTCATCGCCCTTAACATTTCTTCTTTAACACATTCTTGGCACTTGCCTGGCATGGAGCATTTTTGGTCTAATGCCTGGGTATTCAACCCAGTTCTCAGGATACATCCATCCAACAGATTTTCAGAATAACCACAATGAACATGCATGAGATAAATTTGCATGCACTACCTCCACTGTATGCAAATCTATCTCATGCATGTTTATTGCAGCCATCTTGAAAACCTAAGGACCAGGTTGAGAACCCCTGTTTTTATGTATAACCATATACTATTGTTTAAAATTGAGATAAAAAGAATTTGCAATATTTTAACATATAACTGTAATTTCAGCAAAAAGTAAATAAAATACGTGAAGCCTATTTTATATAGGGCATCTGGGTTGGAAATGGACCGGCCGATATTCAGACAGCAGCGGTCAGCATTTTTATATCCACCACCAGCTGTATTCCCAGATGTTCAATGCTGTGTCATGTCCGAGCAACTGGCATTGAATATCCAGTTTTAGGTTGGCCGCTAAAGCTTATGTGGTTAAGTGCAATATTCAGACCTTGAACCGCATAAGCTGAACCGTTTAAAGATAAGCCTGCTATTTATGTGGCCCAATTTAAGTGGTTATCTTATGTGGTCATGGGCTGAACATTGGCACTTAACTGCATAAGGGCCAACTCTGTCCCCAGAGTGCTCACAAGTTAGTCGGCTTCGGTGCAGGTGTTAACTGTAAATATTCAGTGGCACTATCCGTGTGGCGAGTGGTTCACTTACTGTACGGTCATTTCTTTTTGAGAAAAAAGACAGCCTTTTACCCGCTACTGTAAAAGGGAGCCTCAGCGCACGTCTAAAACACAAACTGATGCTAGCACAGGCCTCCTTTTACCACAGCTTAGTAAAAAGACCCCTAAGTTTTGTTATTGGCAGGGCTTTTTTTGAGGGGGTATTTGGGGGTACTGAGTACTGGCACCTTTTCCATTGTCTGCTAAAATTGATCCATGGTCCCCAAGTTTTAATGAAAGAGCTCACACCAATTCTGCCTTGTCATAGACTCTGTGACTGGTTGCAAGGGATCTGGCTATTGTGGGGTGGGTCCCTCAGCGATCACCCCACCCCTGAAGGGTGGCCTAGCATTTGAGTACCGGCACCTTTTTTGCTAGAAAATATGCACTGGTCATTGGCCTGTTTTAATGGCAGCATTAACAAATGAGTATTAGTTTTAAAAAAAATAGAAAAACAGCCATTTTTCGGCTGTGGGAAAAGTGGCCTCAGTGCATGGGAAAAACCCATGTAAGGGCGCGCTAAGGACAACTTTTGCTGCAGCTTTGTAGAAGGACCCAGAGGTCTCATTCCTTATAATGGGACCTGCACTATAATAGCACGTGTTAGTGGTAAAATAACATCTTAACAGTAGTTCATATTGATAACCACGTTCCCTAATGGGGAAAAGTAGCTGCTTTGGGCAGATCACTACAGCTATTCTCATTAGGCCATGTGGCTCTGCTCTTGAATAAATATGGATTTGGATTTAATTATTCAACTTTCCAAATCTGAGATAAAGGCTAGCTAAAAAAATGTACCAAATACCTAATCATGGGCTGGAGGATGCTAATTTTCTGGACTGCCTTGGAAAATGTAAGATTGTATATCAGTAGAAGTTCAGCATGTTGCTCACTCCTCATTACTATCATTTATATAAATTAGGTAGTAATTTTGCTGTTTTAGAGATGCAGTAAAACAATCCACATACTATATGGAAGCTGTGGAAAAATACATGCAAAGCACCTCATTACTATGCAAATCGAATAACACAGCTTGCAGTAAATTTCACAAGCTCTGCTATTTGTGGGAAAAATAACTCCAGCTTTCAGGTGGCATTATTTTTCCTCCTGGGAGCATCAGGCTATGGTCCAGTGCTTCTGGGCATAATTTTATATGGTCGCTGGTGAAAAATTGTCATGCAGACCCCTTACCTCCAAAGACACTTCCTGGACCTTCAGCCAATGCATCCTACTCCCACAAACATCCCCCTGAAATCTCTTCCCCTTCCAGAAGACTTCCCACCACACTTCCCCCAAAGATTATCCACCCCTCCATGAGCCCCCCAGAGTTCCCTTTGTAATCCATGATGTCTAGCAGTATGGGAAAAGAGTGATCCCCAGGCACTCCTTTCATGTCTGGCTCCAGGTTCAAAATTGCACTCGGAAACCCCTAGTGGTAGTCTTGCAGTACGATAGCTAGAAGTCAAGCTGCCAAATAACCATGTACTTCAGAAACTGCAGGCAATGGCTGACTTCTGTGAGATGTCTCATTTTCTTTTTTTCCAATTGTAAGTTTTATTCAACATTTCAAGAATTATACAATACAGATAATCTCATAGCCTAATGGCTACCAAATCTCAAATGTAACAAAATGCATCCGCAACAAATAACCAGATTGATTTTATTATCCCACCCCTCCCCCACCCTGCACCTCTTGTCATGACTGTCTCCCCTGAGTATCATTAACAGTGTTCCAGAGTCCTTCTAAATGAGTCCATTCTGTCGCATCGGCCTTATATCTCCCAGTCCTCCGATCGAGATGTCTCATTTTCTATTACTTTTGTAGTCAATTTATTACATGCACATAGCAATCAGACCACCATGAGGGAGTGAGAATAGCTACTCCAACAGAAATGTCTTTCACTTCTTCAACATGCAGATGGTCCTGAAATGTCATATCACTGATGTCATCTTGAGCATTAATTGTTAACACAGCAGACAACAGAGAACAGTTAATATACTATTTGCCATGCAAGTAACACTGTGGCTATTTTTCTCTGTCTTTGAAATATGATCCCTTGGTTCAGGAAGCTAAAACGCTCTCGATGACACTATTCGTGCAGCTACGCATCTATCTCCAGGATGCGAGTTTCTTTCTTCTGTGGCCTTGTGACTCTGGGCTCCTTGTGACTCTGGGCAAGTCACTTAACCCTCTGTTGCCCCAGGTACTAATAAGTACCAGTATATAATATGTAAACCGCCTTGTCTCTTTGCGGATGATACTAAACTCTGCAACAGGGTGGACACCCTGGAGGGTGTGAATGACATGAGGACGGACCTAGCGAAGCTAGAGGAATGGACTGATATTTACCAACTAAGGTTTAATCCCAAAACATGCAGGGTCATGCACTTGGGTTGCAGAAATCCGAGGGAACAGTACAGTATAGGGGGTGTAGTGCTTCAGTGTGCGAAGGAAGAGCGGGATTTGGGGATGATTGTGTCTGACGACCTTAAAGCTTTCAAACAGGTAGAAAAAGTGATGGCCAAAGCCAAAAGGATGCTTGGGTTCTTAAAGAGAGGCAGCAGGAAAAAGGAGGTGATAGTGCTGTTGTATAAGTCTCTGGTGAGGCCTCATTTGGAGTACTGTGTGCAGTTCTGGAGACCGCACCTACAGAAAGATATAAACAGGATGGAGTCAGTCCAGAGGGCGGCTACAAAATTAGTAAGCGGTCTTGAATGCAAAAATTATAGGGACAGGCTTATGAATCTCAACATGTATATGCTGGAAGAGAGGAGGGAGAGAGGAGACATGATAGAAACATTTAAATATCTCAAGGGCATTTATGTACAGGAAGAAAACCTTTTTCAAATGAAGGAGAGCTCTGGAATGAGGGGGCATATGACAAAGATAAGAGGGAATAGGCTTAGGAGTAACCTAAGGAAATATTATTTCACAGAAAGGGTGGTGGAGGTGTGGAATGGCCTCACGGTGGAGGTGGTGGAGTCGAGGACTGTTCCAGAATTTTAAAAGGCATGGGATAAGCATGTGGGATCGCTTAGGAACAGGAAGAATTAGGGGTTACAGAGGATGGGCAGACTGGATGGGTCATGTGGCCTTTATCTGCTGTCATGTTTCTATGAATGTAGTTGCAAAAACCACAGAAAGGCAGTATATCAAGTCCCTTTCCCTTTCTCTGCCCTTCCCTTTATCCTTGACAGTTCTTTTTTTCAGCTTGCAAGAGCCACCTTACATTTCATCCCATTCCTCTTACATTTTTACCCCTTAACAACCCACTCACTTGTTCCATTGGCTCGCTCCAAGGCCCTATTCAGAGCTCCATAGCCCTCTTCAGCTCAGCCCCTCCTTCCTGTGACTGGATCCTACCATATTCTTGGCACTGAATTTGAAAGGGGGAGAGGCACTGGAGAGCTGTAGAGATCTAAACTCTGAAAAATATCCAGATACCATAGCCATCATTCTGGTTGCAAGACAGGAGATTTACAAATTAGGAATCCTGAAAAAATCCAAACAGTTTGGCAATCTTGGGCTCCTGAGTCCTCAGACTTAAATTTTGGGCCCTAGACATATGCCTGGGTTTAATCTGGATCTTTCTTTAACTGTGCCACATTATCTGGTGTCTTAACAAAAAAATGCACGATAAATTAACGTGTGTTAACTGTAAGGTACAAGCCCCACCCATTCTCCACAGTCTCTGCCCCATTCCATTCTAGGCAGTAAATTTGAGAATCAACACTTGCTGCATTAAGGAGGTAATTCAAGAAATAAGGTCTAACATTTTCATGCCAATTACGCATGAAAATGATTAGAATACCAGCATAAACAAAGGTAAGTATGCACATACCTGTGTAACTGCCACGAGCTGTTCTGTAAATATGTACACATCTTACATAGCGTGATTGCACCAATCCCAGTCACTCCCCCCTTTCATCCGCTCTGCCAACATCTACATCTTTTTTTGTTGAATAGATTTTCTGTTTTCATTGCTGAGACAGGGGGTAACTTAGCCCTGCTCCCCCCCTCCCCGCTATTTGAGAACTTCATGGCTCGTTATCTCTCAGAAACAAAAGGAAATTTCAGCCTTCACTTTCTGTAGCTCAATCCCTCCTCCCCCCTTGCAGCATGTGGAAGTTAACTCTACGATAGAGAACAATTTGCTTGCAGATCCCCCCCCCCCCCTTCCCTGAATTGGTGTCTCACCCACACATTGAGACTGTGGAATTCTACCTGCCTCTGAGGTCCTGTGCATGGAATGGGGAGTATTTCTGAGAATTCTGCCTTTGAAGGCTTTAGATTTCAATTTTCCACCTTAAAGCTTTAACTTGGCTTCCAGAAGCTTCCTCCCACACCTTCCTCTGTCATTGGCACCCACATATATCACAACAGACGGTTTCTCCTCAGCACTGTCTAAAATTCTATTTAGGTAATGTAAGAGGTCTGCCACCTTCACAACAGGCAGGCAGGTTACCAAGCAATTCTCACGTCTACCAGCCACCCAGCTATTAATATTATGAAGTTTTGTTTCCACCAATGAAAATGAGCGTGAAGAAGGTAAAGTTCGACTAAGTAACAAAAAAGCAGATAAGCAAACAACAAAAAGTGATACGACAGATGGGGGAAAATCTTATCAGGGTTGAACAGAAAAACAAGTGAAGAAGAAAGTTAATAGAAACACAGCTTAGTGTTTAGCTTTATTATTATGATTTGATATACTGCCATTCAAACAACATGGCTGCCAACGTGGTGGTTTACAACAACCTGTGCAACCATGAAAGACTTTCCAACAATTAAGATAAATGAAGAAAACATAATGAATCACCAGAAAACAGATCACTTCAAAAAGATCCAAAAGAAAAGAAAGAGAACTATACAAACAGGAGAAATATATTAAGCAAGTGAAAGATGAGGAACTGAAGGGTGAATGTATTTATTTATTGGGATTTATTAACCGCCTTTATAAAGAGGTTCACCCAAGGTGATGAACAGCAGATACAGTTTAACAACAGTAAAATGAACAAGTATAAACATAAATATAATAAATGAGGCAAACTTGAAAACAGCAAATTGAAACCTAATTATAGGACTACCATGAAACAGGAATATTGGAATAAAAGAGTTAAGAGATTATAGAAAGATGGAGAAATAAAAGAAGGGGTATGGAAAAAGAAGCCAAACTGTCACAACCACAGGAATGGTGAACCCTTGGACCACAGCTGGAGCTGCGGCAGACAAATCCCCTGGCTGGCACAAGGCAGGAATCAGGGCAAGACAGGACTAGACAAGGCAAGGCTAGACAGGACAAGGCTAGAGTGAGCAAGGCAACACAAGGCAAGGCTACAATGAGCAATGCAGGACTAGACAAGGCAAGGCAGATAAGACAGGGACTGGATCCAGACAGAGCAAGGAAAACAAGGCAGCAGGGCTAGAACTGGAACCCAGGCAGGACAAGGCAAAACAAGAAACTAGGCTAGAGCTGGGTTCAGACAGGCAAGACAAGGGCAGAGCAAGAACTGGATCCGGACAGGACTAGACAAGGCAATGAGCAAATCTAGGCTGGAACTAGGCACTAAAGACAAGGCAGGCAAGAAAGAAAGCAAGGACTAGACAAGACAGGACTAGAGGCAGGAACAAGAGACCGAGGCAAGGAAAGTTTGGAAACAAGGCAGGGCTGGAGCTTGGTAGGAACTCAGAGACGAGGCAGGGGTGGAGCAGGAGCACAAGCAGGATCAAGGCTGGAGCAGTAGCAGGAACCGAACAAGACTGGTGCAGGAACAGGCTTGAGACCTTGACAAAGCAGAAAACCTCATTGCGAAGGCATCTGGGATGTGCCTCTATCAAGGGTGCTGCTGCTGATGTCACAGAGAGGTGTCCCCTGGTGACTCCACCCACTAGAGCAACAAGAGGGCTTCTGGTGCTTTTGCGTGCGCCCCAGCAGGATCGGCACACTGGAGCAGGCCGCCGCCTGAACAAAGAGCAATGAGGAGACAGCGTGGGACCAGGTCCGATGCCCCCACAGTGTCAGAAGGTGAAGCTGTGACACAAACTTGAGAATGATGAAGGGAAATGAGAGATAAGATGAAGAAACAGAGGATATACTCTTACATTTTTCATTAGACAGACTGTTGCTTTCTTTGATTTTTTCCCCATAGTATCAGTGCATCATTCTTAACCCCTTTATTCTGTGTGTAGACTATTCTATTTTACCAGCTCAGACAGCATTAAGATAAAATATGTTCTTGTTTTACCTACAAAATGAAAACATGTCATTTAAAATTATATTTTTAGCTTCAGCTATGGTTGCCTGTGATTTCACATACTTTAATAAAACTTCATTTCTTCCAGAAAACGCTTTTCTCAATGTAATAATCTCAGACAATATTGAGAACAATAAGGCATACTTCTCATTCCTTTACAAAGTGACTCTATATATGTACATTTGCAAATGTTTTTTACATTTGATATATCTGTTAACACGATACAAGCATGATAAATTAACATGCATTAACTGTGAGGTGCAAGCCCCACCCATAGACAAGAGACATCACTTGAAAGGACTTTTTTTCTGTTTTAATGTTTTTCCTTCTTTTGGGTTTGGAGTTTCTTCCACTTCCCGTTTCTTTGGCTGGAAGATCTGTTAGCACTGAAGCTAGAAACCAGTACTATAGTGCTACATTTCCACCCTTATTTTAAAATAGTAACAATGTAACATAATAGATGATGGCAGAGAAAGACCAATAAAGACCAGACGAGTCTACCCAGGAATAGGGTTACCATACATACAGATTTCCCCAGACATGTCCTCCTTTTCAGAGGACTGTTGGGGATCCAGATGGTTTTTTTTCCAGCCCTCCCATTTGTCCGGGTTTCTGGGCTGGCGAGCGGGCTGGCTGGTGGACAGGCAGGCAGGCTGGCAGGTGGGGGGGGGGCAGGCTGACATTCTCCCCCCCTCTCAAACCTACTGTAATGCACCCTGGTGGTCTAGTGGCCTCTTTGGAGCAGAAAAGTGCCCCACTCTTTCCTGCCCTCTGCCACTGACCTGCCCACTGCTGCTTCTTGAAAATGGCTGCTGCGACTTCAAGTGGCAGCCTCGCGAGATTTGCGATGACAGGGAGCGGGTTTTACTGCTGACTACGGATCACATTACAGCTCTCACCATTGCAGTGGTTCAGGCTCTGGACCTGCATCTTATGCAACTCTCAGGGCAAATGACAAATTTAGAAGCGCTTTTGGCGGACACCTCCAGGAGAATGGGGGAACTGGAAACGTGTTTCTACAATCGAGGACTCTCAAGCAGTGGTGGTGGACAGTGAGCTGAGAACCCAAGCTGTGACTCAGGTAGACCTAGAAAACTGCTTCTGCAAGTACAATTTATGCTTGATTGGGCTCCCCATAACTGTGCCGGACGCCTGCCTCATTCTGGAGTTGGAGGAATTGTTGACCACAGAGTTACCACTGCCTGCTGGCATGGGCCCTTTCCATTTGGAGCAGGCGCATCACCTTGGGAGACACCGGAAGGGTCAAGTTCAACCCAGAGCCGTGATAGTTAAAATCCACAACTATGCACATAAGACTGCACTGCTCCGCAACTATAAGCCGAAATGGGAAGTTTTGCAGTTTGAAGACCTCTCTGTCCATATCTTCCAGGACTACGCATCTGCACTAATGGAGAAATGGCGTGCTTTTACACCTCTGTGCCCGTGTCTGGTGGAAGCAAACAAGCGTTTTATGTTTTTTATATCCCGCCATCTTAAAGGTGTTCCACTTGGGCTGCTGGCATACCTTGGAAACCATTACAGTGGCCCAGGATTTTGTTAATACTTTGGGAGCCCAGGAACCTCCTGCTACACCATGACTAGTCTTTCTAATGGACAGTTGTTGACTCATGTTTTATTGTGTCCTATGAGTTAGTCTCCAATGGAGGACCTGTATTGCTCTTGATGTTCACGTGTGTATTGGCTGAGTTTTTTTCAGTGTTTCCTTTCTGTGACCCTTGGCTCTCAAAAATTTCAGGTTGTTGCACTTTATCTATTAGTCTCTTGCCTGCTATTTGAGCTCAGGGGTGCTTGTCTTTTACTATGCAGGTTGGGTCGGGTGGGCTCTCTGCATAGTAAGGGTGACTCCTTGTGCTTCCAGGCCCTTCTTGGAAAGACGGGCGCTCTATATTGGTGGTATGGATGTAATTGGGAGTGGTGATTGAGGGATTGGGTTGAGTGGAGGATGGGAGGGGTTAGTATGTGTAGTTTGGCTGGTGTGTTGTGTATGTTGGGTGGTATGTATGTGTGTGCTTGCATCTTGGGGGGGCAGAGTGGTAGGAGGGGTTTATTTTTTCCCAGATGATACTGGTTGGGACAAGTTTCAGGGAGTTTTTGATGTATTTTGCATTTTCATGCTCTGTGTTGGTTGTTTTCGGTCCCAGAGGGAGGCTGGGCTCTTGGGGTTTTCTCTGGTGTAGCTTTCTTTTTCCTCTCTCTCTCTTACATGCTTCTCTTATGTGTCCTAGATTGCTCTCCTGGAATGTGGGTGGTAGCACATCCCCCTTAAAGTGAGCTAAGATTTTATCTGCTTTAAATTGCGCTCCAGCAGATACAGCCTGTTTCCAAGAGACAAGGCTCACTGATGGGGAACATGATAAGCTTGAACTCCAGTGAGTGGGTGAAGTCTATGATTCTTCTTCCGGGGGCAGACATGGTGGGATCGCAGTACTTATCTGTAAGACCTTACAATGTTTGGTACAGGTCTTGGCTAAGCCTAGTACTGGCAGGTACTTGTTTTTACAATTGACTTTGCAGGACAGGGATATGTTTCTGCTGGTAGTGTATGGCCCTAACCAGTATGAACCAAACATTTTTGTCTAACTTTATACAGCTCCTCACTCCCCAACTTGTTAAAATCACTGATTATTTTAGGGGACTTCAATATGCTTATGGGCCTGGTCCTAGATAGGTCTACTACCACTTCAGTGGAGGCTGGAGATAAAAAAGGGGGGTTTTTGTATTCTTTCTGCATGGCATTGGCAGTAGAAGACTCACGTCGCTTTCTCCACCCCCAATTGAGAGATTACACATATCTTTCCAGAGCTCATGGCTCTTTCTCCCATTTGGACTATATCCTGCTGCCTACTTCAGTCACTGCTGATGTTTTAACCTCTGAGATTGGTCCAGAGGAGATCTCAGTGATTTGGGCAGACCTCAGGATGGAGCCCCTCTATCAACAACAGAGGATGTGGGGTTCCTCCTCTTATTTAATGGATTTTCAAAATTATTTATCCCACAAATGGAATGATTATTGTAAATCTAATGAACAGCACATAACTGACCCTCTTCTTTTTTGAGAGACAGCTAAAACACTTTTGAGGGGTGATATTTTAGCCTACACTAGTGCCTACAACAAACGTATTAACCAGGGCATTATCACCACACAATGGACAATGCAAAAGGCTAAGGGGGCCTATATTCATGCACCTACCCTAGCTAATCCATAGCGATGCAAGTGGCTTTTAATTCTCTTTTGCATGAGTGGACTCACTCAGCAGTCCTTACTGTTTAGGAAGTACATTGGTTTGGTAAGTCACCAAGGTTTGGCAAAAGAGATCACTCTTTTTGGTCATGAAGTTCAAGGATGGGGTTTCCCACTCTTGAATTGAGGAGATAGCAGGTATTCTGAGGGACTGTTTTCAAGGTATCTACCAGCAGGGTGTAGATTTTTCTTCAGAACAATTTTTGGAGTATTTAAAAAATGTGAGTCTCCCTAAATTCTTCCCAGAGGCAATGGAATATTTTAACAGCCCTCTTCAAACTAAGGAGCTCCAATGAGCAATCAAACTCATCCAACCACATAAATCCCCAGGTCCTGATAGGTTTTTGGGTGAATTTTATAAGATGTTGGGTCTACAGTTATGTGGACCACTTTTAGCCTATTATAATGAGGCAGTGGCCCGTGGCATGCTTCCTCACTATGCTAATGAAGCGGTGGTGACCTTATTGCTGAAACCAGACAAGCCAGGAGATTCCCCCAATTCTTATCACCCTGTTTCCCACCTGAATGTTGACCTTAAATTGTTTTCTCGGATATTGGCTGACTGCCTTCTCAGCATATTACTACTGTGATTTATGTTGATCAGGTTAGGTTTATGTGGGGAGACAGTCAGTCTTGAATGTCCGCAATGCACTTTTAGCACCTGCCTATGGCCAGCATCGGGGTAGCTCTCTCTTGCTTGCCAGTCTAGATGCGGCCAAGGCCTTTGACTAGGTTAATTGGTCCTTCATGCTTATGTGTGTATCGAGGGGTGATTTTCTGAGGCTATTCACACTCTATATAACCATCCTCATTCCTCCTTGTTGGTGAATGATGTTCACACAGATTAATTCCCTATCGAATGAGACACAAGGCAGGGTTGTCCCCCCCTTGTTTATTCTCAGTCTAGAGCCTTTGTTGTGCTCATTGTGAGGAGAGGAGGAGGTACAGATTCTGACAGTTTGATCTCATACTCTCATGACCTTGGCATTTGTGGATGATTTGTTGTTGGTCTTAACAGACCCACAGTGCTCTCTTCCACTGGCTCTGGGATTGATAGAGGAATATAGGATTCTTTGTGTTTTACTCTTAATCTGATCAAGTCTCTAGCTTTGCCCTCTACTCCTGTACTCTACTCTTGGGTGGGTCCTTTCCTGCTTCAGTGGGCTACTCACTCTATTCATTACCTGGGGTAATCCTCCCTACTGATTTGACCACATTGTTGCTCCTTTATTTATGTACACCAAACTTCATTTGAATGTATGTCGGGCTTATCCTTTGTCATTGATGGGGAGGATTCATTTGTATAACATGCTCATTTGCTACATCGATCACTCTTACCTCTGACAAGGCAAGTGGGCTCAGATGTCTTTGCCCCATATTGCATCTCCTAGAGCCCAGGAAGGTTAGGTTTGCTGAATCTCCGCTATTTGACTGTCAGTTATGGCAAGAGACGCATCAACGATTGGTTTCGCACCACTTCCATGTTTTCTTGTACCTCCTTGGAATTGGCTTTCTTTGAAAAGAACATTTTAGTGCTTATCTTCATGCTATGAAGCACTCATAACTGTATGCACAAATTTGCAATTTAATTGAATAACAAGCCTATTAACACCAATAATTAGGTGCTATCAATTATTGGTGCTAATTGGCAACAATTTGAATTTATGCATACATCTTCCTAGTTGGCATCCTATAAAGATGTGCATGTAAATTCTTATATGCGATTTAAAAAGAGGTGTGGTCACGGGAGGGGCATGGATGGGTCAGGGACGCTCCCAGAATGTGCACGTAGTATTATAGAATACAGCAGATCTGCAACTAATTTAGGTGTGAGGATTTACACCAGGTTTTAGTTGGTATAAATCCTCACAACCAAAATGTGGCACAGGTCCCAGAGGTAAGCATTATTCTATGAGTGGCACCAAAATCACAGCTAGATGATCCAAAACCCTGCTCGCTAGAACAGCGTATGGCAATAATGCCCCTATGATCAAAGCTACTAGCATGCAAATTCATGCGTGCTATTACCTCTGATCATAGGGGTACTTCTGTAGGATAACTGTGCCTGGGCATGCGCCCAAGGCACAATCCTCCTGCAGAAGTTGTTCGACAGGTCCGAGCTGTCAAAATAAAAACCCAGACCTGTCAAATATTGCAAGGGGCTTGACCACCAGACCCCCCTTCAACAAAAGAGCCTCCCCACCCCAGCCCAGCCAGACCCAAACCCCCTGACAGAAGATGACCAGACAGACAGTCCTTGGTTGTCTAGTGTGTCCCCTTACCTCAACCCTCCCTCTACCCCCCGACAGAAGAAAGGGCTGGTGGTCCAGTGGAAGTCCAGCTCCCACCTGGTGATTTAGCAGCCCCGACCTTCCCATACCTTCAAATGATGGAGGAGGGAGTAACGTAAAGGAAGCTCCACCAAGCACATCCCAAGATGCACTGGGCAGGGCAGGGTGCCATCATTTTGAGGATGTCCTTGCAGAGGACTCCCTCCCACCTAGCACTCCCTCCCACCTCCAACTTCGAGGTAGGCCATGGGGGGGTGCCAGTACCGGTAAGAGTTAGGAGGGCTAGCAGTCCCACTGGACCATCAGGGTCTCTTCAGTGTTGGGGTGGGGGCAAGCTGTCCCACTGGACCACCAGAGTCTTTTTTGTATTTGGGGGTGGGGGGCTTGGATGGCCCCTTGTGTTTGAGAGGGGGGGTGGGCTTAGGTTTGACAGGTCCAGGAGAAAATCCAAAACCTGTCAAACCTCTTCTGCTGGTCTCTCCCATCCCTCTCTTGTTCGGCAAACCATAACGCCAGCTCCAAGCTGGCATAGGGTTTGCAGTGGGAGCAGCGCCCTTGTTTGGCGGTCTGCCCACTGATCATAAGGGAAGAATATGGGAGACCCTCATCTACATGCATTTGCATGTACTTATCTGTCAGAACTGGTGAGTGCATTGTTATAAATGCTTGCCGGCTCTGATCATCTGGTGGGAGGAAACACGGGTGCTAGTACAGCACTATTGGCCTCTAGCACCTACGCTTGCTTTTGATCATCTGCCTGTCAGAACGCCAGTTATAGAATAACACTTATTTTTTTCAGTGCCCAAGTTTGGGTATCATTGACAGAATCTAGCCCTAAATGGGTGGCATCTTTTTATAAACCTGTTTATAACTGTCATAGGAAAGTTTGAAGACTATACTAACAGGTTAATAACTATTGAGTGTTGATGCATCATTTTATATTGTTTTGAGATACTTAAAATATCTGTATTAACCTTGAAATGAATTTTTATTCAAGCTGAAACCTATATTTGTGGTAATTTCCCTATAGAATGCTGAATTAAGATAAACTTGCCATGTAATAAACTTATGCAAACTCTACTTTCCACATGAAAGTGGAAGAACAATTTTGCTCAATAAGCAACGTGAAGAAGCATATAAATTATAAATTTTAGATCCTCAATGGTGATGCAAATGTGGCATGAGATGACTCAAAGGCAGAAATTTATATTTGACTATCCATATCAGAAATGTGATATGAGCGCACAGAGGGCTTTTGACATACATTCACTCACTACGTACACTGGCGTGGTTTTGTCAAATCCTACTAATGTTCAGGTGAATATCATACCAACCTCAGGCTACAAGATCTTCCTGAAAAAAACCCTATGGCACTGACATACTAATCAATCATTTGCGTTATTTCTCACATCACTTCATTATTTATTGCATTTGTACCCCACATTTCCCCACCTATTTGCAGGCTCAATGTGGCTTACATTTTTCCGTAGTAGCGATTGCCATTTCCAGGATGAGAAATACAAATTGGTATTGCATTAGAGTTCATAAGTGATAGTTCATAAGATTAGGCGGTCAAGTATAAAGGGTTCATTTCCGTAGTGGAAAAACAGTGGAATAGCGTTAAGGTGCATTGGTGACATGGTGAATGAGGTAGTCATGAATGGAGAGTTCATTTTTTTTCTGTTCAGGTATGGGCTTCGTTGTCTGGTATTTAGGTTGGATCAATTGTGGTATGCCTTTGGGAACAGGTTGGTTTTTAGTGATTTTCGGAAGTTTGTTAGGTCTTGCATAGTTTTTATGGCGTTTGGTAGTGCATTCCATAGTTGGGTGCTTATGTATGAAAAGCTGGTTGCATATGTTGATTTATATTTTAGTCCTTTACAACGCTGAAATGAATATACCACCATTACAGCAATCAGAGCAGGTTTTGCTTTGTTTTGTTTTAGAAAAATATTCTAACAAACAACATTTTGGCATGGGGGAGAGGAAAACCAATTAAAAGTTATATTGAGATTGAAAAAGGGCCTGAATGGACTGAGGTTCTGGTGAAATAAACTCCACAAAAAATTAGATCAATGCATTTCTATGGGATAAGCAGTTTCAGCTTTTGAAGCACAGAAATTTTGATAGAGTGAAACACAGCAGTTAGAGAAATGCTCATTTCAAACTGCCTTTCCCTTGTCCTATACTCTCCCTGTCACAGATAAACACAAAACCAAGAAATACAAAAACACCCCCCAAAAACACACATACACAGACACATGCACGCACAACACAACACACACATACACCACAGATATACATAAACAAATACAAGTATATACACACACAAACTTAGATGCACACACATATACAACATGCACAGGAAAAGGTCTATACACAACACAACAAAAGGCATACAATAATACGTACAACACAGATAGACACAACACACACACAAATAGAGATACATGCGCAGCACAATGCACAAATATAATACAGATAAATACAGATAAGCACAACACACAAATACAACACATAAACAAGGGTCCCTTTCCTTTGGATAGACAGCCTATCTTTTGCTGTGCTTGACCTCAATTTCTATATGGCTATAGGAAAAATACTATACATAAGATTACAGTTTATTTGTTACTAACTGGTGAGTTTTAGAGCCCAACCGAGCAGGCTTGGTATTGCCAGCAGTGTTGATTTCCACTGTGCCTATTTTCAGCTTCTGTAGCACAGTGGATTCTGACATTGTTTGAGATGAAAATTAATCTTGCTAGTGGCTTTGTTTATAAATTGCCAGTAGGAGCAGGGTGCTTGGGGCAAAATCTGCCTGATGCATTGTTGGACGATTGCCTGAAACAATTATCATCAAGACAAGGAAGAAGAATGCTGTATTCTTTTACAGACCAGTGAAGTTAGTCTTGATAAGTGGGCCAGTTCATATTGAAATCACATCTAGAATAACTGCATTGTCACACCGGGGAAATTACAGTAGGCAGTGGAAGATATTATACTATGATGACAGAAACTAAAATTCAGAATCACTTTTTCTGTAAATGCAGAACTATTAGTCTTTACACATAGATGAACTGATAAAGTACCAGTTCACTGAACACTATCAATGACAGTAGATTTGAATTTTACCCACAAAACAGGCTTATTACCATAACAAGTTTCTTTTCTTTGTGTCTGTACAACAGGCCCTACCTGAAATTATTAATCGTTGTGCCTATGTAATAAATTCACTGAGCCAATTAATTAGTAAACAATTGCAGAAGAAAAGGATTTCTAACTTGTGAGTAGTAGTACCTATGATCAAGAACAAATATTCAATCCTCATGCTGCAAAAGTAAAAACCTGGTTCCAAGCTTGTGCCCCTTGCAAGCTGCAGGCAAAATCTCTATTATAACATAGTAAGTGACGGCAGATAAAGACCTGAATGGTCCATCCAGTCTGCCCAACAATGTCATTCATCCTCAATTCTAGATTGAATCAACAATGAACGTGATATATACTTGATCATGGTGTTTCTTTGTTGTTTCAGGGACATAAACCATAGATGTACACCTGGCTGTATCCTTATGTTCTAACTACTGGAGTTGCTGTCAAAGCATATTCAAATCCATCTTATAATGTGGATTTAATTTGAATTATATATATGTTTTAATGTACATCACTCACGAATTTATGATGAGTGGAATAGAAAAGTGGTTAAACATTAAACACTGTCTCTTAAGCTTTACTTTTCTCATCTTTTGTAGTGACTACTGCCAAAAATGGGCCCTGGCATGATATACTGTCTGGCACAAAAAAAAATGCTTATATATCATTGTAACATTGTGAAAATTTTAACAGCTGTTTGTGCTGTGCATAGTTCAGTCAGTCCATTAATTAGTGCATCTATTCAAGGAGGTTAGATTGAGAACAGGAGACGGCATGATGTCAAAAAGCTGAAGCCAATTAGGTTAATCTCCTTTTCCCTCTCCCCTGCACAGCCATCATCTCCATATACCTAAAACAAAGCAAACAGACCTATGAGCTGCTGCATCCACACTGTCATTCTTTATTGTTGGTAACATTTTTATTTGATCTCACTTATATTTTCAAGCATGCTGGCTTGTGCAGCATATGGATGTACACAGGGGAAGTATCAGTTTCATCAGTTAGCGTAGTGATTAGTTCTAAATTGTAATCATTGTATTACACTTCTCAACTAGCTGGTTTCTCTAGGTGCTGGAATCTGAACCAAAATCTCCTGCAAAGGAAAGGTTTAATTCTGACCTATAAATCCCCACACTTCTCAACTAGCTGGTTTCTCTAGGTGCTGGAATCTGAACCAAAATCTCCTGCAAAGGAAAGGTTTAATTCTGACCTATAAATCCCCACACTTCTCAACTAGCTGGTTTCTCTAGGTGAGCTACCTGATAATCTCTTTAAAATTTTACTGCTTATTGCTTAATAATTTTAATTTAGCACTGTGAAACCTCTCTTTCTCTCTCTCTCTCTCTCTCTCTTTCTTTCTTCCTGTTCCTGCCAAACTCTGATAGAGAGGAACTGCTATAATTATTGGGAATATTTAGACTTAGTGATAAGGAAAGTTAGCAATATCAGTTTTTAAAAGTTAAATCAAGTGAAAATTCTTGCTCAAACTGGACCATTTGGGTCCATTCAACTAGAGCATTCCCTCGATAACAGCATTCAGCTGACACTTTGGGACTTATAATATGGTTCTCAAAGCAAGTGGCTGAGAAAATAAAGATTAAAGAGTTAGCGTTCCAGAAATATAGAAAATCTCAAGAGGAGGAACACGGGGAGGAATACCGGATGAAACTGAAAGAAGCCAAGAGAGAGGTACGTCTGGCGAAGGCGCAAGCGGAAGAACAAATGGCTAGAAATGTAAGGAGGGGAGACAAAAACTTCTTCAGGTATATTAGTGAAAGGAGAAAGACTATAAAGGGAATCGGAGACTAAAAGAAACATCAAAACGCTATGTAGAAAATGATGAAGAAAAAGCCAATTTGCTAAATAGATACTTTTGTTCTGTTTTCACTGATGAAAACCCTGGGGAAGGACCGAGAGGGACTGGCAAAAGTACACCTGAGAAGGAGGTGGATAGAGCGCCATTCACGGAAGAGATTGTGTATCAACAACTTGGAAAGCTGAAGGTGGACAAAGCCATGGGGCCGGACGGGATCCACCCCAGAGTACTGAGGGAGCTCAGAGAGGTTCTGGCGGGTCCTCTTAAAGACTTGTTTAATAGATCCTTGGAGACGGGAGAGGTTCCGAGGGATTGGAGAACGGCGGAGGTGGTCCCTCTTCACAAAAGTGGGGATAGGGAAGAAGCTGGAAACTACAGGCCGGTAAGCCTCACTTCGGTTATTGGAAAAGTAATGGAAGCCATGCTGAAGGAAAGGATAGTGAATTTCCTGGAAACCAATAAGTTGCAGGATCCGAGACAACATGGTTTCACCAAAGGGAAATCGTGCCAAACGAATCTCATTGAATTCTTTGACTGGGTGACGGGAGAATTAAATCAAGGACGTGCTATGGACGTCATCTACTTAGATTTCAGCAAGGCTTTTGACACGGTTCCCCACAGGAGGCTCTTAAATAAACTAGACGGCCTGAAGATAGGACCCGAAGTGGTGAACTGGATTAGGAACTGGTTGACGGACAGACGCCAGAGGGTGGTAGTAAATGGAGTTCGCTCGGAGGAAGGAAAGGTGAGTAGTGGAGTGCCTCAGGGATCGGTGCTGGGGCCCATTCTGTTCAATATATTTGTGAGTGACATTGCCGAGGGGTTACAAGGTAAGGTTTGCCTTTTTGCAGATGACACCAAGATTTCCAACAGAGTGGACACCCCGGAGGGTGTGGAAAACATGAAAAAAGATCTGAAGAAGCTAGAAGAATGGTCTAAGGTTTGGCAATTAAAATTCAATGCGAAGAAATGTAAAGTGATGCACTTGGGGAGGAGAAATCCAAGGGAGACGTATGTGTTAGGCGGGGAGAGTCTGATAGGCACGGAAGGGGAGAGGGATCTTGGGGTGATAGTATCTGAGGACCTGAAGGCGACGAAACAGTGCGACAAGGCGGTGGCAGTAGCTAGAAGATTGCTAGGCTGTATAGAGAGAGGAGTGACCAGCAGAAGAAAGGAGGTTTTAATGCCCCTGTATAAGACGTTGGTGAGGCCCCACCTGGAGTATTGTGTTCAGTTTTGGAGGCCGTATCTTGCGAAGGATGTTAAAAAAATGGAAGCGGTGCAAAGAAAAGCTACGAGGATGGTATGGGATTTACGTTCCAAGACGTATAAAGAAAGGCTTGCTGACCTGAACATGTACACCCTGGAGGAAAGGAGGAACAGGGGTGATATGATACAGACGTTCAAATATTTGAAAGGTATTAATCCGCAAACGCACCTTTTCCGGAGATGGGAAGGCGGTAGAACGAGAGGACATGAAATGAGATTGAAGGGGGGCAGACTCAGGAAAGATGTCAGGAAGTATTTTTTCACGGAGAGGGTGGTGGACGCTTGGAATGCCCTCCCGCGGGAGGTGGTGGAGATGAAAACGGTAACGGAGTTCAAACATGCGTGGGATATGCATAGAGGAATCCTGTGCAGAGGGAATATATCCTCAGAAGCTTAGCTGAAATTGGGTGGCGGAGCAGTTGAGGGGAAGAGGGGGTGGTGGTTGGGAGGCGAGGATAGGGGTGGGCAGACTTATACGGTCTGTACCAGAGCCGGTGATGGGAGGCGGGACTGGTGGCTGGGAGGCGGGAAATACTGCTGGGCAGACTTATATGGTCTGTGCCCTGAAAAGGACAGGTACAAATTCAAGGTAAGGTATACACATATGAGTTTGTCATGGGCAGACTGGATGGACCATGCAGGTCTTTATCTGCCGTCATCTACTATGTTACTATGTTATCATTTGGAGGGACTGGTTATAAGGATTCCTTGTATTCATGCAGAGATGCTTTCACCTAATAAGGAGCCACCAAAACAGACATCATGTTATGAGAATCATGTGCTCAGCAATCAGACTTACTATTTATAGGTACAATTTATTTTAAAAATGTTAATTAGGTTGAAACCTGGGAGCATTTAATATCTTTTGTTTCCTGTCTGTACATCAAAAGAAAATGATTATATCTGGCAGCTTGCTTCTTTTTTTGTGGAATGCAGTGGCATATTATAAAAATGCACCTGCTTTTTTTTTGTATTACTACTATTTGACAGAGAGGTATTGAATAATGAAGGAAGGGCTTCCTTCATGCAGAAGTTCTGTCCAGAGGCAGTCTAAATGTGCCAACATTGTAAAGTTCAGCACACTATTAGCTGTCAATTTTATACAAAGTTAATTATATTCAGTGGAAAATAAATCTATTGGCTCAGGCTCCTTGCTATGTGAATATTCCATCACGGTTTCACTATTGCTAGTAAGTGTTACATATTATGGACATTTGCTTTAAACTTTGATTGTTTTAATTCATTTATCCAGACCTTACATTGCTTTTTAAAACCAAACTTTACTTGTTTTGGACTCATGTGGGTCCTACTGATCTGTACATCTGCAGTCTAGAATTTTAGAAGAGAAAATAAAAATTATGTTTTAGATGTACTCTGTAGAAGTTGTTGTTTACTTTTGCAGTGAGTGCATGGATGCCTGTTCTGGTGTGTGCATGTGATAATGTTTGAATAACTGTCTATATATATGGCTATGATTTCTGAACATGTGGCATCATTAAAGGACAGACTTTTAAATGTCCAAGTCAGTATATATGCTAATCTCAACTTTGCTAAATGTTTCAGACATATCTATTTGCTCCCATGATGTTACTAAATTCTATCATTTTGTCTCACTGTATTTTCAAATGTAAGCCACATCGAACCCAAGTTTGCTTGGGATAATGTGGGATATAAATATTTTTTTAAATCCTTTATCCTCCTTCTTTTAAGGCACTGATTATTCAGCTGGATGGTGATGGCACAAGGAAAGCAAGTTTGGTCCAGTGAACACTTACTCAAAATAACCTGTTCCTTATTGAAAATGTGACCATACCATGCCTCTGTGGTTATGTTCCACTAATAAGTTAAACGATTAACTGACTTTCTTGGATGCATGACTAGGAATACAAACATATATTTATTTATTTATTCAATATCAAATACAGCCACAAAACAACCTGTAAGAGTAGATAGTGTTCACAATGAGCTCCTTTTATTAACAATCAGATAGAAGAGATAAGCGTTTTCAGTTTTACCACAGTATAAGTTATCACAAGAACAAAATATAAGAAAACCAATGGACTGCTCTTGCAGGCAGCTCTCTCGTGCTTCTGGTGTTCCTGCTTTGGGGTACTCTAGTATAAGGACCCTTTCCACTCCTGTGTAGTCCAGGGAAGAAGATGAAGAAGAAAATTCATTCAGGGTACCTGTGGTGACATCCAAGCAGCCAAGTGAACTGTGCAAGCCAAACCCTCACCACACCACTGAATGGTTTGAGTAAGGACAGGGCCGGTTTTAGGGCGAGGCGACCGCATAGGGCCTCGCGCTCAAGGAGGCTGAACTCCGCCCCAACCGCCCGAGTTCCAGTCCCCCTCCCTCTGAATTTTAAAAGTCATCTAAGTTACCTCATCGGGGATACGGCGGCAGGCGGCAGCAGTGAAAATCGTGCGAGCTGCTCGGCGCTTCAGGAGCCTTCCCTTCCCTCTCTCAGCTCTGGTCCCGCCCTCCCACCGTTGCGGAAACAGGAAATGAGGGCGGGAGTCGGGACCAGAGCTGAGAGAGAGAAAGGAAGCCTCCTGAAGCGCCGAACTCACACGCTTTTCACTGCTGCTGCCTGCTGCTGCCTGCTGCTGTAACCTGATGAGGTAAGATGATTTTAAAAATTTGGAGGGAGGAAGGGAGGCCCCTGGAGCTCAGAGGGAGGCCTAGGAGGGAGGGGAGCCTTGGAGCTGGGAGGGAGGGGGCCCTTGGAGCTCAGAGGGAGGGAGGGGGGATGGTCCTGGAGCTCGGAGGGAGCTCAGAGGGATGGGTGGCGGCCCTGGAGCTCAGAGGGAGGGGTGGCTGGCCCTGGAGCTCAGAGGGAGGGGGCCCTGGAGCTCGGAGGGGCGGGGCTAGGATGGGACCCCATCAAATTGGTCTGCACAGGGCCCCGCACTTGCTAAGACTGGCCCTGAGTAAGGAGGATAAGGAGAAGCTATTTGTAATTTTTGTGCTTTAATGGAGGAGAGGAGCAAGCTATTATATATAGGGCCTCTTTTATCAAGCTACTCTAGCGGTTCCTGCACAGCAATGCCGACAAATTGCTGCACCGGGAACCACTAGCACGGCTTGATAAAAGAGGCCCATAGTTGGCCATCTGTGTTGGACTGGTTGAAGCTGTATCCTCATCAATAGAAGGACAGTAAAGGTTCTGGTTTGCAGCAAAAGATCTAGTGTGGTCTCCAGCATTTGGTAAAATGTGAAAGTTTGGTGCAGAACTTGCTCGGCCTCCTAGGTATATCCTAGCCCTAACAAATAAATAATAATGTGTTCCTCTGTTGTCCACCTATCCTGGGCACAATCCAGGCAGCCGCCTAGACCACCTCAAAGTGGGGGGTTACATCATAATGTCCAAAAGAATCATTATTGAGTACTTCCTGATGAAGCCCACAATGATACCTGAAATGTCAAAATCTATATTGTGGACCCATATATAAAGTGCCAGGAAAAAAAAAATCGAATTTTCTGCGTCTGTGGCTATGTGAAAGTCTGGTGAAAAGTTCTAGAACACATAACCACTGTTCCTTATCATTTGTGTTGTTTGCCTCAAACTTTTGGGATTGAATGTTTGGAATGGCTTTTTTTGTTTGTTTCCAAAGGACTGTGTAGATAAAAGGAAAACAATGAAGATTAAAGAAGGCACTTTCTTGGCAGGGTGTCCAGCCACTGTTCAGTTCATGATGTATTTTTTAACAGTTTCTACTTTAGCTGAGCCTTGGCTCAAATCTGTACACTGTGCAACTATCACATCCATTTTTTGGGGTCTGTCAAACAACTGCTGGACAGGTAGATCTGGGAGATGTACTATGCATTGTCTTTCCAGTTCTTTTGCTTGTGAAATTGCTTTTTTTTTTTTTTTACATTTCTGGACTATCAGTTTCTAGGCTGTCTGTTATGTTTGATTGTGATTGCAGCTCTTCTGTATAGTATAGTTTTACTGACTCCATCAATCAAACAAAATCAAGGGTGTCAAGGGTTCTACTAAATTCATCATCTGGCAGTTGTTACAGCACTGTGTTCCTTTTCATAAGCTTTTTCACACTTTTATTTACATTTTATCTGTTTTTAGTACTTTTTATAAAATAAAATCAATTCTGGGTTTGCTTCGTCTGCTTGTCTGTTGTAAACTGCTTTAATGCTACACAATGCAGAGTGGTATAGAAAGCATTGTGAAACAGATAAAGATAAAGACATCCGACATGGCAGTAGAAGTGGGCTTGAGAACGATACCAAAACAAACTTTCACCCACCCACACAATTAAAAAAAAAAAAATCTAAGCCTTTATACATCACCCCCCATTCCCTCTTCCTCCCCCTGAAGCAACTGATATATTTTAAGGGTAAAGTTACATTTCTTCACGCCTTCCCACCTATACACAGCCACCTTTACCCAACTTCCACATCTCAGTCCATACAATCATCTACATCTACTTGACCCATGGGCCAATGCTCAGAACTCCCTCAGTAAAACCAACAGAGGAGAACCCATACCGCCGGAACAGTACAGAAAACTAGCTCACCAATGCGCAAAGGAAATGGTTTTCAAATTATACACGTTCTGCTAAAGCGAAAGCAAGGGGGAAATGTGCTTGGTGAATGCTGGAGAGTTTTGCAGTAAGCTCAGCTCTTGTGCGCATGCACCAGCAGGGTTGCCAGGTGGAAATTTTTTTTCCAGCCCAATCCAGCCCAAAAAACAGCCCAAAACCCGCCCAAACACAAACCCCGCTCCTGACACCCCCACCCCCGCGTCATCACCCCGCCCCCGCCGTCATCAACCCCGCCCCCGCCGTCACCGGCCCCGCCTCCGACGTCATCGGCCCCACCTCCCCGTCATCGGCCCCGCCTCCCACGTCATCGGCCCCGCCTCCTACGTCGCTAACCCCGCCCAAAAACGTCACTAACCCCGCCCCCCGCGGCCGAAAAAGCCGCACAAAAAACCGCCCGGAAGCCCAAAAAACAGCCCAAAAAACCGCAACCCACCGTGGGCAAAAATTTCCCGCGGCGGGTCGCGGAAAACCGCCCAATTGGGCGGTAAAACCGCCCACCTGGCAACACTGTGCACCAGGCAAACCCGAAAGTGAAAGCACACATTAGCACCTGTTTTCTGTGCCTTTAATTTTTTTTTTTTTTTTTTAAACTTGGAAGGCTTATATTTAAGCTCAGGAATCAGCCACCAATGTGTGCTTTCACTTTCAGGTTTGGTCGAACTCACGCACATCAGGGGTGTAGCCAGACCTCGCCGGGAGGGGGATCCAGAGCCCGAGGTGGGGAGGCACTGTTTAGCTGCCCCCCCGAGCCGCCGCTGCCACATTGGATCCCCCTGCCGTCCTGCCGACGATCCTCTTGAACCCCCCCTTCCACCACCAACCCTCCCCCGCCGTCGCCGCCCGCCCCGCCGCCACATCAGATACCTTGTTTGCTGGCGGGGCTCCCCGAACCCCGCCAACCGAAGAGAGTCTTCTTCAGCGCCGGAGTAGCGCCTTCGTTCAACTAAGTTCCTGGTGTGATCAGCTGTTTCTGATGCCTTACGTCCTGCACCGTGCATGTAGCCCCATGCAGGACGTAAGGTGTCAGAAACAGCTGATCACACCAGGAACTTAGTTGAACGAAGGCGCTACTCCGGCGCTGAAGAAGACTCTCTTCGGCTGGTGGGGTTCGGGGACCCCCGCCAGCAAACAAGGTATCTGATGTGGCAGCGGGGCGGGCGGCGGGGGAGGGTTGGTGGCGGGAGGGGGTTCAAGGGGATCATCAGTAGGGGGGCCAGGGCCTAATCTACGGGGGCCCAGGCCCCCTCAGGCCCCACGTAGCTACGCCACTGACACACATTTATTTCTTAGTACGGGTGCTTACAGGCTTGCATGGGTTTTGGCAGATTTTAAAGAAAGAATTGTGTGAAATAATCTCTTCAAACACTCTTAACACCTGCTCCGAACTGGCGTTAGGTTTTCAGCAGCTTTATTTTGTGCACTGTTCTCCGAGCATTGGGAGCGAATAGGAAATGACCTCATTAACATCTATTTGACTACATTTGCATGCTATTTGCACTAATCTTTGGCTTGCACATTGTCTCCCGCACTAGAGCCCTTTGAGTATTCTGTGCTCACTAATGTCAGTGCTATTCGCCTCGAGCACCATCGTTACATTTTGAGCATCGGCCTGCCATGTACCACATCTATCACCTACACTTTCTTACCAGCCATCCATTCATCTCCCCCTCTTGCACAAACCTTACTCTCCACAGACCCTTCCCTCACAAACGTTCTCTCCACTCCAACATACTCTCCACACCATATCTTACGTCCCAGAGCAACTGCAAGACACAAACACACAAACATGTACAGATGTCCCCACCACACACACACACAGCTCCTTTAATACAGACAACATACTACATCCCCCTTACTTCGGACACATCCGAATGCTGTTGAAGTTGTTCTAGCTCAGGTGAGGTCAGCACTGTGAGGTTCTTGTTTGTTTTATAAGGGTCTTTTGAAGGAAGGCATAGGAGGTAATCTGGTACAGGGCGGGGGAGTTCATTAACCTCTGGAATGTGATTCATTAATCTCACAACCGGTGTTTTAGCCAGTCTTAGCAACTCGATTTACTATGGCTACTTTTTAGACAGGGCTCCCCAACAGATTCAGTGGTTGCAGCAGACAAGAAACATAGCTCACTGTTCTGTTCTTTGCTTTGTCTGTGACATATATTACTGTTCTGTACAAGTTACAATGTCATTATTCCCTTGTTCACTCTTAGAGTTATAAAAAAAATGTTCTTTTAAGCTGCTGTGGAGCTCTATATTTGTCCTTTTTCTGTCACAATTTATTTACCTTAATGTAACGCCCCATTACTGGGTGCTCCTGGATTCGGGGCCCGACCTAACTGGAGCATCCCGAGGGTAGTTTCCATCAGTCCCTAACTCACTTGGCACTCAGTGCCTCCACCTGGGGAAGAAAAATGATAGCGAGTGTGATTACCTTCTTCTCCCCCCAGGAAAAAAAAAGATTTCTGTAAATATAAACAAACCAATAGTATTGGCAATTAACCTCTTAAACCAAATACTACTTAATTTATGCACTCTGGCATTAGCAGTTAGTTTTGGACTCTGGTATTCAGAGTCAATGACATAGTCCTTCACACACTGCTCAGACCCTGTCAGTCTTGCTTGGCAAGGTAGTAGCTGTAAGCTCTTCCCTGCTGCTTAGTTAAATCAATGTGTAGGTGTGACTGAGTGGCATAGGTGCCTCCTCTCCTTGCCTTGCAATTCCACCCTCTCCCAGTCCCCTCAGATCTCACCCCTCCTGTAGAAGACTTCTTGGGCTGCTGGGCTGGATCCCAGGTGGGCTAAGCCTGTCCCTGCTGCACCCTCCTAGAGGCTCTACCTGGGCTCTGGGCACCAGTTGTCCTCTCAAGAGCTGTCCTCCTCTGCTGGGCTACTAGAGCTGGCCACACTTAGGGAGCTTTCTCCCTCACTGGGCCCCTAGTGCCGATTGCACCCCAGAGGCCTTCACACTATGCCACTCAGTCACACCTACACATTGATTTAACTAAGCAGCAGGGAAGAGCTTACAGCTACTACCTTGCCAAGCAAGACTGACAGGGTCTGAGCAGTGTGTGAAGGACTATGTCATTGAGCCTCTGGGGTTTCTCCCTGCTGGGGTTCAGAATTACCAGCCCTTAACAGGGCTCTGCAACCGCCAGTTCCAGGGTTCCTAACAAGAGGACTACATCTAGGCTTCTTCACCTTGAGCCTGCTTCCAAGAGCTGCTGATCTTTCTTCTGCCCTGAACTGCTCTCAAGGGCTTTCATTTTTCTTGTTTTCAAGAGAGCCTTTAAATGTACTCTCCCTGCTTGGATTAGAGTTTCTAGCTCTTAATAAGACTGCAATCATCGGTAGCAAGATGTCCCCATTAAAGGACTATCCCCTAACCAGAATATCTTTCTCATGAATAACTGATCCTATTGAACTTTGTAATTTTTTTATTTCTCCTCCCAGCAATTCAGTTTTTCCTTCTTGCTCTTGGACTCTCCCAGACAAAGATTGTTGAGATTGTTTCAAATCAGCAATTTCTTCTTTAAATGAATTAGTTACCTGGAGTAATGATGTATTCAATCCCTGAATAATGTCCCACAGGACTTCCAAAGTTACCACAGCTGGTCTTTGTTTCCCTCCGATTCCCATGGAAGCAGCTCCCATACTAGGGGAAAATGTAGAGTTGTTGATCCTCATATTCCCAAATACTACCACTTCTGGGCTTGAGGAACCAGCAGGACCTCCTCTAGCTGCCTGAGTGATCATTCCCGCTTCAGGGGAGTCACTCCGCTGCTCTTCTGCCGACGCCAATCTGCTTCCTGGTTGCGGGGGAGCTATGTGCAAAGGCGGACTTAACGAGGCTGCCTCTATGCTGTGATCCTCCTGAAAGACAGAGCATCCAATCAGAGCAGATGCCTGCACTCCCAGTGTTTGAACTCTGAACCTCTCTAACATTGTCTGCTGAAGAGCGGGACTTCCACCGAGGTTAGGGGAAGCTTTCGCCCCGGTTTTCCCTTTCCTTTTCCCCATTAAAAATTAGGGGAAAGGCACTTCTCCTTCAGACCTACTCAGGAGGATTCAGGAGCTCTAATACACGCCTCCTCTCTTGGTAGCCATCTTGTCCCCAAACTGGAATATCTAGATAATCAAACGAGGAGAAATAACTTTAAGATTTCTCAATTTTCCAAAATCATCTTTGATTCCTGCAGTTGATATGTTGAAAAAATATTTTGGTGAAGTACTAGGAGTTCCGAAGGACGGTTTCCACCTATTGTAAAAGCTCAATATATTTCTAGAATTAAAACCTTGCCCATGGAACCTCAGTCGGAATTAAATCTAACTGAATTTTTGGAAAGTTCTTTAGAAGTAATAACTGAACGAACAACCCTCCTAGTAACTTTTGCATTTGAAACAGACAGAAATAATATATTTCGATTGTTCTTTAGATATATGACTGCACAATTTCTTGGTGCTAAGATACAAATATTTCCTGATTTAAACAAGGGTACACAAAAAAGAAGACGGGAATTCATGGGATTGAAACCAAGAATCATTGCTTTGGGTGGAACTTTCATATTAAAATTTGCTTGTAGATCTCTAGTATCTTTAAATTTGATTTGTTTTTTTTATCCAAAGAAAATGTAGGAATTCATAATATCTAAAGAAGAGGGTGGTGGGTTTACCCTGAATGCTCAAACAGGTTAACTATGCTGAAAATCGCTTGCAGGTGTTTAGCATTCCCCCTCTCTGATTGATTTCTGTTAAAAGTTCCTTAATTTTATTTCCTTGTATCTTGTTTCAGTAATGTGGACAAATTTTGAAGCCTATTTTCCTCACCTTGGTTTGTAGCACTATAGAAATGATAAGTAGTAAAGGGAAAAATTATCTTATTTAATTTTTATCTTTATTTCAATGCATTCATGTAATGTGAATGTAATAATGGAACTTATAAATAAATAATTAAAAAAAAAAAAAAAAAAAAGGACTATCCCCTAGTCCAGCCAGAACCATCATAGCTCAGCATGAGACAAATAACCTCCAAAGGTATGAACTTTCTCAGTGAATTTCCAACATGCCAACATTCTCCATCTTCCCTAAACTCTTGGGGAGCAGGTTTTCAGTTCCCTCAGTCTGTTTCAGCTCTCTCCATACAGTGTGTAAGCATAGTTTGACCTACAAGCTTTATCCATTCAGTGAATTAATCCCCTCAAAGTGTGTGGAAATGCACCCATCCACCTGTCTGTTTGTCTCTATTTGCATGCAGGCAGAGCTGTGGGACCTGCCCCCCTTCCTGCAAAACATATCAAAGTTCAGCATTTTCCTGGGCAGCTCTACTAAAGCAAGCGATTTATTTAACTGTCAGTTCACCTTAGAAAAAATAAACCTGTTTGTATTTTAAAAGCAGTTTACCCAGATTTCTTCTCTCTCCTTATTTCTCATTAAAACCCGTTCACGGGGGAGTTCATCAATATAAATGTAGAAATGAAAAAGCTTTTAAAATAAGTGTTACATAATGAAAATAAGATATACTAGCATGCAGAAACTTGAAGAGATTAACTCTTTCAGTCCTAGAATATCGTATTTTTTATTATATAACACCTTAAAAGCTTTGACAATTCAGGGAATCCAAGATGACGGTGGCTGGACATTTCTAGACTCCATTCCTCCTTACCTTTGGGCTGTTTTCTTGCGATGTTGAAGTGGATGGGTAAGTAGACTGCTTAAGCAGCACAACCTGTAATGATACCTCTGACAGGGCCAACTGATATGTTTGTGCCTGAGGGGGAGTTGGCGTTTTGTCCAAGTCTGGAAGTGCTCCACTGGGAGAAATACTCCAGAGAGAGAAGTGGAGAGGTCCCGTGAAGCCAATCTAACTCTCAGCCTGGATCAACAGGCTCTCCTCCCCAGCCACTCAACATGAGTTCACCTATTGCTTGTCAGAGTTCTTCTCTGGAAGAATAGGCAACGTCGCCGTGGATGGTGGGGAGACACACTCAGGGAAGAACTTTGGCATTTCTTTTGAAGGTGTTTTGGATTTCAGCTCCCCGGGACCAGCTCTAGAGGTCCCAATAGAATTGGTGGAAGCAACTACCTCTCTGTCTAATATTTTAGTGAGTAAACTGGTGGTAATGACTATAGATACTATATGGTAAGTTATCTCACATTTAAATGAGATAATGTTTCCAATGGTTCAAAATCTTAAGGCTCAAATATTTACTATAGAAAGAAGATTGGGACAATCTGAATCAGATATTCAACTTAAACTCTGAGGTGGAAAAAATCCCTGATCTGTACCAATCATTATAACAAGTACATGCTGTTCAAGATGTCATTTTGAAGGACATTATAAGGGTGGATAAGAAGTTAAAATATAGAAAATTATTTGAGAAGCGTTAATTTGAGAATTTCAAAGAGAAAAGAAGTTCTCCCTGAGAGAAATTTTAATTCAATACTTAAGGCTTTGCAATTTACTATGGGGTCCTTTTACAAAGGCGTGCTGAAAAATGGCCTGCGGTAGTGTAGGTGCGGGTTTTGGGTGAGCAGAAAATCATTTTTCAGTGCACCTGTAAATAACGCCTTTTTTTTGTTTTTGCCAAAAATGGACGTGAGGCAAAATCAAAATTGCCATGCGTCCATTTTGGGTCTGAGACCTTACCGCCAGCCATAGACCTAGAGGTAAAGAATTTGGGTGGCAATGACCTATGCGCATCAGATGCCACTTGGCACGTGTCCGCTATGCATGCCCGAAAATAAAAAATATTTTTCAGATTACCGCAACAGCCACATGGTAGTTGGGCGGTAACTCCATTTTGGTACGCGTTAGGTGCGTGTAGACGCTTACGCAGCTTAGTAAAAGGACCCCTGCAAGGAAGATATACCATCTTTTAATAAAGCTTACTACCTCTCAATGAAAAAAATGGGATGCAGAGGTTAAAGTGGGTGACATTGCAGCCGGCTGTTTGCAGATACTACCTGAAGCAGAGACAACCTTGTCCTACTTTATTGGTAACTCTGGGAAGCAGTGCTGATAGAGACAAAATCTTGAAACGATATTTTGGATCACTTTTAAGGGAACAAAAGTGTATCTGTTTCCTACTATTTCTGGAGAATCCCAAAAATGATGTAAACAATTTTTGTTGTTATAGTCTGCAGTTCCTGTGAGTGTATTGTGATATATCAGTCCTCTATGGGCTCATTTTCAAAAGAGAAAAATGTCTAAAAAGTGGCATAAAGCAGCATTTGGACTTTTTTCTCACAAAAAAGTCAAAATCAGTATTTCGAAACCTATTTTTAGACAAGGAAGTGTGTTAGGGGTATTTCGAAGGTGGGATTAGGGTGTGCCTAACACTTGGATGTTTTACAGCCATAATGGAGGTCAAGACCAAAATGTCTTGGTTTTAATCCTGGGCATTTTTGTTTTGTTCCATTACTACTACTTATCATTTCTATAGCGCTACTAGACATACGTAGCGCTGTACACTTGAACATGAAGAGACAGTCCCAGCAGCACAAGCCCAATACATGGCAGCCTCCCGCATCACCTCCATGGACCAGAAGTCCCACAATTGGTGTGAGCCCTCAAGCTTCCTCCCCAACCCCCTGACCTAGACCCCCAACTTACCAGGGATCCCTGGTGTCTAGTGAAGTGGGAGCGGTGTCCACTCACTCCTGCCTCACGCCTTCTTGAGAAGCAAAATGGCCACCAAGATATCTAGTGGTAATAGTGTATTACTGCTAAGAGGTCTCGATGGTCATTTTGTTTCTCAGGAAAGCAGATGGGAGCAAGTGGGAATCGCTCCTGCCCCACTAGATGCCAAGGCCCAAGGAATGCCCCTTCTGCATCAAGAAAATTTAGCATTATAGCAGGTTAGGCCCAAAACAACATATTTTATTAACAGTTCTCCATAGTTAGATTCTCATATTAAAAAATTACATTTCATGTTGTTATGAAACTATATTTTCTTTGCGACTCAAAGACCATTGTGGGTTACATTACTTACATACGAATCTTCAAAGAAAACATCTTGAGTTAAAATCCTATTGTTATGCAAATCATTGCAATTGGTTGAGCAGTCATGCATTTAAAATTATACAGCCAGTTATCCATCTTTGTTTCAAATGATTACTATAATAAGGTAACTGTGTGAATTTTAACCCTTATGCTCATCAATCTAATTTAGGCAATTGAACAATTAAGCATAAAATAAATTAGTCAACGCTAGAGATTATATAATGGAATATAATTTGCTAGTACATTTGTGCATAAAAATTGTACAAAGTATTTGACATTTCAGAGCAGCTTAGAGTTGTTTTTCAGAACAGAAAAAAAGCAAATGATTTATTTTTGGCATGCATAATAAAAATTAAGTATCACATGCTGGTACAAATTGACATTCCGATTATCATAAAGGTTGAGATGCATGCTTTTCCTTTGTACTTTGCCTGTAGCATTGGTGGCAGGGAAATTTTGCTCAAACTGAATTTATTCCATTAAATATTTTTTTATGAACCTAGAAATATTAATTTGTCCAGCATTTTGCCAGTATTTGCTAGCATTCTTTCTAGTCAATTCATCTATTTTACGAAGAAGAAATGATTGAAAACCAGAATTAAATTTCTTTTACTCTATCAGCTGAAATCAAGTGTAGCTGTGTAGATCCCAGGGGTCCTAAGATGGGTTTTTTTTAAAGAGAGTTTCACTTACAGGAAAGAGGAAGCTGAAGCTTTAAGACCTTATTGGTGGACCCATGGCGTTTCAAAGACATCATACTGTCTCAGAAGGACTTCTTTATCCTCTAATTAACTCAACAGCTATCCCACACCCATTCAGATTTCCTTCACTACAAATTCATGCTATCCTCCTTCCACTCCTCCCTATTCCTTGCAAAACAGGACTATTACACCCAATTGACCAACTCTCTCAGCTCCAACCCTCGTCGTCTCTTCGCCATCCTTAACTCTCTCCTCAAGGTGCCCCCAGCTCCCACTCCCCCCTCACTCTCTCCTCAATCACTGGCTGATTACTTCCATGACAAGGTGCAAAAGATCAACCTTGAGTTCACTAACAAGCCATCACCTCCTCTTCACCCACTAACCCTCTCCCTCAACCAACCAACCCAGGCCTCCTTCTCCTCCTTTCCTGAGCTCACCGAGGATGAAACCTCCTGCCTTCTTTCCTCCTCGAAATGCACCACCTGTTCCTCTGATCCCATCCCCACCAACCTACTTAGCACCATCGCCCATACTGTCAACCCCTCCATCTGTCGCATCCTTAACCTCTCTCTCTCCACCGCAACTGTCCCTGACACCTTCAAGCACGCCGTAGTCACACCTCTCCTCAAAAAACCTTCACTTGACCCTACCTGCCCCTCCAACTATTGCCCCATCTCTCTCTTACCCTTCCTCTCCAAAATACTTGAGCGCGCCGTTCACAGCCGCTGCCTCGATTTTCTCTCCTCTCATGCCATCCTCGATCCACTCCAATCCAGCTTTCGCCCTCTCCACTCGATAGAAACAGCACTCTCTAAAGTCTGCAATGACCTGCTCCTGGCCAAATCCAGAGGCCACTACTCCATCCTCATCCTCCTCGATCTTTCCGCCGCTTTTGACACTGTCAATCACGATTTACTTCTTGCCACTCTGGCCTCATTTGGGTTCCAGGGCTCTGTCCTCTCCTGGTTCTCCTCCTATCTCTCCCACCGCACCTTCAGGGTATACTCTCATGGATCTTCCTCCACTCCCATCCTGCTATCTGTTGGAGTTCCCCAGGGATCTGTCCTTGGACCCCTTCTCTTCTCTATCTACACCTCTTCTCTAGGCTCACTAATCTCATCTCATGGTTTCCAATATCATCTTTATGCTGATGACACCCAGCTCTATCTCTCCACACCAGACATCACAGCAGAGACCCAGGCCAAGGTATCGGCCTGCCTATCCGACATTGCCGCCACCTGAAGCTGAACATGTCCAAGACCGAGCTCCTCGTCTTTCCACCTAAACCCACTTCTCCTCTTCCTCCACTCTCTATCTCGGTTGATGGCATGCTCATCCTCCCCGTCGCTTCTGCCCGCAACCTCGGAGTCATCTTCGACTCCTCCTTCTCCTTCTCTGCGCATATCCAGCAGATTGCCAAAACCTGTCGCTTCTTCCTCTTCAACATCAACAAAATTTGCCCTTTCCTCACTGAGCACACCACCCGAACCCTAGTCCAAGCCCTCATTACCTCTTGCCTCGACTACTGCAACCTACTCCTCACTGGCCTCCCACTCAGCCATCTATCCCCCCTTCAATCTGTTCAGAACTCTGCCACACGTCTTATATTCCGCCAAAACTGTTATTCTCATATCACCCCTCTCCTCAGGTCACTTCACTGGCTCCCGATCAGTTACCGCATACAATTCAAGCTTCTCCTCCTTACTTACAAATGCACTCACTCTGCTGCTCCTCACTACCTCTCTACCCTCATCTCCCCCTACGTTCCTGCCCGTAACCTCGGCTCACATGACAAATCCCTCCTCTCAGTACACTTCTCCACCACTGCCAACTCCAGGCTCCGCCCATTTTACCTTGCCTCACCCTATGCCTGGAACAATCTTCCTGAACCCCTATGCCAAACCCCCTCCCTATCCATCTTCAAATCCTTGCTTAAAGCTCACCTCTTCAATGCTGCTTTTGGAACCTAACCTTTCGAACATATAGACTGCCCCAATCTGCTTGACCTATCAGATTGACTGTACATTTGTCTCTTAGATTGTAAGTTCCTTTAGCAGGGACTGTCCTTTCATGTTAAATTGTACAGCGCTGCGTAACCCTAGTAGCACTTTAGAAATGTTAAGTAGTAGTAGTAAGTAGTATTTCCAGTAGATGTGTGCAAGTGCCATACCATCTATGCTTTATCATTGAGGTCATAATCTCTTGACAAAAATCCCTTGTACAGATTGCAGAGGAGAAGCCAACTAGAATAATTCTAACCAGTATAATTAATTTCCCAGTGAAATAGCAGGATCTCATCAAGTCCCAGTCAGGATGATAATTCTTAATTAAAGCCCCAGTAGACACCCATGATTCAAATCACTCCCTAACTGGTGGCGGGGCAATCTGTACTGAATCCTTGGGAGTCCTGGGTCAGAGAGTCTCTGGATCAGAGTCACAGGTTTGGATCTCTTGGGACTTGTGCAGTTGTCCCCAACTTTGGAACACCAAGTCTGAGAATGTTTTTTTTTTTTAATTTCCAGTTACTCTTAATGAAGTAAATGGACTTTAAAAAATTTAAATCAGCACTAAGAGATAAATTAAAAACAGAATTTTAAGTGTATAGGACAATTCAATAACTGGGCATCCACATTTAGGCACCTGTTGCATGCATAAAGTTACAGAATGTTAGCACTTTCGCAGGTAAGTGTGCACTTCTGTGCATTACGTGTTAACAGAGCACCTAAGCACTGTTCTGTAAGAGCAGGCATAAGTGGCATAGCACATAACTCCAAGGGGGGGGGGGGGTGTACACATGGACGGAATATGTGCAGGCAATGGTTGGGGCTCCCACTTATGCATTTAACTTACGGAATATTGTAAGCCATGTATGCCCCTACCAGATTTATGCAACCGCAGTTACATCATATCTATGGCTGGTATAACTGTCGGTGCGTAAATGTTAGATACACCAATACTGGAGTTGCACACGTCCCTGCCACTTTTAGGCACCCACACATAGGCCAGCTCTATAGCTGGTATAAGTACAGGTGCCTACATTTTAGGGATGTCGATACCAGGTTACACAAGTATTCTATATTGGAACCTAGGCCTCTGGCTTTTGTCATAGAATAGACTCCAACCACCCTCCCTCAGGGCACCTAAATAGAAATGCCCAGTTATTGAATCATCCCCTAACCCCCAGATTCTATTTAGTGCACCTAGAGATTTGTGCCGAAATCCAGGCATATATATAACAACACATGCAACTTAATTGGCTTAACAATGTAATCAGCGTTGATAACAGCACTTCTCTCTATATAAAACGCACCTCCAACGTTCTGAATCCTCCACAAGTCCCAACGTTCTAAATGCATGGTGGTGAAACCCGGAATTTGCCCATGAGTGTTGGCCCCGCCCCCCACGTCAAACGTCAAGACGTCGAGTGCGGACCAATGACACTCAACCAATCGCATCACGAACCCGTTACTAAGCGACGGAACGTGACATAAGACACATCGCGGAACAATGAAAACCAGCAGCACAGAGTTGCTACGCGACGTCAACAGCAACATTAAAAGGACCATATACCGTATTTTTCGAACTATAAGATGCACCACACCATAAGACACACCTAGGTTTTAGAGGAGGGAAATAGGAAAATTTTTTTTTTCCTTTTTCCCTCCCCTAAAACCTAGGTGCTACGGTGCGTCTTGTCCGAATCCCTCCCTCCGAGTTCGGGATCGCCCTCCCCCCGGCCCTGTCACCACTTCTCCATACTCATGCGATCTTCCCTGGTGGTCTAGAGACGTCGGGGCAGGCCCAGCACGCTGCTCTCCATCCTCCTGTATGCATTGCTGCCTGACGGTCTCGGTGAGATTCAAAATGGCCGCCGAGAATTGAAGTCTCGGCGGCCATTTTGAATCTCGCCGAGACCGTCAGGCTGCATACAGGAGGATGGAGAGCAGCGCGCTGGGCAGGAAAGAGGGGGCTCTTTCCTGCCCCGACATCACTAGACCACCAGGGAAGATCGCGTGAGTAGGGAGAAGTGGTGACAGGGCCGGGGGGGGGGGGGGGGGGGAGGAGGTAACCCTGATGGCGATCCGGAACTCGGAGGCCGGGCGGCCTGCAAGCCAGCCAAATCTACCTTCAGACTATAAGACGCACCCCCCATTTTCCTCCCAAATTTTGGGGGAAAAAAGTGCGTCTTATAGTCCGAAAAATACGGTAGATCTCTGCTCTCCACAGAAACAACGGACACGGAGGGCATAGGAGGGAAGGAAAAAAAACAGCACATACACACACGCTCTCACTCTTAACTGGCTATAATGAGCAACTGACCTGCTACTATCACAGGGACTGCTAGCATCTCTCTCTCTCTTACACACACACACGGGACACAGGGGATGGAAGACAAGGAACGAATCGTTGGGTATGGAGGGGGCGGCAGGGGAGATAAAGCAAGAACTGCCTCAAATGTTTGTGCTGTGCTATGTACAATTATAATGCTGTCTCTTCATTTTGACCCTACCCTTTCACACTCTCTTTCACACAGACGCACACACACACACACTTACACTGTCTCTATCTCACACGCACACGCACCCACACACATATACACACTCTCTCACACAGACACACAAACACGCCTCAAATGGTTCAGCTGTCCTATGTAAAATTTCACTGCTGTCTCTTCATTTTCACCCTACCTGTGCACATGCTCTTTCACACACAGACACACATACATATACACACTCTCACTCTCTCTATAGCCTTGCTAGCGCCCGTTTCATTTGTTTACGAAACGAGCCTTTTTAACTAGTAAGTAATAATGAGCATTAATTGGTAATAATTAGAATTTACACACACAACTCACTAAGCATATTCTGTAATGAACTGCGCCTAAACTCTAATGCATGCAGTTCAAAAGGGGCATGACTATGGATGGGGAAATGGGTGTTTTGTGGGTGTTCCTAAATTTACATGCGTAGTTATAGAATATAGCCCAG
Organism: Microcaecilia unicolor; assembly: GCF_901765095.1. Taxonomy (NCBI): domain Eukaryota; kingdom Metazoa; phylum Chordata; class Amphibia; order Gymnophiona; family Siphonopidae; genus Microcaecilia; species Microcaecilia unicolor. The sequence goes on from NC_044037.1 coordinate 48,894,625, forward strand.
TGCAAGTAAACTATGCACAGGGATTTATGCCATATTTTCGTTGGTGTAAATGGAGGTACATAAGTTGCCGGTGCCACATAATGTTTGGATCCTTCATTGTTATTGATCTTGCTTGCTCCTTTTTCTCTTTTTCCCTTCTCTGACCTTCATCTGCCTGAAAAGATTCCTCAGCTTTTACCTCTGCCTGGACATGATATTGTCTTTGTATAGCAAAAGCTCAGTCAAGCCTTATTCCACTCACTTGGTTCACACTAACCCCCGGATTTTTTATAGCTCACCTAAATCCAGGGCAGATGTGCATGCAAATTAATTAGTTATTGAGGTACCAACAAGGAATAATTGGAGTTAATTGGTAATTTATTTATTTATTTATTAGGATTTATTTACCACCCTTGTGAAGGAATTCACTCAAGGCAGTGTACAATAAGAATAAATCAAACATGAGCAATAGACAATTACAGCAGTAAAAATATTCAAATAACTGTATTGGCATAGTATAGCCCTGTATTCTACTGGTAGCTAATGAAGAGTTTTAAATTTAGCCCTGTATTCTACTGGTGGCCAATGAAGTTTTTGCAAAAATGGTGTGATGTGGTCACGTCGCTTGCAACCTTCTCTGAGTCTTGCTGCAGCATTCTGAATCAGTTGGAGCTGGTGCAGGATCTTTCTGGTCAGACTGTGGATTGCAGTAATCCAGTCTTGATGTTATCATGGCACGCACGACTGGGATAGGATTTACCTTCTTGATGTAAGGAGATTTGTATGCAGCTGTGGAGAAAATAGATGCTACTGTTGTGTTGCCTTCGTTGGGCTTTTTCTACTGCTCTCCAGTTCTAAGACTGTGATTGTTATGCCAGTTTAAGTGCATATTATTATATATTTTACGATGAGACTCCTGAGGCAGGCCCTTTGGCCGAATCAAGGTGCTGTGTCGAGTCTTTTATAGAATATAGTTTTTTTATTGTACCTATTCCATTCTCCTGTTTTGCTTTGGAAGTGTCATGTTGGCTACACTACTCCTTCTGCTAATACTCTCATGCACCACAGTATTTTAAAGACATTGTCCCCAGGATTTTATATATTGTGCCTTAATTTCCACATGGAAATTGAAGCATATTCTATAACAATGTGCATAACTTAATTGGTTAACTACCTAATCAGCACTGTCAATTGTATGTTAACAAGCAATTATCAGCACTAATTGGCATTCAGAATTATACGCACAATTCGCTAAGGGTATTCTGTAACATGGTGCACGTAAATTCTAAGTCACATAGAGGGGCATAATCGAACGGGGCCAGCCATCTATAAGGGCAGCCATCTCTAACACCGGCCCCGTCAAGCGGCGTACCCGACTGTATTATCGAAAAAAGATGGTTGGCCATCTTTCGTTTCGATAATACGGTTGGGGCCGGCCAAATCTCAACATTTGGCCTGCCCTTAGAGATCGCCGGCATTAGAGATGGCCGCCATTGGTTTTCGCCTATAATGGAAACTAATGGCGGCCATCTCAAACCCGGCCAAATCCAAGGCATTTGGTCATGGGAGGAGCCAGCATTTGTAGTGCACTGGTCCCCCTCACATGCCAGCACACCAACCGGGCACCCTAGGGGGCACTGCAGTGGACTTCACAAAATGATCCCAGGTGTATAGCTCCCTTACGTTGGGTGCTGAGCCCCCAACCCCCCCCCAAAACCCACTCCCCACAAGTGTACACCACTACCATAGCCCTTATGGGTGAAGGGGGCACCTAGATGTGGGTACAGTGGGTTTCTGATGGGTTTTGGAGGGCTCCCATTTACCACCACAAGTGTAACAGGTAGGGGGAGGATGGGCCTGGGTCCGCCTGCCTGAAGTGCACTGCAGTACCCACTAAAAACTGCTCCAGAGACCTGCATAGTGCTGTGATGGAGCTGGGTATGACATTTGAGGCTGGCATAGAGGCTGGCAAAAAAATATTTTTAATTTATTTTTGGGTGGGAGGGGGTTGGTGACCACTGGGGGAGTAAGGGGAGGTGATCCGCGATTCCCTCCAGTGGTCATCTGGTCATTTAGGGTACATTTTTGAGGCTTGGTCATGAACAAAAAAGGACCAAGTAAAGTCGGCCAAATGCTTGTCAGAGCCGGCCTTCTTTTTTCCATTATTGGCCGAGGCCGGCCATCTCTTAACCATGCCCCCGTCCCGCCTTCGGTACACTTCCAACATGCCCCCTTTAACTTTGGCCAGCCTAGCGACGGAAAGCAGTTGAAACCGGCCAAAATTGGCTTTCAATTATACCGATTTTGCTGGCCTTAGGAGAAGGCCGGCCATCTCACGATTTGTGTCGGAAGATGGCTGCCCTTCTCCTTCGAAAATAAGCAAGACAGTTGAAAAGGGGGCGTGGGTGTTTCTGAAATCTATGCATGCTGTTATAGAATACACCCTCTCTCTCCCAGATTCTATATAGCGTGTCTAGAGATCCGCACCAAAATCAGTGCAGATTCTATAACAATGCGCGTAACTTAACAAGCTTAACAAGCTAATGAGCGCTGATAACAGCACTTAGCAAGCAATGATGAGCACTAATTGCCACTGATTAGAATTTAGGTGCAGAAGTCACTAAGCATATTCTGTAATGATCTGCGCTGAACTTCTAATGCACATAGGCAAAAAGAGGTGTGGTTATGGGCATAGAAATAGATGTTTCATATGCGTGCTGAAATTTACGTGCCTAGTTATAGAATATGGCCCAGTGCATCTAAATCTACACACTGGGGTTTATGCCATGTTTTCGTTGGTGTAAATGCATGAGCATAGATTTAGGTGCTGAAATATCAACTAAGCATATTGTATAATCGGCGCCTAGATTTAGGTGCCGATTATAGAATACACTTAGTTGGCTCTCATTTCAGCACCGATTTTTTAGGCACCATATATAGAATCTCCTCCTCTGTGCCTAATTTAGGCATCGGGATTTATGCCAAGTAAAACATGGTCACGTGGAGAGGCACTCAGCAGATTCTATACTGTATGGAAATTTAAGCTTATTCTATAAAATATAGGCATATTTTAGAGAATATGCCTAGGTGTATTTTTTTCCACATAGAATTTTCAGGCACCATATACAGCCTGTATGTGTATATTGCCTGAAAAAAAGCACTGCGCTCAGAGCATGCTGTACGTTTATCTTCAAGTGATACAACTATAGTCCGTTATGCAGACATACGGGCATCAGCATTTTCTATTGCTGGTATATCACTTTGGAATGAGATGTCCGGACGGCTATGCTTATGTGCAAATAGGTTACAGTTTAAAAAATTGCTTAAGACACAATTGTTCATTACAGCATTTTTTTGAATTTACAGACAGTGGACATGTAGAAGATGGAGCGGTGGTGATGTTGTGTTTCATTGCAGTTTACTGTTTTTATATTTGTTTATATGTTTCATTGTGCATGCACTGAAGAAACCGCCTAGGTTTTAGACAGGGTATAAGTTTTTAAAATAAATAAATAAATCTGCCCTGTTCACTATCATATAACATCCGCGCCTAAATTTCATAGTGCACAATTCAAAAGGGGCGGAGCTAGGGGAGGAGTATGGGTGGATCAGGGGGTGTTCCCAAAAGTTAGGCACAATGTTATAGAATAACATCATATCTGTGCCTAAGTTGGGCACTGGCATAGGCACCAGGTTTCAGCAGGCATAAATCCAATGCCTAACAATCAGTCACAAGATCCACACTAAACTAGTATTCTGCAAAGGGCAAGCACGGATCTTTTTGGCAGTTAACTTTGGTCAACGTTTACTGAATCCAGTCCTAAATCCACAGGTTTTGGTTTTTTTTTTTTACATTTTTTTCATGTTCTTTTTAAATCTGTGTGAACTTGTTAACTCATTTTGGGTCTGATTTTATAAACTTAAATTAGTAACTCTAGCTCTTTGTCGATGCATAATTTACCCAAGAATAAATCATCCACTCAGGTGCAAAAGATGTTTGGTATTATTATTTTAATACATATTATTTTTAAAAAACATTTAAAAATTTAGCAAAGTCTTGTTTTTATTATTTGAAATCTCTACAATATCCTAAAAGACAAAAATTTCATTGGGTAGTTAATAATATATATATAAAAAAACATATCTAGAGGAAACAGAAAAAAATGTTGCAAATAATGTGTTGCTTTACAGGAGACAAGATGAAGGAGTTCAGATTGGGATTTCGAGATGATGTTAATAGACAGTTTGATTGAAAAACTGAAGAAAGTTTAAACAAGGGAGACAAAGGAGGTGAAGAAATATATTACACAATTATTTGAGAGAATGAAATATAAAAATCAAAGTGATACTAATAGTAATGTTCTATGCTGTGATGTACTTCCATGCTGAGGATATAAATTAAAATATAATGTGTGAATGTCAAAGGCCTTCCACTTTAGCATTTGCTTCTTAACTTTCCTTGATTCTTATCAATAGAACTTTTGGCATGTTCTATGTTCTCAAGGGAATGTACAAATATGTAAGAGTGGGAAGAACATATTGCATTCATTTTGAAGTGCAATACTCAATTCACATTGAGCTGTCAGCCAAGCCCAGCAGACTGTGCTGTTCTTTGATATTCATTTTGCATATTATCAGGCAGATTTTAGATAGTATGTGGTGAGGGAAATTCACAAGTCCGAGCCAGAATAAAAGGAATTCCCATACTATTTAACAGGACTGTCAAACATAGCGCCTCTTATAAAACAGGTGAAGGACCACATATCAAAGTTCATCCATGTACAGAGGAAGCAGTAATTTCATAAAGCTGCACATGGGAAAACCAAGGTAGAACCCCCCCCCCCCCCCCCAGAACACACAAACAGACCTATATCACTGCTCCCTCTGTAAAGGGCCCCAGCAGCAACAACGCCCCCCCTCAAAGCTAGGTCCCCCATCCCATATCAACAATAGCCCCCCCCCCAATCCCAGGCTCTCCTGCAGCAGCCCACTAATGTATGCCACCCCTCCTCTTCCCCCACAGCAATCCTCTCATGTGACAGCCCCCCCCCCCCATGTTTGGGTTAACACCCAACATATTTCATCCCTTCAAGACCCAACCCCCACCAAGGAACCATGGTGCCAGTAAGACCTCCCTACTCCTCCATCCCTGACCCACTCCCCAGGCTTAGTAGAAGTCCCTGGGGTCTAGTGGGCAGGAACAATGCCCATTCTCTCCTGCCACAATGATCAGGAGGGGCATAATCGACCAGAAACGCCTATCTCCATGGGCGTTAATCTCCGAGAACGGGTCCGTGAAGGGGCGGAGTGAACCGTATTTATTAAAAAAAATAGACGCCCATGCTTTATTCGCCAAGGTGTGAGCTGGGCGTTTTTGCTTTTCACCGATAATGGAAAATGAAATCGCCCAGCTCAAAAACGAATAAATGCAAGGCATTTGTTCGTGGGAGGGGCCAGGATTCATAGTGCACTGGTCCCCCTCACATGCCAGGACACCAACCGGGCACCCTAGGGGGCACTTTTACAAAAACAAAAAAAAAGGTAAAAGAGCTCCCAGGTGCATAGCACCCTTCCCTTGGGTGTTGAGCCCCCCAAATCCCCCTCAAAACCCACTGCCCACAAGTCTACACCAGTACTATAGCCCTAAGCGGTGAAGGGGGGCACCTACATGTGGGTACAGGGGGTTTGGGGGGGGGTTGGACGACTAGTAGCATTAAGCAGCACAATTGTAACAGGTAGGGGGGGGATGGGCCTGGGTCCACCTGCCTGACGTCCACTGCACCCCCTAACAACTGTTCCAGGGACCTGCATACTGCTGCTTGGGAGGAGGGTATGACATTTGAGGGTGAAAGTAAAAAGTTGTGAAACATCATTTGTTGTGGTGGGAGGGGGTTAGTGACCACTGGGGGAGTCAGGGGAGGTCATCCCCGACTCCCTCTGGGGGTCATCTGGTCATTTAGGGCACTTTTTGGGGCCTTATTCGTCAAAAAACAGGGTCCAGGAAAAGTGCCCTAAATTCTAGCTACAAACGCATCCATTATCGGCGAAGGGCGCCCATCTCTGTTCGGGTGATAACCACGCCCCAGTTCCGCCTTCACCACGCCTCCGACACTCCCCCGTCAACTTTGTCCGCATCCGCGACGGAGTGCAGTTGAAAGCGTCCAAAGTTCGGCTTTCGATTATGCCGCTTTATTTGTTTTTGTGAGAAGAACGCCCATCTCCCGATTTAGGTCGGAACTTGGGCGTTATTCTCGTTCGATTATAAGCAGGCAGGTCTTCTAAAATGGCCACCAAGACTTCTAGTGGTAATACTGGAGAGCATTGTTTCACAGGTGAGGTTTGCTTTCTATTCTTTTTATCCTTTTCTCTATTTTACTCAGTGGTAGTCCCATTGTCTCTCATTCATTGTGTTTCTTCTGTTATAGGTTCACAACCTACTACGGGTAGATAACATAAACTATTTATATGTTTTATATTTTCTGGCCCCAGTATTCAAAGATATTTTGGATAATGACAATTGCTATATAGATAAATATCCTAGGTGTCCCTATCCCTGTCTTTACAGACCATCTATTGCATGATAGAAGTTTTTTTTAATTGTATTTTGGCCTTGCATTTACCTTTTACCTATGTTTCATGTACCTACCATGTTATTGCGTTCATCTTTTATAAATTATACATGTATACTGTGACTCCACTCGTGGTCCACCCAAACTGTAGCCCAAAACATGCCTACATTTGGGTTGCACAAATGTACAGTTCTTCATAGCACTATAGGCTACATTCTATATATGGCTCCAAAAAAAATTGCCACAGAAAAAAGTGCTATTCTATAAGCCGTGCTTAAAGTTAGGCATGGTTTATAGAATACCGTTTAAGTCCCAGGGTTGTGCGTATATTTTGGTATGTCCATTTGAACTATTGAAAACGTGGTACAAATGCCCCCACCTAAATGTACTTGTGGAACCCCCTTATTCTATATTTGCATGCCTAACTGAAAACCACAACCACGATCTACCCCAAACCACCCATGACCCTCCCATTTCTGCACCTCCTTTTTCGGGCCATGTGTAAATATACGTGCGTACAACTTAATTGATTCTGATTAGCACCAATATTTGCTTGTAAAAAAGCCAATTACTGGCAGTAATTGGCTCATTATTCAATTAAATTGCACATATAAACTGGGCGCACACCCAACTTTGTGTATGCAATTTTTAGTAACTTTTATAGTGCTAGGGGGTATGTGTACTTTTCTACATGTAACCCTTGGGTTAATTTTACAATCATTTACATGAATAAAACAGAGTTTCACAACTGAAAAGTTTATGGAATTACCCATAACTAGGGTAAGCTTTCACTGAAGCAAAGTGGGTCAATAATAAATAAACAAAGGTACTCTGGTTATATTTCTGAGTAATTAGTTACATTTACAACATTGTAGCCCAAATCTGCCACTAGTGTTTTTAAAATATTCCCCCTTCCTTTCATCTAAGGTTGTGCAAATATTTTTAAAAACAGCTCATCACTTGATTTATTGAATGTGAAACGTTTCTGCAGAATCCCTGAATCACTTTCATGAATTTCCTTTTAAGAATAAAGAAATTTCTGGAATTGTTCACTGTATTGATGTCACGGAGTCAGGAGAGTGAGCCCTTGGGCCAGGGCCGGTCTTAGCAAGTGCGAGGCCCTGTGCAGACCAATTTGGACAACAACCACTGGAGGGTGTTGTTTTATGTCTGCTAAAATACAAATCTTTGGTAAGGGACATTCTTAGGACCCCCTCAAGCTTGCAATAAAATCTCACTACAAATTGGCATGAAATCCAGGACATAGGAAATGTCAACCTGATAACCCATGACCAGAAAAAAACCAACCAACCAAACAAACATTAAACTATTTATTTTTGGCGGGGGGAGGGGTTATACCAAAACTCATATGAAAAACTGACTCCTAGCAGTAGTACTGCGAGACTACCTCTAAGGGTCAGTGGACACCATTTTGTTTCCACAGCCAGGTGGGGCAGAAGCGGAGGGGGGCAGGTCCTGCCCTGTGCCTGTAGATCATCAGGGAAGGACCTTGAGTAAGTCCCAGTGTGGATGGTAGTAACAGGAAAGGGGATAGGGGAGGATTGGATTTGAACCTGTGGGAAAGGCTTGAATGCAGATGTGGGGCTTATCAGTGGGATTGATCAGGATATAGGGGCCATTAGCACTGCAGGTAAAAATGGTGCCATATGGTGAGTTCTTGCCCTGTTTGATAAGTGCAGGGCACATAGACGGTCGGTATCCCAACTGTTTGGGGAAGCTAAAGGGAGCAGAGCTTACCTCCATACGCTCCGTGGCAGCGACGTCAATGAAGGAAAAGACTACAGGCTCGCCGCCAGCTTCTCCCTTCTCTCTGCACATAGTGTCCCGCTCTCGCGGAAACAGGAAATGCATCACCGCAGAAGGCGGGACACTGTGTGCAGAGAGAAGGGAGAAGCTGGTGGCGAGCCTGTAGTCTTTTTCTTCATTGACGTCGCTGCCACGGAAATAAAAGATCAAAATGCGCGGGGCGGGAGGGTGGGCTACATCACAAGCGGAAGTTCACGATTGGGCTGGGGAGGCTTAGCCTCCCCAAGCCTCTTATACGGGGCACCTATGGCAGGGCAGATGCTCAACACACCACTGCATTTACCATGCAGGCTTTACACTTGCCTTGCACTAGTATTTACAACTACTGCATGGTAAGTTCAAAAACTTACCATACTATAGTAAAAAAAAAACTTAGTTTTTCTGTGCTTATCTTATCATCATTGTCATCTTTTTACCCTTGGTTTCTTTTTTTTTTTTTGGGGGGGGGGGGGGGGGGGTTGTGCAACTGATTTCCTCACAGGTATTTGTATCAAGATTCCCCTTTTTTATTTCCTGTAGGATTATTACTGTTTTAATCTGTGCCAATCCCTCAATCAATTTGATCCACCCTAACATTCCAACATAATTTATATCCTGGTATTAAAGTGTCCTATTGGTTGTCCTTCTTCCACCAAGCCTCTGAAATGCCAATTATACTACCTCTTCATTTAGTGCCATGGTTTCTAAATCTACAGTTTTACCTTTTAGACTCCTGCCCATCTCATACAGATAATTTAAAGTATGCTTATTTGTATTCATCCCTGCATAGCAGTTGATGGGTGCAATCTGGAATCATTTCATCTATTCTTTATTGAAATTCACCTATGCTACTTCAGCCTTTACCATAATTTGGCTATCAAAATCTACTATAATAAAACTCACCCTCAACATTCTGAAGACAACATTCTGAAGTCACTCAGTCACTCACTGAAGGGTTCATGGATTCATGGTGGTGAAGCCAGAACACTGACCATGTCTCTCTGCCCCGCCCTCGTATGACGGACCAATCAGAAAAAACACCCTCAACATTCTGAAACACAAAGGACCATCACAACACCGTTCCCAGGCAACACTAGGCAACGTAAGACGGACCAATCAGAGGAAACTACGTGACAATAAGGGAGAAGCATTCCCCAGCAGAATGGCTCATTATCTGTGCAGCACGGAGAGCACAGAACCACCGCTGGAACGATAGAAGAATATTCCTGCTGTGGGTATGTGCAAAAATAGACCAGGGGAGAGGGGGGGGGGGGGAATTTTTAAATGCCTAATGCCAGTACTGAAGAGTGCCAGAGGGCCTATAGCACAGACTATATTTGGGATCGCTTGACATGGAGTCAGAGGAGCCGGAAAACAATGTGCCCGTCACCATCTGGGACAAGGACAAGCTGCGGCCCAGCTGGAAGGATTACCCGCGACCCAGCCAGCAGCAAACAGCGACCAAGGAAGCGGCAGTAAGCCCAATGCAGGCTTACTGCTCGCTAAAATGGAAGTACCACCAGGGTACTGCAGCAGCCTGACAGTATTCCCTCCCCCAGCGTGTGCCATTTCCAGTAATGCAAAAATATTTCAATATTTGTAGCGCTGGTGTATACCCGGCGGTAATCGGGCAGTGCTGTGTGCTGCCCAGTTACCGCTGAGTTAGCATGGGAGCCCTTACCGCCACCTCAGTGGGTGGCGGAAAGTGCTCTCCCTGAGTGGTTCACTTGCCGCGTGGCCATTTCTTTAAGAAAAGGGAAACCTGCCTTTTACCCGCTGTGGTAGAAGGGGGCCTCGGTGTGTGTCAAAAACATGCAGGCCCCCTTTTGCCACAGCTTCGTATAAGGATCCCTTGTTAGTGCTTTTTACAAGGAACTCATCATACTCTAATGTAAGTAATAGGTATGTAGAACATTGAGATTATATCCAGTAGACTGAGGAACAAATAAGGGAAATAATATATACAGAATTCTAAAAATTACTATTGTTTTTCATGAGCGTTAGTGAATTGGGTACATGAAACCTATTTTGCAAAAGGTTTGCTCTCTTGATGTCAAAGCCTGACTACACTTCTGCTTAAAAGGCCTTACCATGGGGCACACTCAAAGGGGCATTTTCGAAAGGGACGTCCACGTTTTGATTTGGAAACCCGTGTTTTCGAAACAAGATGGACGTCCATCTTTCATTTCAAAAATACTGCCAGGGACGTCCAAATCCTTAAATTTGGTTGTCCTTAGAGATGGACATCCCTAGACATGGACGTTTCTGATTTTCAGCGATTTTCGAAACCAAAGACGTCCATGTCAGAAATGACCAAATGCAAGCCATTTGGTCATGGGAGGAGCCAGCATTTGTAGTGCACTGGTCCCCCTGACATGCCAGGACACCAACCAGGCACCCTAGGGGGCACTGCAGTGGACTTCATAAATGGCTCCCAGGTACATAGCTCCCTTACCTTGTGTGCGGAGCCCCCCAACACCCCCCCCCCAAAACCCACTACCCACAACTGTACACTACTACCATAGCCCTTACGGGTGAAGGGGGGCACCTAGATGTGGGTACAGTGGGTTTCTGGTGGGTTTTGGAGGGCTCGCTGTTTCCTCCACAAACGTAACAGGTAGGGGGGTGGTGGTGCTGGGTTCGCCTGTCTGAAGTGCACTCACCCACTAAAACTGCTCCAGGGACCTGCATACTGCTGTCACGGACCTGAGTATGACATCTGAAGCTGGCATAGAGACTAGCACGACATATTTTTAAAGATGTTTTTTAAGGTTGGGAGGGGGTTAGAGACCATTGGGGGAGTAACGGGAGGTCATCCCCGATTCTCTCTGGTGGTCATCTGGTCAGTTCGGGCACCTTTTTGTGCCTTAGTCATAATAAAAACAGGTCCGGGTGAAAACGTCCAAGTCAGGGAAGTCCTTCCTTTTTTCCATTATGGGTCAAGGATGTCCAAGTGTTAGGCACGCCCAAGTCCCGCCTTTGCTACGTCTCTGACATGCCCCCTTGAACTTTGGCCATCTCTGTGACGGAGTGCAGTTGGGGACGTCCAAAATTGGCTTTCGATTATACCGATTTGGACGTTTCTGAGAGAAGGACGTCCATCTTCTGATTTATGTCGAATGATGGGCGTCCTTCTCTTTTCGAAAATGAGCCCACCAGTCATCCTGTGGTGAGTTCTGGTTAGTGCACACATGCCACTTGGTAAAAATTATTTTTACTTTTACCACAGAGGGGTCATGTCTGAGGGTGGGCGTGCACAGTGCAAGGAGGGTATATGGCAAACAAAAGGAGGCAATTTCTTCTTATACTTCAAAGCATTTTAAGCTTTTCCAGAGGAAATATAATCACTGAGGAAACTCCAGTGACAGTCCTGAGGCCCAGTCAAGTCTGCAACATTGAGTTCAGGGTTCTGCTGAGCTTTTAACTGCACATTATTGGTTAACAAATCAAAAGTAATGAACATCCTCCAAGACATCATGAGAAGACTTAGGGGGATGTTATCAATGTGGGCTACCATTAAGATGTGTTATTTTACTGTTTACCTCAGTTATTAGTAAACTACTATAGGTCTCATTGCATAAAATGGGATGTGCTAAAATAGTGATTAGCTAGGTGGAAGCTACCAAAAAAGACGAAGGTCATTGGCTGTGTGACTAGAAATGCACAAACACATCAGATTAGTATTTAACATTTTGTACTACAAAAGGGAAAATTCAGTGATGTGTGGCTTCTGAAGCAGCCAGTTCAAGATGTGTGATGCTTCCTGCAAAGGACTGGGCTAAAACTAGTGAATGCTTCATTCCAAATAAAATCCTAATAAAATGCATTACACTTTTAAACTTGTTTATATAATACTTAAAAATAGTTTAGTGATTTTTAGATGCAATAGCATAAAATGAGTCTCTGGCTTAGAAGAAGAATAATCATCCTGGTATTACATGCCAGTGAATGTTCCAGTTGGGTTGGAAACTTAAATTGAAGCAAGCCTTCCAGTCTGGATGTTAATTACCAAATGTCTTATCTATAAATAGTCATTGCTTAAATAAAGCTTAAATGTTAAAGCATATGAGATAGGCTATGAAACCTTTTATATTTATTTAGAACATAGAAACAGAGAAAAAGGAAGGCAGATAAATACCATACAGCCTATCCATCCTGCCCATTCATACCAGCTACTATCCCTTCCTCTTTCTCAGAGATCCTATGTACTTGTCCCAAGTTCTCTTGAATTCAGGTACTGTTTTTGTTTCCACCACTTCCATCAGGAAGCCATTCCATGAATTCACCACCCTTTCCATAAAGAAGTATTTCCTCAGGCTACTTTTAAGGCTATTCCCTTTCACCTTCATCCTATGCCCCCTCTTTCCAGAGCTTCTTTGAATTGAAAGAGTCTTGCATCCTGTGCATTTATGCCACATAGCTATTTAAATATGTCTATCATATCTCCCCTCTCCCACTTTTCTTCCAAAGTATAAATATTGAGATCTTTAAGTCTATCTCCATATGCTTCATGATGCTTTATGTTCTACTCATCCAATAAATTGTGTCCTCGGTGGATTCCAATGTAATTGCAGGCTGTAAACCTGGTTATGAAACACTTCTATTCTCCCTATACAAGTTATAAACTTCACTTTCCTTGTATGATCTATTTTTTCTATTTATTATATATTTTGTATTATTTATGTTTTGTTTTTCTGGAGGAAAAGGCTTCAGATGCTTAGTTTTCTTCCTTTGCTTTCACTTTGTGATCTACCGGGCAGGCTTCTTCATCAGCCTAAAAAAACTCAATTTTTTTCTTCATTATTTAAAATACTAAATATTATAATGATTGTTAATCTACGTTTCGAGCTTAATCTTGTTAGTCGAAACTTCACAAGTATTTACTGGTTGGGCAGAGCAGGGGTGGAATTGCAATAGAAGTGTTCAGCCACATTTTAAATAGTACGCATATCCCAATAAATGAATGTGGAAATGATTATGTGTAGATTTTGGCCATCATTTTAGAAAGGCGAGAGTGCAAATGTAGGTCCCATCTAAATCAGCTTCTTCATACCTCCAGGAAAACACATTTAGGTGAGGTGCTTCACATGTAGGTTAAGGTGTTGTCTACATTCAGAGAAAGGATTAGTTTTACAAGCTTACACGAGGGAAAAATATATGAGGAAAGTACCGGATCTTAATACATGTGTGTGGCGCCACCTACACATGTGGATTGCAAAACAGAAACCTACACCTCTAAGTGGCAGCTCTTACACATGCAAGGCAACCATTTAGCAAACCTACACATTTATCTTCCACAAGCACAGAACCATCTAACCCCCTCAGCATTAGACAATCCCCCAGTCAGCATCCCCCCTGGCATAGTCCTCACTCCTACAATCAGCATCCTCCATAGACCAGAACCATCCCAATCAGGATCCCACAGACCAGAACCCTTCCAATCCCCTCTTGAAGCTCACCTCCAGATTGCAAGCCCCTTGCGGCAGTCCAGACTATCCTCCATCCTTTCTGAACTGCCCTGGACCCTCAAAACACTGTCTCCTGCCCTATCAGGTTCTGGGAGCAAAAATAGTGCCATTGTTTTGAGGTACTACCACTAGGAGTCAATATTTCATGCTAAGGCAGAAGAAGAAATGACCACTAGGGATTATGGGCACCATTTTTGTTCTTGGAGAGGATGGCGTAGGAGTGGAGGGGGGTAGCTTCTGAGTCACCTCCCCCATCACTACAGCACCAGATAGACTCTGGAAGAAGGGGGTGATCTTGGTCTGCCTAGGATGTAGGGGAATTGAAGGCATAGAATTCCAAACTAAAGGGACAAGGCAAAAGAGCACAATGCATCAGGTTTCTTCCAAACTTGCAAAACGGGTTGATGGAATATGTAAAGAGGTCTTTTATGCATATAAATTAGCATTTAAAGCAGTAAAATGTTTATATAGTTACTTCATTTAAGCATGTGTTCTACAATGTATATAGCAGATATTTGTAGATTCTGTCAGTGATGTTCAAGCTACTTGATTAGCCAATGTTTAAGAGTAAGTACTGTATTTTACACATAAACATGCCCACACATATAGGATTAAATTCTATATCTCATGCCTAAAATAATAGGCACCATAAAAAATATGCCTAAGCTATTCTATAAAGCATGCTTAAGTTTAGGCATACTTTATAGAATATGCCTAAATTTCTGCGTGGTTTATAGAATATGCCAAGAGCTCATTCACGCGACTAAGTTTTGTCACAGGCAGCTATGCCAAGTAAAACTTGATGTAAATGTCAACGCTTAAATTATGCGCAGACCAGGTGTATTCTATAACAACTCATATAGATTTTAGAAACACCCATGACTCACGCATTATATGTATAGAGATAAACTAAAATAATTTCAGAGAGCAAGTTTCCACTACAGACAGTTATTCTTAATGTAAATAAAGGAAACAAGTCATAAAGTAAGCAAGTCTGAAAATTTTTTCAGGAGGAAAAAGCCTTAAGAAGCACCTTGTCCACTAGTGAAGCGGGTAAGGGCTAGGACTTCTTCATCATAGGCAAAAAACCTCCTACTGTTACTGGCTTGCCTTCTTGCCTTAATACTCAAAAGGAGCCAAAGTTGGAGAGATATCTAAGATAGTCATCCTCTATTTCTTCCTCTATATAAGTTTTAAAGAGAGGTACTTAGCTTAAAAAACATAACTTTCTTCGAAACTCCTCCGTGTTTCTGACCGTGGTCAACGTTGGCCTCCGTTTCGCCACTGCTGCATCAGAACCACTGGTCAATTATTACTCCGTTCAGTCTGCCATGCCTCTTTTTCAACTATATGATGTAGAATTTATGCGCATCAAGTTACAGAATACGCTTGGGTAGTTGTGCGTGTAAATTCTAATTAATGCTACTTAGGGTCAGTAATTGCTTGTTAATTGGCAATTATTATTATTATTTGTTACATTTGTATCCCACATTTTCTCACCTTTTGCAGGCTCAATGTGGTTTACATATAACCGTTAACGGCGTTAGCCGATTACGGTCTGAACAAATACATGCTTTAATGAATACAAAGTGATATTGTGGTAGAATGAGGTACATGTATGGTAGGTACAGTTGGGGGGAAATTAGAGAGGAAAAGGGGGAAGAAGAGTCAGGTAATGTTTGTTACGGTCTTTGGTTGCATTGTGTCGCAAGTGAACAGGCATTTTTATGTTGGGTTGGTGGGATACGCTGCTCTGAACATATCTGTCTTTAGTGCTTTCTGAAAATTTAGGTGGTCGAGCGTAGTTTTTTACTGCTTTTGGCAATGCGTTCCATAGTTGTTCGCTTAGGTAGGAAAAGCTGGTTGTATAGGTGGATTTGTATTTGAGTCCTTTGCTGCTTGGGTAGTGGAGGTTTAGGTATGATCGTGCAGATTTTGTGGTGTTTCTGGTTGGCAGGTCGATAAGGTCTGTCATGTATCCCGGTGCCTCACCGTAAATAATTTTATGAACAGTCGTGCAGATTTTGAAAGTGATACGTTCTTTGATTGGTAGCCAGTGCAATTTTTCTCTGAGTGGTTTGGCGCTGTCAAAACGTGTTTAAGCCTGGCTGCTGTGTTTTGGGCGGTCTGAAATTTCTTTATGATTCAATCCTTGCATCCCGCATAGATTCCATTACAGTAATCTGCGTGGCTTAGTACCAGGTTACAAAATATTTCCCTTGGGAAGAATGGTTTTATGCGTTTGAGTTTCCACATTGAGAGAAACATTTTCTTTATGGTGGATTTCGCTTGGGTATCTAGTGATAGGTTACAGTCAATTGTTACTCCGAGAATTTTCAGGCTGTCTGAGACAGGGAGGGTGTATCCTGGGGTGTTAACGTTTGTGGGTTTGTATGTATTGTATTGGGATGAGATGATGAGACAGTGTGTTTTTTCTGTATTGAGTTTTAGTTGGAATGCATTTGCCCATGAGTTCATGATGTTTATGCTTAGCTTGATTTCGTTGGTGATTTCCACCAGATCATGTTTGTATGGGATGTATAATGTAACGTCATCAGCATAGATAAATGGGTTGAAGCCTTGGGTGGATAGGGTCTTGGCTAGTGGAGTCATCATGAGGTTGAAAAGGATCGGTGATAGTGGTGATCCTTGCGGTACTCCGCAGCCTGGTTTCCACGGTGACAATATGTTTGATTTTTATTTCACTTGATATGTTCTTGTGGTTAGAAAACCCTTAATCTAATTGAGAGTGCCACCACTGATTCCGAAGTATTCTAGGAGTCTTAGCAATATGTTATGGTTAACCATGTCAAATGCACTTGACATGTCAAATTGGAGGAGGAGAATGCTCTTACCTATTGCTACTTCCTGCTTGAATTTGATTAGGAGAGTGAGTAGTACTGTTTCGGTGCTGTGTAGGGGTCGAAATCCTGATTGTGACTCATGTAGTATAGTGAATTTGTTTATGTAGTCATTGAGTTGTTTGGTCACCAGTCTTTCCATTAGTTTGACTACTAATGGGATAGATGCTACTGGGCGGTAGTTGGTAATGTTGTTTGTTTTTTTCTTGGTGTCTTTTGGTATTGGGGTGAGCTGATTTAGTTGTTAACTTGCATGTGCAAATCCTGAATATGACTGGATTTGTGCGCACAAGTCATGCTATATAGAATCCAGGGGATAATGCATATGTTATATGCATGAAAATATAGTAGATAAAATATTATTAATAGAGAGCCAGGTTAAGATGTTACAGTAGCCTAGTGTTAAAGCAGTAGTCTAGGAACCAGGAAAGCTGAAGGTTGGTTCCTACTGATGCTTCTTGTGACTTTGGGCAAGTCACAACCCTCCATTGCCTCAGGATCAAATTTACCCCCTGTTTACTAAGCCACTTGTGCAGTTGCTATGCGCTAATGCCGATACAGCCCATTTACTTCGAATGGGCTGAGTCTGTATTGCCGCGTGGCAGCTAAACAAAGGGGTTAGATTGCAAGTCCTTCAGGGACAGGAAAAATGGCTACTGTACCTAAATGTAACTCACCTTACGCTACTACTGGAAAGGCATGTACTAAATCTGAAATGCATAAATAAAATATAAATAGCACCTTTACCACATTTAAATAGTTGGCACCAAAGTGAAAACAGAAAGAAGAATCCAATTCCATATAGACAAAAGCACTAAAAAAAAGAAAAAAGGAAAAATCACATATTTCAACCACACACCAACTGACAGGATAGATGGAATACCTGCCCAATATCAATTCAGTCTGATTGGAATGAATACTGTATCATTTTAGATTGTAAGCTCTATTGAGCAGGGACTGTCTCTCTGTGTCAGGTGTTCAGGCTGCATGCGTCTGGTAGCGCTATACAAATGCTAATAATAATAATAATAATAATAAAACAAAGCAAATGATTGAAAGTAAAAAAAAAACCAAAATCCTCTAGACTCAACTCTTCAACATGGGATTAGATTCAAAGGATCATGACCAGGTTTATCTGGTAAAATCAAAACAGTTTCAGAGAAGGCACCATCTAGTTTCCTTTCCCTATAAAATACTGAATAAAATTGTTGAAGCTAAAGAATGAGAATCGAGTTTACAAAAACATTAAAAACTCATTCAAAAATCTCATTGATAAAACCATCCATAGCAGGTGCTTTTCATAATGATAATGATGTAATTGCTTCAGAAACTTCAACCTTTTTTATAGACCTCTCCAATCTCTCCTTATCAGCCATTGCATGTACTAGACCTTTTGAGGAAGCTACAAAAGTACATTTTTATATATTTCTAAGGAATATAAACTACAATAACGGGTCTGGAAAGCCTCAAGGCTTGAATAATCTATAAAAACAACTTATTCTCACCAGAGAAGATTGTTTCAGTTTCTTCCATATGTTTCTTCCCTTTCAGGTCCTGTGAGAGAAGATGAGCAGCTTATTATTATTCTATTAGTAGTGGATCACATCTATAAAGATCACCATCCATACCTTTGACTGAGTAGTTTGTTATATTGATATTTTAATTTTTGTAATTCACATTAAAAACAGTAAATACCAGCCTTTATGAC
Organism: Microcaecilia unicolor; assembly: GCF_901765095.1. Classification (NCBI taxonomy): domain Eukaryota; kingdom Metazoa; phylum Chordata; class Amphibia; order Gymnophiona; family Siphonopidae; genus Microcaecilia; species Microcaecilia unicolor. Next base: position 48,913,016 of record NC_044037.1, read on the forward strand.
AGCTTCAGCTGTTATGGCCAGTTCTAGTAGAGCAGCATGCAGGTCCCTGGAGTAGCCTAGTGATCAGTGTAGTGAAGTGTAGAGAAGGGGGACCCAGGTTCATATCCCACTATAACTGGTACACTTGTGGTGGAAAGTGTGAGCATTCAAAAAACCACAAAATATCTACTAAACCCACATATAGGTGACACCTGCAGACATAAGGGCTATTGTAGTGGTGTATAGTTGGGTACAGTGGATTTTGGAGAGCTCCCCATACAGTATAAGGGGTAACGGTGAGAGGTGTAGTTAGGACCTTTTATGTGAAGTCCACTGCAGCACCCCCTAGGGTGCTCTACTGCTCTGTGGGGATGTCTGGTCAGTCTACTAAGAATGCTGACCCCCATACATCCTAACAGCTTGTTTTGGTCTGTTTTGGTCTTTTTTTTTTTCTTTTTTTTTCTTCAAAAAATGGTCACAAAAGAAAAATGCACTAATCACAAAACATCTACAAAATGTCTAGGAAATGGCTATTTTCAAAACAAAAAATGGATGTTTTTCAGGTTCAACAATTGCTATGTTTGGCACTTGATTTTTGGACGCTTTTAGCAAAACATCCAAAATTGGATTTAGACGTCATATGGAAAATGCCCATTTACATATAGCATTTTTTATTTAGGTTTTATGCTATTTTATTCTGCTTTTAAATTTCTCCTATAATGTGTGTCATTCAATTTTGTATGTTCATTGCAGTCTTCTTTGGACAAATATGTGTTTTGTTTAGCAGATCATAAAACAGTTGACCTAATGAATGAACCAATGAATGAATGAATAATGAATTAAATAAAATGGCCCACAATCCTAATTCCTTGCATAATTTCAGCTTAATCTGTTCCATCAACCCCACTAAGGACCAAACACTGTGAATTCTATAGAGCTTGATGGACCATTGACTTGACACAGCATGAATGTTATTATTATTATTATTTATTGCATTTGTACCCCACATTATCCCACCTTTTTGCAGGCTCAATGTGGCTTACAAAGTGTTGTTATGATGCAGTCATTACATGATCTTAGATACAGTCGATAATAAGCTACAGTAGGTAATTTAGATGCAAGGTGCTAGGTAAGGTGTTGTGAGAGGTGTTTTTGATTCATCTGAGTAGTTTGAGGAATGATTTAGTAAGGATGTCCTTAGTAGGCTTTGTTGAAGAGATGTGTCTTCAAAGATTTGCGAAAGCTGGTTAGATTGTCCATTTTTTTCAGGGCCATGGGTAGTGCATTCCAGATCTGTGTGCTTTTATACTCAAAAGTAGTAGCGTATGACTGTTTGTATTTAATTCCTTTACAGCTGAGGAAGTTCAGATTGAGGAATTTGCGGGCCGATCTTTTGGCGTTTCTAGGTGGTAGGTCCACTAGGTTTAACATATAAAGTGGGGCGTCTGCGTGGATGATTTTGTGGACGGTTGTGCAGATCTTGAACTCAATTCGTTCCTTGAGTGGTAGTCAGTGTAGTTTCTCTCTTAGAGGTTTTGCCCTTTCGTATTTAGTTTTGCCAAAGATGAGTCTCATGTTCAGTATTGTATGTTCAAAGAAGAAAGAATTATCACACATTCTCAAAAATATCTTTTTCACTTCTTGTAATAATACTCCATCATGAAAGCCTTTAGGTGCTGTGTGGCTGAAGAAAGTGAAAACAAAGACAATGATAAATTGTGGAAGGATGACTGCATAAATCAAGAAAGTGATACTTTTTCTTTTAATGGAAGATATTGAATCTTTCCTTGAGCATTTTTCCTGGTACAAAAGTTTTCACTGCACCTTAGAAGCAGCATGTTGTAGTAACAATTGACAGCAAACAGTACGGAAAAATTAAACACCATCCAAAATTTATTGGGATTTTTTTAACTGCCTTTATGAAGAGATTCACCCAAGGTAGTGTAAGCAGCAGTGGCGTAGCTACGTGGGGCCTGAGGGGGCCGGGGCCCCCGCAGATTCACCCCAGGACCCCCCTCCCGGCGAACCCGCCCCCGCCGCCGCCTACCTTTACTTTTGCTGGCGGGGGATCCCACTCCCCGCCAGCCGACGTCTTCTCAGTCCTTCCTGTTCTTCAATTTGTTTGCTGACGTCCTGCACGTAATTGTACGTGCAGGACGTCAGCAAACAAATTGAAGAACAGGAAGCGACTAAGAAGAAGACGTCGGCTGGCGGGGAGTGGGATCCCCCGCCAGCAAAAGTAAAGGTAGGCGGCGGGTTCGTGGCGGGAGGGGGGGCGGCAATGTCGGCGGTGGGGGGGCGGCGCCGGGGGGAGGGCTAAAATGTGCCCCCTCCCCCCGGGCTCTGGACCCCTCTCCCACGGAAGGCTGGCTACGCCCCTGGTAAGCAGGTACAGTTTAACATGAAACTTTCAATTTTGTTAACAGCATAACAATAGTAAAATGGCCAAATATAAACATAACTACAGTAAATGAGGTAAACTTGAAAACAGCAAATTGAAACCTAGTAATAGGACTACCATGAAATAGTATCAAAAATATACACATTTAACAGTGGAGGAGTGGCCTAGTGGTTAGGGTGGTGGACTCTGGTCCTGAGGAACTGAGTTCGATTCCCACTTCAGGCACAGGCAGCTCCTTGTGACTCTGGGCAAGTCACTTAACCCTCTATTGCCCCATGTAAGCCGCATTGAGCCTGCCGTGAGTGGGAAAGCGCAGGGTACAAATGTAACAAAAATAAAATAGATACTATTGGAGATTCTACATGGAATGTTGCTACTATTGGACATTCTACATGGAATGTTGCTATTCCACTAGCAACATTCCATGTAGAAGGCTGCGCAGGCTTCTGTTTCTGTGAGTCTGACGTCCTGCACGTACGTGCAGGACGTCAGACTCACAGAAGCAGAAGCCTGCGCGGCCACATTGGTGATCTGCAAGGGCCGACTTCTACATGGAATGTTGGAATAGCAACATTCCATGTAGAATCACAAATAGTAGCAACAGTGGAGGAGTGGCCTAGTGGTTAGGGTGGTGGACTTTGGTCCTGAGGAACTGAGTTCGATTCCCACTTCAGGCACAGGCAGCTCCTTGTGACTCTGGGCAAGTCACTTAACCCTCCATTGCCCTAGGTACAAATAAGTACCTGTATATAATATGTAAGCCACATTGAGCCTGCCATGAGTGGGAAAGCGTGGGGTACAAATGTAACAAAAAAAAAAAACAGAAATAAAATACAATTTCAGCATAATACTAATGAAACACCTAATCGCACATTAGAACACTCAAATAACATAGATATGAAGCTAATGATTTTCTACACTACAGCTTATCATGTAGCTGAGAAGCCAAGTACAGATATATAGATGGGGACAAGATGGGTGGTACAGAGTCAGTTGGGATAAATAGAGGGGTGGCTAAACTCAAGCGCACCAATTCAGAACTACTGCCCGGCTACCACATGGCCCGGGCAGTAATTTCATTTTTTATGCACGGCCACTACACGGGCCAGAAAATATATTTTATTTTCCAGTGTGCGGCACTAACCGGGCGGTAATTGGCATTGTGCACACGCTGACAATTACTGACCGGTTAACGTGTGAGACCTTACCACTAAGTGAATGGGTGGCGGTAAGGTCTCAGGCCCAAAATGGATGTGCGCCAATTTTCATTTTGCTACACGTCCATTTTCAGTCCCCAAAAAAGGCCTGCGCTGAAAAATGGACCTGCGCGTGCCCAATACACGCATCTACACCAGCGCAGGCCAACTTTCGGTGCACCTTAGTAAAAGGACCCTTAAAACTGCCTATACAGTACCCATTAACACCCTATAAAGTTATAAGCACCTTCTTAATAACAGAAACAACATTAAGCAATCTGTGAAAGAAAGTAAAATAACACTAAACAAACCTAGTAATCCTTTCATTGTGCCCTAAGGCTACCCCTACAGATAATGCTAAAATTTGATATAGTAGTCTCAGGGAAAGAAAGATATAAAAGGAGAAACAAAAGGCACATCAGATCAATAGTCCCTTCCTTACGGCCTGCTAAACCTTGTCAGTTTTAACTACTGACATCTTTACTAGATTGTATTTGCCTTAGAGAGGGAACATTTTTTTCTTACGTGTATCTTTATAATGCTGCCTGCCTCTAGAAGCACTACACAATCTTCTGTCACATTTATAGAATATCTTCTTTGAACACAGTTCGGAGTGATTCACAATAAGGGAAAACTACGATACATAACAGACAATATTTATTGATTACCACAAGTAAGTGCAGCAGTAGGTCTGTATTGTGCCAAAAAAAGAAAAATGCCAGTGGGTAAGTAATTGTAAAGGTGGGTAATGCTAAAGGCATTCCTCTTTCAGATTCTCTTCATGTGATTCCCACGGAGCGGCGTACTTTAGACAATCTAGACTCTGTTTCTGAGCGCCACTTTTGCCAAACTCGGGAATCTTTTTGGACAACCCTGATGCCAACGGAGCATAGCTAGATTCTCAATTACTGACACTCAGACTACTCTTGTGGTATAGGGTGATACTGAACGACCACCAGAACAGCTTTTTAAAAAAAAATTCCCCGTTTTCTTGGTGTGTGTGTGTGTGTGTGGGGAGGGGTTATAGATTTTCCTTTTTGATTATATGGAGAGCTGTTTTCAATCTGTTGTTTGTAATATAGTTGGGGTTCAGTGTTGTAACTATTAAAATTTCTAAATAAACAGAATTTGGAAAGAATCACTTCATGTGGCAGCTTAAGGAAATAAAAAGGGACACTTACAAACTATCCTATTTAAAGTATATGGTTCCTTCCACCCATTTTCTTTAGGGACAGATGTAGCAAGTTCCGTGGACTGAAAATGTGCATCTGTCCAGATATACGCGAATGATTGGCAATTGTGAAGTCATTCTTAGTGTAAATTTGCGCTCAGTGTTGTATTTGTTAATCGCACTTGCAATCAAAAAGTTAGCTGAAACAAATTCAAACTGAGCTACATTCAAAAGCATTTATGTGTGTCACGTCTGTGGCCGTGACCACCCTCAGCCTTACCTTCTTTCTGGGGGTCAGCAGCTCTGCTGGCTTCTGTCTGTGTTTGTGTTAGTCTTGTCTCTGTCCTGGTATGCTGGCTGCTTCCAGCATGAACCTGATTGCTTCACTAGACCTCACCTGTGTGGGCTATGTCTCTCTAGGGAGGCAGCATCTAAGATGGCTGCCACCGGCTCTGTGCCAGCTTCCAAGATGGCTCCTGCCTGTCTTTCCTGTGGGCTCACTTCCTATGTGTGTCAAGCCTCGCTTTGGGGTCAGTGTACTTTCTGCTTCTGTCCTGCTGCTGGTGACTCATCAGTGAGAGCCTTCATAAGGAAGTGCTGTGCTGGCAGTCAGGGCCTTTGCATAAGTGTTATGCTCTTAGGCCAGGTCAGGTTAGTAAGTGTCTGCTGCACTACTGCTTAGCCTCTCTCTGTGTTCCAGCCCAGTTCCTTTCTGTGTCTGTGTCTCTGTTGTCCTTCCGTGGGGGGTCTTCCCTGCCACTGTCTGTCTGTGGACTGCGGGTCCTTCCTGGCTGTGTTTGGGGTGAAGCCTCTGTTCCTGGCTTACCCTGTGTTTGGGGTGAAGCCTCTGCTCCAGGCTTACCCTGGGTTGGGGTGAAGTCTTTGTCCGGGTTTGTTCTCTGTCTGTATGCGAAGCCTCAGCCTTTGTGGGTTCCCCAGTCAGTGTGTGGAACGGCTGTGGCTTCAGACCCTTGGCCTGTTCTTCCTGGTTACTCTGTTTGCTGTGCTGCCTGCCCAAGACCCTTGGCCTGTTATTCCTGGTTTGCTCTCTTTACCCTGAATCCTGCCTTGCCTTGTCTGTGTGCCTACCCTGCTTGTATATCCTGAGTGTATATCCTGAATCCTGTCTCTGTCTAGCTAGTGTGTATTTCCAGGGCATGGTCCCTGTTTCCTGCTGCTTCCTAGCTAGTGGGTTTACCCGCTGGGTATTCCCTGATCCCCAGTCTGCCTTGCTTGCATGTTGCCCTAGTCTTTGCTCCTGCTAGCTTTCTGTACGCCTTGTGTTCCTTGGTCTGTCTTCTGGGTCTTGCTAGTGGCTGTGCAGCAGCACACTGTCTGAGTCTAGTTCCGTGCCCTGTCACCCTCGTGTATCCCAGACCCAGGGTGGGTCCTCTGGATCTTCAGTTCCTGCCTTATCCTGCAAGTCCTGCCGGCCGCCTGCACTTCGGAGCTCAACTCCGGAGGAACGGTGGCTAAGTGCAGGTGAAGCTGTTCCTGTTTTGTCTGTTCTAGTTGCCTGCCTTGTACTACTACAGTCTAGAGTTCCAGTACTGCTCTTCGGGGTATCCAGTTCCAAGGTGGTCTTGCCTGCCGCTGCCGCTTCTCGGCAGTGGCCCAAGGGCTCACGAACTCCAGTCCTGCCTCGAGGACCTGACAGGATGCCAAGGCCCTCGAGAACGCAACAATGTGGTGATCAGTGGTGCCAAAGGCATAAATGTTCCTTTTATTAAAGTAAGAGAGAGATGTTCATTTAACTTTGCCCATTTTAACCGCAATATATCAAATGTTATTTATTTTAGTAGTCATCTCTCACCTTTCCAGTGGTCATTCAAGGCAAGTTACTTTCAGGTACAAGAGGTGTTTCCTTATCCCTAGAGGGCTTAAAATCTAAGGGGCCCTTTTAAGTTGTGCCTAAAAGTGGTCTCTGTTGGTGTAGGCACGTGTTTTGGATGCGCGCTGGTCCATTTCCTCAGTGTGCCTGGAAAAAAGGCACTTGTGCCGGAAAATGGACATGTGGCAAAATTAAAACCAGCATACGTCCATTTTCGGTCTGAGACTTTACTGCCACCCATTGACTTAGCAGTAAGGTCTCATGCACTAACTGGGTGGTAAGTATTGAACGTGTGTCAACTGCCGATTATCGCTGGGTAAGCGCCATGCGGTAGAAAATAGAAAATATTTTCTACTGCATGTTTTGGGCACACGCCAAAAATGGAATTACTGCCCAGGGCACTTGGTAGGTGGGTGGTAGTGCCAATTTGACACGCATTGGACTCACATAGGTGCCTATGCACCTTAGTAAAAGGGCTGCTAACTTTGTAAGTGAAGCAATGGAGGGTAAGTGACTTGCCCAAGGCCATAAGTAGCATCAATGGGATTTGAACCCTGGTCACTCTGGTTCATAACCTGCTGTTCTATCCATTAGGCTCCTCCTAAGAAATCAGTGTATTTAGGAATAGAGTGGTGACAGCAGGCAAGAATGTTATTTGGTCGATATTCAAAATTATTTAAGTGGGCTGAATATCAAAACTGACCGGCCATTTTTAAAGTGGGCTGGAAAAGGATGTTCCAATCAGTCACCTTTGTGCATTGTATCCAAGGGCATACAATTGCACGTTCAATACGAAACGTCTTGCAGAATCTTTCTTTGAAAATTCTAGGTCTTGAGGGTAAGCGGAGGTGGAATGTATGGACAGATAAGATAGAGTAGCAGGTGTTTTGATAGAAAATAACAGTGACTACTTAAGGAAAAATTGCATAGTCAGAAAAGGTGCATGTTTCATAGGCAAATCCTGTAGTTGATGTTAGTCTTTCTGTGTGTGACTAGCTAGTTAACTACTTCTTCCATTTAATGCTTGGGAAAAGAGCAAGGCTTTCACCTGCATCCTAAAGAACTCTTTCAAGAAGTACAAAGACCAGGGGCACACAATGAAATTTCATGGAAATACTTTTAAAACAAATAGGAGGAAATATTTTTCACTCAAAAAATAGTTAAGCTCTGGAACTCATTGCCAGAGCATATAGTAACAGCAGTTAGCATATCTGGGTTTAAAAAAAGGTTTGGTCAAGTTCCTGGAGGAAAAGTCTATAGTCTGCTATTGAGATAGACATGGGGGAGCCACTGGTGTTCCTGGGATTGGTAGCATTGTTGCTATTATTTGGGTTTCTGCCAGGTACTTGTGACCTGGAAGCAGGATACTGGGCTAGATGGACCATTGGTCTGACCCAGTATGGCTATTTTCTATGTTCTTATATAGTCTTGTGTTAAATGAAGCCTTTCAGGGAGTTCAGGAGTTACTCCGGAGCAGGGGCATAACTATGGGGGGCTCAGGCTTGCTGTGTCTGTAGCATGGCGCAGCATGGCATCTCTCTCTCCTCCCCCCCCCCCCCCCCGGTCTGGCATAGGCGCTTGGGGAGGTAAGGCTCCCCAACCCCAACTATCACCTTCCCTCATCTCCTGCTGGCACTGCTTCGGGGACCGCTGTCTTCCTGGATTGGAGACAGCAATAAAACAATGCAAAGACACACAGGACCAGTTTCTGTTCCGTGCTGCCGCTAGCTCTGTTGGTCATACCCCCTCTGACATAAACTTCCTGTGTCAGAGCTCGGCGGGAGGGGGGTCCAGAGCCCAAGGTGGAGGGCACATTTTAGCCTGCCTCCCCCAGCCGCCGCTCCTCCCCTGCCACTTTTGACCCCCTCCCACTGCCTCTGCTGCCAACCCTCCCGTGCCACTTTTGACTCCCCCCGCCCTCGCCGCTGCCACGAGGTACCTTTGCTGGCGGGGGTCCCCAACCCCCACCAGCCTTAGTCTTCTTCAGCGCCGGTCTCCAGCGCATTCATTCACTTTGCTGATCTGTGCTGTGAGTCCTGATGTCCTGCACGTTCCCACTTAAAGGAACGTGCAAGAAATGCTGGACGTCAGGACTCCCAGCACAGATCAGTGAGGTGAGCGAACGCGCCGGAGACCGTTGCTGAAGAAGACTAAGGCTAGCGGGGGATGGGACCCCCACCAGCAAAGGTACCTTGCGGCAGTGGGGGGGGGGGGGGTTCTAAAGTGGAGGGGGCCTGGACTAAATCTGTGGGGGCCCATGCCCCCGTGGCCCCACCTAGTTACAACCCTGGTTATATGTGAAGATCCATATTATCAAAATAATATGTTTTGCAAAGTAGTTAAAGATATGTGAGTTGTGTATGATGCTGGGAATAATTTTGGGCATCTTTTAAGGTCCCTGCACATCAAAAACATTTTGTCCTATTTATTTGATTTATCCTATAACGTTTAAGTTATGGCATAATGTGACAATATTTAAAAATGTCAGTATTTCCAAAGTTTTTATAAGCGTGTGGGGGGGAGGGGAGGGGGTTATGTTGATGCAGGACAGCTGTTGGGCAGAGTTTTTACTTAGAATTCTATCAACAAGTGCACTCTAATGCATTATTTGAGTATACCAAGCATTACTCATGCCTGTATGCCTAATGCCCCCCCATATTAAGTCTGGGCTCTCCAAAAATGTCAAGTCTGGCTATGTCACTGCTCCAGAGAAGGCTTCTTGGCAGGCGTCACATTGCATGATTTTCTTTGGAGAAGGTGTTGTCAGGGAGATCTTGTTCAAGTATTCTGGCCCATTTCCTTTTATAAGTAACACAGAAAATGAAGTAACTTGTATAAGGTTGTAGACAGTGTCAGCAAGACAGTTGTGGGTTTGAACCCTAGTCTTCCTGGTTTCTAGGTAGCTGTTATAACCACTAGCCTGCTCCTTGTATTCATGGTCTTACTCAGTGGCGTTCCTAGGGGCGCTCACACCCGGGGTGGATCGCCGATGCGCCCCGCCCCTCTGGGTGCAGCACCCCGCCCCCCTGGGTGCAGCGCCCCCCCCCAGCGAAAGGACACCCCCCCACCCCAGCGAAAGAACCCCCTCACCCCCGGGTGCACGCCGCTGGGGGGGGGTGCCGCGCGCCGTTCAGCGTTGTTCGTTTTCCATGCTCCCTCTGCCCCGGAACAGGTTACTTCCTGTTCCGGGGCAGAGGAAGCATGGAAATGAATGACGCTGACCGGCGCGCGGCACCCCCCCAGCGGTGTGCACCCGGGGCTTACCGCCCCCACCGCCCCCACCGCCCCCCCCCTTGGTACGCCACTGGTCTTACTGAAGAAGTTCAATTGGTTCCGCCTCCTCCAGTGTACGTGTCATTTTAACTGAGATGAGAATAACACTTTTTTTTTTTTTTTGGCTGGCAGTGAACGGTTAATTATGTCAGAGTTAATGAAAGGTCCAAACTGTAGTATTGTGCTGGGATAGAAATACACTCGGAAGCTTAAACAGGAACAGTTCTTTCTAACATTTCATAATTTATCTAACATCTTAAAGCACTAATTAAGCTGGGTGGTAATTGACAAATCCTGCAGTCTATAAAACAGAGAAAAAGAGAGAGAGAGAGACTAAAGTTTAAGATTCCTGTGGGACTAATGAGTAATTCTAATAGCATTAAGTTTACCTTTAGGAAAAGAGTCAGTGGATCTTTGCATTTCTATTGCAGCAAATCATGTGCACTTGCTTGAATAGCTTTTTCATTGGTTTTTCCTTTTATACATGTTGGTGTTGATGGGGAGACTATGTTTTAAATGGATTTTCTTGAATAAAAAAAGGAGTTACCTGGGTTAAGAACATAAGTACATTTGAATAGCCATACCGGGTCAGACCAATGGTCCATCTAGCCCAGTATCGTACTTCCAGCCCTGGCCAATTCAGGTCACAACTACCTGGCAGAAACCCAATTAGTAGCACCATTCCATGCTAAGAACCCCAGGGTACAGTGGCTTCCCCATGTCCATTTTAATAACAATAAACGTTTCCTCCAGGAACTTGTCCAAATCTTTTTTAAACCCAGAGGAGTGGCCTAGTGGTTAGGGTGGTGGGCTTTGGTCCTGAGGAACTGAGTTTAATTCCCACTTCAGGCACAGGCAGCTCCTTGTGACTCTGGGCAAGTCACTTAACCCTCCATTGCCCCATGTAAGCTGCATTGAGCCTGCCATGAGTGGGAAAGCGCAGGGTACAAATATAACAAAAAAAAAAAAAATAACCACCATTACCACATTCTCTGGCGATGAGTTCCAGAGCTTAACTATTCTTTGAGTACAAAAATATTTCCTCCTATTTGTTTTAAAAGTATTTCCATGCAATTTTATTGAGTGTCCCCTGGTCTTTGTACTTTTTGAATGAGTGAAAAATCGATTCACCTCCACCCACTCCACACCACTCAGGATTTTGTAGACCTCAATCATACCCCCCCCCCTCAGCCCTCTCTTTTCCAAGCTGAAGAGCCCTAACCTCTTTAGCCTTTTCTCATATGGGAGCAGTTCCACCCCCTCTATCATTTTGGTCGCTCTTCTTTGAACCTTTTCTAATTGCGCTATCAGGTTCATTTTCGAAAGAGAAGGAAGTCCAAAAAGTGACATAAATCGGCATTTGGATGCCCATCTCACAGAAACGTCCAAATCGAAACCGCATTTTGCTTCCAGAGTTCTCTCTTTCCAAAAGTCACCAAATTCCTTATCAGTGGCACCAGTAGTGCCTACGTACATTTTTTCAAAAGACAGGACCGACAGTGATTGCTCTTGGCTCTGTGGTTCCTCTTCTAAAAGGTGCTGCCTATGCCCCCTAGCTGTAGTCTCACAATCTAGGGGGTTAGGCTGACAAATAAGGGAATCTGACACATTTTGCAAAAAGGATCACGGGGCCTGGCACATATATAAAAATGGATTGGGGTGGGGGCTATTTTATTATCATTCACCATGTAAGCCAGTGGTTCCCAAACTTGGTCCTGGAGGTAACCCAGGTTTTCAGAATACCCACAATGAGAGAGATTTGCATGCACTGCCTCTTTGGTATGCAAATCACTCTCATGAATATTGATTGTGGATATCATGAAAACTTGACTGGCTGGGGAGCCTCCAGGACCAGGTTTGGGAACCATTGCTGTAATGTTTTAATGGGCTGATGCTCCCTGAGAGATGTCAATATCACCTCTGGAGGTACTGTTAAGCTTCCTGGAATAAAGCAGCTTATGAGTTTTAAAGCAAGCTGTACTGTCCTATTTGCATAATAATGAGCTACTTTGCAAGCATTTGCTTCCTTTGCAGCTCAATTTTATTTAACAGGTGCTGGGGTCATTTTGTGTGTATGTGAATACAGCTCACTTATTGGCACATAACACACATTATTACTATTAAGCAGCTTAGTAAATAAGAGTCCTTAATTTTAGAAAATGGAAAACTGTACACATTGTAGCATTCCACACTGTAAACAAGCCCCCAGGAGCACCTATATTGAATGCTGGCAAAAGTATACATATTATGGACTAATGGACTAATTTCTCATTCATAATAGATGTTCTAAATGTTAAACATCCATAGCTATCCCAGTATGTTTATGATACTGTATTGTAAAATTGAATTCTTACAACAAATTACTTTCTTATGCATTATTCTTTGTTATGTATCCTAGACTGTTTATTGTAAGCCACATTGAACTCAAACTTTTTAGAAGAGTCCAGCACGATTCACCCAGGACTGCTGGACGGTTTTTCATATCTTAACACGAAGCATTTGGTACAATCAGTTTGGAACCGTAAGAATTATAAAAGATATTCATGTCGACCCCTGAGGGAGGTGCTGGTGAGCACCGAAACACGGCCCGTGTCGGGTCACTTTCAATAAAGATTGTACCATAGTTCCAGTTCTGGAGGCCCTTTTGTGCTTTGTCTTTGTTGTTACATTTTGTGTACTTTTGGACCCTCTTTTGTTTTCTGTTTGGCGGATATAAATGTCACAAATAAATAATGTACATACTGTACTTTTAGTCTCAGGGCAGGTAGGCAATTTGTTATGCAGATAAATAGCCATTTACCTACATAAATGGCTTTTGAAATTTACCCTCTGTGTGGTCTTATTCCCCAAAGAAAGTGTCTTTTCTTCATGAATCATTATTTAAATTAATTCCATCTCTACAGCTGGAAAATATTCAACGCATTACTTATGCATGTGGACTCATCCTTGCGATGATGAAAAGCTTAGGCCTTCCACTGGATGCAATGCTAATGCTTCAGGCACTTGGCTACTGAGAAAACTGAACACTGCATTTTTGAACTGCGCTCCACCGTACAAAGATTTCTTCAAAAAGATGGAACTGATACACTGTGTTTTTATAGCGGTGCAGTTTTATGGTGCTGGTTTGGTGGAGGTGGTGCCTGGTGACTTTCAGTTGACACCTGACTCAATCAGAGGTGAATCTCATACTCTTTTGATTTAATGAGTCTTCAAGTGAAAATACCTATTCGTGCTTGTCTAGAAAATAGTAAAGATTTTTCATCATGTTCATCAAAAGCAAGCTGCTCTAATTGCTTTAACCTTAATATGTCTTTTTTGCAAAGCTTGGAAGAAATAATAGGGCTTTGAAAGAGAACACGAACGCCTATCTCCATGGGCGTATATGTCCGAAAATGGGTACGTGAAGAGGCGGGACAGACCGTATTTTCGAAAAAATGGACGTTTTTCAGCGATAATGGAAACTAAAAACGCCTAGCTCAAAAACGTCCTAATCCGAGCCATCTGGTCGTGGGAGGGGCCACGATTCGTAGTACACTCGCCCCCCTGACATGCCAGGACACCAACTGGGCACCCTAGAGGTCAGTGTGGTGAACTTCAGACAACGCTCCCACATGCATAGCTCCCTTACCACGGGTGCTGAGCACCCAACCCCCTCCACCAAAACCCACTACCCACAAATGTACAACACTACCATAGCTCTTAGGGGTGAAGGGGGCACCTACATGTGGGTACAGTGGGTTTTGGAGACCTCCCATTTACCAGCACAAGTGTTACAGGTAGGGGGGGATGGGCCTGGGTCCACCTGGCTGAAGTGCACTGCATACCCACTAAAAGTGCTCCAGGGACCTGCATACACGCAGGCCTCTAGGACTTGTTGCTGCTATATAACATTGGCACACCAGTTGACACCTGAAGACTAATCTCACCGAAAACATCCTTTATTGGAATAAGCACGCTTACTCACAGTTAACTGCAGATCAGAGGTTGTGCCCCACCGGCAACGAGTCTCCCTGGTACTGAGATGAGCAGTAGGTCAGAGCTGGCAGAATGCTGTACAATGCCCTCTTTCAGCCACATTCAAGATAAGAACTAAGTTCTGTAACATGGCTAACACGTAAAAGGGATCTAAAACTGACCACTACCTCATGGACTACCGGAAACAAAACAGGGCACACTCTGACCCAGTAAGCAGGGGGAAAAGCACCATGGGAGTAGAGCCTACCAACTACCAACATCGTGAGCATTTGCCACAAGCTAGTGGAATCACGGAGCCCAATACCCTACACCCACCACAATGCATTGCTGATGTGAGTCTGCAGTGTGCATAACAGAAAAGGTGTCACACTCACCCGAGAGCCACATCAGAACCAGGGAAAGGCTGTCACAGGATAGAACACATTCTGCTGTCATGGAGGTGGGTATGGCATTTGAGGCTGGCATAGAGGCTGGAAAAAAAGTTTTTAAAGTGTTTTTTTTTTGTGGGAGGGTGTTAGTGACCTCTGGGGGAGTCCGGGGAGGTCATCCCCGATTCCCTCCAGTGGTCATCTGGTCAGTTGGGACACTTTTTTGGGACTTGTTCGTGAAAAAAAAGGGTCCACAAAAAGTGACCCAAAATTGCAGTAAAAACGCCTTTTTTTTTCGATTATCAGCTAAAGACGCCCATCTCTTCTTGGCCGATAACCACACCCCAGTTCTGCCTTCACCACGCCTCCGACACGCCCCTGTCAACTTTACCCGTTTCTGCGACGGATTGCAGTTGAAAACGCCCAAATTCGGCTTTTGATTATATCGATTTGGGCGCCCACGGGAGAAAGACTCCCATCTCCCGATTTAGATCGCAATATAGGCATTTTTTTCTTTCGATTATAAGCAGGATTGTGAACTTTATTAATACAATAGAAATTTAAATGATAGAGAAGCCACAAGTGGGCATTTAGATTTGATACTAAATTAGTATGAAATATATAGTTGGGCTTGCATTCTATACAAAAATAACATAAGAACATAGGTTACAAGGGAGAGGTTCTGCAACATTCTTCCATTATCAAATCTGTTAAGGATAAATGTTTATCTGTATGCTCACCATTTACTCTTAGTGAAGAATAAGCAAGATGCTCACTAATCCCCATGTTTACTAGGCCAAGCTAATGGAGACTCATTATTATTTATTTATTATTTGTTGCATTTATATCCCACATTTTCCCACCTATTTGCAGGCTCAATGTGGCTTAAATCTTGCCGGAGGTGCGTTTGCAGACTCCGGTGTTTACAAATACAGAGTGATGTTGAGATGAGATATGGTTCATGTGGGACAGCCACATAAGGTCGTTGAATAGTAGGAGAGTTGTGTTTTATGCATTCTGAGTTCTAGTGTTGTTGTGCTGCAGAGATCAAGCATTTGTTGGGTTGGTAGGGTATGCGTTTTTAAAAAGATAAGTTTTTAGTGTTCTCCGGAAATGTAGGTGGTCGTACGAGGTTTTCATGGCTTTTGGTAATGCGTTCCACAATTGGGTGCTTATGTAGGAAAAGTTGGATGCGTAAGTTGATTTGTATTTGAGTCCTTTACAGCTTGGGTAGTGCAGGTTTAGGTACGTTTGTGTTGATTCGGATGTGTTTCTCATAGGTAGGTCGATTAAGTCTGTCATGTATCCCGGGGCTTCATCGTAGATAATCTTGTGAACCATTGTGCAGATCTTGAAAGCAATGCGTTCTTTAATTGGGAGCCAATGTAGTTTTTTGCAGAGGGGTTTTGCGCTATCGTATCGGGTTTTTCTGAAGATAAGTCTGGCTGCCGTATTCTGAGCGGTCTGGAGTTTCTTTAATGTTTGTTCTTTACATCCCGCATAGATTCCATTGCAGTAGTCTAGATGGCTTAGTACCATTGATTGTATCAGATTGCGAAATGTTTCCCTCGGGAAATATTGTTTCACGCGTTTGAGTTTTCACATTGTGTGAAACATTTTCTTCTCATGACATCTTATCTCAGCTCTGGTTTTGATCAATGTGAGAGCTCAGGGAAGAAAGAAAATACCTGGTCTCCCATCTCTCCCACCACAAAAAAAAATAAAAAAAATAAAAGGAAAGCGCTTGTGTATTATAACTACATTTGCAAAAGGAAAAACATTTATTTTCACTCTTCATTATATCCAGATATCAATGGCTGCTCCATTGTTGATGACTCAAAACCTTTTTGAATTCCTGTTCTCTGAAACTTATTTCTTTAACTTCAGTTATATAAAGCATTGAATCTTATTGTATTAAGGTGTAGAGCAACCTTCTCCAAGTTCAGTCCTTGAGGGCCATGAAGAGGACAGCTTTTCAGAACATCCCTATTGAATGAGAGAGAGAGTGTTACATGGAGGGGCATAATTGAAAGGCGCTGGCCATCTCCGGTGCCACAAGCAGGCGGAGCCAACCGTATTTTCGAAAAAGATGGCCAGCCATCTTTTTCTTCGCCAATACAGTTGGGCCCGGCCAAATGTCAGAGTTTGCCGGGTTTGAGATGGCCGGCATGGGTTTTCGGCCATAATGGAAATAAATGCCGGCGATCTCAAACCTGGCGAAATGCAAGGCATTTGGTCATGGGAGGAGCCAGCATTTGTAGTGCACTGGCCCCCCTGACATGCCAGGACACCAACCGGGAACCCTAGGGGGCACTTCTAAAAATTAAAAAATAAAAATATCTCCCAGGTGCATAGCTCCCTCCCTTGGTTGTTTAGCCCCCCAAGCCCCCCCCCCCAAAAAAAAAAACTCACTCCCACAACTCTACACCATTACCATAGCCCTAAGGGGTGAAGGGGGCACCTAGATATGGGTATAGTAGGTTTTGGGGGGTTTTGGAGGTCTCAACATTTATCACCACAAGTGTAACAGGTAGGGGGATGGGCCTGGGTCCACCTGTCTGGAGTGCACTGCACCCACTAAAAACTGCTCCAGGGACTTACATACTGCTATCAGGGAGCTGGGCATGACATTTAAGGCTGGCATAGAGGCTGGCAAAAAAGGTTTTTTTGGGGTGGGGGTGGGAGGTGGTTGGTGACCACTGGGGGAGTAAGAGGTCATCCCCGATTCTCTCCGGTGGTCATCTGGTCAGTTGGCGCACTTTTTTGAAGCTTGGTCGTGACAAAAGAGGGACCAAGTAAAGCCGGTGAAATGCTCGTCAAGCCTGGCTTTTTTTTTCCATTATCGGGCAAAGCCGGCCATCTCATGAACACGCCCCCGTCTCGCCCCTGTCCTGCCTTCACTACCCTACCGACACGTCCCCTTGATGTTTTGCCGGCTCTGCAATGGAAAGCAGTTGAACCCGGCCAAAATCGGTTTTCGATAATACCAATTTGGCCGGGTTCAGGAGATCGCCGGCCATCTCCCGATTTGTGTCGGAAGATGGCCGGCGATCACTTTTGAAAATGAGCTGGATGGTCACCTATCCATTCTATGCAAATCTTTCATGTAGCCTTTCAGAATTGAACGTGGACAAATCTAGTGTAGAAAAATGCACTGGATTCACTGTGCAGTGCCAGAAGGGCAGCTTTAGTAAAAAAAAACAAAAACAAAAACAAACACACACACACAAACACACACACACACACACACAGTAAGCCCCTAGAGATCTTTTGGCATTATTTTCAAAATGATTTTTTTCAGATCTGTACTTATAGCAAGAATATCTTTAAAATAAAGTTCTATGAGTTTTCCATTTGAAAAACTGCTATATTACATTTTGGCTCAAAGTGTTTGGGGTTTTTCAAAATTTTATTTTTTTTAATGTTGAGTAATGGACATTACAAAATTGAAGAAAGAACCAGGCTGTTAATATACATTCACCCAGAATGCCATTAGCAGCCTCTGCAGAATGCAAGAATGACAGTTAAGGATCACATTGAATACCATAAATCCAGAATTATAATGTACTTCTTAAGCAAGTTCTTGCTGCTGAATTATTACACATACATTTATTAATGCTGTGGCACCATTCCCAGAATTTTTTCCTTTTATTCATACTGTGAATGAGTATCTAAAAGTAGAAGGATTAAGGACCTTGTAAAATCTTATTAGCACTTTAAAAACAAGTTATAGCTGGCATTCCATAATAGAGTCCTTTTCTTATTAAGAGACTGATGTACTAACCCATGGGGCAGACCCTGGAAATGGGTTTCTCATAACCCATGAAATTTTTTTTCCATGTTAATGGCCAGTTTGCATAATTGGCCTCATTTACTAAGCTGCATTAAGGTCTTACAGTTACCAAGAGGTAATTGCTAAAAATTAACATGTGGTAATTGCTAAACCTCTGTGATAAAAAAAAGAGAACATTTTATTGACTCTGCATTAATGGTGGGACAGATAACATGATGCAGCTAACTACTCCTCTTGAGATGGTGTTAACAGCTCTGCATTCTCTGCTTCATTAAAAGTTAATGTACAGTAACTACTTCCACATTAACTGTAAGGCACAATCCCCCCCCATTCATGTTCCCCTTCTGTGTAAGTCATTTAACGAGGGAATTAGAGTGCACCTGTTAGAGCACTGTGTAATGTGTTAGGGCAAGTCCAAACTGTTAGTGCATATTAATTTCAGCTTTAAACAGCTAGTGCAGCTTAGTAAGTAGGCTCTAATATAAGAAAGGAAAAGGGATGGGATTTGATATATGGTCTTTCTCCATGGACAAGCAGGATGAGTCAGCCACACACTGGTGATGTCATCCGACGATTCTGAAGAGCTTAGAGGGAAACTTTGGAAGGACCCTCCGAGTATGCATTGGCAGCCCTATATCTCCCTGGTTAGCTCCCTTCCTGCTGCAGAAAAACTTCCCTTCTGCTCTCACCGGTCTATAATTTCCCGGATCTCCTCTGGAACCTTTTTTTTTTTTTTTAATCAGCGTTACATTGGCCACCCTCCAATCTTCCAGTACCACACTTGATTTTTAAGGATAAATTACATATTACTAACAATAACTCCGGAAGTTCATTTTTCAGTTCTACCAGTACTCTGGGATGAATACCATTCGGTCCAGGAGATTTGCTACTCTTCAGTTTGTAGAACTGTCCCATTACATCCTTCAGGTTTACAGCATTTAACTGGTTATGGGTTACTGCATAAAAGTAGGACTGACTTTTATATGGTCCTGTTTATGCAGTTGACCTGTCTGGTTAAGTGCTGAATATCAGCACTTAATCAGCCAAATGCCGACTCTGCCCTGAAATGCCCCCTAAATAGCCAGTTTTCATTTTGGTGTTAACCAGTTATTATCAGTGGCACTAACTGGTTAAGTGCTACTGAAGGTTAGTGGTTAGCCTTGAACAGGTGATTTGACAGGCTAGGATCCATTTCTGGCCAGTGAAATCGCTTTAAATATTGACCCCAAAGGGGGGAACTTCCGGTGGCAAGATGGCGATCTAACGCATACACGAGACGCTCCTGCTGCCTTGAAATAATATTTCCTAAAAAAAGTTCAGTTACTTACAATGCCTCACACCAAAAGAAAGGCGATTACCAGGGGTCAACTGCCGGTGGCCAGGACATCGTCTCCGCGGCAGCAAACACTGGAGCGCTTCGTAGTAAACCAATCTCGCGAAGCTGGAGAGGCGAGACCCGCGATGGACGCCGTCGTAGGAGCGCCGACGCCCCAGGGCTTGGACATCTCTCTCTCGCCCCCAGAGATTATTCCACCTCCATGCCCGGCAACACAAAGGAAAGAGCAAGGTCTGTTCGAAGCAACGGAAGGCGTTGAAGTTAACATTCAGTCCGGCAGTGCCTTTCTTGAGTTTGCGACGGAAGAAAGCATGGAAGAAGTAAACCCGGCAGAAATAACGTTGATTTTAATTTGGAAAGCACTTCAGGATCTAAAACAAATTCTTTCTAAATCCGTTCGAGAAACTACTTCAATTGGGACAAAAATGACTCAGTTAACGGAATCCTTGGATAAGGTACGTTCAGAGACAATGGCTAAAATATCCCAGAATTATGAGGAAATAAAAAGTATTAAGACTACGGCGGATTCACTGGTAAAAGATAAACTTTTGCTTCATAGAAAAATGGAACAGTTAGAAAATTTCAATAGAAGATTGACTCTTAGAGTTATAAACTTCCCCATAATACCTGGGATATCTCCAAATGATTTATTTAAAAAATATCTAACTGAGAATCTGAACTTACCATCTCAAGCTATCCCTCCATGCAACAAAATTTATTATTTAAAAATATTGACAAAGAAGAATGAACCTGTACAAGAGGGTAATGAAATAGATCTTCAGAATTTAACGGCTATATTGGAAGAATCCATAACTGAAGTGACAACTCGCGGAACTTTAATTATTTCCTTAATATTTGAGCAAGACTTAAGTTCATTGATGAGACTATACTTTAAAAATTTTCAGAAACCATTTTATGGTCAAAGAATATGGATTTATCCTGACGTTACTAGAGTAACTCAGGAAAGACGTAGAAAATTCTTGTTACAAAGGGATAGAGTGAGAGAAATGGGAGCTTCATTTCTACTCGCCTACCCCTGTAAATGTATTGTCAAATATTTGAATAACAAGTATATTTTTTATGATCCTGAACAATTACAGGGTTTTGTAGATAGGAAAAACTTAAATTGAGAATAATTATTAGAAATAGCGAGAAACATCAGAAGTAAAGCCACTGACATATAGACAATGTTTTCTTTTATTAATCTCTCCTATAAGATTTTCACCACCTTTCCCCCCTTTGAAGATTGAGGTCTGAGAAAGAGATAGGATTGTTGTTATAATATTTTTTGTTTGAGACCTGTTGATCCAGGTATTTATTTTTCTTTACATGATCTCTGTGTTTCCACAAGTATGTTGTTACTACAACTTGTATATTGTTTAAATAATAATTAAAAAAAAAAAAATATTGACCCCCCAAAAATGAAATCATCAAACATATAGTTAAAATGAACGACAGTCAATGACAAAAACTAAGCCTGATAGACAAATACCAGCAAGTAACCTGAGTAATAAACACTCTCTCAAGCAAGATTATTGAATAGCCTTATTAAACAAAACAGCTTTAAGATGTTTCTGAAACTAGAGAATTTTGTTCATTTTTCACAATTCAGAAGGGAGTGCATTCCACAAAGTTGGTTCAACAACATGGAATATTACAGCATGATACTCTTCCCAACCTGATCATGGGCATAGCCAGACCTCAAGGTGGGAGGGGGCCAGATCCCAAGATGGGGGGCACATTTTGGTCGCCGCTGTAACATCTTTGCTGGCAGGGGTTGGAGACCCCCGCCAGCTGATGCAGTGCCGCTGCAAATATGTGCCCAACATGAGGGGAAGAGAGAGCAGGGCAGGCAATGCGGCGGCACCACCACAGACCAGCGCTGGACGAAATCTTCAGACCAGGGGCCTTGGGGGGCCAGGCCCCCATGGCCCCACTGAGCTACGCCACTGAACCTGATATGACTGAAGGATGAAACATCCCGAAGTAATTTCTTTGCTGATCAAAGCAATCAAGAAGGGTGATTAAATTTGAAGAAACGTGGCAACTGAAAGCAGAGTATCATTATCCAATGCTTTGTGAATGAGCACATTCATATGTTCAGGTACTTATTTTGTATCAAGGGCAATGGAGGGTTAAGTGACTTGCCCAGAGGTACAAGTAACTGCAGTGGAAATTGAACTCAGTTCCCCAGGATCAAAGTCCACTGCACTAGGCTAACCCTCCACTCCTCCAAGGAGAAATTAAGCAGCTGTTAATGCTCATTCAGCAAGACTGACTTACGGGGTGAGTTAGTGAGGCTCAGGGCTAGGGTTACCATATTTGGGACGACAAAAAAAAAAGGACAGAAAAAATAAAAATGGTTGCTACCTTTGCTAAAGAATTATTTAATTGAAGCCTTTAATTAATGAACACACATTAAACAGTACAGCACTAGACAATCTACTTTTCAAGGACTTCTGATTTTGAGCCCAAGCATACATATCAGAAGAGCAAATATCCCTCAACAACTTTGGTTGGCTTCTGAGATATCTTTGCATGACATACACTTAAAAGTTGTGCTGCACAAACAAAATTCCTTTGACAAATTCAACCAGCAGGGAAACAGAGAGATCAGCAATGCCTTTCTCTATCTTTACCACCCCCATGTGTCTAGACAGACCAATAGGCCAGAGATGGTTTCTCTCATTATGTGGGTAGGTATGTTGGTGTTATGATTCTGCTAAGACTGGCAGGGGAATGAGTGGGAATCGCTTCTGATTGGCCTGTTAAGGATTGAGCTAACGTCTGAGGCAGCAGACGTCAGAAGTCAGATCTATTTAAACCTTACCTCTCCCTACAGCCTTTGCTTTAGCATTGATTCCTGTCAGCTGAGCCTCTTGCCCTCTCTCTGTCTGTGCTAGTAGCATACTGTACATCTGTTGGAGTTTGCTTACTCTTCTTGTTGCTTGTAGCTTCTCTGTGTGCTGGTTGTTCCCAGTGTATGCTTGATTATTTCCCTAGCCTAGCTGCTTTCCTTGATTATCTTGCTTCGTTTTTCTCCTTTGTTAGCTTTATACCTTTGACTGCAGTGTAAGCCCTGTTTCTTCCTGACTTGTTTGATAAAGCAGTCCTTCCCTTTAGCCTGCTTTAACTCTTTGTCTGCTATGTTGTCTCCTGATTTTTGTGAGCATTGCTCCTTATCTGATTGGTGTATGTCAGGGGTAGGCAACTCCAGTCCTCGAGAGCCGCAGGCAGGTCAGGTTTTCAGGATATCCACAATGAATATGCATGAACTTGATTTGCATACACTGCCTCCATGGTATGCAAATCTATCTCCTGCATATTCATTGTGGATATCCTGAAAACCTGCCTGCGGCTCTCGAGGACCGGAGTTGCCTACCCCTGGTGTATGTAAAGGCAGCTTTCCCTGTTTGCTTGCTTTCCCCTTTGTCTCTAGTGTCTGTTATTTGACTCTGTGGCACAGCCTTGTGTATTCTTATGAGTGGTTTCCCTTTACCTCTGAGTCCTGTATGGTACAGCCTAGAGTGTTCCTTGAGTGGCTTCCCTTTTTCTCTTGAGTGCTGTGTGGCACAGCCTAGTGTATTTGAGTGCTGTATGGTACAGCCTAGAGTATTCCTGTGGAGCTTCGCTCTTGTAGAGCCTATGTGCCATTCTGTCCTTGGCTTTCCTTTTTCCCCTGCAGGCTCTGCCTCTACTATCTGTGTTTCTGTGTAGCCTGTGTTTGCATTCTCTACCTCTGGTCATAGCCTTTACCTGCCAGCTTTTTGTCTGTCACTCTTCCCTTGTGTCACTAGCTAGTGCTGTGTGCGTTGCATGTGCTCCAGTCCCTTTTGGGACCCCTCATTCTTTTTCCCTTCCCTAGTGTATGACTTGGTTCCAGTTCGGCTGTGAGGCCCGTTTGCTTGGAATCTGTAAGAGTGGGTTCCCATTTGGTCATGAGGCCCGCCTGAGTGGTCTATCTCCCTTTTCTGGTGATGCTAGTGGATTGCCCTGGGGAAGCTCCTGCTGGAATGGGGAGTTCTGGGAGTCATTTTCAGTGTTGCAAAGGTCCTCATTATGGGGCTTGCCCCTTTCTTTTCCTCAAGCTTCCTGCTTCCTCTTCAAGTACCTAGGGGTGCTTGAGCAAGACTGAGTATGGTAGGGTACACATGTGTGCTGACATGCGTGTGCACACCCCATCTACACAGACACACTGAAGGGCATATATAAGTCTTACATGAAGTAACAGAAGTTATAAAAATGATGGAGTCTGGATGTATGCCACTTTGGCACTAGTTTTTGTGGGTAGATCTGCAAGTGGCATGGAAGGTGTTAATAGAGCACTCTGTAATGCCCTGAAGGGCTGATGCAATAAAGTGTGCTAGGCTTTGTGTGTGGCTTTGCTCAGCATTAGTGTGCAATTTTGTGGGTGCACAGTGCAGAAAAAAGGTTTTGTGCATGAGGTAATCATGCACAAAGTCAAGTGTAGACACCAAATCACTGCACAAGTGCAGAGAACACTGAAAGGCTGAGTGCTGCTCTGGGGCTTTAATGCAGGGTTGGGGAGGTATAACTGATTATATCATTCTCCCGTGGTAGCATTAATGGGGATTTCATGCCTGTTTCTTCTCTTTACTGTGAGTATATATGACCCCAATTATTTTTCTGGCTTCTATACAGAGAATGGGTTTTAAAAAAATGATTGAGATGAAGTGGAGTTGTGCTGGGACTGCAGAGAGTTGATGGTTGCCTGGGTCCGCACACAGAAATATGAATCAGCACTGAGGTGCATGTGCATACATTTGCACATGTGCAAGAATGCAACTGTGTGCATAATATTTGGCACTGTAAAACGTTTATGCACACAGTAGCATTTGAGCACATGCACAGATTTGTGCTCATGAAACTCTGGGTGCTGATTTGTGCAGTAGCCACAGCTACTACTAGCGTGAACCCGCGTGCATATAAGTCCAGTGTACTTTACTATGTTAGCATATTATTTGGTTACTACACTTGAGCACAAAACTTTGGCATTACTCCTGCGTTAGGAAGCCCTGAGCTAGCGCATGGCTTACAAAAGGTTTTTTTGCATCCCCCCCCCCCCCCCCGAGTCTGATATTTTTAGACTGTGATGAATATCTTTTTTTTTTTTGTCTGCATCAGAAAATGTGATGGACAACTGCTCTTAGAACTGCTATAGAACCAGCTTCAGTTATAGCCCATATTTCTCCTTCCAAAGTCCAAAAAGAATTTGGTTGCATCAAGTGTTAAATGTGGTTCCTATTTAGCTTGTGAACTCTCATGACAATTTTTCTTAAGATGAAGGATGATCTTCCCAATGTTCTGGATACATTCCAATGCAGACTGAACATTCTGGCCTGCACATAAAATGAATTAGATTCAGACAACAGTCGTTCCTCCATCTGATGTATAATTAAAACACAGGAGAACGTTTTGTGAGAGAAATTAATAATACCAATGTTTTGTATGTGAAGCAGATTAGTTTGGATTATAGTTATTAAGATCAGTGATCTGTGCCAATGAACTGTAAAAAATGCAAGGGGACTTATCTCCTATCGACCTTCTTTATTTCACTGGGGGAAAAGACCCTTCATGATTCAAGAATTCCTCTGAATTGGTGTAGCAAATATTTCACTTATGCACCTAAAAAATGAAAAAGAATGTGTGTTTCACATGCAGGTTTATATTACTTCTACCTGACCTAATTTAAAATAGAAAAATTAAAAACACAGAAATTTAATGAATGATATTAAGAGGCACTGTGTTAAGATACTTTTCTATCTTATAATGCCCAGTACTCATCCATCAAATCTTTCACTAAACAGCAGCTTTTATTAAGCAATATATCAAGCTTTTCCTTTTTTTGTAGCACACATCACCTGCTGGGTGAAGACATACATATTTCATGTAAAGGAGACAAAGGAAGACTTATTTCTTAGTGCCAGCTTTCTAGAAGCCTAATGTAAAAATATATCACTGAAATTGTAAATGTGTCTTTGCCTTATTTACAAAATGATATATTTAGCATTGTTCCAGAAAGAAAGAAAGAAATCTCTCGTTAAATTAAAACAAAGCTTCCTGCAGCAATAAACAAAGCAACATTGCCCCTATAGAAGTATAGGTTAAGCATAAAATCTACTGAACATTGTGTACTAATTCCAAACAGCACAGATATAAATGTCCTGGTAGAAATATAGTGAATGTTGAGAAACTTTTCATAAAATAGAAGCTAACTATAATGATTCATGTTTTAGAATTTAGAGACATCCTGATCATGCTGATTTCAATGTAGATAAATTTATTAGAAGAGAAACATGGAGTGTAATGGATAAATCCAATTGTTTCTGAGGCTATTTGGTACTATTTAAACAGAGTAAAATCAAGAAAATAAAACTGCCACATACAGTATAAGGGCTACAACATAATCAAGTTAGCTGTGAGTGCTTTGGTCAGTCCTATGTCCAGCATATATTCTGGTACATTTTTTGTTACAGCAAAGGGTCAAGCTTTGTCCAGGTTTTTTTTTTTTTTTTAAATTATTCCCAGGGCCAGTTTTATTAAATAGCCTGACTTTTAGGGAAGCTTTCACCAAACAGACCTTCTTTCACTAGTTGAGGTCTGTCTGATCTTGTGGTGGCTTTATGAGCAAACATGCTTCCTTAATTTCAGTAGGTAGGTTTAAAAACCATCCATCATTTTCTTTAACAGTCCATGGAGGAGTTGCTAGTCTTTAATACAGCAGGAATGCCAGT
Source organism: Microcaecilia unicolor (assembly GCF_901765095.1). Taxonomy (NCBI): domain Eukaryota; kingdom Metazoa; phylum Chordata; class Amphibia; order Gymnophiona; family Siphonopidae; genus Microcaecilia; species Microcaecilia unicolor. The sequence continues at coordinate 48,939,094 of NC_044037.1, forward strand.
GTTCAAATCAATCACATCCAAGGTTCACTTTGTCTTATAGAACTCACAACTCGTAGCGGTGACTTTGGCCCTTAGTTTTATTCCTTTAATCTCAAGACAACTTGATCAGTTCAACCTCCTTAGTCTCAGCAGGCACTGGTTGCCAACAGTTCATTTCAGCCATAGAGAGCCCTGGTCTCCCTGCTCACAGAGGCATTCATAGATGTCACATGAATCAATGTCTGCTTTGGAGTTCTTCTGTCTCTGTCTCCTTCCCTCACCCTCTACAGTTACAGCCTATTCTTTTGACTGCCCACTCAGAGGAAGTTTGGGTAGGACTCCAAACCCTCTCATGCCCTAGGGTCCTTCTGCCCTCTTTTGTTTCTTTTTCTTCTTTGTTTCATAACTTTTTATTTAAATTGCTTTGATCTCATTTGAGTGCTCTGTGCCTTTGGATTCCCTTGCTGAGGAACATAATATAGATCCATCACAGCTTTTTATTGTTCATGAGATATGAACATATGGCCTCTTGTTGCATCAGTCAACACTTGAACTCATCAGCTCTATGGTCTGGAAGTTGATTGGGTAAGACTAATACCTGTTTTGGAAAGCAATTAATAGAGCAAGTCCTATACAGCAGATGGTCCAACCAATCCTCAGAACTGACAACTAATGCAGCACAGTATGCATCCGTCAAATCGAATAATTCCAAAGAGCATTATTAAACATGATGAGAATGAAAGATTATGATGGTAAAAGAACAGATCATAAATGATTAATAAAGAGAAATCTGATACTGAGATCTGTTTAAATTCTAATGAAAGCTACTTGAGTATCCAACTCTACAAGTCACAGAAAAATATGGAGAGAAATCTTTCCTTATATTGTCTGCATATCTGCACAGTCCACGGGTACCGTACACCCACAGGCTTTGCCTTAATTTTCAAAGTAAAACTATGCACTGGGGATGTGCATTCATTAGCATATATTTGATTCATTAAAGCACTTTAAAATGTAACCCCAGATTCTCTATAGATCATCCAACTTTGGGCACAGATCCCAGATTCACATGTCAACTAGGTAAGTCAATTAAGCTCTAACAGTCAATTACTGGCATTAAATGCAAGCACTTTCTTAATTGGTAAGAATTAGGAGTTACGCAGAGATCTGTCCTATTCTCTAACATGTGTGCAACTCAAAAGGGGCATGGCCATTGAGAGGGCATGGGCGCGTCAGGGGCATTCCCAAAAATTAGACATGATGTTATAGAATACCTGGATTTGTGTGCCCAATTGTCATCAGTTGGGTGCCAGCATTTATACCAACTTTTTTGCAGGTGTAAGTGCTCATACTTAAAGTTAGGAGAAGAAGCGTGCCAAGCTAGTAGTCTGTAAAGGGCACTCTTTTCGTGGATCATAATGGAGCCTAATTCTGGGCACCATTTCGTGAATCCGGTCCATAGTGCTTGCGAAATGTAATGCTCATTTACCTACAAATTAATGTTGAATACAATTGTTATCCATGCATTCAGAAGTTCTAATGTGGGGTTTGACAACTTTTGTATTAACTTTAATGCATTAAGGGGTCCTTTTACCAGGCTGTGGTAAAAAGGGCCCTGCGGTAGTGATGAGGGATGTTTTTGCCACACGCCAAGGCCCTTTTTACTGTAGCAGGTAAAAAGCCCCTATAAAAGACATGGCCATGCGGGGGAGGAGCACTTACTGCCACCAACTGAAGTGGCGGTAAGGGATCCCGTGGTAACCTGGCGGTAACCAGACAGAGCACGGCGCTGCCCAATTACCACCAGGTTAGCCCCACGCTAGAAATTACAGAATACTTTTCCATAGCGCTGGAAATGGCATGCGCTTGAGGTGGAACTACCGTCGGTGGCCACATTGGGCTGGTGGTAGTTCCAGGTTGCCATGCGGCAACCCTTTAGTAAAAGGGCCCCCTAGGTGACACTATGATTTCTGTAAGTACTACCCAGGAAATTACATGCATGGCTCATTAGTGCATACACGAGTACTGATTAGTAACATAATACTTGCTAATTTTACTAAGTACCTCTCACTAATGAATGTTGCCCTCTAGCACTACCTATCTTGGCAGAAGGTGCATAAATAGTCAAAGGGTAGCTTGAGGAGGTCAATACCTGACCCCTCACATCTTCACACACTTTTGAGGAAAACAAATTCTGTCCAAAATCAGTTTGTACCTGTATGATAGGACTATACTATGTGCCAGGTATTTTACATAAGACACATCCCTATTATTTAAATAACTTCTACTCAACCGTCTCATTTCATTTCTGTACTGACCCTCTTCTATATGCCTGCAATGGCCTTCAGTTAATATTTGCTACTACTCTTTCCCACATTCCTTTCTATTTTACAGAGTCTGTACAATTTGTAATAGAAGAAAACATAGACCTACGATGACCTTCAGTGGTGAGGGTCACTCAGTATGCAGCATGTTGAAATTACCAGTGCAGTTTACACAGATGTTATCACTTACAGATTTGCAGGCAGCTGGTGGTAGACTCAGTGGTTCTGCTTAAATGGTGTTATCTTATCCAGTAGTATTCCTGTTGTTTGCACAGGGCACTTAGCTTACTCTTTTATATATGGTATTATCCTTCTTCTCTGGTTGGCACCTGCACCATAGAATTTATGGACAGGGTACCTGGTTGGAACTATAAATAACTACAGGCGCTAGATGTCAACAGGGAGGGGGAACATTTCTCCATTACTTTCTGGAATGTCCGAGCCTCTCACTTTGGAACGAGGCCTTTCAATTAGTCAACCAGGTCACTCAAAAAAAGATAGAGTAGGACTATGCAACTCTGCTCTTAGGGGATCAAACTCTCTTGATAGCCCAGGGATTAACGCAGTCGTATAGGAGATTTATATATATTTCCATACTGTTAGTCAAGAAAACTGTTTTGCAATTTTGGACCTCCTCTGAGAGCATACCGAGTGTAGCATGGAGGGTAAGGATGAGAGAGGTTGGCAAGCACGAGAGCTGGAACTATTCCAAGTCCTTGACATTAGCAAATAAACAATACTTGAAAGTGTGGACAGACTGTTTACAGTGGCTAAGCTAAGGGAAGGAAGGGGGGCAGGGGAGGGTTGGGCAGAAAGAAGAGGGGAGGAGGGGGTTTGTCTGTGCTATGGATGGTGCGAGATGGTATGGAGAAGGGATGCGTGAGACGAATGGATGAGGGGGGGAGGGGGAAAAGTCGATGCAAGGTGGGCTACACATATTGTGTCGTTGGACTCTATGGTTTAAATTCAATACTTTGTGGTGTACATATTGTATGTATTCTGACAGTGTTATTGGAATTGTGGACTGTGGCCACAGATTGTATTTGTATTAGCGACAATAAAAATTAAGTAAGTAAATAAATAAATAAATAAATAACTACAGGCAACTCATTTTCCTTCCCTGAGACTAAAGGGTCATAGAGAGTCCTCAATTCATCAACGCTGAACAAGTCAGCAGCCTTCTGCAGGTTCTGTTACTTGCCCTCTCTCAGTTTATCAAATGTCTTATTCATGCTAGCCCATGAGGACTTAGCAAGGCTGAAACATCACCCAGAGTATTTGCCACAGGCATGGCTAGAAGGGTTTCCCTAAGAACTAAGGGTCAGAGAAGGGGGAAATGGAACCTAAAACACCAATGCTGGGCATGGAATGTATTATATAATGAGAAGGTGGGCTTCTGCTGCCACCAGACCCTTCCCACTGATTATCACAAGCACTCCTTTATTTCTACCAGTTTCCAAAAACTTCTGGACTGTTCTACATATTCCTCCTCTTTCTGGCAAGATCCTGTGTCTTGCTGGCAGGTGGCAGGAAGCACAAAGTCCATGAAAAGGCCACTGCTTAGATGGGAATAACTACAGCTGCTGTCAGACAGACCAAATTCTGCTACAGGTGAATTACTTTGCATAGTGCCAGCAGTGAGAGCACTTACACTCTACTGAGACTGGAAACAGCAGTGAGGATTCAGTCTCATCACTTTATACTGTAGCTTAGTAAAAGGAACTTTATAAGAGGAAACAGTTTAATTTAGTAAGATTTGTTGTACTACCATTGAAAAATCAGCTTTGCGTTTTTCTTTCAAGCTCATCTCCCTGTGGTTCTTCATGCTGGTCTCAGTGTGGGTGTGGGGGGAGGAAGCTGTGATTTATCTATGTAGTTCTGATACATTTGATAATTTTAGCTACACAGGTTTACTTCACAATGTAACATTTCAAAGTTTAAATTTTAATTATAGAGCAGCTAAGGTTTGGACAGCAAGCTGTATTAATAAGCATTTGTTTGCTGTTTCTGTCTTAATGTCATTATATTGTTGCGTGGAATTATAGTTTTTATCTCTTGCTAGGAGAAAACTTGCGTACAGATCAGATAATTTATGGAGCTGCATTGCCTTGAACTGCTTGTATAATGTTTGAGACTGATTATACTCGCACAGCATAACACTAAACAGACTTTTTCTCATCATGCAGTTAAAGCAAGCATGTAATACTACTGTACTTTGAGTGTGTTTTTGAATATATCTTCATGTCCATTGCAGTAATAATTTGCATAATAATGTTCATGTAATGACTTCTTTCAAATCCATATCACCTCCTAGATCCTAAGTTAAAGCGTCCAATTTCTAATAAGAATACAGTAGCTCTGATTCGTCTATACCTGATTGTTGCAAAACTTTCCTAATTGTGTGCTAAATAAGGATTTGGGTGGCTCTGAAGACTCCTTTTAAGTCAGTTTTATTATGAATGAGTTGATTGATATATCAGTCATGTTTTTAAAAGGATGAAAAAGTTTGTTTTTAAAATATTTTTATTGTTTAAATGAATTTCACTTTGTTTTTGATGAAATCGGAATTTTTTTTTTCCAGTGGCCCATGGTTGAGGTCAATACTTAATCAATTACACTGTGGCTCAGGGTAGCACTTGTCTAATAGATATTTAGTCCACATTATCTGCATTATCTACCAACTGGAAGAGGTAACCCCATGCAATGAAATTAATCAACTTATAGTATTTATTCATAAGGTTGCTGAATGTAACAAATTATAAGATTAATATCTTTCTAGCTATGCAAATGCTGTTCCACAAAGCTGGACAAACATTTCTCAGACAGAATGTAATAAATTCAATGCATTAAAATGTTTGCTTACTTTTCACTCTACTTGCCTAATGGATTTTTTATTTATAAGACTGGACTGCTAATGAGACAGAGCAGTCCGAAAGTCTGCTACATTAGAAAGACATTGAATTTTATTTTTCTGCAGTGGCATCCAAAACAGTTTTCTGTGTCTTTTTACATGAACAGTTATGATTTTATTATTCCTGTAATTAATGACATGTACAGTGGTGGAAATAAGTATTTGATCCCTTGCTGATTTTGTAAGTTTGCCCACTGACAAAGACATGAGCAGCCCATAATTGAAGGGTAGGTTATTGGTAACAGTGAGAGATAGCACATCACAAATTAAATCCGGAAAATCACATTGTGGAAAGTATATGAATTTATTTGCATTCTGCAGAGGGAAATAAGTATTTGATCCCTCTGGCAAACAAGACCTAATACTTGGTGGCAAAACCCTTGTTGGCAAGCACAGCGGTCAGACGTCTTCTGTAGTTGATGATGAGGTTTGCACACATGTCAGGAGGAATTTTGGTCCACTCCTCTTTGCAGATCATCTCTAAATCATTAAGAGTTCTGGGCTGTCGCTTGGCAACTCGCAGCTTCAGCTCCCTCCATAAGTTTTCAATGGGATTAAGGTCTGGTGACTGGCTAGGCCACTCCATGACCCTAATGTGCTTCTTCCTGAGCCACTCCTTTGTTGCCTTGGCTGTATGTTTTGGGTCATTGTCGTGCTGGAAGACCCAGCCACGACCCATTTTTAAGGCCCTGGCGGAGGGAAGGAGGTTGTCACTCAGAATTGTACGGTACATGGCCCCATCCATTCTCCCATTGATGCGGTGAAGTAGTCCTGTGCCCTTAGCAGAGAAACACCCCCAAAACATAACATTTCCACCTCCATGCTTGACAGTGGGGACGGTGTTCTTTGGGTCATAGGCAGCATTTCTCTTCCTCCAAACACGGCGAGTTGAGTTCATGCCAAAGAGCTCAATTTTTGTCTCATCTGACCACAGCACCTTCTCCCAATCACTCTCGGCATCATCCAGGTGTTCACTGGCAAACTTCAGACGGGCCGTCACATGTGCCTTCCGGAGCAGGGGGACCTTGCGGGCACTGCAGGATTGCAATCCGTTATGTCGTAATGTGTTACCAATGGTTTTCGTGGTGACAGTGGTCCCAGCTGCCTTGAGATCATTGACAAGTTCCCCCCTTGTAGTTGTAGGCTGATTTCTAACCTTCCTCATGATCAAGGATACCCCACGAGGTGAGATTTTGCGTGGAGCCCCAGATCTTTGTCGATTGACAGTCATTTTGTACTTCTTCCATTTTCTTACTATGGCACCAACAGTTGTCTCCTTCTCGCCCAGCGTCTTACTGATGGTTTTGTAGCCCATTCCAGCCTTGTGCAGGTGTATGATCTTGTCCCTGACATCCTTAGACAGCTCCTTGCTCTTGGCCATTTTGTAGAGGTTAGAGTCTGACTGATTCACTGAGTCTGTGGACAGGTGTCTTTCATACAGGTGACCATTGCCGACAGCTGTCTGTCATGCAGGTAACGAGTTGATTTGGTGCATCTACCTGGTCTGTAGGGGCCAGATCTCTTACTGGTTGGTGGGGGATCAAATACTTATTTCCCTCTGCAGAATGCAAATAAATTCATATACTTTCCACAATGTGATTTTCCGGATGTAATTTGTGATGTGCTATCTCTCACTGTTACCAATAACCTACCCTTCAATTATGGGCTGCTCATGTCTTTGTCAGTGGGCAAACTTACAAAATCAGCAAGGGATCAAATACTTATTTCCACCACTGTATGTATCTCATAGTTTGTTTTAATGCATCTAAAGATGTAGCTTAGCGAACAAAGTAAATAACACATTCATCCATTTTGATGAATCAGGTTCAGTTTTTCTATTAGAAAAGCAACATAGGAAAATATTATATAACACTATACATTGGAAAAAGTTCCACTGCTTATTGCACTGCAGCTTGAGTGGTAAAGTTTGAATCCTGTGTCTGTTAGGACTGGTCATGCCATAGAGGCGTGCATGCAAGACTAGGGAGGTAGTGAAACTGATGCTACCATAATGGCTACTGACAGCCAAACTGTATGCTAACTGTCCACGGGGAAAACAAACCCTTCCAAGCTGTGTACTAGTAAAGAGCTTTCCAGAGTCATGAGCATGCTATCCAGGAAGTTGGGTTCCAACTGACAATTCAAATTCAATTCAATTTAAATCGATTCTTGTATATCACTAATATCCCTTTTCCAGGTTTCAGTGCAATTTACATTCTAGGTAAGACAAAAGCAAATAGTGTTAGTGGGAGGTATGAGAAACATTAGAGTCCATTGGATTAATGCATGAGACTAGAAACATTAAGGAAAGGATAATGGATGATGCTAGGAGGTAGAAGTCATGATGGACTGTTATGAAGCAGTCTTTGGAAAGAGAAAGGTTTTTAGCCTCTTCCTGAAGTTGAAGTAGCTGTTTTCTGTTCTGATTGGAATAGGTAGAGAGTTCCATATTTTGACTCCAAGAATGGGGGATAAAGAGCTGAAAATCTTCTGATTTCTAATTGTCTTTTGGAATGGTGATGCTAGCATCAGTTGTTGTTTTAGTCTGTTAGACTGGACCAAACGTAGCGAAGCGGTCTTAGCAGTTCAGAGTTGAAGCCCTGTAGGATTTGAAAAACTTAACAAGCAGCTTTGAACCTGAGTCTCTCTACTATGGGAAGCCAGTGTGTTTTGTTAGATGAGTTGAAACACTAGTATATCTATTCAATCTGTATATTAGTCTAGCAGCTGTGTTCTGTATGATAGGGCAACAAAGTGGGAAAAAGCATGAGAAAAGAAAGAAAAACATGAAAATGTTGTATGACAACATCCTTGCAAATCAATTTACCTGTAGATGAGATCATAAGTATGGCCATACTGGGACAATTTGAAGGTCAATCAAGCCCAGTATCTTGTTTCCAAAGTGGCCAATCCAGGGCATAAGTACATGACAAGATCCCAAAAGAGTGAAAATCTGCTTATCCCAGGAATAAACAGTGGATTTTACCAAGTACATAAGAACATAAACATAAGAACATAAGCATTGCCATACTGGGACAGACCAAAGGTTCGTCAAGCCCAGCATCCTGTTTCCAACAGTGGCAAATCCAGGTTACAAGTACTTGGCAAGATCCCAAAACAGTACAATACATTTTATGCTGCTTATCCTAGAAATAAGCATGAGATTTTCCCCAAGTCGATTTTAATAATGGCTTGTGGACTTTTAGGAAGTTATCCAAACCTTGTTTAAACCCCGCTAAGCTAACTGCTTTTACCACATTCTCTGGCAATGAAATGAATTCCGAAGTTTAATTACACATTGAGTGAGGAAATATTTTATCTGATTTATGCTAAATTTACTACTTTGTAGCTTCATTGCATGACCCCAATCCTAATATTTTTGGAAAGACTAAACAAGCGATTTACATCTACTCACTCCATTCCACTCATCCCAGACCTCTCTCATATGTCCCCTCAGTTGTCTCTTCTCTAATCTGAAGAGCTGTGGAGGGGTATTTTTGATATAACATCTAAGTCCAACTTGGATGTTTTGCTAAAAACATCAAAAATTCAAGTGGGGAATATAGCCATTTTCAAAACAGTAAAATGTCTTTTTTTCCCCAAAAATGACTATTTGCTAGATGTTTTTGTGCTCTGTGCATTTATTTTGGGTCTTTGACATTGGTAGTTTTGTCTTCCAGGAGGTTTCCCTCACTATTTAATGTTGTAAAAGGGGAAGGTAAATCTTATCCCAGTTCATGCCATGATAACATCAAGACTGGATTACTGCAATGCTCTATACAGTGGTCTGACTACAAAGGGCCCACACGAGCGCCAGTTGATTCAGAATGCTGCAGCAAGACTTGTAGAAGGTTGCAAGCGACGTGACCACATCACAACATTTTTGCAAAACCTTCATTGGCTACCAGTACAATACAGGGCTAAATTTAAAACTGTATGTCTGATCTTCAAGGTCCTTAAAGGAAATGGCCCTGAGTACCTGAAGAATAGGATGATCCTCTACACACTGCCAAGGACAATAAGGTCCTCTCAAGGACTATCACTAACCACACCCTCTCCAAAAGACGTGATACCCGCAAACGAGCCTTCTCCGGAGTACCCCTCACACTCTGGAATGCACTGCCTGAAAGACCTTTAATGGAAGAAGTAACTAACTTGTTAATCTCACTCACACACATACACAAGGAGTGACATGGACTGCACATACTGCAGCAGGACATGTTTATCCACTCCTACCCTAGCTAACCATCTCTCTGACCTCATGTGCACCTTTCTTCAAATTAATCACCTTACTTTCTAACTCTTCTTACTCTCTTACCCATCTATATGTTCCATCTTTGCTTATACCCTTCACTGTCAATAGGTTTCATTCTCAGACATTTCTTTGCCTCTTTTTGGCTTCTCATCTAGTGATCCAAGATGGAGAGGAATACATAGATAGAATATGAATATGCACAAAATGTATTGGTTTACAGATAAACAAAACCCAGTATAGTATAGGGATAGTGCTGGGCAGACTTATACGGTCTGTGCCAGAGCCGGTGGTGGGAGGCGGGGCTGGTGGTTGGGAGGCGGGGATAGTGCTGGGCAGACTTATACGGTCTGTGCCCTGAAGAGCACAGGTTCAAATCAAAGTAGGGTATACACAAAAAGTAGCACACATGAGTTGTCTTGTTGGGCAGACTGGATGGACCGTGCAGGTCTTTTTTCTGCCGTCATCTACTATATGTTACTATGGCATGTTTTGAAATATGTTCATTAGCAGGATAACTGCAAAACACACAAATGTTCCCTGATCAATATACAGAAAATCAAATATAAAACATACAAATATATTAGTATTTCATTAAAATTGTATTAATGTTCACCAGCTCCAAAAAGTAACTTATTTGGTGATAAAATGAATAGTGCAAACTTGCGTGTCACTTTAAAGTCAATAAGCAATGTTGACGCTGAAGATCAAGCACGCATATATACACAAATTATACAACAAAAATACCCCCTGTTTACTAAGCCGCGATAGCGGCTGCCATGCGCCAATGCCAGGGGGGATAGTTACATAATCACATATAAAAAATCACTAATCACACATTATTCATTTCCAGAATCTACATACGAACTGATTGTTAGTAAACAAAACTCTTCTACCAATGAGTTGAACACACCCTTGTCAGCTGGTTTGATTAGGTTACATGTCTTTTTTTATATGAAGTATTTATAGGAGAATTAAATGGAGAACATTTTTAAACTTCTAATTAATGGTATGGAAATTATTTATTGTCCTGGTTATTTTACTGGAAGAGTGTTAGTTATTGCTATATCTTATATAATATTTCTCACCTCCAACGTTCTATGCGTCTGGCTGCCCGTGTCCGTGGCTTTCTTCAGAGTTGGTCTGCTAGGCTCTGAAGCCCTGGCTGATGTCGCGTAGAACACCAGAGCCCGAGAAGGAGGGGCAAAAGGGGCAGGGCACAGAGGCGGAGGCAGAGCTTGAAAGAGAAACAGAAGCGTTGAGGGGCGGAGTAGCTGAGAGCGTCACGACCAATGGCAGGGAAAGAAAGGTCGGAGTCCTCCTTGGGCATGAGTGGAGGGGGCAGAGCCATGGAGAGCATGCTGCTGTGCTGAGCCGGCACGCAGGTGCGCTCACGCGTTCCTGCGGTGGGCACGGGGGAGGGGGGACCTCAGGAGCTGGAGCGAAACTGCAGAGGTGGAAAGCAGGCTACGGCTGTGGCTGCCCCTCTGGGCCCCATGGGAGGGTATGTGGGCAGCCGCAACGACTCCTCGGGAGGGAGGGACCCAGAAACTCAGAGGGAGGGAGGGACCCTGAAACTCGGAGGGAGGGAGGGACAGAGGGGGGACCCTGAAAGTCGGAGGGAGGGAACGACCCTGGAACTGGGAGGGAGGGAGGTGGGGGACGACCCTGGAACTGGGAGGGGGGAAGGAGGGGAGGGGGCCCTGGCACACACTCTCATTCTCACACACACACACTCTCTCTCTCACAGACACACTCACACCCAGTCTCACTCTCTCTCTGTCACACACACACACACACACACACTCGCACATTCACTCTCTCTCTCTCACAGTCACTCTCACACACACTCTCTCAAACATACACACTCCGAGGAAAACCTTGCTAGCACCTGTTCCATTTGTGTCTACAGCGCTTACGTATATAGTTTGATGTCAAGGTGATGCACAAGTTTGCACTGTTCATTGTGTTACCAAACAAGTTACCTATTTGTAGCTGGTGAGCATTAACATACTTCTGATGAAAAAATGTATTTGTTTGTATTATGTAAAAGTAATACCCCTGATGAAGCTATTTCAAAACATGGCCATGTTGGGTGTTTATCTATAAACCAATACGCTGTGTGGATTTTTTTTTACTTGTCTTCCTTTGAGTTGGTGACATGTTCCTGGTGTAGATCTTTACCTCTCCCATCTACTATGAGGAATAGGTAAAGGCTGATAAGAAAATTGCTTAAATATTTCTGTTCTGTGTGTTAACTGAGTGAAATCAATGAAAACTGACACAAATAGCAATAGAAGTGAGGTTGACCTCAGAAGACTGAGTTTGTGAAGCGGAGTAGAGGAGTGGCCTAGTGGTTAGGGTGGTGGACTTTGGTCCTGGGAGTTGAGGAACTGAGTTCAATTCCCTGCACAGGCAGCTCCTTGAGACTCTGGGCAAGTCACTTAACCCTCCATTGCCCACCACATTGAGCCTACCATGAGTGGGAAAGCAGGGGGTACAAATTTAACTTGAATAAAACTAGCTAAATTAAAAATAGACAAAACAATATGGGTTGGACATGATGTATTTGCTGTTATTATGAAAATTTAGGGACCCTTTTACTAAAGGGTTGCCGCATGACAAACCAGAACTACCGCAGGCCCAACATGGATGCCAGCAGTAGTTGCTCCCCCAGCTTGTGCCATTTCCTGCGCTAGAGAAAAAATATTTCTGTAGGGGGTTACCCGTGGTAATCGGGCAATGTTTTGTGCTGCCTGGTTACCACCGGGTTAGCACAGCAGCCCTTACCACCACCTCTATGGGTGGCGGTAAGTGCACTCTCCCAAAATGGCCGCACAGCAAATGGAAACTTTTCATTTTTGGTTATTTTCACCCACTGTGGTAAAAGGGGCACTGGCATGCGGCAAAAATGGCCACTGCCGCTAGCGCAGGGCCCCTTTTACCACAACTTAGTAAAAGGGCTCTTTAGAGAAGCTTTGGTAGCTCCACTGTCTGCCTTTTGCAATGTTCTTTTTAGTCAGCAGTTCTTGGGGAATTAAATATTGGCAAATAACAATCATCGTCCACAAAAGTGGAACTAAAGAGGAGGGTGGGAGATAAGGCAAGTCAGTCAAAACTCTATGTAGAGTAAATTGCTAGTAAAGCAGAAGGTTACCGGATCTGAAGCAGCATGTTTTTATCACACGTAGGTCTTGTCAGATGAATGTGGTAAATTTTTGTTCTAATCCTATCCTAAAAGAAGAAAGGTTAATTTTTTAATATCTTTTTTTCTTACTTTAAAAATGCTTATGCCATTGGAATGAAAACAACGCATAAAATAATTTTTATTTTGCTTTTTAAATTGTTTTAATATCATCTTTCAATATTATGGGGCCCTTTTACTAAAAGGCAGTAGGGCTACCGTGCGGGTAGTGCACAGCAAAACACCACTACCGCTAGGTCCACCTAGGCGCTTGGCAGTAATTTTGTTTTTTGCCATTTCCCATACTAGAAAAAAATGTTGTATTTTCTAGCACGGAAACCGGGGAGTAGGCATGCCCGGCAGTAATTGGGCAGCCTGATTAGTTCCAGGTTAGCATGTGAACAATTTCCACCTGCTAAATAGGTTGGTGGTGATGGCTCAGGAGGTAAACGACTGCACACCAATTTCTTTTTTTATTAGCACACGGCCATTTATGACCTCCATATAAAAAAATAGGGTTTTTACTGCCGTGGTAGTAAGTAGCTTTGGCATGCAGCAATTCCACCTGCCTGCGCTGCCGCAGGCCACTTCCTGTCGCAGCTTAGTAAATGGATCCCTGTGTTTCATGGAAACTGCTTTAATACCATGTTGTGAAAGGAGGTATATAATGCTAACAAATTAAATCACATCTCAAGAAGAAGTTTTAAAAAAACAAAACAAAAAGAATTTGATATTTCTGGCCACTGTGAAAAGTGCCATGATCTCAGAAAAAAACATTGTGGCACTGCATTGACAGCCAGATGCTGCTGCACAAACATCTCCACATAGTAGGTTCATTCCTGTCATTGCATGCGCAAAAATACCCCATTTGGGGAAAATTCCCCCCGATAGTAGCCATATTTGGCTTCCATTCGTGTGGCCTTTCACTAGTACTTTCACAACTGCAGAATACCATTGCTCACACTCTTGCACTGAAAACCATAAATGAGACACACAACACTAACAGCAAAAACTTCCTTCTGTATTCAAAATGACAAAGATTCTGGAGTCCCTGCTCCCAAAATAATATACTAGGAATGTGATGTAATAGAGTTTATGACTACCTGCCCACTAGTGGTCAGGGAATGTATCCTCCTTTATTTTGGAAGAAAATGCTTAAGGCTCTGTCTCTAAGGAAGAGAGCATCTCAGGAAATAAGGGAAAGGGAAATGGAACTTGATATACCGCCTATCTGAGGTTTTTGCAACACCATTCAAAGCGGTTTACATATATTCAGGAACTTATTTTGTACCAGAGTTAAGGAACCTCATCCAGGGGTGGCAGAGGTCCTGCAGGAGCCCAGGTGAGCTGTCTCTCTGATGGCTACCTAGGTCATTCAAGAAAGGGAGTTCTGCCTTCCCTAAGCCAGCTAAGCTTGGAGAGACTTTCAAAAAGCAGCAGAGGTTGAGAGGCTAGGAGTTTCATGCATCAGGACTCAAGCTTTATTGAAACTCAATACCCTAATTGTCATAAGAACATGACAATAGCCATACTGGTCAGACCAACGGTCCATCAAGCCTAGTATTCTGCTTCCAACAGTGGCCAATCCAGGTCACAAGTACCTGGCAGAAAACCAAATAGTAGCAACATTCCATGCTACCAATCCCAGGGTAAGTAGTGGCTTCCTCTATGTCTTTCTCAATAGCAGATTATGGACTTTCCTTCAGGAACTTGTCCAAACTTTTTTTAAAACCCAGATAAGCTAACCGCAGTTTCCACATTCTCCAGCAACGAGTTCCAGAGCTTAACAATTCACTGAGTGAAAAAACAATATTTCCTTCTGTTTTAAAAGTATTTCCATGTAACTTCATGAATGTCCTCCTAGTCAGTGGCGTTCCCAGCCTGGATGGCACCTGGGGTGGATCGCTGATGCGCCCCCCCCCCCCCCCCCCCCCCCGCCTGTGAAATGACACCTTCCCCCCCCCGGCGAAATGACACCCCCCGGGTGCACGCCGGGGGGGAGCTGCATCGAACGAGCGAAGTTAGCGAAGTCGGAGCCCACAGGCGTGCGCCGCGGCACCCCCCCAGCGGCGTGCACCCGGGGCGGACCGCCCCCACCTTGGTACGCCACTGTTTCTAGTCTTTGTACTTTTTGTAAGAGCAAAAAGTCAATTCACTTCTACTTGTTCTACACCACTCAGGATTTTGTAAACCTGAATCATATCTCCCCTCAGTTATCTCTTTTCCAGGCTGGAAAGCCCTAACCTCTTTAGCTTTTCCTTGTATGAGTAGAGTTCCATCTCCTTTATCACTTTGGTCTTTCTTCTTTGAAACCTCTTGTAATTCCGCTATATCCTTTTTGAGATACAGCAACCAGAATTGCACACAATACTCAAGGTGAGGTCACACCATGGATCAATACAGAGGCATTATAATATTCTTGGTTTTATTTACCATCTTTCCTAATAACTCCTAGCATTCTGTATGCTTTTTTGGCTGCTGCTACACACTGAGATACACAGTACAGTGTGTACTTCTGCTTTTTGGCTTCACAGATTTAGAACAAAAGCTTCTGTAATTATTTTAGCCCTGGGAGGTCTGAACATTGTAGCAAGCTGGGAGAAAAAAAAAAAGCAGAGGGACATGGAACAGTACTATATAACTCATGGGCTGTCTTTTCTAAAATATTTAGTGGGTGATATTTGTCAGTGATAAGGAGACATGGAGAGAAAAGATTAGATTTTTTTATTCAGAAATAAGGGCTGAAAATAAGGAACTTTTACATGGTGCATCCTATTTTGTTATTTCTCTTGGACATAGACTGGGTCACTAACTGGCTCTAGATTTTCAGAACAAATTGACCGATTCTGGAAGCCAGCATTGATGGGAAATGTGATAGTGAAATCAGAACAACAAGTTCCTGCATACAATGAGGTAAAGTAGACTGAATAAATCAGTTTGCAAAAAGCTGACCCAATTGACAATCTTACTTTTTGAAACCATATGTCCTGACCTGACGGGGTCCACTGCAGTGAATATTACCCTCAGGAGGTGAGTGGGACCATACATGGAGCCCTATTTTAGAACAGATAAGAGGTGAATTAAGATGTCCAGGTTGGATTGTGATAATAGACAATATTGGATTCCCACAATGAAGCCTCTTGTAAAATACATATAAGGATGTGCAGGATTGCACATCTCACAGAAACAATAATTTTACAAAGCTGCACATGCAGGAACATCTTTGTAAGATCTCTGTTTCTGATATCATACCTTCCCCTCACACTCTGATCCCTAGCCCTACCCCTCACACTTCCTTGGACATCAAACCCCCCTCAAGGTACCCCCTCCTGTCATGAATGCTCTCCATCCTCTGATCCCAGTCCCAGCTCCTACCAGGGGTCCCTGTTTGTGTTGTGGGAACAGGAGCAATCCCTGTCATTTCTGCTCCTGTGACTCTGGGTTCAAAATGGCACCAGTGACTCCTAGTGGTAGTCTTGAGGTATTAACACTAGGAGTTGTGGGCTCTATTTGGAACCCAGAGCTGCAGTGGTGACTGGGGATTGCTTCTGCTCTCACTACACCACCAGAGATCCCAGATAGAAGCTGGAGTCAAGGGGGCTGAGGATTTCCAGGAGGGGGTGTTCATGATTGTGGGGTTCTGGCACTTATGCATGGCTTGGTGCAGGTGTAAAGTCAATACTTGCAATTGTTATATCAATATCTGTTCCTTTCTAATGAGAGGAATACATAGCAGTATTTTAGACCCATCAAAACCTCTGCATGTTGTGGATCCCACTGTGTATATAGCAGTTTTTTTAAATTATTATTTGTGAGTCTAAATAAGGGTCTAAGTTCATCTAATCTCAGTCCCTGAGAAGTCCAGTTTGTGAGGGACTGATCTCTCTGATGCATCCCAAGTGCTCAAACAGTAGTCTCCCCTCCCCCTTTTCCCTATGAAGGAGAGAAAACTTTCCCTATAGGGAAAGTTTATATATATATATATAAAAGAGATATTTGTGTGGAGTGATTTGGAGATTCTTGCTAGCTTATTTATTTATTTATTAGGATTTGTTTACCACATCTTTGAAGAAGTTCACTTGACATGATATACAGCTAGTATAACCTGGACATTGGAGATAAAGAGTTAAAACAGTAAAATGTTCAAATAACAGTACAAATGATTGTATAGTTTGCTACTTACAATGTCAGCACAAAACACATCAAAACATCTCATTAGAGTCTATGAGAGAATGTGCGATTGTGAAATGGACACTTTGCATGGAATCATCAGATTAATCAGTTGCCTCAAGAGTTTTTTTGTGTTATTTTGTTGGGACAGCCGGACTGCGTGATATAAGAAACTGGAATATGTGATATAAGGATTTTTTTAAATCAACCATCTTTTTAAGTATTTTGATACCACGGGAGCAGATTATACTTTCAAAGTACCTTTGATTCAAGTCACATGGAAGGATTTACTACTACTACTACTACTATTTAGCATTTCTATAGCGCTACAAGGCATACGCAGCGCTGTACAAACATAGAAGAAAGACAGTCCCTGCTCAAAGAGCTTACAATCTAATAGACAAAAAATAAATAAAGTAAGCAAATCAAATCAATTAATGTGAACGGGAAGGAAGAGAGGAGGGTAGGTGGAGGCGATTTAACAACATTTGGACTTTCAGAGAGACACAAAGCATATTTTTGAGATGTTTGGTTTTAAATATTCATGTATGTGGATGTGGGGAGTGTTGAAACATATTATGTAGGTTGTGATGATATATGATATATATAATTTGAATACGGAAGTTTATTATGATTTAATAAAGAATTTAGTTCAATTTCTTAGAGAGTCATCAAAATGTGTTTAATTAATGTGTAAGAATACTTGTTGACAATTGAAGTGTCTTAATCCCATTAGATAAGAGGAGGTGGATCATATAGGGGCCATTTTACTAAGTCGCGTGATAGATGCCTACGTGTGCCAAATTGGAGTTACCACCCGGTTACCGTGTGGCCCTTGAAGTAATTTCAATTTTGGCGTGTGTCCACTATGCACATCTGAAAAATATTTATTTTCTGACTCTTGTAACGTACACACACCAAGTGGCATTTGATGTGCATAGGTCATTACCACCCAGATTCTTTACCACTAGGTCAATGACTGGAGGTAAGGTCTCAGACTCAGAATGGATGCGCGGCAAGAGGCCTTTTTTACAGGCACGCTAAAAAAAATGGATTGGCACACACCCAAAACCTGCACCTACACTACCGCAAGCCATTTTTCAGCGTGCCTTTGTAAAAGGACCCAATAGACACTTGAATTACTGGTAGGCAGGCAGTCAGTTTATTCAGGGGTGTAGGTAAGTCAGGTTCAATGAGTAGCTGCCCATCTGCAAAGACTGAAAGTCGATTGGCAGAAAAAGCTTTCTAATGTGCTATGCTGTGCCATGGAGAGAATTCCTTTGGAGAGAGGTGCAAGAGGCTGCTACCTTAATCAAGCAGCATAGTTACACTCTTAAAACCCTCGCCATACCTTCTTCTAGCAAGTATCAGAGTGGAGGACAAAACAAGGTTCTTGCTCTTGCTCCAGGTAGCAGAGAGCCCAAAAGTACCAACCAGCTCCTCAGCCAAAGCAGGGGATGGGATTTTGACTGCTTTCCTAAGAACATAGCCAGCATTCCTGTGCCATACCAGACAGCCTACTGGTACGAGGGAGGTTCAGCTTTTTTTCAAACCACTGGCCCCTTATAACTTCCAGTCAGTGGATTCTAAACGTCAGCCAGCTCAGTTACTATCTTCATCTATTAAACTTCCAAGTTGCCCACTGAGAAGCACCACGATCAAAATCTCAACATCAGGATATAGTTACAAAGGAACTCTTCCCTCTTAGAAGCAAATACAGCAGAACCCATTCCACCAGGGGAAGGAGAGCAAGGATTTTATTCCAAGTATTTCATGAATACAAAGATCTATCAAGGGAATGTCCCACTCCTAACAAATCTTGAGCCACTTGTGAGGTTGTAGAACTTGACTCGGTTTGTCTGCCAGTAGTCTTTGACTGCCAGGTATGTGGTTCTGAGGGTCATCCCATGAGAGCTGGTCCAGTTCCACATCCTGACAGTCTCCCAACACAGCAGAAAGGATCACATTCCTCCCATCTAGTTGATGTAGTACATAGCTATCTGATTATGTAAGTACATACTGGGACATGTTGAAGGTCCATCAAGCCCAGCATCCTGTTCCCAACAGTGGCCAATCCGAGTCACAAGTACCTGGCCAGATCTCAAAAGAGTAAAATGCTGCTTAACTCAGGTATAAACAGTGGATTTTCATAAGTCCATTTAATAATGGCTTATGGACTTTTCTTTTAGGAACTTGTCCAAACCTTTTTTTTTTTATTTATTCATTTATATAATTTACACAAGCTTAAATCTTGTTACATGTAATTCAGACAACAAAGAAATATCACATACATAATATATCAACATCATAGTATACCTCCATAAAAGAAAAAGAAGAATTATTTTTAATTTCTTTGTCCCTTCCTTAGACCACAAAACTGTTGAAAGGGGGTGTAAAGGTAAAGATCAGGAAAATCTAAACCTTTTTTTAAACCCTTCTATGTTAACTGTTTTTATCAAATTCTCTGGCAATGAATGCCAGAGCTTAATTACACATTTAGTGAAGACATATTTTCTCCAATTTGTTTTAAATGCTCTACTTAGTAGCTTCATTGCATGATTCCTAGTCCTTATATTTTTAGAAAGCGTGAACAAGCGATTCACTTCTAGCTGTTCCACTCCACTCAATATTTTATAGACCTCTATCACATATTCTTTCAACTGTCTTTAATCTCGGGAAAGAGTAAATAAGTGATTCACTTCTAGCCGTCCACTTCACTCAGTATTTTATAGACCTCTATCATATACAGTGGTGGAAATAAGTATTTGATCCCTTGCTGATTTTGTAAGTTTGCCCACTGACAAAGACATGAGCAGCCCATAATTGAAGGGTAGGTTATTGGTAACAGTGAGAGATAGCACATCACAAATTAAATCCGGAAAATCACATTGTGGAAAGTATATGAATTTATTTGCATTCTGCAGAGGGAAATAAGTATTTAATCCCTCTGGCAAACAAGACCTAATACTTGGTGGCAAAACCCTTGTTGGCAAGCACAGCGGTCAGACGTCTTCTGTAGTTGATGATGAGGTTTGCACACATGTCAGGAGGAATTTTGGTCCACTCCTCTTTGCAGATCATCTCTAAATCATTAAGAGTTCTGGGCTGTCGCTTGGCAACTCGCAGCTTCAGCTCCCTCCATAAGTTTTCAATGGGATTAAGGTCTGGTGACTGGCTAGGCCACTCCATGACCCTAATGTGCTTCTTCCTGAGCCACTCCTTTGTTGCCTTGGCTGTATGTTTTGGGTCATTGTCGTGCTGGAAGACCCAGCCACGACCCATTTTTAAGGCCCTGGCGGAGGGAAGGAGGTTGTCACTCAGAATTGTACGGTACATGGCCCCATCCATTCTCCCATTGATGCGGTGAAGTAGTCCTGTGCCCTTAGCAGAGAAACACCCCAAAACATAACATTTCCACCTCCATGCTTGACAGTGGGGACGGTGTTCTTTGGGTCATAGGCAGCATTTCTCTTCCTCCAAACACGGCGAGTTGAGTTCATGCCAAAGAGCTCAATTTTTGTCTCATCTGACCACAGCACCTTCTCCCAATCACTCTCGGCATCATCCAGGTGTTCACTGGCAAACTTCAGACGGGCCGTCACATGTGCCTTCCGGAGCAGGGGGACCTTGCGGGCACTGCAGGATTGCAATCCGTTATGTCGTAATGTGTTACCAATGGTTTTCGTGGTGACAGTGGTCCCAGCTGCCTTGAGATCATTGACAAGTTCCCCCCTTGTAGTTGTAGGCTGATTTCTAACCTTCCTCATGATCAAGGATACCCCACGAGGTGAGATTTTGCGTGGAGCCCCAGATCTTTGTCGATTGACAGTCATTTTGTACTTCTTCCATTTTCTTACTATGGCACCAACAGTTGTCTCCTTCTCGCCCAGCGTCTTACTGATGGTTTTGTAGCCCATTCCAGCCTTGTGCAGGTGTATGATCTTGTCCCTGACATCCTTAGACAGCTCCTTGCTCTTGGCCATTTTGTAGAGGTTAGAGTCTGACTGATTCACTGAGTCTGTGGACAGGTGTCTTTCATACAGGTGACCATTGCCGACAGCTGTCTGTCATGCAGGTAACGAGTTGATTTGGAGCATCTACCTGGTCTGTAGGGGCCAGATCTCTTACTGGTTGGTGGGGATCAAATACTTATTTCCCTCTGCAGAATGCAAATAAATTCATATACTTTCCACAATGTGATTTTCCGGATTTAATTTGTGATGTGCTATCTCTCACTGTTACCAATAACCTACCCTTCAATTATGGGCTGCTCATGTCTTTGTCAGTGGGCAAACTTACAAAATCAGCAAGGGATCAAATACTTATTTCCACCACTGTATTTTTTCAGCTGTCTTTACTCTAAGCTGAAGAGACCTAGCTCTTTAGCCTTTCCTCATAGGGAAGTTGCCCCATTCCCCTTAATTTTGGTCTTCCTTCTTTTCTAATTCTGCTATATCTTTCTTTGAAAGGCAAAGGTGGGGGGATGACTTGATAAACCCTTCTGTGGTTACAATCAAAGCGGTTTATATATTATATACAGGTACTTTTTTTTGTTCCTGGGACAATGGAGGGTTAAGTGACTTGCCCAGAGTTACAAGGAGCTGCAGTGGGAATCAAACCCAGTTCCCCAGGATCAAAGTCTGCTGAGATGTGGTGAACAGAATTATCAGTCTGAATTTATACAATTTTGCTGGCTAACCAATTTTTGAAAGCCTTCAGAGCATTTCATATTACTCTCAATTGCAGGAAATTTACTTGATGGGAGTTTCCTTGGATCATCACATACCCTAAATGAGCCAGTCTGGTTTTTACATCCATGGAATTAAAACCCAGACTGGCTCAGTCAGTCCTCCATGACCTGGAGCCATTTGGCAACATTACTTGAGTGTGAAACCCATCTCTAGGGATCTTTTTGCCATGCCGTATAAGAGGAAAGTTCAATCAGTTTTGCTTCATGCTAGGGACAAATAGCAAACTAGAGTCAGATGCCTTTCTTCTAGATTGAGGAGAGGGACTCCTGTACGCCTATCCTCCCATACCTCTCAGCGAGAACTCTCCTGAAACTCAAACCATGGAATCATGATTCTCATAGCCTCAGTGGCGTACCAAGGGGGGGGGGGCGGTGGGGGTGGTCCGCCCCGGGTGCACGCCGCTGGGGGGTGCCGCGGCGCGCGCCTGCTCTGAGTTTGCTGACTTCACGCGTTCGCTGCAGCTCCCCCTGCCCTGGAACAGGTTACTTCCTGTTCCGGGTCAGAGGGAGCTCCAGCGAACCCGCGAAGTCAGGGAACTCTGAGCACTGGCAGGCGTGCGCTGCGGCACCCCCCCCCCCCAGCGGCGTGCACCTGGGGGGGGGGTTCCGCGCTGCATCGGGGGGGTGCTGCAACTGGGGGGGGGGGGGTGTTGCACCCGGGGGGCGGGGCGCCACCCCGGGTGTCCACCCCCCTAGGAACGCCACTGCATAGCCTTTTACTGGCCAAGGCAGATCTGGTTCTCTCTTCTTCAGGAACTATCCATAAGTCCCATGAGACTGCAAATTCCTCCAACACCGATCATGCAAAGCTTATGGAATAAACTTTACCCGCTGAGTTAACTGAGCACCAGTTTCAATATTCCCTGGATATTTATGACCCTGCATTGAATATCCGGGGTTAACTCAGTCTGCAGCTGTGAGCTGTTTATAAGCCGCTTACCACTGCGAGCTGAATATCAACCCCTTAGGTTGTAAGACCTGTCTGAGGGTGGGGAGATGCCTGCTTCAGCTGAATATGGCTCGTCTTCAGATCCTACTGAAAAGTTGTGGGTTAATCAGATCCCCTTCCCTTCCTACACTGATCTTTTTAATTGTATATAGTTGTTTTGTTATTGTAACCTGGGTCTCACTCAGCTCTAGCTCTGGACCCAAGCCACAAAAGAAACTCTCACACTTATTCAAACTCCACGGTCTCCGCTCACTCTCAGGCCACTCGTGCCCCACACATCTTTCCCGTCCCCTTAAAGTCAAGCTGCGGTGGGTAATGGTCCGGAATAACGATCTGGAAGTTTGGGAGACACTCTTCCAGTTCGGGGTTCCACTCCACTCGCCAATCAAGGAACCATGCGACACTCCAGGAGGCTTAATAACAAACTTCAACCTCTTATTGTAACTTCTGCAACTGGCAATCTCTTAATTCACCAATCCTTTCCACAGTCATTGGTATAAACTCTTACATAACTCAATGT
This sequence comes from Microcaecilia unicolor, assembly GCF_901765095.1. Lineage (NCBI taxonomy): Eukaryota > Metazoa > Chordata > Amphibia > Gymnophiona > Siphonopidae > Microcaecilia > Microcaecilia unicolor. The sequence goes on from NC_044037.1 coordinate 48,962,133, forward strand.
CAGACTTCTGTTGTTCTGTGTGGAACACCTCTACCACTGTAACTCTCAGGAATATATACAGGGAGCGTTCTTCCCAGGGATATTCACATATATACAGTTTCTCCACTTATACCTATCCTGCAGCCAGATGTAACCCCAGGGCTGTTTTCTCCTCCTCCCGATGCCCTCCATTACCACCAGGCACAGATTCCTTATAGCTGTCCTACTTTCGTGTGTGTACCATGAAAGGCACCACCCTGGCCTTGAGCAGGCTTCTTCCTGCTCCAAACCCTGCTTATGGGCCATAAGTATATAAGTATTGTCACACTGGGACAGACCACAGGTCCATCAAGCTCAGCATCCTGTTTCCAAAAGTGGCCAATCCAGGTCACAAATACCTGGCAAGATCCCGAAAAAGGTCAATACATTTTATGCTGCTTACCCCAGAAATAAGCAGTGGATTTTCCCCAAGTTAATTTAATAATGGTCTGTGGACTTTTCCTTTAGGAAGCTGTCCAGACCTTTTTAAAACCTGGCTAAGCTAACTGCCTTTACCACATTCTCTGGCAACAAATTCCAGAGTTTAATTACACATTGAGTGAAGAAAAATTTCTCCAATTCGTATTAAATTTACTACTTTGGAGATTCATCGCATACCCCCCAGTCCTAGTATTTTTGGAAACAGTAAACAAATGATTCACTTCTACCCGTTCAACTCCACTCATTATTTTATAGACCTCTATCATATCTCCCCTCGGCCATCTTTTCTCCAATCTGAAGAGCCCTAGAAGCTTCAGCCTTTCCTCATAGGGAAGTCATCCCATCACCTTTATCATTTTCGTCACCCTTCTCTGTACCTTTTCTAATTCCACTATATCTTTTTTGAGATACCTTGACCAGAATTGAACACAATATTCGAGGTGTGGTCACACCATGGATAGATACAAAGGCATTATAATGTTCTCACTTTTGTTTTCCTAATAATATCTAACATTCTATTTGCTTTCTTAGCCACCTCAGCACACTGAGCAGAGGGTTTTAACGTATCATCAACAATGACGAAGAGATTCCTTTCTTGGTTGGTGACTCCTAATGTGGAACCTTGCATTACATATCTATAGTTTGGGTTACTCTTTCTCACATGCATCACTTTGCACTTGCTCACATTAAACATCATCTGCCATTTAGACGCCCAGTCTCCCAGTCTCGTAAGGTTCTCTTGTAATTTTTCACAATCCTCTAGTGATTTTTTTTTTTAATTTTTTAATTATCATTTTACTTAATTACATTCACACTTATCACGTAAATGTAAGGAAAAACAGAAATCAATATAAGGAAAAAGAAAAAACATTTTATCTCAACAATATATATAATTGTCCACAATTGGGGGAATCCAAGATCAGGAAAACAATCTCAAAGAAAATAAGAAAAACACCAAGTGATTAATCTTACAAATTCATATTTTCTGAGGGAGGAAGGTTAATCGGTAATTGCAGCCGGTACAGTGGTAACTAAAGGAAGTTGCTACACAGGGTTCTTCATCTGTTCTTTTAACGCCACAAACTCTTGTAATTTCTTGGGTTCAACAAATAAGTAATAAGGAAATAAAACACTTACAAGGGAATCACTCTAGGAAGGTCCCACCTAGGGCAATGATTCTTGGCTTAAAAGCCAAGAGTTCACACCTCCTAGTCTGCGATTCCCTTGATATATCAGGAAATATATTTATCTTTGAACCCAAAAACCTATCAGCCATGTATCGGAAATACAGTTTCAAAACTTTGTTCCTATCTAAATCAAAGGCAAAAGTCACTAGTAATATAACTCTCTATATAGGGTATTTTAGGAAGATTTATCATTCTCAAGTTATTTTTCCTTAATTGGTTCTCCAGAAGCTCCACTTTTTTACAAGAAACATGACTGTCCTTCATTACCAGATTAACTGATTTTCGTAGAGAAACCATTTCCGTAATCAAAGTCTCTATTTTTATTTCTTGGACTTCCACTTTGTTAGATAAGTATTGATATAATCACATATTTATTCCTGAAAAATTTTTGACATCTGAAGAAAAGAATTATTCACACTCTGCAGCACTTCCCATAGTGCGTCCATTATGACATTTTTTGGCTTCAACAGGTCCAATTTCTCCACAGAAACCGCTCCAGATATCTTTGGGGGGAAGAGCTCACTCTCCAATCCCCCAGTTGGTATGTTATCCGGAGTCAATGCTGCGCCAGGACCTCCTTGGTTCGCGTGAGAATCCTAACCCACTTCGGGCGTTTCCACTGTCGACCTCCATAGCGAACCGTTACTGTTTCCAGGTCTTGGAGAGGTCATGCCAACAGGGGGACTCAAAGTCACTCCCTCTCCACTGAGATTCGGCGATAAAGCCTTGCTGTTCCCCGAAGCAGGAACCAATATCCCCAACGTTATGACCCCGAATTGCTCCAAAGTAGACTGAGAAGTGGTGGGAACCCCAGCCGTGTTCGAGGAGGACAACACCACGGCTTTGCCTTTTTTTCTTCCCCATTCTCTAGGAAGCATGCCTACTTCTTCAGGTATTCTGGTGTAAAACGGGAACTCAACTAACGTACTTCCTCCCTCGACACCATCTTGGATCCTCCAGGTTGGGACATTCTTTGTCTGGTTTCTCCTCAGAGGCCTGTCTGATATGGGTAACCCTTCAGCATAGCCCTCTAAGTCATTGAAACACGGAAGCCCCTCCACCACTTACAAGGTGGTGTCCCTTCGGAGGGGATCCTCTCGTGATTTAACAACTTTGAATAACTTTGTGTCAGCAGCAAATTTAATTACCTCACTAGTTACTCCCATTTCTAGATCATTTATCAATATGTTAAAAAGCAGCAGTTCCAGCACAAACCCTTGGGCACCCCACTATCTACCCTTCTCCATTGAGAATACTGACCATTTAACCCTACTCACTTTTCTATCCTTTAACCAGTTTTTAATCCACAATAGGACACTACCTCCTATCCCATGACTCTCCAATTTCTTCTGGAGTCTTTCATGAGGTACTTTGTCAAATGATTTTTGAAAATCCAGATACACAATATCGACCAGCTCACCTTTCTCCACATGTTTGTTCACCCCTTCAAAGAAATGTAATAGATTGGTAAGGCAAGATTTCCCTTCACTAAATTCATGTTAGCTTTGTCTCATTAATCCATGCTTTTGAATATGCTCTCTAATTTTGTTCTTTATAATAGTCTCTACCATTTTGCCCGGCACCGATGTCAGACACACCGGTCTATATTCCCAGATCCCCCTGGAACCTTTTTAAAATATCGGCGTTACATGGGCTACCCTCCAATCTTACGGTACCACCCTAGATTTTAAAGATGAATTACATATTACTAACAATAGTTCCGCCAGTTCATTTTTCAATTCTATCAGTACTCTGGGATGAATACCATCTGGTCCAGGAGGTTTGCTACTCTTCAGTTTGTCAAATTTCCCTATTACATTTCTAGCACTGGTATGACTCTCAAATCTTCCTCGGTGAAGACCGAAGCAAAGAATTCATTAATCTCTCCACTATGCCTTTTTGTCTTCCCTGGTTGCCCCTTTTACCCCTCGGTCATCTAGCGGTCCAACTGATTCTTTTGCCATCGTCTTGTTTTTAATATACCTAAAAAAATTTTTACTATATGTTTTTGCCTCCAATGCAATCTTTTTTTCAAAGTCCCTCTTTGCCTTCCTTATCAGCGCTTTGCATTTGACTTGACATTCCTTATGCTGTTTCTTATTATTTTCAGTTGGTTCCTTCTTTCATTTTCTGAAGAATTTTCTCTTAGCTCTAATAGCTTCCTTAACCTCACTTTTTAACCATGCTGGCTATCGTTTGGTCTTCCTCCCTCCTTTTTAAATACACAGAATATATTTGGCCTGGGCTTCCAGGATGGTATTTTTGAACAGCATCCATGCCTGATGTAAATTTTTGACCCTCGCAGCTGCTCCTCTTAAGTTTTTTTTCCCACCGTTCCTCTCATTTTATCATAGTCTCCTTTTTTGTAAGTTAAATGCTAACGTATTGGATTTCCTGTTTATACTTACTACAAAGCTAATATCAAATCTGATCATATTATGATCACTGTTATCAAGCAGCCCCATCACCATTACCTCCCGCACCAGACTCCCCAGTCCTCCCGAAGGTCTGGATCCTTTACCAGCTGCTGTTGAAAGGTCAATAACTATCCCTTAATTGCAGCCCAAACTTAGGGTGGCACTTCAGGATCCTCCTTCTCCTTCTTTGGGTCACTTGGTAGGAACTTGTAGGCAACCAAAGACCTTTTCTTGCTCTAATTCTTCTCTTTTATCTCCTCTCAGAGCTGTCACTCTTCCCACATGGGCACTATCTTTTCCCATTTTATTCCATACATACTCCCCATGGGCTGGGCTTCCTCCCACACAGGGACCTCCAAGTCACTCCCCCCCATAGGCGCCCCGTATAAGAGGCTTGGGGAGGCTAAGCCTCCCCTGCCCAATGGTCGACTTCCGGGTGTTGCGTCTGCCCTACCCGCTCCCCTCGCGCTTGCGGTTTAATTATTTTAGTTCCGTGGCAGCGACATCATTGACGTCACTTCCACAGAGAATACAGAGGTCAGCTCCACCCTCTTGGCAGCGACACGACGTCATTGACGTTGCTACGGAGGTAAGCTCCGCCCCTCCGCCCCCTTGGCAGCGACGCAACGTCATTGACGTCGCCACGGAGGTAAGCTCCGCCCCCTTTAGCCTCCCCAAAACAGTTGGCTACCGACCGTCTATGCTCCCCCCAGTTACTCTGTACAGGATACGTCCTGTAGCAATCCCTATGTGATAGAGGATAGAGGAATGTGATACATTATGTAATATTTTTAAGCTGTCTTTTTCCCCTCCTTTCTTCTTCAGACAAATCTGAACAAATATAGATGTGTCCCCACAAGGATTCCTCTCAGTGATATGTTTGAAGTACAAAGTACATAAGTATTGCTATACTGTTTCCAACAGTGGCCAATCCAGGTCACAGATACCCGGCAAGATCCCAAAAATGTACAAAATATTTTATACTGCTTATCCCAGAAATAGTGGATTTTCCCCAAGTCCATTTAATAATGGTCTATGGACAACATATATAGATTTGTTTTTGTTGTTATTTTTGGGAGGGGGCAATTATCCATACTGAAGTATAGTTTAGTCTTCAATAAACTGTATTGTGAAAAACTATAGGTTGAATGTGCTTTAATAAAGATGGGCTAACTCAACTTTTCTGATCAGTGTGTAATTCAATAGCTAATTGGTTCATCAATTACATTCCAGTGAGCAATAAGGCTGAAAATGATTTTGAAATGAAAGCACTCAGAGGACTTCATGACAACTTGCATAAATTTCCAGAACAGAAATCAGATCAAGCAAATAAAATGATCATATCCTATGTTAAACAAACAAAAAACAGGACCGAGGTCCTCTGTAGATTTTGACTACTTTAGGTGGGTTTTAAGCTATCTGTTTCCCTGCAATATGCATAAACCTTGTTAATCTTACACTGGTGCCTATATTGAGCCATTAGCAACACAGATAAGTTTCATTATTGGTGCAGTCATAGTGTTTGTTTTGGGCTTTTTTTGGCTTACTAAATTTTAAACTTATTGTCGTTCTAAACAGAATGGTACTTATTCTTCTGAAAAAATGTGTTCACTTTTTCCCTTAGTTGTTACAATTTGTGTTCTTTATCAAGTGTACACTTATGATTGTATTGCACTGTGGTAACATGAACACTGCTAGGCTCCCCAGATTTACCAGTAAATTATAAACTAGCAATCATTTCTATAGGGCTATAAATGTGGATGTACACAGCACTGTACATATTATATGCAGGTACTCATAGACGGTCGGTAGCCCAACTGTTTGGGGAGGCTAAAGGGGGCGGAGCTTACCTCCATACGCTCCGTGGCAGCGACGTCAATGAAGAAAAAGACTACAGGCTCGCCGCCAGCTTCTCCCTTCTCTCTGCACACAGTGTCCCGCCTTCTGCGGTGATGCATTTCCTGTTTCCGCGAGAGCAGGACACTGTGTGCAGAGAGAAGGGAGAAGCTGGCGGCGAGCCTCTAGTCTTTTTCTTCATTGACGTTGCTGCCACGGAAATAAAAGATGAAAATGCGCGGGGCGGGAGGGTGGGCTGCACCACAAGCGGAAGTCGACGATTGGGCTGGGGAGGCTTAGCCTCCCCAAGCCTCTTATACGGGGCGCCGATGCAGGTACTTCCTCTGTCCCTAGAGGGTCACAATCTTAGTTTTTACGTCTAGGGCAATGGAGGTGTAAGTAACTTGCCCAAGGTCACAAGGAGCTGCAGTGGGAATTGAACCCAGGTTTCCAGGATCAAAGCTTGCTGCACTAACCATTAGACCACTCCTCCAGCTGGCGGCTGTTTGCTGATCCCTCTGGGCCTCTTTAACCTAGCTGAGCCCTGAGCTTTTCTACTTCCTAGTTCCACCCCTTCCTCATTGGGCTGGGCTATGGATCTTAAGGTGGTTCTGACACTGTAAAGGAGTATCTTTAAGGGGACATGGCAACATCCTGTAGACTCCCTCATAAGTACATTATTAACATTTTGTATTGGGCAAGTGTCACACTATTTTGAGTTTCATTGGACAGTTACTATAGGTTCAAATGGCACATCAGTGATGTAATTGAGCCTATTTTACCACTTCCAGTAAGTCTACCGGTCTTACTTTGATACAGTGCAGAGGCACACATTAAGCAGCATCATGCGACATCATCACTGCTGTCTTATTTACTGATAGTCTCCATTTGATTGTTTAAATGTTTAATTTTAATCCTTAACAATTACACAAGGGGTCAATGTGGATAGCTTGTTGAGATGAATTGAGTTTCTTTATTATTTTCCAACATTTGTGGCACTGTTCTTCAATACAAAACCCATGGCCTGCATGCAATGACAACAAAATAAAACAAATTTTAAAAACCAGACACCCCCCCCCCCCCCTAGAATGACAGCGGGGGCTGCCCTTGTCCCCAGTCCTTGTATTGAAGAACATTGGAGTATGCTTTTCTTTACAGTATGGCTCAACTAAAAACATTGCCTTATTTAAATATTGCAAACTACTTGTGCAACCCAGTTTCATAAGAAAGTGGTTCTCAGCCCTTTCCTGTAGGCATACTTAACTGGTATGATTTTCATAATATCCATAATTAATATGTATGTACTACTTTTGTGGTTAATGCAAGCTGGAGGAGTAGCCCACTGGTTAGTGCAGTGGACTTTGATCTTGGGGAGTTGGGCTTGATTCCCACTGTAGCTCCTTGTGACCCTGGGCAAGTTACTTAACCTCCATTGCCCCAGGTAAAATAAATATCTGCATATGCTATCTGAACTGCTTTGAATGTTGTTGCAAAAATCATAGAAAAGTGGTATACCAAGTCCCTTTCCCTTCCTTATCTTCCTGCTTGTCAACTCCAAACTAGTGAGTTGTGCTCCTTAACCAGGACCAGGATTAGGGAGTATAAGCAGGACAAATGCCCTGGTCTCCCATACTTCATTAAGCTGAAAAAGATACATCTTGCTGTGCTGAGCTTTGGGCCCTTTACTACATTTCTGTCCTAGGCCCCAGCATATTTAACATTGGCCTGCTCCCAACCAGCAGATGGAGGCAGTGAACGCTGAAGTTTAGTGGCATCACTGCCACTATAAGGACTGGTGCAGTCCTGTATCTCTCCAGTATTTTCTGCCTCCAGCAGATGGTTGCAGTCTGGATTGGTGCAGCCTGATCCCTAGAGATTTGAGTCAAGGCTCATGTCCAGTTATATGTCTTGGGGTTTGTCCCACTGATTGAGCCTTGGGATTTGCAGTCATCTTGCCAGGGCTGGACTACCATCGTACCCTAGTGGGCTTTGAGCCTAGCTTTAAGAGTCTCATCATGAGATCCTAGCCAGAAAGGGGACAGTTAAGTGGGGGGACCTACAGCGGTGCCTCTACGCTCTCTGTCTGCTCTTATGGCTCTCCATTCCCTCTCTCTCCACCCCCTAGCTCCTTCCCCTTTCCCCCCTTGTTGGGGACAATAAAATCAAAAAAAGAAGTGCCATAAGGATCTGAGGACACAATCAGAAAGAAGAGCCTGCAGGAGCTGCTATGTCTCAGTGGGGGTGGAGTGGGGAGTGCAGACTGTCAGGTGTTTGTTATAGGCTGGGGAGTCCTGATCAAGGACAGATTATATGCCAGGTCCTGTAGATGGTCATGCAACCTGCACTTGCCCAACCACAGCTAGTGCTGTGGTGTTTTTGGTATGTGGTGGCTCAGCAACTGCTTGCTGTTTCTGCCCCCCCACTCCGATTAGAAGCTGGCAGGGCAGTCAATGATAGTGATGGGATGCATCTGCCAACGAAGGCCAAGGCCTAGAGGAAAACCAGCATGTTGGGCAGGCCTTAGTTGAGGTTTTCCTGCCAGAAATGCAGCCATGTTGTAGGACTGCATGTCTCCCATGAGGCAGGTTGTAGCAGGGAGAGTGGACCCAACAATGGGGGCATCCCTGGGAGCCCAGGGGTCTCAATAGGGACTTGGAGAAGCGTTGTCCCATGGCAGTCTGAACAGCTCCACAAGTGTTGAAGGAAATCACTAGTTGTGTCCAGAAGGCCTTAACGTCCCTCTGTGGGTCTTATATCACTGATGTCACTAGAAAATTTCAACCCATTAATATGGACTGATCTAGCAGGATTCAAGGAAAGGACATTAACAGGCATGAATAAATTTAACCTTTTGGTGAACAGCCAGATCCCTCAAACTTTGGAAAATTTGATTGTTTCTGTACGTATCACAATAGATAAAACTTTACAGAGATAGACAGTAGACTAATGGTGTCCGAACTACAGCCCTACGGCCATGCATGGTTTATGAGCTCTCTTTATCAAGTCCTCTCAGGCAGTTTAAACAATCCTTGTTCAAAATGTAAATCTCAATAAAAATATGTGTGGTGTGTGGGGGGGGGGGGGGGGGGGGGGGGAGAAGTGAACTCACTATGTATCTGCATCTCTATGGCTTTGCTGCAGTTGTTCCAGGGTATTTGCCTTTCTATGCTGCACCATGTTTCTTCTCTCTCTCTGCTCTAGGAAGGCTGATGCTGTGTGCTGCATATGGTAGGCTAGAGGTCCTTGCAACACATGACAGTGGCAGTGCAAGAAAAGGAGATTTCTCAGAAAGATGCCTATATCAGTTGTAGGATGCTCTTGCCACTCTAGACTGGAGCCTCTGAGATGAAAGGAGTCCCTGGAGCCATGAGAGAGGGCTAAAGCACCCCAGCCCCATCACCCTTTCTTATGAGGTGTCAAAGGTTCGGTGTCAGAATGTGAAAGGGGGGGGGGGGGGGAGAGACTGATGTTTATCCCTAGAGTCACTCTGTAGTAGGATAAACTGCCTGCTGAGCTGAAATCCTGTCTCTCATTCTCCCCACACAAACTGAGCCCAAAGTCAGAATTCTCATATAAAATCAAACATGCGGTGGTTTCCTTCTAGTGCACTGTTACCTTAGGCTTTAGAATCTAGTCAACATGAAGTGATAGCAACAGGCTGTAGAATCTTTCCATCAATTCAGCATATTTTAAACAAACAAAGAAAAACAAGATGTGACCTGAAAAAATAGCTTTTCGCAAGGTCTCCCCATCCCTATCAAATATCTTCGTAATTCTGTTTCTAATAGTGATGCTGATATTGGCACCTAGTGCTTGACTTGACTAATTGCTTAACCATCTCATTTCAGTATGATTTAATGTTACTCTGTATACTTATTACAGGTTGTAACAGCAGTGTGATCAATCTTTTGTGTCCTAGTGACCCAACGATCACAGCCAAATAATCATGCCCCACCTCCCGATGTGCAGAATAATAATGATGATATGGAGAGCCGCCCAGGTTGTGACCTCAAACTCAGGTTCTGACCCACAGTTGGGAAGCTCTGGCTTGTAGCATGTAATTGTAAAATTTTCCATCTCACATGTGTCCCCTGATATAAAGGGTAGAGATATGAAACACACTGGAAGTGCAGTAGAGTAGTGAACCACAGAGAGACGCGACATTTATGGCTCCTATAGAAATTTGAAATTAAAAAGTAATTGCAAATATAAATGAAAATGATGTGAACTATAGTGAAACCTTTTTTTTTCTCATGATTTATTATTCTGGAAGCATATTATTACAGGTAATGTAAATTAATTTAACAGTTTTATAATAGGGTTGAGGAACAAAAATGTAAAATTTGACAAGCTGATTTGGATTGAAAACAGGGATTTCACCTATAGCTCACACACTTTTAATCATCCTTTACCCTTTCATTGCAGTGAAAACCCTTTCCCTACCCTTCCCACCCCAATTAACATTCATGATGTCTGTTAATACTCGCTGTGAGCCTAATTAAAAAAAAAAGAATGTATAATATAGAGCCACATCCTAGGAATTTCTTGTACTGAATGCAGAAGTGGCAATCTGAGCAATGACCCCCTTCCCCAAAAATGTGTAGCCAAGAATGGATGAATACATACAATACTTGGATTGGTGTTGTAAATTTACTATAAACTCTCTTTATCTGAAACCAGAAGTCTTATATTTCTAGTACGTGTTTTAGCAATATGTTATATTCATATGCTTTAAACTTCCAAGGTGAACAAGTCATTAGCATATTGCAGAGGTGTCCAAACTACAGCCCATGGGCTGCTTGCTTCTTTCCAGCCCGCAGTGACACAAGTGTCCTGGCATGCAGTGGTGGCGCTGCTTTCACAGGCTCTGCAGTTTCGTTACTAGGATGGATGTTTGTATTAAAATCAGCATATACCTCCCTAATTTAATTCTACAGTGCCTCCGGCAGTATTTGGCAACTTTTTTTAGGAGCAGTCCATTAGAAATACAGCATAAATTATTCTTTTGAAATATGAAACAGTTCTAAAGTTTGAAAGATCTAAACTAACAGGTATAGGTAAGAATTTTCCCAGCTCCTTGCTGCAACAAGCAAATTTTTCTTTATTGTTGCTTTAGAGCAGTTGCGTCCTCCTCTGTCGTTCCCTGAGCTTTCCACTTGGTCTTCTTTTCCATTCCATTTCAGTAAATATCATCTCTTTTAGCAGCCTGTGAAATGAAACAACAGAACTCATTTTAGACTTTTCAGTCATTGGAGCTTTTTTGTCGGCTTTATATATTCCTTTTTTTGGGGGGGGGGGGGGTGGCCAAGATTTCTCTGCTTATTTGTGCACCTGGCTGAGAACCAGTTGATACTGGCCCTCTGGTTTCTTGAGCTTTTCTTCCCAACTACCTCGCCACCAGGCTGGCCTTTTCCATTGAATTTGTATCGATATTGTTATATTGGGGCAAATTCATATTGACAAGTTCTTTCCTAATCCCATTGGACCATCTTCATATATTGCAACTTGCCCCATTTTTATTCAGGAGTGGAGGATTAACCTAATGTTTAGAGTAGCAGGATGAGAACCAGGGAAGCCCAGTTCAAATCCCAGTGTGGTTCCTTATGATCTTGGACAAGGCACTTAACCCTCTATTGCCTAAGTTGCAAACTTAGGGTCCTTTTACTAAGCTTCAGTAAGCACTAGCGCCCACTTACCGCAGCTTAAAATGGTTTACTGAAGGAAGCACTCAGATGTCCTGTGGGAAGTTCCAAATCTGCATGCGCTATCTGCATGCTAAATAATATTTTAAAATTTTTGTTGGAGGGGCGTGTCAGGGGTTGGCGAGTAGGCCTTCCTGCACTAATCAATTAGTGCATCCACATTACTGCCACATTAACTGGTGGTGCAGGATCACCACGTCACCTCTCTGTCTACAAAATAGGTACTGGTAAGGGCTCCTGGGTAATTTTATTTAATAGCTGCATGCTAAAGGCAACATAGGAAATCGGCCATTTTTCAGCTGCGGTAAAAATCGCTTAAGTGTGTGGGAAAAACCTGCATAAGGGTGTGCTAAAGCCACTTTTTACTGCAGCTTAGTAAAAAGACTCCTCAGATTGCAAGCCCTCTGGAACCGGAAAATACCTACTATAACTAAATGTAACTCGCAAAATCCTTTCCCTTCTGCTTCCCTAAATGAGTCAGTATATGGATATGAGCCCCATCTGTCAGTTTTCAATGGAACTATCTGGGTAGTGAGTAAGAGCAAAGATAAAGCTTGGGTGTTCCGCCTAACTCTGTAGATAGTCAATGATATTTAGCCACTACCTGAAAAATTATAGAGGTTAATTTAGGCTAGCCTAAAGGCTTTGATGACTTAAACCACATGATCCAGATAGTAGCAGCTGAATATCATATCTGTAAATCCAGCAGTGGTCACCCTTGTTATGTATATATTCAGCACTTCTCACTATCTGGATATGCTGCTGAAAATATGTAGTAGATTTAAAAACAAAAACGCTGACTTAAGCATTTGAATATTGACCCGATACTTTAATTCCCTTTTTCATTGACCCTCCACATGATCTGACAGGCACATAGTTATTTTCTCTCCAACACATGTAACCAATATAACTTACATTTTTGCCTGAATCACCATGGCTAGACAGCCCAACAATGTGAGTGGCTATCATACATAGCAAATCTTTATTCTCACTTATTTGTGGCTGCATTGATCATCTCAAATCTGAAAAGAAAAAAAATGAATAAATGAGAACAAGAGGACACACATCTTAATTCTACCAGCTCTTCCACTCCTGCTAATTTAAGATAATATGGATATACTAGGAAAAAAGGCCCGTTTCTGACACAAATGAAACTGGCGCTAGCCAGGTTTTCCTCGGAGTGTGTGTGTTTTACAGAATGTGTGTGAGAGTGAGTGTGTGATACAGAGTGAATGTGTGACAGAGCGAGAGTGAATGTGTGAGTGTGTGTGACAGAGAGGAGTGAGACTGTGTGCGAGAGGTGTGTGTGTGAGAATGAGAGTGTGCCAGGGGCCCCCTCTCACCCAGTTTGAGGGTCCGCCTGCGCCCCCCTCCCTCCCAGTTTCAGGGTCCGGGCCCCCTCCAAGTGCCAGGGTCCGCTCCCCCCACCCGCCCACCCTGTTCCAGGGTCTTTTCCCCCTTCTCTCCCCTCCCTCCAGCCATCCCAGTTTCTGGGTGCTCCTGGCCCCCTCCAAGTTCCAGGGTCTGGCTGCCCACCCTCCCACCCAGTTCCTGGATCGTTGCCCCCCCCTCCCTCCCTCCCAGTTCCAGGGTAGTTGCCCCCTCTCTTTCCTCTTCTTCCCTCCAGCCACCCACCTGCAACGTTGTGAAGCTGACTCCGTGGTTTCATTGAAGTGAAGGGTTCGTAATTGTTGTCAGGTTCGTCGCTCTGTAACCATCTCTGTCTGCCCCACCCTCGCGCCTCTGATAGGTCCGCCGCCCTGGACGTCGAAATGTGATGACGTCGTGGATGTCAAAATGTGATGACGTCGAGGGCGGCGGACCTATCAGAGGCGCGAGGGTGGGGCCGACAGAGATGGTTACAGAGCGACGAACCTAACGATCCTTACGAACCCTTCACTTGAAGCCACGGAGTCAGCTTCAGAACGTTGAAGGTGCCTTTTATTATAGTAGAGAAATTATTGTATTCCAAATAGTGTGATAGTACCTATCACAGTATTGACATTTGTGGACTAACTTACAAATTGTCTCAGCCCTATCGGTAAAAAGAAACAAAATTTACAACTAAGGTCTTATGCTAGTCAGTGGTTCCCAAACCTGATCCTGGAGGCACCCCAGTCAGTCAGGTATTTTTGGGATATCCACAATGAATATTCATGAGAGAGACCTGCAATGCAGTGGACGCACTGCATGCAAATGTCTCTCATGAATATTCATTGTGGATATCCCAACAACAGGACTGGCTGGGGTGCCTCCAGGACCAGGCTTGGGAACCACTGCCTTATGCTATTAGAACTGGGAATGAAGTCCTATTTAAAAGAGTCTGCAGTTTATAGCATTTCTTAGTGGTGTGCTCTGATTTTTATATTAAAAGCAATCCACACTGAGCAGAAAAGCTGCATACATGAGTGTACTACAAAAACTGCCTGTCTGACATTGATTATAGCTCCCAACAAGGAAAAAACTGACTGGTGCAAACTTGCACATGCAAAGGTAATCTTCAAAGCTATCTCCAAGAATAAAAGAATGCATCACTCATGGAAATGGGCCCTTACAAATCATTCACCCTCTAGGCAAGCAAACTTAAGGGCATTCTGAATTCCTGGGGTGAATACTAGGATTAATTTTATAAAGCATTTACTGCATGTAAACATGTTATGTACATGGAAAGGGCTGCCATAAAGTCACTCTTTCTAAACGAGTTCTGAGAGAAGAGGAAGTCTCTCTTGGCAAGTGAACAATTACTTTGCTGGGAGATTTGGGGGCTTATTTTTTAAAACAGAAAAATTTATAAAAAATGGCATAACAGGTGGATATATGTATTTCTCACAGAAAAATGTCTAAAGCATATAACAACAACAAAAAAAAAAAACCTAAATTCCACTAGCCACTGAAAAGAAGACATTCCCAAGGAGGGGCATTTCTTGGGTGTTACATGAGCAGTATTACGTGATTAATGTTCATTGCTGATAACAGATAGCAAAATGACTTCCTGGGGGTGGAAAGAAAATGCCTAGAATTAGACCTGCTTTATAGGCATCTAGGGTAAGGCTAAACCTGTCTTTAGACTCATTTGTGATTCTGCTGAGTTGGAGAATGTAGAGGTGGAAGTGGTCATTTGTGAGAAATAGTGGAGACTTGCTGAGTGCTTTGTTACCTTTGTGTTTTTACCCCAGTCAGAACCTTTTGACCCTTCCTGTCTTGCCTCCTCTGTCTTACCTCAAGTCCTTGCCCACATGCTAGCCCCCAGCTATACCCATCCCTTCTTCTGTATCTTGTCCCCTTCTCCCACTATACCCTCAATGTCCCCAAACTCCCATACCTTCCCATTCTACATCCCTACCTTCTTGTCTTCTGTCTATCATTGCTCCTCTTTGTCCAGTCCCAGTTTGTCACTGTGCTCTGTGCTGCTGGTTTGTGTGAGGGCAGTGTGTGGTGCTTGGAGAGTGAGTGCTTTATGCTGCTGCTGTGTGAGGACTGTTTGCTGTTGCTGGGAGAGTGAGTGCTTAGTGCTGCAGCTGTGTTGTCTGGATTGTTTGTTGGTGATGGAAGAATGAGTGTTTGGGCAGCTGGTGTGGTCTCATGACTGTTGAGTGAGGGTGAGGTGCTGGTCTCATGAGGTGTAGTAGGTGGAGGTGTGCACAGTGGGTTTCTGGGGTTAGTGGGTCGCACCTGTGGTGGTGGGGACACGTGTATGGCAATCATGGATGCATTACATGCTTTGGTGGCTCATGCCTTGTTGGAGGTGGATGAGAATTTGGAGGGGAAGCCCCAGAGGAGATACCTATCAGAGAGTCTTCAGGCTCCACACTCACCTCCTGGAACTCACTGACTGGGAATGACTATATTCTGGTTTGACATGGTTGCCATACAGCAATTCTGTGACCAGCTATAACCCCTCCTCTAGTACAGAACAGGCAGGAATAATCCTGTGTTAGTCCACCTGAAGGACACTGCCTCTCTCGCTTTTCTGGCCACCAGCACCTTCCAAACAGTGCTAGAAGTCAATGCAGGACTCTCCCAGGCAGCCACCTCCAACTATCTTGCCCAGTTTCTCAATGCCTTCCTCACCCACACCTCACACTATATACCTTCCCCACTACTGCCCAGGCATTCCAGAACATGGCTCAGTTCTACACCATAGATCACTTCCCTTTGGTCACAGGCCTCATTGACTGCATACAAATCACACTCAGAGCCGGACACATGAAGAGACCCACAGGAACAGAAAATCATTTCACTCCAAGAACGTGCAGGTTGTATGTGATGCCCAACAGGAGATTGTGGATACGTGTGCCCACTAGGCTCTACTCATGATGTCTACATCCTCCAGCATTCAGGAATCTACTGCAGGTTTCACTGAGGGGAGATCACTGGTGGTTGGCTTCTAAGTAAGCAGTATAGGGACCCCCCCCCCCCACTAACCTTCAACACACTCCCTCCCTTTAGATACCCCCACAACCAACAATCATTACCCACATCCACAAGGTCACCATACCAGCCAATACACGCCAATGTCTGTGATTCTGCTCCCCCCCTCCAGGTTACAGAAGCTACCCCCCAGTGAACCTGGCTCATGATTCCCATAGTCCACCCCCAAAATGAAGTGAAAGAGGAGTACAAAAAGAGGCATAAGAATGCCTGCACCATCATAGAATGGACCTTTGACCAGCTCAAGTATTGATTCAGATGTCTGGACCATTCTGGAGGGGAGCTCCTCTCCAGCCCTGAAAGGTTGCCAAAATGTTCATGGCCTGCTGCATGCTGCTCAACCTGGCTCTCCGAAGAAAATAGGCCCTGCCAGAAGAGGGGAAGCAACCAGAGCAGCAGCCATCAGACTGAGGAGCCCCCTCCCTCCTGCACACAAAGCTGACCAGGGAGCATATCAGCGGGGGTCTACCCAGACAAAGACTCATTCTCACTAATTTTTGGTAAAGATAAGTGCATTCACAGCACCTCTGTAACATTCCCTATCACCACCACTACTACCACCCTCCCCAGCACACCCCACCCAGTGGTGTGCTGGTAAATTTTTAACAGGCTCTCCGCCATCCACCTCTGCGCCCCCATCCACCTCTGCCCCCCCCCCCACACACAAATTGCAGAGCTGGCTATTCCCAGGGAGAGAGTTAGGTAAAGTATAACAACAGGCTCTCTCTGCGGGCATAGCCTGCCCTGCTCACAATGAGCTCCTTTTATTACCGACCAGACAGAGATAAGAGTTTTCAGTTTTGGCACAGTATAAGTTATCACAAGAAAAAAATATAAGAAAACCAATATGGGCTGCATTAGGGGCTTATATAGCCCATTTATGTATAAACAAAAGAAATCTGCATGAAACAAAATATTTATTTTGACTAAAAAACCACTTCCCCTGAAACATGTTCAAAACAGAATAATCCATTTGTGTAAAAAGGTAAACTTCTACAAAACAGATGAAGATCTGATTCCATGTGTGCCCCAATGAAAGGAGAGTTTAATTCTACTTCCATTTAATTTCAATATTCCATCAACTTTATAACACCAGGCTTCCCATGGTAGATTACAACAACAACAGTTAAGACGAACCCAGGCATCAGGATACAGGATATCCTCACTGAAATTTAGCCATTCATGCCCATTTTGCCATTGCCCTCTCTCCCATCCAGAGTAGTGTTCTTTGTTATTATTATTAAGCTATCTTGCCCCCCCCCCCCCCGTCCTTCCTTTCACCATTTTATGTTTTTTTTTGTCAATTTAATAAATATTAGATTGCGCCACGGGGCCTTTACCTGGCTGGCTGGAACTTAAGTGATCCTTCTTCTGCCGACGAGGAGGACTGGACACGATAGCTGGTGGCCGGCAGGGTTGTGATCATGTGGAGGACTGTGCATAGCAGTGCAGAAAGCAGAGGGAAGGCGGGAAGGCAGCAAGGCGCTACGTGCGGTCGCAGACAGAGCCAGAGGAGCCAAACACCTGCTGTAGGAGCCGTTATACAAGCGCTAGGGCGCACTCACTGGCGCGCACGGGGAGGAAGGCGTCGTGACGTAGCAGACGGGCGGGACTCGACCCGGAAGGCGGAGAGAGAGCAACAGGAGCCGCTGGGAGGAGCCGCTAGTAGGAAGGGCGCATTGGCGAGGCAGAGAGCGAACAAGACTACAAGAGGACTGCAGAAGTTATTGGTTTGCACCCGGGCGGTCCGCCCCCCCACCCCGCCCTCGGTACGCCACTGGAACCAGCACAAGAAGGCAGGGCTGCCAGCCTGCCACCAATATCAGGTGACAGCTGGTGTGTGCGGGCATGCGATGCGTGCCTCCAGCTAGGGAAAAACAACAACTTTGTCCCGTCCCTGCTGACAACTGAGCTGAACAACCGGCTCGCAAAATTGTTCACAAATTAACAACCGGCTCTGCAGAGCCGGTGTGAGCCGGCTCCAGCACACCACTACTGCCCCACCCCCTCCCTAGCATATAACCCTCCCTTCACCCATCCCCTCCCCCTGCATACCCCACCTCTCCACAAGCCCACAACTACTTCCCTAGCCCCAGCACACACCACCACAGCACGGCAATTAGGTGGCTCACAGCCCTACATCATTCTCCTCCTCCCCCTCTCCTATCCCAGGTGATGGCCCTGGGCCTTGCAAGAGCAGAAAGTGTGCCAGAGTTCTCCCGGTGGGACTCCCACTGTCCTCACAGCTATCAGTCCATCCTGATGCTTCTGCTGCATCCTGGAAATCTAGCCACCTGATTGGCCAGGTGGCTGATCTGCAGCTGGGCCCAGCACTCAGCAAAGTAGCGTGTGCTGCCCCTGAAGGGCATGGCCTCATAGTTGTCCCACTGGCCTGGAGTGCTCCCGGTGGGACTCCCACTGTCCTCACAGTCATTAGTCCATCCTGATGCTTCTGCTGCATCCTGGAAATCCGGCCACCTGATTGGCCAGGTGGCTGATCTGCAGCTGGCCCAGCACTCAGCAAACGTAGCGTGTGCTGGCCCCTGAGGGCATGGCTCACAGTTGTCCACCTGACCTGGGGTGCTGTGGGTTCCCATCTTTGGATGCTTGCATGGGGGTTGCAGCTCTGCAGCTGAGGCAGGTGCTGTGAAATCTAGTTGGTGGTTGGTCACTGGTGCCACTTGCAGTTGGTGTGGAGAGTATTTCTGCAGGACTGGTGGCCTTACTGCTTCCAGCTGGAGGCTCAGGCACTTGCTAAGGGGGCAGTGTGCTCACCAGGGCTGCCATGTAATCCTTGAAATCATGACAGATCCCCAGAACCTTCTGCCAGATATTCTGGGCTGCCTCCCAGCTCTCCTGCTGCATGCTCCACGGCAATTGCCCACCATTCTTGTGTACTTGGAGCTCTCATGCAACAGCGTAGCTTCTGCTGCTGATAATCCACTAGCTGCAAATTTTGAGCCAGCAGTTGTTTGGCAACCACAGCACCTGCTGCCTGTGGTGGTCGGGTCCCCTAAGGGCTGGCTGTGGCTTGTCATCAATCTCCTCTGCCTCTATTGGGCCATCTGCAAATGCTGTTTCCTGCTCTTCATCCCCTACAGATGGTTTCTGGCTGGTGTGCTCGGTGTGATCTCTCTCCCCCATGGTGCCCTCCTGTGAGCCCTCAGCAGCCATCAATTTACCCTCCTCCACCTGATGTGCCTGTGCTGCCTGCTGGTTCCTGGTTCGCCATCAGATTCTATGTCCTCACCTGCATATGGAAAGTAGAGGAAATGTTTCTGTTGAACTAGCTAACCTGGAAGTCTGCTGCAGCCTTCCTGAACATACCTCTTTATGTGCACTTCTAGACAACAGCTGATGAGGAATGGCATTGTCATGCACCACTAAGATTTATGCCTCTATATCTAACACTGCAGGTAAGCAGACACCTCTATTCCTACTGTTCCCCTTCTGGTAGGCAGCTGGCCTGAGACCTGGTCTGCCTTATGTATCTACTAACAAAGGGCTCATTGTTTTTTGCAAAACCTGGCTGCTGGATAAGATACAGCACAGGCACTGATCAAACTTGCCAGGGTTGCGGTTAAGCCGCCGAATTGGGCGGCTTTTGGGAAACGGCTGTGGGGAATTTTCTAATCACATGGGTTGCGGGGATTTGGGCGGGTTTTCGAGCGGCCGCGGTGCGGGATTGGGTGGGTTTTCGCGGCCGCCGATTGGCCGGTTTTCCCGCTGCTGGGGCTTCTATTGGTCCAATTTGGTCCAATAGAAGCTTTTCCGGGGCTTCTATTGGTCCAATAGAAGCCTTTCAGGGGCGGGGTTGACGTCAGGGGTGACGTGGGAGACGGGGGTTGGCTGCGGGCGGTTTTTGGGCAGGTTTACGGCTGGTTTTGGGTTGGGAAAAGTTTTCCCAGCTGGCAACCTTGGCACTGATCAGCAGAACACAAAGGTCAGCAGTGGACTGTGATACAAACTGCTTT
Organism: Microcaecilia unicolor; assembly: GCF_901765095.1. Classification (NCBI taxonomy): domain Eukaryota; kingdom Metazoa; phylum Chordata; class Amphibia; order Gymnophiona; family Siphonopidae; genus Microcaecilia; species Microcaecilia unicolor. Next base: position 48,982,139 of record NC_044037.1, read on the forward strand.
CATGTTACTTACCTATTTATTGTTTAAAAACTAAAGCTGTGGGATTGTGGGGAGTCAAGAGACTACCTAGGATCTTAGGCAAGAGACACCTGTGATGGGAACTCAGTTCCAGCCTCCAGCAATCTGTCAGATAGACAAGGACATGCTCCAGCCACATTCCCTGCATATGTCTCTCAGACATTTGTCTGGGCCATCTCCTTGTCAACTGAGGGGCCAGCCTGGCCCTAGGACCTGGCAGGGCAATATCTGGCTTCATGACACAGCTCAGGCCCGGCCCCACTCCCAGATGCCCTACAGCCATAATCTGGGAGAAGAGAGTGGAAAGGGAGACTGGAATCCTGTGTGGTCCCCTGCAGTCCTGTGTGTTCGTCTCCTCCGTACCCTCCCCCGGTTGGGGAACTAGGTAGCAGCTTCCATAGACCTGACACTGAGCTATATCATTGCAGCACCCCTGTTTATAGTGTTTGGTACTCTGCTCTCCTTCTAACATTTGCTTAGTTATATTTTCTCTTTTCTATCCTATTGAAAACCATATATATGGTGTCAAAGGCCATTACCTAAAAACTGACAGCAACTGAATCGTTGCAAATCTTTTCTGCGCTTTTATAAATCATTTGAGCTACATGCAGAGACCGTTTCCTTTTCTCCCCTCCTTTGCAACAAGACAAAAATCGGAGAAATTCTTTATGCCTCCAGCCATTGATTTGCTCCTACAAGAGAAATATGACTAACCCAAAGAAAGGGCAAAACAGGAATTGACATATGACAGATTGTCAGAATGCTGAATACTCAGGGATTTGGTCAAGTTACAAACTGCTGAAGTCAGTTTATTGCTCCAGAAAAGGCATGAAAGCTTACAAAATCTGAGAATAAAAAGCATGATAAGAGAAACACTGAATAGGCTGGTGCACTCTGCTGAAAACAGGAATTAGGGCACGGGTGATCCCTTTTGAGAATCTAGAGAGGCTAGCAGGTGTCAGTTTATTTTCTTTGTGTGTGTAGGTATAATTGATGTCCTCTTGATATACAGCCATAGGTCTGAAATGCAGTATATTAGAAATGTTACTACCTTTTGGCACAATACAAATCCACTGTATTTTAGGCCTTCCCTTTCTAGGCTTTTTGATGTTTTATTTTTAGTATTGACTTTTTACTTCTGTATTTTCCTACAAAAGAACCTTAAACCTCTAATGCAGATAATAGGATTCACATGTTAGCATTTTTAGGTGTTATTTTTCCTTCTTGCTGTATAAGCCTTTTAGACATTAAAGGGTTCTACAGAAATCAATTGCCTGGAGACAGTAGGTCTTGAATTAACTGCATATATGGGAAAGGACAGTCAAGTCTGAATATTCAAACCTGTACATGATAGTCATTGCTGGGGAGATTTGTTTTTTCCTTTTTTTTGCAGATATGCCTGCTGAGCCATGGATGCTCTGGGTCTTTGAGCACCCCTGATATAACATCTGTATCCTGCATCTTCAAACTGCTTGCACAGGGCTGGATCTCTTGAAACAATAGGCAGAAGGGGACCCACAAGATGTCCAAAGAGCAGGGAGGTATCTCATTTTAAAGGCCTTTGTGTATAGAAGGCCTTTCAACCTCTTGTGTGGCAGCTTAGCACAGCAAATCCATCTCTCTTTCTCCTCCATTCTGCAATATGACCTTCTCTTTCTTCCTGCCACTATTGCTCAGCAGCTTGCTCTTCTCTTTGTTCCCCTCTCCCTGCCCCAGATCGCCAGTTGTTGATGAGGTATGCAGCAGAATTTGTAGATTCACAGGATCTAAGATGTAAATGATTCTACTATGTCCTCTGGTGCTGGACTGCCATCCGGGGCTCTAACTAGCATTCCATGTTGCCATTTTCACTACAAAAGTGATAAGAGTTCTTCTGAGGTCTAATGGGACCATAAATTTGTAGCTGCATCATTGGTCTAAGACACTTGTTTCCCATATCGGTCCTGGAGTACCTCCTTGCCAGTCACGTTTTCAGGATATCTGCAATGAATATGCATGAAATTGATTTGCATACACTGCCTCCATTATATGCAAATCTCTTTCATGCATATTCATTGAGGATATCCTGAAAACCTGACCGGCAAGGAAGTACTCCAGGACCAACTTGGAAAACACTGGACTAAGATCCCAGACAACGACATCATGTAAGGGGCACCTCTTCCATATGTGGGTAACCAAAACTTTGTAGGAAGATTCCCCCTTCCCCCCCCCACACACACACATACACACCAATATGATGCAAACTGCTACTACTACTTCTACTTATTTCTATAGCGCTACTAGATGTACGCAGAAGAGACAATCCCTGCTCGACAGAGTTTACAATCTAATTGGCCCAGCAACCAGCTTGCCACCGAGCTTCCCTTTCTTCTTGCAACCTTCTGTTCAGCAATCCATTTCTCTCTTCCCAGCAGTATCCACTTATGTCTCTTCATAGCAAAATCTCCTTCTTTCTCTCTCCTCTGCCTGTCTCACATCTCTTTCTTTTCCTCAAAATCTGCTCAGCATCCTCATCTTTCTCTCTCTCTCACATACACACTTCCACATAACAATATCCCTTCCCTATCATCTGCCCAGAATCCACTCTTTTTCTTCTTCTTGCCAAGCAATATCAATTTTATTTTCCTTTCCTTTCTTTCTGCTCCCTCCCCTCTCAAACAGGCTACAGATCTCTTTACTCAAAACCTCTATCTTACTGGTGGTGCCGCCAGGCCTCTGGCAGGGGTGATAGCTCCTTGCTCTAACACAACACTTTTTTTCTTTACAGGGGACAGTTTCAAGGCAGGTGGCACAGTTCCTGCATGTTGCTCTCACATTCTATAAAAACCAGCAGGTGGAAGATACGGGGCACTTTTGTGATTGTGCCCTGGGACATAGCTAGAGATTCATTTGGGGAGGAGAGAGGTAAACTGAGGGGGCCACATATTTCCTCTTGGCCTTCCACCCCCCTACTGCATTTAAATTGTACCTATTGCTAGGAGATACCCAAACCCCACAAACCGAAGTGGTCCACTGCTCAAGTCCTCACCTGTGTTACCTGTGCAGTGTGGAAGCTTGCAGTACTCCCACCATGCTCAGTTCCGTCACTGAACTGAGCTTGTGCAAGAGTGTCAGCTTCAGCAGCATAAGCACACCACTGACTTCTGTGCTGCTCAGGCAGTATGGGCGGCAGCTTGGATAGCAGAGCTTTCCAGCTGGTGGGGCTTGGGCCTCCCGCCAGCCATTAAACCAGTGCTGCAATTTTGGAGGGGGCTTGAACCCAAAGTGAGGGGATTCAGGTCCCCAAGACCTGCCCCCCCATGTAACTGTGCCCACACTCAGGAGACAGACATACTCAACAATAGTCAGCCAATGCAACATCTGTTTGCTGTGCTGTATTCTCCATAACTTTACTGTGACCAGTGTGGTATCACAGTTCAGAAATCAAGGGGAAACAATCATTAATGTATTCATATATTAAAAGTTTCCTGCTGATAGGAAAGAAAAGTAAATACCATAGACTGTATATTCAACATCTACTTTTTGGGAAGTCAACATGACGACTTAATCAGATACGACTGATCAATGCGTGCCCTCATTGGGGGTTTGGAGCAGAATCTTTTGAACAGTAAAAGGTATAAAGAGCATCTCCAGTGTCAATGAGCCAGATATGCTGTTGTAAAGATGTGTAGTATCAGTACATCAGGTTTTTGTTTGGATATAAGACAGTAATGGTGTTGGTTGCAACTTTGCTAATATTGAGTTTTTGTTCCTGATAAATAAGGCTTGGAAGAATCAAAAAAGACCTTTAACCCCATATTGTTTTTGTGCACATTGGGCTGAGTGAAGAACATTATTGCTGAGCAGTACTGCTATAGATAAGTACCAATTTGCTTATTTTAGGATGTATAAATGAATAAACATTGGACTTTGGATTGTTTTTATTTGACATCATTATCAAGGGGGGTTGTGATTTTTAGATGGAGTTTTGTATTTATGGACTTCTTGGTTGGGCTTTTGCATTTATCCACTAAAGTTTTTTTTTTTTCATTTTTATTTTTATTTTTATAAGCAGCATGGGAGTGTTTAAAGGTATATGATTGAGTCTACAAACAGGTCTAAATCGTCTAAAGTGAGAGTTTCAGTAGGTCTGGTGATCTTAGATCTTACTTGGATGTGATGATTTCTTGTATCCTTTAAGATAATTTTTTCATTTGTACATTTCAAATTATTACAATCAAGATGAACTCTTGTACATTACAGGCAAAAGGAAAACACTACTTCCAAATCATATTTAAAAAAAGAACAAAATATATAGGAAAATTGAAAAGGCAATAGTTCTCTGAGAGATCCAATATTAATGGAGATTTGTTTTTTTTTTACACAAGAAAGATATTTTATTTATTTATTTGTTGCATTTGTATCCCACATTTTCCCACCTATTTGCAGGCTCAATGTGGCTTACATAGTACCGTGTTGGCAATCGCCAATTCCGGTATAACAAATATACCACTTGTATATCAAAAGGAAAAGCCAAACCTACTAACTACCCCTTAGAGATTAACAATAAATTTAAGAATCACCCATAGAACCAGAACTTGGGAAATCAATACCCTTTGGCCTGCTAGAAATGATGTAAGGTGCATAGGCTCCCATAACACAAACTTATTTGACTGATAATGAATAATACACTTAAATCCTGGCATCTAACTGAAACACACAAGGTATAAGCAATAAGAATTGCCTGTGCTTTTTTTGAGTGTCTTGAGTTACACCTGGAAATAACCAGATTTTGTTACTTTTAAAGATTTGTTCTTTAGATCTGAAATAGTAATCAAGCAAAGAATCTTTATCAGCACTCGATTCCAAAGTCACTATCACAGTCCTTTTGAAACCCCCTAGTTGAAAGTGCATTCTCTCTCGTTTCTCTAGGTTCTAGAGTCTACAATTAGTTCCTTTTCATTAATAGATCTTCCTCTCTTTTCAGTTGACAAGTACGGTAGTAAGCTTTTATTAAAATTTGGTATTGCTTCCCAAGGAACTTTTAGATTTCGCAATAAAAACGTGAAATAATTCCACAGCCAAAGTATTAGCTACAGCAGGCATATTCAAAACTCTGAGATTGGTTGGTTCCCACTTTGCTGGCAAAGTATAAAGAGCAGTATGAATAAAGAAGCATAATAAGTAAGATAAAGAGACTGGAATTCTCATGTAGAAAAGGATTTGTGGCATAAAAGCAAAATCTTAAAATGTATCCGAAAGAGAAGGGGAACCAGTGGTTGTGATAGAGAAGAAGGGTAACAGGATCAAACTTAGAAGATTGCAAGGAAACCATCTAAGGTCAGAGAGCCTAATTCTACATGACATGACTTGTATATGGACCAATGTACATTGAGCTGGAAGAGTCCAAAAAGTGTTTAAGAGACTGTTTCTTCTAAAGCACAAAGAAACAGGATTTGATGACAGCTGAAATATATGGGTCAATGTTGACCTTTAATTTCCTTAATGTGTTAGTCAATCTAACTGGATTTCCCATTAGAAGAGGAGAAATGCTAAGATGAAATGTAATCCAAATAGAAACAGTTTTGATAGGGTTCAATTTAAGATGATGATCAGAGAGCCAATAGGCTACTGCATCAAGAAAGCATAAGCTACAAGTAAACTGTCATCTGGATAGTAATGTTGAGTAATGCTACAGTATTAGTATATAGCTGCTGATGACCTGAAAACAAATCAGAAACAAACCCACTACCTCCCCAGGTCTGCATCACCTCTCTGTCTCTTTTTGCCTCCCCCTCCCTCCCCCCCATCACCATCTTATATTGCCTCGTCTGTATCCCTTTCATCTTCTCCTTCCGCTTGCTTACTTGTTTGGTCACTGGCTCCTCCTCTGGGCCTTCGGCCTCCCTGGGTCTACATGGCAGCGGCAGCAGCAAAAATAGCAAACAGAAGGCAGGTGTGAAGACATTGCGCTGTGAGTGCCACTGTTGGCTCTGCCAATCCCAGAAAAAGCATTTTAAATTAACTTTGATGCAACGTCCTGTTTCTGGGACCAGCAGAGCAAGCAGTGGTGCACACAGGGCAGTGCCCTAGCACCTGCCTTCGCTGTGCAGACCCAGGAAAGCAGTGGGCCTGGCAGAGAAGCCAAACACTAAGGAAGTGGGAGGGGAGAGGAAAGGGAGTTAGCAATGCCGAATGATGATAGTAGGAAGGGGAGGGGAGTGGGGAGAGAGACATGGCAATTCTGGATGAGGGAGGAGAGAGAGAGAGAGATGGATGATATTGGATGGTGGTGATGGGTGGGGGTGGAAAAATATAGGGTGAAACTGGATGATGGGGAGTGAGAAACAGAGGGGCAATGCAGGATGGTGAGAGAAAGAGAGAGAAATGGCCATGGGTGCAGTTTGACTGATTCATTTGGGGGGGGGGGGGGTAAAGAGTGGGGCTTGGTGCATTAGCATATCATTTGCATACATACAGTGGTGGAAATAAGTATTTGATCCCTTGCTGATTTTGTAAGTTTGCCCACTGACAAAGACATGAGCAGCCCATAATTGAAGGGTAGGTTATTAGTAACAGTGAGAGATAGCACATCACAAATTAAATCCGGAAAATCACATTGTGGAAAGTATATGAATTTATTTGCATTCTGCAGAGGGAAATAAGTATTTAATCCCTCTGGCAAACAAGACCTAATACTTGGTGGCAAAACCCTTGTTGGCAAGCACAGCGGTCAGACGTCTTCTGTAGTTGATGATGAGGTTTGCACACATGTCAGGAGGAATTTTGGTCCACTCCTCTTTGCAGATCATCTCTAAATCATTAAGAGTTCTGGGCTGTCGCTTGGCAACTCGCAGCTTCAGCTCCCTCCATAAGTTTTCAATGGGATTAAGGTCTGGTGACTGGCTAGGCCACTCCATGACCCTAATGTGCTTCTTCCTGAGCCACTCCTTTGTTGCCTTGGCTGTATGTTTTGGGTCATTGTCGTGCTGGAAGACCCAGCCACGACCCATTTTAAGGCCCTGGCGGAGGGAAGGAGGTTGTCACTCAGAATTGTACGGTACATGGCCCCATCCATTCTCCCATTGATGCGGTGAAGTAGTCCTGTGCCCTTAGCAGAGAAACACCCCCAAAACATAACATTTCCACCTCCATGCTTGACAGTGGGGACGGTGTTCTTTGGGTCATAGGCAGCATTTCTCTTCCTCCAAACACGGCGAGTTGAGTTCATGCCAAAGAGCTCAATTTTTGTCTCATCTGACCACAGCACCTTCTCCCAATCACTCTCGGCATCATCCAGGTGTTCACTGGCAAACTTCAGACGGGCCGTCACATGTGCCTTCCGGAGCAGGGGGACCTTGCGGGCACTGCAGGATTGCAATCCGTTATGTCGTAATGTGTTACCAATGGTTTTCGTGGTGACAGTGGTCCCAGCTGCCTTGAGATCATTGACAAGTTCCCCCCTTGTAGTTGTAGGCTGATTTCTAACCTTCCTCATGATCAAGGATACCCCACGAGGTGAGATTTTGCGTGGAGCCCCAGATCTTTGTCGATTGACAGTCATTTTGTACTTCTTCCATTTTCTTACTATGGCACCAACAGTTGTCTCCTTCTCGCCCAGCGTCTTACTGATGGTTTTGTAGCCCATTCCAGCCTTGTGCAGGTGTATGATCTTGTCCCTGACATCCTTAGACAGCTCCTTGCTCTTGGCCATTTGTAGAGGTTAGAGTCTGACTGATTCACTGAGTCTGTGGACAGGTGTCTTTCATACAGGTGACCATTGCCGACAGCTGTCTGTCATGCAGGTAACGAGTTGATTTGGAGCATCTACCTGGTCTGTAGGGGCCAGATCTCTTACTGGTTGGTGGGGGATCAAATACTTATTTCCCTCTGCAGAATGCAAATAAATTCATATACTTTCCACAATGTGATTTTCCGGATTTAATTTGTGATGTGCTATCTCTCACTGTTACCAATAACCTACCCTTCAATTATGGGCTGCTCATGTCTTTGTCAGTGGGCAAACTTACAAAATCAGCAAGGGATCAAATACTTATTTCCACCACTGTACATCTCATACATATTCATTATGGTTATTCAAAATACACACACACCAGGAGATATATATATATATATATATATATATATATATATATATATATCTGTCATTATGCCCCCTCTTATGGGCCTGTTACCAGCACCCTCTCTTTTTCCCCTTCTCCAAATCCCAGCTCTTTCTCCCTCCCTCTCTCCCTCCTTACCAGCATCAGTGCAAACAAACAGCACTTTTTTCCTTGGGGCCATCTACAGGCAGCACTCCCCTCCCCCCCCCCCCCTTACAGGCAGCATTTTGTTCTACCCTCCTCCTCCCCCAGAGGCAACACTTACCCCTCAGGCATAACTCTCCTCCTCTTGGGCCCCCTCTACTGACAGCACTTACCCCAAAAGGTGGCTCACTGCAATCTGTTGCCTGAGGCAAGAGATGAGGTGGCATCCCCCCAGGAACCCAAAAGAGAGGCCCCCCTGAAAACTCTGATCAGGAAGGAGGGTGAGGAGGTCCGCTCATTCTAAACATTAGTCAAGCAGTTGCCCCAACAAAAAAAAAAAAAGACAAAAAAGAATGCAATTTATATTCCCAAGCAATACAAAAAAAAAACAAAAAACAAAACAACAACCAAAAAAAACCCACATCCCAAAACTGCCAGCACTGGTTATACAATTACTTGAGTTAAATTATGTTGACTGGAACTCTAATATAAAAAAAATACTGACTCTGCATTATCCCAGTATTAAATGCAAGCATATATTCTGCATCCACAGGAGCCTTCCTCATGCAACAATGGGTGCAGAGCTGAACTAGAGTATTCACCCATATAATTCACCATACCCAATAAAATCTGATTCTGATTTCATCTCAGTATCACCAACATAATCCTTCTCCAGTAGCAGACATATTGGGCCCAATATTCAGCCAACGGCAGGCAGTCTTTTGTTGACTGTTACCGGCTGTATTCCCAGATATTCAATGCCAGGCTATATCCAGGCACTAGCAATGAATATCCAGGCATATGTGGCCAGATAAAACATAGCTAGTTAAGTGTGATATTCAGCACTTAACTGTCTAGGAAGAACCACATGAAGAAAGGACTGTGTTTTATTCAGTCCTATTATCTGATTATTCTAGTTGGTTAAGTATTTTACAACTTACCACACAAAAATATTAAAATTATGATCATCGCCTCAGGAAAAGCATACGTTCTTCTGACTGCCAGACAGTTGACAGGTTTTTGTTTGCATCATGACTCTACATACAAGATGTGAAGACCACTGGTGTTGAGCTTCTTTATTTTGGGTGATAACTAGGACTGCCAAACCCAAAGTCTGCTTTCAAATAGGGCCAGACACTATATGAAATAACACAAAACCCTACAAAAAGACACTCAAAACCTATACAAAAAAAACTTCCCCAGGTTGTCAACCCACTGCATTAATCACTAGGCTAGTCCTCCCCCCAAAAAGAATAGATACATATCTATATGTTTTTATACGATTAAGTGCCAATCCTGCCCCAACTCCACCTACTCTTCAACCTTGGGAATGCCTACCTGGACATTACCTAAAATTAGATGCTATGTTTCATAGTTCTATCTATTAGCAAAAAAAAAGCACCAGCAGCCTTCAAAATTGGAACAAAATTCCTTTAATCACACAAATTGAAAAACAATCTTCAAAGAATAACCTGACATGGGCCATGTTTCAGAGCTCAGCGCCTGTGTCAGGGGTCACAAGGGTCATAAGAACCGTGTGCAGTAGCAAGGCTTGCTCCTCCGCACATGTATCGAGATAAAAACACTGTCTTTTTATCTTGATACATGTGCGGAGGAGCAAGCCTTGGTACTGCACACAGTTTTTATGACCCTTGTAACCCCTGACGCAAGCAAGGCTCTTGTCATTCTTTGAAGATTGTTCTCCAATTCGTGTGATTAAATGAATTTTATCCTAATTTTGAAGGCTCCTGGTGCTTTCTTTTGCTATTTGGGCTTTGTCTTGTACTTTGTACCCTCTCTTTGCTGGTGAGTGCTATCTTTTAGCATGTGTATAATCCTTGACAATTTTATAAGATGTCTAAGATGCTGTCCTATATGCTAATATCCCTTACAAAATCCGCCCCTTAGAGTCTCAAAAAACAACCATGGAGAATATTGATTTTTACTTACGAAACCAAGGCAGGTATGTCCTTTTCCTTTTTGAAGCGACCAGCCCATAATAACATCTTTTTATCCAGTGCTGTAGGTCTTCTTTCATTCCTGAATGCTGTATAAGCTTAAATATGATACAAGACATTACATAATTCCCTTGTCATTATTTACACATTCTTGTATGCCTTTCCAAAAACCTGGTATTATCTATGGCTCAGGAACAAAGACGAATGGCAAATGGCAATTGATTAACCTGTCAAGCAGCATCCTCTTCTCCTTTACTCCCACCTCTCTATCTCATCCTGCCCTTCTCACACATCAGTGAGAAGTGTACAGCAACATTCACAGATTCATAGGTGCATGACAAGATATGTATTGTGAGTGCTTCAACTATCGTCCCTAAAGATGAATTCTCATCAGGGAGCACTAGCCTTGACAGCACTAATTTTCATTCTGCACCACTGGAGTGAAACAACAGCCAGCTATATCATCTGAGTGGGACCTCCTCCCTGTGGGGACGACTGGAACTTCAGAGGTGACTTACCTCCAAGACTGATCAGGATGCCAACTGACCCCCTTCTGTCTTCTTCCTACCCAGAAGCATCCCCTCCTTTTTTTTCTCCCAGCCATTACCACCATCTTTTCTTGTTTCTAGCAGAATCTTTCTCTCTTGCACCTGCCTAGTAGCATCTCCTTTTCTTTTTCCCAATATCTTCTCAGCAGCAGCATCCCTCTCTCTCCCACTCACTCTCATGCCACCCAGCAATAACCCTTCCTCTATCTTTTCCACCCCCTGCTTAGAATCCACTCTTTTCTTCATTCTCCTGCTTGCACAGTACCATCATTTTCCTGTTTCTCTTCATAATTATAAAAAATAAGTTAACTGTTATATATATATATATATATATATATATATATATATATATATATATATATATATATAAACTACTTTAAGACCGAATTGGCATTTTGAAGATTAACAGATCTGTATCCTTCTTGGACAAGTTGCTGATAACAGTTTTGAAGAGAACTATTTCCATGCCAGAATTATGGGCTAAATAATCGAAACTAGGTGCAAATTTGATTTTTTACCCACAAGCTTTGCCCTATATAGTAACATAGTAGATGACGGCAGAAAAAGACCTGCACGGTCCATCCAGTCTGCCCAAGAAGATAAATTCATATGTGCTACTTTTTTTTATTTGTACTGTCCTCTTCAGGGCACAGACCGTATAAGTCTGGCCAGCCCTATCCCCGCCTCCCAACTACCAGTCCCGCCTCCCACCACCGGCTCTGGCACAGACTGTATAAGTCTGCCCAGCACTATCCTCGCCTCCCAACTACCAGTCCCGCCTCCCACCACCGGCTCTGGCACCGACCGTATAAGTCTGCCCAGCACTATCCCCGCCACTCAACCACCAGCCCCGCTGATATGGCAGGTTAGGGCACTGTGAGGGATTGAGTGGTAGAGTGGCAGATGAAGATGCAGTTTAGTCACCTTACAGCAGGTGGTGCTAACCTGCCATATCAGCGGCTGAGGGCCAGATGCATAAAGAATCAATCTGTATTTCCACCTCAGTAAAATTTACTGATTTGGAAATACAGAGGGATTCCCAAAGCGAATTGCATGCAAATGAGCAGCTCACGGCTTTTGTGAACAGCTCATTTGCATGCAATAGGGGGGAAGCCGGTTGGTCAGCTGAGCATGCGCAGAAGAGCCAATCACTAAACGGGCTGCTCTGCACCTGCTCAAAGTGATACTGGAATACAGCTTTCATACACGCAAAGAAGCTGCGTATTGCAAGCGCACCAAGTGGCATTCGATGTGCATAGGTCATTACCGCCTGGTTACCACGTGAGACTTTATTGCTAGGTCAATGGCTGGCGGTACGGTCTCACACTCAAAATGGACATGCAATTTTCATTTTGTTGCACGTCCATTTTTGGCAAAAAAAAAAAGAGACACTGTTTTTACAGGTGAACTGAAAAATGATTCTGCACGCACCCAAAACATGCGTCTGCACTATCACAGGCTATTTTTCAGCGCATCTTTGTAAAAGGGCTCCATAGTATTGTCCCCACTGTGTTTTTGGCCTTATCAACTTTATACCGGCAAGTTCCAGGGCTGCACCACTCCTTATATCGGTGATGATGTCACTAGAAATCTGTGTTTTCTGCCTCTATCTGTTGGTTGGGAGGCATAACTCACTTATCTGTACTGGTCTAGTAGGACTCAAGGAAAGGAAATTATTAGGTAAGAACAAATTTCATCTTATAAAATTAGCATAATATCACAAAAAATCATATCTTCTTGAGCTGTTTTCTCTATTAACAGTTCTGTGTTCTTTTTGTACTTATTAACATACTTTGAGGTCAGCACTCAAAATGATTTGTCTGTTAGCTTTGGAGTAACTTTATAATCTGTTTTTTAAAACTTGAGGTTGACCAAAACAGCTTTGTGTGGGATGGCTTAAAGTTAAATGGATGGTGGTAAGATTCAGCTACCATCTGGTTAAGTTATCTGTTTAATAGCTGTCCTAAGTTAAAATGATAATCAATTGGTTGAAGTTTTCAATTTAAATGGATTATGTGACTGAAAATACTTGTAAAAGTACATAAGTATTGCCATACTAGGATAGTCCAAAGGTCCATCAAGCCCAGCATCCTGTTTCCAACAGTGGCCAATCCAGGTTACAAGTACCTGGCAAGATCCCAAAACAGTACAATACATTTTATGCTTATCCTAGAAATAAGCAGTGGATTTTCCCCAAGTCATTTTAATAATGGTCTATGGACTTTTCCTTTAGGAAGCCGTCCAAACCTTTCTTAAATCCCGCTAACTGCTTTAACCACATTCTCTGGCAATGAATTCCAGAGTTTAATTACATGTGGAGTGAAGAAATATTTTCTCAGATTCATTTTAAATTTACTACTTTGTAGCTTCATTGCATGCTCCCTAGTCCTTGAATTTTTGGTCAGAGTAAACAAGCGATTCACGTCTATTCGTTCCACTCCACTCATTATTTTTAGACCTCTATCATATCTCCCCTCAGTCTTCTTTTCTACGAGCTGAAGAGCCCTTGCCGCTTTAGCCTTTCCTCATAGGGAAATTGTCCCACCCCCTTTATCATTTTCGTCGCCCTTCTTTGTACTTTTTCTAATTCCACTATATCTTTTTTGAGATGCGGTAACCAGAATTGAGCACAATATTTGAGGTGCAGTCGCACCATGGACCGATACAAAGGCATTATAATGTCCTCATTTTTGTTTTCCATTCCTTTCCTAATAATACCTAACATTCTGTTTGCTTTATTAGCCACCGCAGCACACTAAGCAGAGGGTTTTAATGTATCATCAATGACGACGCCTAGATCCCTTTCTTGGTTGGTGACTCCTAATGTGGATTGCATTATGTAGCTATAATTTGGGTTCCTGTTTCCCACATGCATCACTTTGCACTTGCTCACGTTAAATATCATTTGCCATTTAGTTGCCCAGTCTCGTAAGGTCCTCTTGTAATTTTTCACAATCCTCTTGCGATTTAACAACTTTGAATAACTATGTGTACTTATGCACTTCAAAATATTGCCCGTGATTCCTAATCCCTCCAGATTCTGTAATTCACCAGGGATCTCCTCTTTCACCAACACTCTTCAACACAATGATGATCCCATTGGCTAGGTTACTATCCACTCTAGGCCTAAACCCATTTATCTATGCTGATGATGTTACTATCTATATTCCTTTTAGGCAAGAGTTGTCTGACATCACCAACTTAATCAGGACAGGCCTGAATACAATGGAAGAACGGGCCAACTCATTTCAATTTAAAATGAACGCTGAGAAGACTCATTGCCTCATCTTAACCTCTCAGCACAATAAGTTTAAACCTACTACTTTACAAATCCCAAACTACTCTCTCCCCATTTCGGATAGCCTAAAAGTACTTGGTGTTACAATTGATCGGAACCTGACTCTCGAAACCCAAGTAAACTGCACCACAAAGAAAATGTTCTACTCAATGTGGAAACTTAAATGTATAAAACCTTTTTTTCCTCGTGATGTCTTCCGCAAACTAACACAATCCTTGGTACATAGCCATTTAGACTACTGCAATGGAATCTATGCAGGTTGCAAAGAACAGTTAATCAAAAAACTACAGACCGCCCAAAACACTGCAGCAAGACTGATCTTTGGTATATCAAAATTCGAATCTGCCAAGCTCATTCGTGAAAAATTGCATTGGCTCCCCATTAAGGAACGCATTGCCTTTAAGGTTTGCACCTTGATCCACATGATAATTTATGGAGAAGTTCCTGGTTACATGCTGATCTTATTGACCTTCCACTACTACTACTACTACTTAACATTTCTAGAGCGCTACTAGGGTTACGCAGCGCTGTACAATTTAACAAAGAGAGACAGTCCCTGCTCAAAGAGCTTACAATCTAATAGACAAGTGAACGGTCGGTCCGATAGGGGCAGTCAAATTGGGGCAGTTTGGATTCACTGAACGGTAAGGGTTAGGTGCCGAACGCAGCATTGAAGAGGTGGGCTTTAAGCAAAGACTTGAAGACGGGCAGGGAGGGGGCTTGGCGTAAGGGTTCAGGAAGGTTGTTCCAAGCATAGGGTGAGGCGAGGCAGAATGAGCGGAGCCTGGAGTTGGCGGTGGTGGAGAAGGGTACTGAGAGGAGGGATTTATCCTGTGAACGGAGGTTACGGGCGGGAACGTAAGGGGAGATGAGGGTAGAGAGGTAGTGAGGGGCAGCAGACTGAGTGCATTTGTAGGTAAGAAGGAGAAGCTTGAATTGAATGCGGTATCTGATCGGAAGCCAGTGAAGTGACCTGAGGAGAGGGGTGATATGAGTATATCGGTTTCTGGCGGAATATGAGACGTGCAGCAGAGTTCTGAACAGACTGAAGGGGGGATAGATGGCTAAGTGGGAGGCCGGTGAGGAGTAAGTTGCAGTAGTCCAGGCGAGAGGTAATGAGAGCGTGGACGAGAGTTCGGGTGGTGTGTTCAGAGAGGAAAGGGCGAATTTTGCTGATGTTAAAGAGGAAGAAGCGACAGGTCTTGGCTATCTGCTGGATATGCGCAGAGAAGGAGAGAGAGGAGTCAAAGATGACTCCGAGGTTGCGGGCAGATGAGACGGGGAGGATGAGGGTGTTATCAACTGAGATAGAAAGTGGAGGAAGAGGAGAAGTGGGTTTTGGTGGAAAGACGATAAGCTCGGTCTTGGACATGTTCAGTTTCAGGTGGCGGTTGGACATCCAGGCAGCAATGTCGGATAAGCAGGCCGATACAGTCCCAGAAACAGTTCTGGGACCCGGACTGTAGCATTGGCTTTCCCAACCTCTGAAGCTGCCATCAAAGCTCACTCCAATTATGACGCCATTTAAGTTCCGCTTTAATTGGATTCCATCCTTTTTCTACATAGTGACCCTCTGTATTTATGCCTGTATTGCACCTATCTTATAAAGGAAATAGTTGCACTTATCTGCTTTTAAAATTGCCTCTTGAAAGCTCCCATATAAAGTTACACTTGCTCCAAAGCAGGAATAACTTTGTGGGAATATGTTCCAGCAAGAATCAGCACATATGAGCTTGTTTTATAAGATACACTTGCTATTGCTGTTCTTTTCCTTGCTTCACCCATTCACCACCTCCTGGAATGTCTGTATATATCTCATAAAAGTAGGCACTGGCTTCCAAACGCCTACTGGTGTGCATGTATACCTCTGGGCAATTTTATAAGTGCTTGCTAGAGCTTTTAAAAAGCTTTTCTATATTATCAAGTCACTTACAAAATTACCACCAAGTGACGACGCTGTGCGTGGGTCAGGACTTCTCGCAGGCTGTTATTTTCTTTTATTTATAATATTGCTGAAATGTACCAGTAATGCCTGAAAAACGGAGTTTTTAATTGCTTATATTGATTTGATTATGGTGGAAGCTGCTGATGTGCGCAGGCTTGAAACTATTTTTATTTCAGCAGTTACCAGGGACAGATTTCTTCCTAACCCCTGTGCAGAATGTATGGTAGAACACATGATGCACTCCGCAGGCAGATATATAGTCACACACACCTTGTGCATTTTCTACAGGGTGTGAGTACGAGCATTTTCTACAGGGTGTGAGTACGAGCATTCAGTGCTGCTGTCAATATATAAATTGAGTATAAAATATTCACACTACTGCACCAGTGGTGTGTAAACTAGGGGGGCATGAATGATCCTGCACAGGAAAACAGTGAGTGGTTCTGCAGGAACAGCAGCAATCAGCATGAGCACAGTGATGAATGGAATAACAGCAAGATTGGGGGAGGGGGAGGGAGAGAGAAGAGTGCAGGGCAGAAGAACAGAGCAACAGCCAGTGGTGGAGGAGGAAAAGACTGACAGGTGGTGAGAGAGAGAGGTGGAAACTGGAATGGCAGATGAGGAGCTGGGGAGAAGCAGGTTGGCTGGAGGGAAGTGATGAGGAAAAGAGAGACACCGAGTTTGTGTAAAACAGAAGGATGGTGATAGTAAACAAGAGAGAGAAAGAGAGGTGTGGAGATAGCAGAACGTGAAAGACTGATGAGGATAGATGAGAGGAGAGGCAGGTGGATTGGGGGAACAGATTTGTGAGATGGCTTGCGAACAAAAGAAAGTGAGAGAGATGGTTAGGTCTGTGGCAAAGAGAAACCTGACAATGAAGAGAGACATTTAATTGCAATTCTTTCATGAATTTCAGCTATGAAGAAAATACCAAGGAGTGGGCCTGAATTGCAGTTTCATTTTTTTTTTTTTTTTAAACAAGAAATAAAAATGAATGTAATTTGGTCCTATTCGCTAAGCACTTAGCAAGGCCTTAGTGAATGGGGCCATAATTTGGATACTAGAAATAACTTCTCTAGTATTTGTTTTTCCTTCTGGAGATTTATATTCACAACACTATTTTCTCAGTCTGTTCTGCTGTATATACATGAAGCAATGAAGCGCTTTAGTAAACGTTTTTAACTTACCTTTAGAGGCTGTTTGAGAAATGTCTTTGTCTTTTATCCCATTTGATTCACTGCAGAATAATCTTGTCTGTAACATGTTTGGAAGCCCTGTGCTTTTCTGCCATGTTCTTGGTGTTGCTGCTCCCCTCAGAATTCTTGTGGCAAGAAGCCTGTATTGAAGTAAACTTCCCAACATTGTACGTCTGTATGAAACCTGTGTTCACCTGGCCATCTGTTTTTGTGGTTTCAATGGGTGGGTAAATATGCAGACTAATGAAAATGAAAAATTTTTAGGCCTTCCTGGTATAATTTGTCAGGCACATCTGTAGCAGTTTCAAATTTGCCTGAGTCATAGTGACTAGAGACCGGCTTCTTCCTCTGTCTTTGTTTGCTAAGAGGCGTGGTCGCTTGTGGAATACACAACTGCAATTAAGAATACATTTGCACAACTAGCTAGGAAGTACAAAGGAGCTGCCAGTATTGCTGGGGTTTTTTTTTTACAGACTTTTCCTTTTCATGCTTTTCCTGAGCAGTAAGACATGATAGGGTATTCTTATGAGTTTTGATAAACTTTAAAATGTAGAATCTCCTGTACCCTGAAGTGTTCTTTATTTAATTACAATGTATTGTTCAACATTTAAAAAGCATTTTAAAGATATTGTTTCTATTAAGAAACAAGGAAATCTAAATGGGTGCTAGGCTCAGAACCTGCCACACCCTGTTACTCTGCAAGAATTATTTATTCCATTCATGAATTTAATAGATCTATGGACAGACCATGGTTGCCATGATGCAAGGTATTTGTCCAAAAATAAAGCCTTAGGGTTAGATTTACTAAAATGTGCTATTGTTGTGTAAAATGAGACCTGATAAATAATGCACATTAATATTTGTTAATATAGTAATGCACTTCCTATATAATAATTCTCACCTCCAACGTTATGACTTTCCTGGGACTGTGGCTCATTCCGAGTTGGTCTGCTAGGCTCCGTAGATCAGGCTGACATCACCATAGCCATTATGATGTCAACTTCAGAACCCGGGGGGGGGGGGGAACATGCCTCACAGTTGAACCATGTCCAGAGGAGGGTCGCTGGACATGGGTGGCTGGAGGGGGGCAGGGGAAGAGGAGACTCGCTGGACATGGATGGCTGCAGGGGAGCCGAAGAAAACCTTGCTAGTACCCGTTTCATTTGTGTCAGAAACGGGCCTTTTTTACTAGTTCATAAATATTGCTCTGAATATTGTTCAGTCAGATCACAGTGATTGCTTTAAAAAAATAATTCAAACAAACTACAGGCCATCAAAACAGCAACATGTTTCTGCAGATAAGGCCATCAAAATGATGCAGCGAAAGGTATGTTTCATATACATAAAAGATAATCATAACCATTACCTTCAGTCTATTGCTACTATCTCTTCTCCTATTTATCTTTTCTGTAGCACTCCTAGACATATGCAGCAAATGGAATGGAGTGTGAGATCACATCTACCAGCCACACTTTTCCAGTATTGTCATGCAAACATGGCTGTATCACATCCACAGGTCATTTTCAGTATAGAATAAAACTTTGTTGCAGTGATACCTGGATGTTAAATTAGTGTCAGCAAATGTCATTAGATCACATTTTTTTATGTTGTGTGAGATGGCCAATGGATAACCTATATCAAACAACAGCTCTGTATTTTCTCATTGACTCTGTCTGGCTCCCAGACTCCTCTGCTCTGATCATCTTCTGCTGATAGCCCTGCCTACCTCACATGTAAAGCTCCGCCTGGCTTCCTGACTCTGGTACTTCTTTGAAACTCCTCCCACTGATAGCACACCCACTAACGTGCAAAGGTGGCATTGGAGAGTGTCTGTTTGTATAAATGTCAATGCCTCCAGAAGTACCATGATTGATTGTACCTGTAGAGCTGCCTCTTGCTGCTGTTTTCGAAGTACTCAGTATTTTCCCAAACGCTGTACCTGGCTTCCTGACTCCAGGACTGAAGATGACATTGGAGTGTGTCTGTATATATTTCATTGCCCCCAGTTACATCACTCCTTGGGTGCTCCTTGAGGTGTCTCTGCAGGGGCATCAAATTATCATGCATCTTGACATGTGTCTAGTCTTCAGTCTCGTCCCCTCGGGTTCTATATATGGTGCCTAAAGTTGTGTGTCCAACTTTAGGCACCATATATAGAACACTTCCGAGATGTACGTGCAAATAAATTGGATAATGAGCTCTGAGGAGCAGGGAAGGAATGTGGGGCAACCAATCCAGGTGAGACACCAAAAGCTGAGTAGATATTGCCAATGACCAGGTATAAAAGACTCAGCTTGGTTCAGTGTTTCGGCAAATGGTATGCTTGGCTCAGGAGTCAACATATCTGTGTCAAATGTGGATATATTTTCAGTTGTGCAATCTTATAGCTGGAAAGCTACCTTTGCTAAATCATCCAGCAATGGCTCAGAAAGCACAGCACCAAGAATAACACTGAAAGCGCTTTAAGCAATATTCTTGGTGTCCCGCCTGGATTGGTTGCCCCACATCCCTTCTCTACTCCTTGGACAGCATCTTCCTTCATAGGGAACACTTCTTGGTGTGTTTGGCGCTTCTGATAATGAGCTCTGAACCATCAATAATTGGTTGCTAACAAGCTCTATCATATCCCTTCTCAGCTGTCAATTTTTGAAGCTGACGAGCCCTAACCTTGTTAGCCTTTCCTCATATGAGAGGAGTTCTATCCTCTTTGTCATTTTGGTTGCTCTTCTTTGAACCTTTTTTTATTTCTGCTATAGCTTTTTTGAGACACGGTGACCAGAATTCCGTGCACTACTGAAGGTGAGGTTGCACCAGGGAGCAATACAGAGGCATTATAATATTCTTGGTCGTATTTTGCATCCTCGTTCTAATAATTCCTAGCATCCTGTTTGCTTTTTTGGCTGCCGCCACACACTGGGCAAAAGATTTCAACGTATTGTCCACGATGACACCTACATCTTTTTCTTGGGTGTTGACTCCTAAGGTGAACCCTAGCATCAAGTAAGTATGATATGGATTATCCTTCCCAATGTGCATCACTTTGCATTTGTCCACATTAAATTTGTTTTAGTTCCTCCACGTTTGGTTTCTGCCAACACCACAGTACTGAATCATATCTTTTGAGCCTGCCATGAGTGGGAAAGTGCGGGGTACAAATGTAACTAAAATAAAATAAAAAAAAAATACTAAGAGAGGTTAAACATCAGATTGAAGCAGGAAAATATGCTGTTTTTGTTTCCTTTGATCTGTCCATGACATTTGATTTGGTCAAGCCAAAAAAAGAGAAGACCCAATTTCTCACAAGGTAATGCATAGAAGAAAAAACAAAGCAGTGGAAACAACCAAAACAGAAGGACCAAGGCGACCTAGTTCCCAATGAGAGTCCTTTTTTTATCCAACAGAACAGTCCAAGGACTCAACGTGGACCATGTTTTGACAATGATGTCTGTGCTAATGGCCATTCCTTAAGTTGGAAATTAGCACCTGGCCATTAATAGAAAAAGTGGAAATGTGGCCATTTTACAGCAATGCTAAAAGTGGGCTCAGCACATGGGGAAACCCATGCGCTAATCATACGCAGGCCACCTTTTAGCGCAGTTAGTAAAGGGTCCCCATCTCTGCTCAATAGAAAGAATTTGTCTTCACACAAAAGATGCTTGGGGGGGAATCCATACAAGAAGATCTATGAGTTCTTAAACACTATAACCCCCCCCCCCCCCCCCCCGCACCCTTTGATGAAAACCAAAAAGTGTATAATAGGAAGTTTAAGAACCAAACTGTGAATAAAAAAGACAGAACCAGACTAAAAGAAAATGTCAATGTTAAAGATGGAAACTGGCAATCAGACAAGTGAAATCCACTCTGTATAAAAAGGAACTATTATAAAATAATTAAAAAAAAAACCCTACAGTTATAATTGGTGATCCTGGTCTGTGGCAAATAGTTTTAAAAAAATGTGTGGTTGATTAAAATAGAAATAAAGAGCAATAAAGCATTCACCAGAAATATCAACTACAATGGAAAGCAATCACAAAATTTATATTCATATAAATGTGTGTACCCATGTGAAATTAAAAAAAAAAAACCTTAACGGAAGCCATCACAAACCCAAAATAAATTGCTCAGCTACTATATAAAACCATTGGTCTTTATCTACTCACACGTATATCAATATTTTTGAAATCTCAATTTAAAAAAACATTGGTATAAGCAGGCAACAAATATCTCTGCGGTGGTTTTGCTAAGAATGATGTATAACTCAATACTACCATTAACATCCTGTAGCAGGGGCGTAGCTAGACAGCAGATTTTGGGTGGGCCTAGGCAAGAAGTGGGTGGGCACCAAATGTTCTCTCCCCCCCCCCCCCACCAAAAAATATCTCAGCTGGCGGGACAATGCTTCTCTCCACCTTGGCAGCCTGCAGCAGGCATGCGCTGAAAAATGAGAATGCACAGGTGCTAGTACCGTGGAGAGCAGCGTTTTTGTTATCATCAGGATGAAATCTTCAGCTGGCGGAGCTTGGGATCCCCAACAGCTACCGCTAAACGTGTGCTACTGTTGGGTGGGCCTGAGCCCTAACTGGATGAGCCTTGGCCCACCCAGGCCCACCTGTGGCTACGCCACTGCTGTAGTGTATAAGCGTGGCATCAAGCACAACACTGTTTAAACCAATTGTTGGAATCAAGAAAAAGACTATATACTTGTGTCAGTCTATGCATTCAAATTCATTATGGGACCTTTCTACAAAGCTGCAGGAAAAAGCGGCCTTAGCTCGCCCTTATACAGGTCTTTCTGTGTGCTAAGGCCACTTTTTGCCAATTTCCCATATTCCAATTTAATGGCCATGCGCTAATGTTGCCATTAGTGTGGCCATTAACAAAAATTAGCGCATGAACCCTTACCACCACCTATTTTGTAGGCAGGGCTGACACGCTAATCCTGCCCTAATCAGTTAGCACGTGGTAGTGCTGACACGCTAAAGGCCAGATTCTACATATGACATCTAAAAAATCCACACTGAAAACATTTGCGCCTAAGCATATTCTATAAGCAGTGCCTAGATTTAGGCATGGTATATAGAATACACTTAGTTGATATCCCAGCGCCTAGAACTACATGCCTCCATTTACGCAAAAAAGAACATGATGTAAATCTTGGTGCATAGATTTAGGCGCAGAGGGCCATTTTCTGTAACTGCATGTGTAAATTTCGGAACACCCACGAAATGCCCATTTTCCTGCCTATAACCACGCCCCTTTTTGCCTGCAGGCATTAGAAGTTAGACATACTGCGTTTCAGGATATGCTTAGGGGTCCTTTTACTAAGGCGTGCCAAAAAATGGCCTGCGCTGGTGTAGGCATGTGTATTGGATGCGTGCAGGTCCATTTTTCAGTGCGCCTGCAAAAAAGGCCTTTTTTTGGCCGAAAATGGACATGCGGCAAAAATTAGAATTACGGCATGGGGCACGCGGTAGCCAGGCGGTAATTCTAATTTGATGTGCATTGTACACGTGTAGGCACCTAAGTGCCTTAGTAAAAGGTCCCCTTAGTGAGTTGTGTGCGTAAATTCTAATTTTTGCCAATTAGTGCTCATTATTGCTTGTTAAGTGGTGTTATCAATGCTAATTAGCTTGTTAAGCCACTTAAGTTATGCACATTGTTATAGAATACACCTGCATTTTGGCGCAGAAATCTAGGCGCGCTATATAGAATCCGTGGTAACTGATTAGTGCAGAAACACCACTCTCCATCCTCAGACATGCTTCTTTAGTTAAAAAATATTTTTTTTATAGGCTTACTTTTCTGAAATAGGCAATGAAAACTGTAAGCCTATTTAATTTTTTAGCATGTGGATAGCACACGCACATTTGCAATTTACTGTGGGGCATTTTAAGCTGCAGCAAGCACACGTTAGTGTTTACTGCAACTTGGTGAAAAGGCCCCTAAATCTGCTGGAAATTGGCAACAGCAACACATGGGGGACCAAAAAGATGTCCTTAGGGGCCCTTTTATGAAGTAGCGGTAAGCCCAACACAGGCTTGCTGCTCACTAAAAGGGAAGTACCATCGGGCTACCACAGCAGCCTGGTGGTAGTTCACTACAGGATTTTAATGGTAGTATTGAGTTATACATCATTCTTATCAAAACCACCACAGAGATATTTGTTGCCTGCTTATACCAATGTTTTTTTAAATTGAGATTTTAAAAATATTGATATGCGTGTGAATAAAGACCAATGGTTTTATATAGTAGCTGAGCAATTTATTTTGGTTTTGTGATGGCTTCCGTTATGTTTTTTTTTTAATTTCACAGGGGTGCACACAGTTATATGAATACAAATTTTGTGATTGGTTTCCATTGTAGTTGATATTTCTGGTGAATGCTCTATTGCTCTTTATTTCTATTACAATCAACCACACATTTTTTTAAAAACTATTTGCCACAGACCAGGATCACCAATTATAACTGTAGGGTTTCTTTTTTAATTATTTTATAATAGTTCCTTTTTATACAGAGTGGATTTCACTTGTCTGGTTGCCAGTTTCCATCTTTAACATTCACTCCCCCAGCACATGCCATTTTCAGTACTGCAAAAATATTTAAGTTTTTGTAGCACCTGTATATACCTGGTGGTAACAGGGCAGTGCTGCGAGCTGTCCAGTTACCGCTGGGTTAGTGCGGGAGCCCTTACCGCCACTTCAATGGGTGGCGGTAAGTGCTACCCTCCGAAATGGCCTTGTGGCAAGTGCTTCACTTGCCTCATGGCCATTTCTTGAAAAAAACAAAGACCTGCCTTTTACCTGCTGCGGTAAAAAGAGGCCTCGGTGTGTGTCAAAAACACGCTGACGCCAGTGCAGGCCCCCTTTTGCTGCAGCTTCGTAAAAGGATCCCTTAGTGACTTGTCCAAAGTTACAAAGAATGTCTTTGGCATTTAAACCCTACTCTCTCCGGTTCCCTGCCTACTGCTGTAAACACTAGGGGCCCCTTTTACTGCAGCGGGTAAAAGGGAAGTCTCTCTTTCCTGCAGGAAATGGCCGTGTGTAGTGGTGTGCTGGTAAATGTTTAACAACAGGCTCTCTCCCTGGTCCCCCTCTGCGCCCCCCCCAAAAAATTGCAGAGCTGGCTATGGCCGGGGAGAGAGCCCGGGGGGGGGGGGGGGGGGGGGGGTGGCAATGCATTACTCCAGGGGAAAAAAAATTAAATGATCCCAGGTTCCAATCTAATTCATATTTAATGTGGGATAAAATGCCATAAATAAGTAAATAAATATAAACTTTTAATGTTGAGCACCTGATTCTCAAAGTGAACATATTCCAAACACTATAATGAAAATAAAATGATTTTTTTCTACCTTTGTTGTCTGGTGACTTTGTTTTTCTGATCATACTGGCCCAGTATCCGATTCTGCTGCTATCTGTCCTCTTAACTCCGTTTCCAGGGCTTCCTTTCCATTTATTTCTTTCCTTTCCTCCTTTCTTCTTCATTTCTGGTCCTCAGCTTCTGTCTATTTTCTTCATCCATGTGCAGTTTTTCTCCTCTCTTCCTTTTCCCTCATCTCATCTCCTTCCTCACTCTTCCCTCCCCTCCATCCATGTCCAGCATTTCTTCTCTCTCCCCTCCTCTCCCCTGCCCTCCATCCACCCATGTCCAGCGACCCTTCTTTCCCCCTGCCCTGCATGCACCCAGACAGCAGCATACAGATGGTTTCTGATCACATGGCCCACACACACATATGGATTTCTCATTTTAAGGATACTGTTAAAAAAATAAACTAGGATGCTCCTAAATGAAATATATAATACAAGCAGTGAATTTGGACCTGCACATCAATTCCTGCTTTTCAACAGAGTTAATCTCATCCTGAATTTCCCGCCCCCCCTTTCATTGAAAGCAAGCTGATTTAATATGCACCGCTCCTGTACTCCCGACACAATTTCAGTCTTCCCAGAGTAATCCCACCTACTCCTGTCCACCGCAATAGATCATCTCGCTTGTCCACTCTCGTTCTTTATCCATCCCCAATCCTTTCAGCACTAGTTCGCCTTCCTTCTCGCCTAGTCTGTCCAGAACATCCCCGAGCCGAATACAAAAATTAAATACCATGCATTTCAACAAACAGTAGCGTACCAAACCCTAACGACCTACATAAACGCTTTTAACAGAACCACAGCCATATAAACAGAAAAGCGAGCTGGCACCACTACAAGGCTCCCCAACCAGAAAACAAAACTGGTACCAGGTGCACCTTTGGCGCCTACTTACTAAATTACTTTCCAGAAAAAAAACAGAAACCTTTAACAGACGCCTTCTCTTACTCACTTGCCCTCCTGACAGTTGTAAAGGACGATGGAATCATCGTCACTGCTGGAAATCACCGTTTCCCCATTAGGGCTGAAGTCAAAGCAGTTTATTTTATCAAAATTTTTGCGGAAAACCTTCGCCACGCGGAAGCTGCGCAGCACATTATCTGTCAGCTTCATGGCCTGCAGGAAAGAAGGCGGAGAGAAGACGAGACAGGGGAGAGGGAACCCGGAGGAAGGGAGGCCTAAAGTAAACACACGAGGGATTGAGGAAAGTCGCGCCGGTGTCGACCAGGGAGGCCTATGGTCAGATAAAGGACAGGATTACCCAAGGCTTGCCTGAGGAAGGAGGAACGGGGCGGGCAGACCCGGCAGGCACCCCAGGAAGTGGGGGGACTACAAGGAGCCAAGCGGCCAGTGCTGCTATGCTGAGGACCGGACTGCGTTACTCCGAAGTTCTCTTTTTCATTGTCTTCGCCATGTCAGTACCGCAGCACCAGAGGGACCGGATCCGGAGGGAGGGAGGAGAGCCGGCTCGCGCTTTTTAACAACCGGCTCGCAAGTCGGAAGACAATTTAACAACCGGCTCTTGCGAGCCGGCGCGAGCCGGCTCCAGCACACCACTGGCCGTGTGGCAAGTAAAGCACTTGCCACGTGGCCATTTCGGGGGGGAGCTCTTACCACCACCCATTGAGGTGGCAGTAGGATCTCCTGTTGCAACCCATCGGTAACCGGGCAGCACACGACACTGCCTGATTACCACCGGGTAGATTCTGTTACTACAAAAATAAATATATTATTGTAGCGCCGGATATGACAATGCACTGGGGTGAGAAGTAGCCCGGCAGTACTTCCTGTTTAGTGAGCGGTAAGCCCACGTTGGGCTTACGGCCGCTTAGTAAAAGGGGCCCTAGGCTACTTCCCCATTCCATTTGAATTTCTTACACTCCGTTTGAAGTTAGTCTTAGAACACAAGTGAGACACTGAGGAACTTTAAGAATGACTTACACACCTAGAAAGAAATATCTTGTATTCTCTAAGCAGTTTAGCAGGTAAATTTCAAAGAATCATTCAATACCAGTACTTCTGCTATTGAAGTCAATACACTTTATAATAATAAAAAGAAAAGGAAAAAGGAAATTGAAGGCGAGAGAAAAAGAAGATAGAGTAGTATGTAGGATGAGATGCTCTTTCACAAAAAAAGAACAATGATAGACAGCAGATATAGAAGCTGTCGAGTCTCTGCAGAAACTCCTCACTTGCCCCAGGGAAACTAGACTTATCTGACTGCAAACATATTTTATGTTTCTTGGAATAGGAGCTTAATGATATCGAACAAAAGAAACCTATTGGTAACATTATCTTTGCTATTTATGTCTCTCTAAAAACATAGACCTTGAAAGAAAACATGATATGTATATTTAGACTAATTTGTCAGCAATGCAATAAAAACCAAACGAAAACTATTTCAAGATTAGAAGCTATATACAGAGCACAACTAAATGAAGTGCAATATCTGCTAGGCAGTGGAGACTTTCTGCTGATAGCTGAATAACACATTCAATGGGAAACAGACTGCATTTGCTCAATTAGTAAGTTCAAAGTTAGCTTTGCATTAATCTTCTCTCTTGTGAGCTTGTTAAAATCTATTTCACATTTTACAGATAATAACTCCAACCCATACTAATAATTATTAGCATTATATCTGGATAATGAGGTCCATATGATGTGCTCATTAGAGGTCCTCCATTCTGGAAAACTCTAACATACACAAATTATGAGCAGCAAAACAGCAGATCGATGATAATAAAGGTCCAACTTTATTCACCACATAAAAGCATAAATAAATAAATACTTAAAAGCACTACCAATACAGTCAAGAAGAGATTGTCATCTGGTCATTTTATTTTATTTTATTCTAATTTATTTTTATAATTTAAATATTAAACCAAAAAAGAATGTGGATCCTGCAGTGCATGTGGGGTCAATATGGAGATTAAAACATTTATCTATCCCAAAACTGGAGAAAATTTTGAACTTAGACATTTTTCTAATTGTAAGACTGTAGTAGGAGTGGTGTATGCTGTGATTTGTCCCTGCAATCTGATTGGCAAAACAAAAAGGAAATTCAATTTAAGGATTATGGAACACAAGAGCTCTATCAAGCGACAGATAAAGGAGAAATCATTTTTGGAACACACCATTCAAGCTGGACATATGTTTGAAGACTACAGATTTTTTGCTTTGGCTATTACGCATACATCATGGAGAGGAGATGTGGGCAAAATTCTACTAAGAACAGACTTATCTTTAAATTCCAGACAGTGACTCCTCATAGACTGAATATGGAGATTGACTTGTTGGTATTCCTTTAATCATTTCTTTATTCATTTTCATAGTTTTTACTGTATTTATGTATGTATGTATGTATGTATTATTTATTTATTTATTTATTTATTTATGCATGCATGCATGCATGCAACTAGTTATCAGTTTATACCCTTCATTGGTCTTACTCATATTCCTTTAATTTCATAGTTTTGACTATATTTATGTATTATTTATTTGTGCATGCACCTAATTATCAGTTTGTACTATTTGTGGGTCTCACTCATATTATTTTATAAGTATGCTTGTTTATTTCTTTAAGGACTTTTTTATTGTATTTTATAGCTGTTTATTGTTTAATGTAATGATTTCATGCACTTTTATGCTGTCCCCCATTGTTGTAGTGTCCAATGATATCACCAATGCATGATGACATCATTGGAATACATTATTTTCATGGCATTTTTTGTTCTTTTAGAATTTTTTAGGTGGAAATTTTCTAAAAATGAGTGATTTTACTTATCTGAGCATGCTTTTTTATAATCCATTATTGTTTTCAATTTTTTTACATTTTTTAATTTGTGCTGTTTTCACATATTGGGAGTCCTGGGAGAGTGAAAATAATGCTGCTCTTTTAGCCACACTGGTTTCAGATGAGTCTCACTCTACAGTGAGGTGTAATGCCTTTTTTAATCTTTTTATTAATGTTGTGGCTTGTATGTAAGTTCTAAATAAATAATTTAATAGTGCTGTGACCTTTGACCCTAGTATAGGCAACCTTTAGTTAATACACACACAACTGGGGCAGATTCACCACGAGTTGCTGGATAGAAGGAAGGTATGTTCATGTTATGTTGACTTTTTGGTATTGTTGGAACCAGCTGTAGCAAGGATTGCTGTTAAAACCTTTTAATATATTTCTTATTTGGGGGACTTGTTAATCTGACATTAGCAAATGCTTAATAATATGTTTATTTGCACTCAGCTTTTAACCATTAGGTGATACACATGGAATACACCTCTTGGGCACGTGAGTCCTATTTCACCTTCTTTCATTTATTTGTATGCTTTTATCAGTAGTAACTATTTCATATTGTTTTTATATGTTTTTGACTTGTCTGTGTTTTATGATTTTGCTATCAGTTATTTATATATTTAATTGTTTTATAGGTTCTTATGATTTATATTAACATATTTCTTTTATATATATTAACAGTTTCTATTAGGCCCTGACATAGCCCTTTATAGGCCATGTCGGGCTTTTAAGTATTTATTTATGCATGCTTTTATGTGGTGAATAAAGCTGGACCTTTATTATCATCAATCTGCTATCTTCCTATCTTGGATTTTGCAGACGGTCTGCCCATCTGTTTTCTTGGACATAAACAAATTACGGACAGGAATAGCTCTCAGCAGGTGTCATGTCCCCTACCTCAATGCAAGCGGCGTCCTCGGGCTGCGCAGGGTTCCCTCGACATGCACACTTGGCTGGCATAGCCCTGAGCCATGTGTGTGTAGTTCTTCTCTGGCTGCAGGCTCCTTGATTGCTTTGCTTCCACCCACCTGGGTCTGCTTTTCCTCTGCGTGGCTTCACTTGCTTCTCTCCTATTGGTCTTCTGGTTCCTCCTTCCCCTGCTCTTGTCCTATGGCTGTGCTCCTTCTCTCTTCTGATGTCAGACGCCAGCACTTTATCAGCTTGAGCTCTCCCTAGACTCCTTGCTTCGGCTTCTACTTTGGTAGGTGTTACTTGCTCAGTAGTGTGCTTCTCTTCTACTTTGTTCTTCGTTGCTGACTCTGCCTGTACCTGGATTACTCTTCTGTCTGCTGCCTGCCTACTGACCTTGCCTGTACCTGGATTAATCTTGTGTCTGCTGCCTGTCTACTGACCTTGCCTGTACCTGGATTACTCTCGTGTCTGCTGCCTGCCTGCTGACTCTGCCTGTACCTGGATTACTCTTGTGTCTGCTGCCTGCCTACCTTGCTTGTGCCTGGATTACTCTTGTGTCTGCTGCCTGCCTACTGACTCTGCCTGTACCTGGATCACTGTCTTGCCTGCTGCCTGTCTGGCCATCATGTTCATCACTCCGCTTCCTGCTCCATCTCATAAGCCCTGCAGGCCTCCCGCACCTAGGGGCTCAACCTCTGGGGAACAGCGATTAGTGCAGGTGAAACCCTGGGTTGTCCGGCCGCCAAGCATAACCTCGTCCGAGTACCAGGCTCTGCAGCACTCTACTTGGTACAAGAACTCACAGGTCTGACAGCAGGACAGAGCCAAATATACCAATATACCAGAAGCTGACTTTTTTTGTAGCAGCATGAGAAAAATTAGGGGGGGGGGGGATAATATTTTCACATATTTGGTTTTGCTAATTAACATCAATGTTCTTGGTGTATTCAATATGGTATTTTATCAGTTACATTAGGAGCACTTAGAGGCCTTTTTACCAAAGCACGTGTAACTCCCTGGTTAAGGTGGTCTAGGCGGCTACCTAGGCTATGCCCGGGAAAGGGGTCACACTATTATTTGGTAGGGACCAGGGTGGGATTAGGATTTACCTAGGAGGCTGAGCAAACTCTGTACCAGACTTCACACAATGATGGAGACCACACCAGTTCTATCCTTGAGTTGAAGAGGGTACTTCTCAAAACACAATGGCAAACTATTGGGCTCATTTTTGAAAGAGGAAGACGCCCATCTTTCGACATAAATCGGAAGATGGACGTCCTTCTCTCAGGGTCGTCCAAATCGGTATAATCAAAAGCCGATTTTGGAAGTCCTCAACTGCTTTCCGTCACAGGGACAGCCAAAGTTCAAGGGGGCATGTAGTAGGCGTAGCGAAGGTGGGCGTGCCTAACACTTGGATGTCCTTGACCCATAATCGAAAGAAACAAGTTCGTCCCTGATGAACACTTGGATGACTTTACCTGGTCGTGTTTTTCTTATGATCAAGGCACAAAAAGGTGCCCAAAATGACCAGATGACCACTGGAGAGAATCAGGGATGACCCCCTCCCATCCTCAAAAAATATCTTTGAAAATATTGATTGCCAGCCTCTATACCAGCCTCAGATGTCATACTCAGGTCCATCACAGCAGTATGCAGGTCCCTGGAGCAGTTTTATTGGGTACTGCAGTGCACTTCAGGCAGGCGGACCCAGGCCCATACCCCCCCTTACCTGTTACATTTATGGAGGAAACAGCGAGCCCTCCAAAACCCACCAGAAACCCACTGTACCCACATCTAGGTGCTCCCTTCACCCGTAAGTGCTATGGTAGTGGTGTTCAGTTGTGGGTAGTGGGTTTTGGGGGGCTCAGCACCCAAGGTAAGGGAGCTATGCAGCTGGGAGCAATTTGTGATGTCCACTGCAGTGCCCCCTAGGGTGCCCGGTTGGTGTCTTGGCATGTCAGGGGACCAGTGCATGTCACGTTTACTAAACAGGAACTGGGTTTGTGAGCCCTTGGGCCACTGCTGAGGGGCAGCAGCGGCAGGCAAAACCACCCCACACCAGAAGCAAGGCAGAACAAACGTACCGGCAAATCCAGGCAAGGTCTCTTAGGCGGGCAGCAAGAATAGTCCAGTAACAATCCAGGTCTAGGTAGGCAGAAGAAAAGTCCAATAACAATCCGGGTCTAGGCAGGCGGCAGGCAGAAGAATAGTCCAGTAGACAAGCAGAGTCAACGCCAGAATCAGGAAATCAGACTAGGCAGAAGTGCAGCACAGCACCAACAAACCAGGGACCTTATACGCAATGCAAAGGCAACCGACTGCAATCTCTAGGTGATTAATAAAGCCCATCCACTCCTGAGGTGCAGCTGCAGCAAATCTGAGTTACCATGGAGGCTGTTCCCACAGGAGATCTCTAAGGACCAAATATGGGCTTCCTTCCTGTCTTTGTTACTCCAAGATGGCTTCCTTTGATATGATCTATCCAAGATGGCTGTAACCCTTGAGATATCCAAGATGGCTACAACTCTTGAACCATCTAAGATGGCTGCCACCATTGATCCAACCCAGATGACGGCTGCCAGAGATAGGAAACTGAAACAGATCTTCCCAAAGACAGAACTACTCCAGAAAGGATAGGCAGAAGCCAGCTCAGAAGCTGACCCCCAGAAATCAGGGAGAGGCTGTGAGGGGTCACGACCACAGACGTGACAGTGCACTAGAAATGCTTGCATTTGGTCGTTTCTGAGATGGATGTCCTTGGTTTCAAAAATCGCTGAAAATCAGAAACGTCCATGTCTAGGGATGACCATCTCTAAGGACGACCACATTTCAGGATTTGGACATCTCTGACCGTATTATCGAATCGAAAGATGGACGTCCATCTTATTTCAAAAATACGGGTTTCCCCACTCCTGGATTGGGATGTTTTGCAAGGACATCCCTTTCAAAAATGCCCGTCCACATACAATAGCTTTCTGCTCTCCTACATCAAGCACAAAAATTGCAATCAAGCAAATGAGAGGAAGCCCATTGGATTCCTATGGGCTTCCTCTCATTTTCTGCACAGGAATTGCTAGCGCGGCTTTGCAAAAGTGGCTTTTAGGAATTAGCCTCTCTGTGGAATTATGACAGCACAAAGTCAGCCACTATAAAAGCACCATTGTTTTTAGTTTCAGGTTTTTTTTTAGCTGCGCTCCATGTGTGTGGATGATATTTTGCTTGAAAGAAAATATGGCCTTTCGTTATTCAAATTATTATATTTTGGCTTGGATACTGTAGGTTTAACAGAGGAATGCAGACTGCAAGCTCTGACAATCCTCAGCAGCCCTCACTGGTTCACATTTACCCAACCAAACTTGAGTTTTTGGTTTTGGCTTTAGCCAAAACCAGATGATGAGTTTCAACTGCAGTTGCAGTTTCAGCTTTGGCTGAAACAGAAAAAGCCTCCTCCTTAACAATAAGATCCCCCCCAATCAGCATCCTGAAGTACTCTTACCCACCACCCAAGTCCCCCCCATCAACACATTGAATCACTCCAGCTTAACCCCTAGCAGTACTACTTCAAGATCTTGCTAGGGGTCGGAGCCACCATTTTGACCCTGAGTTGGTGACAGGGCAGGAATGTCTGGGGATCAGTTCTGCCCTCCCCCATCCTCAGTAACTCATGAAGGGATCAGGGACTGGAGGGTGCTTCAAGATTCAGGTTGGGGGTTGGAATGTTGATCAGGGGGTATTTTTTTTTATAGCATGGATGCACTTAACCGCTCTATCCTCTAATGTATTTACCATTTGGTAACTGTCTGCCCTGTGCAGTGAATGTAGGATAAATACTGACCACACCTCAAATAGTTACTACTCAAGCTTTGCAGTTAACGTGTCTTAATTCTTACAACTATCTCGCAGTAACTGCAAAGTTTATTACACTTTAGTAAACAGGCCCCTTATTGTCAGGCACTACTTTGAAACCAGATAATTTTCAAAAACATGGAGACCTAGAAATACTGAACATGACAGCAGAAAAGGCTGTATGATTTTCTGAGTTTACCCATCCAAACCAATAGCCCAATGAAAATCCTTTCTTGCCTCTCAGAATGCCTCACTGCATTTCACATGCTTTCTTGCATTCTGATACCACCCTTGTCTCAATCATCTCTACTAGGAGGCTGTTCCATTCATCCACCCACCTTTCTGTAAAGAACTATTTCCATAATTACTCAAGTGTATCTCCTTTCACCCTCATCCTATGATCCCTCATCCTGGAACTTCCTTTCCATTGAAAAAGGCTTGACTCCTATAAAATTGAAAATAAATAAATGTCTCTATCATGTCTTCTTTTTCCCCATCTCTCCTCAAGGGTATTCATATTTAGATCTTTATCGTGCCCCAATTTGCTTTATGGAGTAGCTCAGTGGTTAGAAAATTGTGGTGCAAATCTGGGAAGACAGGACTCAGATCTTGCATCTCACACTGACACTTTTCATGACCTTGGGCAAGCCACTTCACCTTCCAACTCCTCAGGTACAACTATATTGTAAACTAGCTTGGGCAGGGAAATAACTCATATATGTGAATATGTAACTCACCTTGACCTTGGATGTGGAAAAGGCAAGTAATATATCTAGATCTTTTTTTTTTCTTTTTGGCATTGAGCACTTTAATTTGTTTTTGCTGCTTCTCAGCAGGGCACAGTGAGCTGTGTGATCCCACTGATATCATCATCACAGGATACTCATTCCTGATAAGAAATGTTGCTGGCACAGTCCACTGGCTGAGTATTGGTGGCTGGATACTGCAGTAGGTTTAGTCATATTTGACAAGCAAAAGACCGGTGATGAGAGTGAGCAGTGAGTCTTCTAGAGCTCTGGCCCTTGGAAAAGGACGTACCTCACGGATCAGTTCTATTCCCCCCTATTTATTCAGTTTGTATTTCCTGCTAGTCTGTTCATCCACAACCAAGGCTGGTCTGCAATTTTATGCACTGTATATGGGTTGTCCAACCTTGGTCCTTGAGGGCTGCAATCCAGTCGAGTTTTCAGGATTTCCCTAATGAGTATACATGAGATTTATTTGCATGCACTGCCTCCATTGTATGCTTATAGATCTCATACATATTCATTGGGGAAATTCTGAAATCCCGACCTGACAATAGCCTAGGGTGGACACCTCTATATGCTGATAATGTGCAAGTGTTGATCCTGGTATCCCAGGTGGACCTACTTTTGTGGGAGAAAAGGGTATATGTCATGTCACTGGTTCCACATTATTTGGTTGAAATTGAATATGGCTAAGACTAAGTTGTGGTTATCTGACAATGTGAGGGGGCCTTCTCCCCTTTCTAGGGAATGGAGTTAATTTGGCCCTTAATGGTTATTGGCATTATGTAGGTGAAACACCCCCTTTCCGGCGCTTCTTCGGATCCAAAGTCTGAGCGGGTAGGGAGCCTCCTCGATGGGCAGACTTCTTCGGACCCTTTCACTTCACAGTTGATGCACGGTGGCTCCATCTGGGAAAAAGAAATGGTTAGTGGGTTTGAAGACCCCCTTCTCCTCCTAGAAACTCAGCATTGGGCTTGAGCCCTCTGTGGGATGTAATCTGGCAGTTAGTTAAAAATGGCCCCCGAGAGCCCTTGGTTCCCATGGCACTTTCTAGGATTAAATCACTCCACAATCCGGTGATTTATAAGGAAAACAACTGAAACTTTTATTAACTTCTGCAACCAGTAGCTCAGGCAATTCAAACCAGTGAAAATAGGTAACAGTCCAAAATAATCTTGACTTGATTTTAGAAAAGTATTTACAAGAATGCAGATTAGGAATATATACACTTTGTACAGCATCTCTCATTGTCCATTTCTTCCAATTGACACTCCACCCCCACACAGGCTGTGTGGTTCCTATGTATGGGTTCCGGACTCGGGTGTCCCAGCTCCCATATGAGCTGGAACTCTCCTCAGTTCCTATCTCCATCTCCTGGATGTAACTCCCCTGACCCACGTTCCCAAGCTCCTGACAGTCTCTGTCAGTCTGGACTATAGGAACTGCCTGTAGGAACTGAACTTAACAATAAGAAATAAGTGAGGTGAAGTAGCCTTCTTTGAGTAGCCTTCTTTGAGTGGCACTTACAGCCCTCTTCATGGCAGACTGCTTTGGCTGTTTTGTTCATCTGCTGTCATTTAGTATATCCCTAGGAAGTATTTTCAGGGTGGTCTTGCAATCTATTGTTCAAATTTATTTGATTTAGTTATTGGGATTTATTAACCAACTTTCTGAACAGCTTACAATTCAAGCTTCTCCTACTAACCTACAAATGCACTCAATCTGCAGCCCCCCCATTACTCTCTACCCTCATCTCCCCCTATGCTCCTACCTGTAATCTCCACTCACAGGACAAATCCCTCCTCTCAATACCCTTCACCACCGCCAACTCCAGGCTCTGCTCTTTCTGCCTCGCCTCACCCTATGCTTGGAATAAACTCTCTGAGCCCATACGCCAAGCCCCCTCCCTGCCCATCTTCAAATCCTTGCTTAAAGCCCACCTCTTCAATGTCGCTTTCGGCACCTAACCATTGGACCTCTATCCAGGAAATCCAGGTTGCCCCAATTTGATTGACTGCATTTTTGTCCTTTAGATTGTAAGTTCCTTTGAGCAGGGACTGTCCTTCTTTGTTAAATTGTACAGCACTGCGTAACCCTAGCAGCGCTTTAGAAATGTTAAATAGTAGTAGTAGTAGTAGACTATGACTTGTCTCCTTTTCCCAACTCCACAGGTTGTCAGTTCTTAATCAGGGACTCCCCTTTACTCCACCCTGGTCTCCAGCAGGGGAATTCTGGACAGCCGAAAGACCATGTGTAAGCACATGGTAATCCTTTTATCATTTCTAACTCCTCCCAACGTGTCCCTTTCCTGCACCATCTTGCTACATTTTATTTCCTAACCTGTCCCCTAAGGCTGGGCTTACTTCCTACCCAGGGAGCTTCAAGATACTCCCCCCCCCCTCCAGTGACCTTCTACAAGGGCTCTATCCTCTCAGTAACCCCATACAAAAGGGGGGTTAGATAGAGATCTGGGTAGATTCAGGTTTGCAGTTGAGGGATAATATCTTGAGGGTTGTGTGGGGTCCTTTTTGGTTCTGCAAAGATAGGACTGCTATTTATATGGTCCTATCTGCCCAGGTAGTTATGCGGGCACCAACTCTGAATATTACCAGTGTCCGCATAACTCCTGTCTGCACCAGGAGTCCACCCCTGACTGTCCTGGCACTACCCAGACAGTGTTGTGGCAGTCAGAGAGGATGTTCAATGGCACTGCTGAGTTAAGTGGTGCTGACTATCCCTTCTCAACCCGCTCAGTGCTCGGTAACATCAGTTTGAATATCTGACCCAGTGTATAAAGAAGCAGATGGTGATCAGCAATATCAAAAGAATCAAGAGCAGTGGCGTAGCCACGGGCGGGCAGGGGCCCACCCAGTTTCAATTTAGGCCCACCCAGTGGCAGCGTGCATCATTAGTGTAGCTGGCAGGGATCACCAGCTAAAGAGTCCTCTCTGGAGCCTCCCTGAGCTGTCTTAACCACTGGGCAGTTGGCAGCATGCTTCTAGCTGCTGACATTGAGAGCCCCCACCCGGTGCATGCGCAGGTCACGGTCAGCCAAGGTATTAATTTTCCTCAATGTGTTGGTAGTGATTGGATGGGAGTGTGGAGAAGGGTGATTATATGTGAAAGTAATCAGGTTATGATCAGAGAGGGGAAGAACTGAGGTGAAGTTTGAGAGTGATGAATTTATATTTATTTATTGGTATGAAAAAGGAACTCTCCTAAGCAGGGTCTGTTTGATTTCCCGAGCAGATTGCCTTGTGGCTACCTTGGTTTCTCAGTGTCTCTTTCTGAACACTATTCTGACCCCTGAGGCAGGCTTCTGTGACACTGAAACATGGACCGTGTCGGGCCAAGCAGCAAATAAACCATCTTTTAAAGCACCATCTTCTGTGTTGGATTGTCCTTTAGCCAGCCTCTACTCCTTTGCATAAGTCCAAATTAGGACACTTTGCCAAAAATGTCTCAGAATAAATGTCTAGCCCACAGCCATGATCGAGCCTCAAAAATGTCTAAATTTCAGGTTCGATTATGGCTGTGAGCTAGATGCTTTCAGGCTGAACACATCCATCTGTACGTACCAATTAAAAAAAAAATGTCCTAGGAAAAAACATAGAAAAACAAGTCATAGGTACGTCTGTCTGGCAGCATTCCCAGTGAACTGGCCATACAGACATCCCAGCAGTGCAGAGGAGCAGCCTAGAGGTCAGTGAAGTAGACTTCACACAAAGGGACCCAGGTACACATCCCATCTAAACCATTCATATTGTATGGTGAGCCCTCCAGGAACAGAGAAAACCTACTTTATTTAAAGGTCCTCCAAAACACAATAGCCCTTAGGCTTGCAGGTCACTTATATATTTACATACAGGACATATTTCTATGTTCCAGGAGGGCTCATATATTTGTTCTGAAAAGAAAGAGTTAAAGTGAGAATTGATCTGGGGTCCTGTTGTTCACTCTCCACTGCACAGCCCACTAGGCTACTTCTCCTGCTTGCTTGCTGTTTTCTTAAGAATGGCCATAATATCTGGAGCTGTCATACAGCCTGGTATCTACTGTTACTGTCACATCTTTGGGGGGTGGGAGGGGGTCAGTGACCATTAAAGAGGTGGGGGTCATGCCTTTATCCATAGGCGTAGTTTGACTGTTTCATTTGGGGGGGCAAAAAATGGGCGGAGCATATTAGCATATCATTTGCATATATACATATGCAAATGAATATGCTAATATGGAGGAAGGAAATGAAATTTACAGGCAAAATATCACAGATGCACATTTCAAAAAGCTGACACATTTCAATTAATAAATTATGAATAAAATAAACTTTATTTACCTTTGTTGTCTGATCATGTAGTTTTTCTATTCGCTTTGATCCCAGTGTCTTCTGTTTTATGCAGTGTCTTCTTTCCAGTAGGCTTCCCTCTGCTCCCCACCCTCCCAGTCCCATCCATCTCTTGCTCCTTCCCTCTGCTCCCCACCCCTCCCAGTCCCATCCATCTTCTGTTCCTTCCCTCTGCTCACCATCCCTCCGTCCCATCCATCTTCTGCTCCTTCCCTCTGCTGTGCCTGACCTCTCCCAATCCCATCCATCTCCTGGTCCATCCCTCTGCTCCCCACCCCTCGCAGTCCCATCCATCTCTTGCTCCTTCCCTCTGCTCCCCACCCCTCCCAGTCCCAACCATCTCTTGCTCCTTCCCGCTGCTCCCCACCCCTCCCAGTCCCATCCATCTTCTGTTCCTTCCCTCTGCTCACCATCCCTCCGTCCCATCCATCTCTTGCTCCTTCCCTCTGCTGTGCCTGACCTCTCCAAATCCCATCCATCTCCTGGTCCATCCCTCTGCTCCCCACCCCTCCCAGTCCCATCCATCTTCTGTTCCTTCCCTCTGCTCACCTCCTTTCCCAGTCCAATCCAATTCCTGGTCCTTCCCTCTGCTCCCCACCCACCCCTCCCAGTCCCATCCATCTCTTGCTCCTTCCCTCTGCTCCCCACCCCTCCCAGTCCCATCCATCTCCTGCTCCTTCCCTCTGCTCCCCACCCACCCCTCCCAGTCCCATCTATCTCCTGCTCCTTCCCTCTGCTCACCTCCTTTCCCAGTCCAATCCAATTCCTGGTCCTTCCCTCTGCTCCCCACCCACCCCTCCCAGTCCCATCCATCTCTTGCTCCTTCCCTCTGCTTCCCACCCCTCCCAGTCCCATCCATCTCCTGCTCCTTCCCTCTGCTCCCCACCCACCCCTCCCAGTCCCATCCATCTCCTGCTCCTTCCCTCTGCTTCCCACCCTCCCAGTCCCATCCATCTCCTGCTCCTTCCCTCTGCTCACCACCCCTCCCAGTCCCATCCATCTCTTGCTCCTTCCCTCTGCTCCCCACCCCTCCCAGTCCCATCCATCTCCTGCTCCTTCCCTCTGCTCCCCACCCACCCCTCCCAGTCCCATCCATCTCCTGCTCCTTCCCTCTGCTCACCTCCTTTCCCAGTCCAATCCAATTCCTGGTCCTTCCCTCTGCTCCCCACCCACCCCTCCCAGTCCCATCCATCTCTTGCTCCTTCCCTCTGCTTCCCACCCCTCCCAGTCCCATCCATCTCCTGCTCCTTCCCTCTGCTCCCCACCCACCCCTCCCAGTCCCATCCATCTCCTGCTCCTTCCCTCTGCTTCCCACCCTCCCAGTCCCATCCATCTCCTGCTCCTTCCCTCTGCTCACCACCCCTCCCAGTCCCATCCATCTCTTGCTCCTTCCCTCTGCTTCCCACCCCTCCCAGTCCCATCCATCTCCTGCTCCTTCCCTCTGACCTCCTTTCCCAGTCCAGTCCAATCCAATTCCTGGTCCTTCCCTCTGCTCCCCACCCACCCCTCCCAGTCCCATCCATCTCTTACTCCTTCCCTCTGCTCTCCACCCTCCCAGTCCCATTCATCTTCCCTCTGCTGCCCCTCCCCCCCCGCGAGGTCCAGGATCGTGACTCCGTTTACCCCCTCTCTTCCTCCCTCCGTCCGTGCAGGCAGCAGTCTTCTTCAACCTTTCTGTGCTCCTGGCAGCGGTAGCGACGTATACACGCTGCCTTCGGTCTGCCCCGGAAGCCTTCTCTTCAAGTTCCTGTTCCCACCTATGCGGGAACAGGAACTTGAAGAGAAGGCTTCGGGGCAGAGCTGAAGGCAGCGTGTACGTCGCTACCGCTGCCAGGAACAAGAAAGACTTAGAGAAGATTGGTGCTGCCTGCGCCGGAGGGTAGGAAGAGAGGGGGTAGATAGACACGCTCGTCTCCGTCCGCTTCGCTGCTTTCCTGCCCTCTCTGTCTGCGTCCCGCCCGAAAGGAAATGACATCAGAGGAAGGCGGGACGCAGACAGAGAGGGCAGGGAAGCAGCGAAGCGGACGGAGACGAGTGCGTGCCTGCTTGTTTTTTTTTTTTTTTTCATTCTAGCGCCAGTCCACGTCCTCGTTGTTTGGGGGGGCATTGCCCCCCCTCGCCCCCCCCAGTCTACGCCTATGCCTTTATCCCTCCAGTGGTCAACTGATCAGTTAAGGCACCTTTTCAGACTTAGTCATGACGGAAACAGGTCTTGATAAAAAAATGTAGGTTTTTTTTTGCTGTGAACATTTTTTTCTGTTCCATTATTGCAGAAAAACGTCCAGATTGTAAGGCCACCCGAGTCCTGCCTAAAACACGCTTCCAACGTGCCCCTTACTATTTGGACACACTCAGTGAAAAATGTCTCAATTTTGCCTTTATGAAAATCACAATTTAGACGTTTTGTTGGGAAAAACATCCATCTGCTGCTTTGGGCCACTATTGAGACATTTTTCTCTTTTGAAAATGAGTGCCATGGCTTGAGTATCCTATTACTGTTAGATGTACAATAGTGGAACCTTAAAATGTATGTCCCGCCCCCCCCCCCCCCCTTCCCATTGAGAAAGAGCCCACATTGTTACTAGGATTGGCAAAAGGAGGGATACATTTGCTTAGTCGATAAAAATGTGTAACCGTGAACAAGGCTTTATTGACATTGAGCAATACTAGGGAGATGAAGAATCAGCTTAGTCTTTGGTTACATCTGTCCTTGTAAGTTATATTTATATGTCGTTTAATTTGTATTTCCTATCCATCTGCTTGTATTTCAGTAAATATGCAAAGTCAGGCACTCTGCTATTGTAACAACTAATCTTATGAGGCTGATGTTTTATGATATATTACATATGTAATTGTATACTACATTTCCTTGGCTCTGACTATCCACCAGCCATTAGTTCCTTAAATTAAAACTCCATTTTACAGCAGGCAGAAGCTGGTGATCTGACTCTGAGCAGCCAAGAGAGGAGAAAAGGAACACTCTGGTTTTAGACAGCTCTGCTCCATCTTCTTTCAGGCACGTTTAGGGTGATCCTGTAAGTGGGTTCCTCCATTTATGCACCCGATGCTGCATGGTGAGAGCCTATACTATAATGGCATAACCTGGTATCAGTTTGGGCTTGCCGCCTGCCAGTCCAGATAATCCCCACCCCCAGCACACACCATTTCTGGTGCTACAGGATTTTTTCCGTTCTGTAGTGCCAGACTGTAACTGGTGGTAATCGCTGCCCAGATACTGCTGGGTTAGCATGGGAGTCCTTACGACCATCTCAATGGATGAGGGTAAGGGCTCCCCACCGAAATGAGCATGTAGTAAATGGTTCACTTACAGCATGGCCATTTCTTTTTGCCAAAAATGGACAGCCTTTTACCCACTGTGGTAAAAGGGGGCCTCTGCGCCAGGGGTGTAGTCAGACCTGGGCGGGAGGGGGGTCCAGAGCCCAAGGTGGGGGGTACAGTTTAGCCCGCCTCCCCCAGCTGCTGACCCCCCTGACGCCGACCCCCCTCCCCCACCTGCCACTTTTGACCTCCCCTCCCGCCGCCAACCCTCCCCCGTTGCTGCCACCACCAGGTACCTTTGCTGGAAGCTGCCACAAGGTACCTTTGCAGGACGTTAGGAGTCAGGACTCAGAGAAACAGATCAGCGAAGGTGCCGGAGACCGGCGCTGAAGAAGACTTCAGCTGGAGGGGGTTGGGGACCCCCGCCAGCATAAGTACCTGGCGGCGGCGGCGGGAGGGGGGATCGAAAGTGGCAGGGGAGGGTCAGCGGTGGGGGGGGGGGTCAAAACTAGAGGGGGCCAGGGCTAAATCTGTGGGGGTCCATGCCCCCTTGGCCCCACCTAGCTAGGCCCCTGCTCAGTGCACATCAAAAACACATGCTGATGCTAGCGCAGGCCCCATTTTAACACAGCTTAGTAAAAGGACCCCTTAGCGTTTCAGGTCCTACCCTGTGAAATTCCCTCCCTTCCCTCCCCCCCCCCCCCCCCCCCCCCCAGTTTTTACTTTAGACTGAAGTCATAGATTACTCAATTCAAATCTTCCCATAAGGCTTTCTATTCTTCTGCTGCCTTTCCTTCTTTACTAAGCTAGGCCTCAGCCTTCTGTACTTAGGTGAGTGGCACATCGTCTCTCCCTTATTGTTCATTCCTCCCCTGAATTTTCCCTTCTGTGAAATTGAATCCTTTCCTTTTCCTTTTTTTCCTTCTGTTCCTTGTCTTTCTCATTGGTTTTGTTCTTGTCACCCTC
Source organism: Microcaecilia unicolor (assembly GCF_901765095.1). Lineage (NCBI taxonomy): Eukaryota > Metazoa > Chordata > Amphibia > Gymnophiona > Siphonopidae > Microcaecilia > Microcaecilia unicolor. Next base: position 49,024,605 of record NC_044037.1, read on the forward strand.
CATTTTAAAATTTTTTTCAAATATTTTGTCATAAACCACTTAGATTTATTCTATATATAGATGGTATATCAACTAAAAATTGACCTTGACCATAGACCTGGTGTAAATGCAGTTGAGTAAATCTGGTAGGGACTCACATAACTTACAGTATTCTGTAAATTATCCACCTGATTCTATAAAAGTCACCAAAAATTGGGTGCACAATTTTAGGTGCAGCCCTGATTTGCACGTGCAATTTAACAGAATATCAAGCCAATTGGTGCCAATAATTGGCTATTTAACAAGCAATTATTGGCACTAATTAGATTTAATAGGATAAATTTAGATGCAGGACCTAAAATTTACGCATGACCTGAAAAAGGGGGCGCAGAAATGAGAGGGTCGTGGGTGTTTCAGGGCAGATAGGGAGTGTGGTTTTGAGTTACTTATTTATTTGTGACATTCATATCCCACATTATCCCAAACAAGTTTGAGTTCAATGTGGTTTACAATAAACAGTATAGGATACGTAACAAAGAATACTGCATAAGAAAGTAATTTGTTATAAGAATCCAATTTTACAATACTGTATCATAAACAAACACTCATTTAACATACATTCACAACCATATTGGCACCAGTGGCGTAGCTAGGTGGGGTGCAGGGGGAGTGGTCGTATGCGTGTATAGAATACTGGTGCTCCATGCATAATTTTAAGTGTGGGCATTTGCACCATGTTTTTGTTAGTGCAAATGGCGGCGTCTAAATTATGCATGATCTCTTCACTTATGCATTAATTCTACAAACTGCGCCAAACTTTAGGTGTGGCTTATAGAATACTGCTAAAGCGCTTTTTCAGCAATGATTTTTTTTCAGTGCTATTTATAGAATCTAGCCCTATCTGCCAGATTTTATATATCGCACCTAGAGTTCTGCACTGAAATCTAAGTGTATTCCATGATAACGCATATAATTTAATTGGCTTAAGAAGCTAATTAGCATCGATAACAGTACCTAATAAGCAATAATACACACTAATTGGCAATAATTAGAATTTACATGCACATCTCGCTCAACATATTCTGTAATGAACTGTGTCTAAATCCTAAAGCATGCAATTCAAAAGAGGTGTGATCATGGGTGGGGAAATAAGCGTTTTGTGGGTATTCCAAAATGTATGCATGTTGTTACAGAATATAGCCCAGTGAGCGTAAATCTATGCACAGGGATTTACGCCATGTGTTCATTGGTGTAAATGGAGGCACATAGTTTTAGGCGTTGGGATATCAACTAAGATTATTCTATATACCGTGACTAAATCTTATAGAATATGCTTAGGCAGAAATGTTTTCCGCGTGGATTTTTTAAGCGCCATATATAGAATCTGGCCCTACGTGTAACTGGGAGCTTCGCCCAAGTCCTGCTCATAAATATGCCTCCTTGCATTTACATTCTATGCCACTCATGTGCACCCTTACAGAATAACACCTAAGCACTCTGCTGGCACTTTTACAGGTAAGTGAACAAACACATAAGTGCTAGTATTCCATACATTCTCCTATGCATGGGTTTCATAAATGTGAGCACCTACATATAGAATCACCTTTCACATGCCTTTCTGATTGGCTTAGGGAGAACTAGGCAAATCATTCCTTCCTCCTCCCACCCCTTTGTCCAAGAAAATAGAGATGCCTCAAGATTAAACTCCCTCTATCCATCTCTCACTTGTACTTACTTTTACAGAATGAAAATCCAGGCATGCACTGCCCAGCTGCTGCAAAATCTTTTTAATGGCTACTCTGAGATGTGTAAAAAAAAAAAGGCCAAACAGAAGGTATCCGCTACAAAAGTCCAAATGAAGCCCAAGAAGTAGAGGATAACACAAGCACTTCCAACGTGGATTATGGCCAAAAGTGTTCTTTATTAGCCTAATAAAGAATGCTTTTGACCATACTTCCCGTTGGAAGCTCTTGTATTATCCTCTGTTAATCTGAGATGTGACAATCTAAGGGAGTAGCTGTAGAGAAGGAGTGGCACCTGTTTACACAAGCTTGGGCAGATGAACTCTGCTCCCTTTGTCGACAGTTGCTGTGAACGATAACTTCAATGGAGAATTTGCACTCTTCTGACCCTGAATTACTAAAGATATGACACTTTTGTAAGCTATATCAGGCAGCTGCATAAAGGCTGACTATACTTTAAGGAAAACTTCTCTGGTAGAAGAGGGCCTCATGTAAAGACGAAAATGGGAGACTGAAGGAAAGATCATCAAACACTTAGGAGCAGGAGAAATAGTGAAGCACTTCACAATCCCTGCAAGAAGAAGTGGCAAAGTAGTATACATGGTTATTGACAATTAAAATTCTTTCTGGCTGATATTCAGCACTATTTAGCCATTTTGATCTAGACTTGTTTTTCTAATGAATAAGACAAAAAAAGATGCCCTAAATGACCACTGGAGGGAATTAGGGGTGACCCCTCCCACCCCCTAAAGATGTAAATAAAATTAGTGCTTACCAGCCTCCATGACAGCTTCAAATTTTATAGCCAATTCTATTAGAGCTGTAAGAAGGTCCCTGGAGTAGTGTAGTGGTTGGTGCAGTGGACTGTAGAGAAGGGGACCCAGGCCCATATCTCGCTCTACCTGTCATACTTGTGGTGAAAAGTGTGAGCCCTCCAAAACTGACCAAAAACCTACTGTACCCACATATAGGTGACCCCTTCACCCATAAGGGCTATTGTAGTGGTGTACAGTTGGGGGCGATGAGTTTTGGATGGGTTTTGGAGGGCTCAGCAGACAAGATAAGGGGGTAAGGGTGAGATGTGTACCTGGGAGCTTTTATATGAAGCCAACAGCAGTGCCCCCTAAGGTGCCCAATTGCTCTCCTGGGATGTCTGTGTGGCCAGTCTACTAAGATTGCTGGCTCCTCCTATCCCAATGACTTGATTTTGTGTTTTTTGCATAGAGCACAAAACCATCTAGCATGTGGCCATTTTTGAAAAAAAATAGAATAGATGTTTTACAATTTCAAAAAAATGGCTATATTTCCTATTTGGATTTGTGACGTTTAGCAGAAAATGTCCAAAGTCCGACAGATGTCATATTGAAAATGCCCCTCTTTATTTCTCAGTGCATCACTTCATCCTTCTGTTTCCTTATTAAATCTTGTCTTAGGATTTGCTAGACTAGTCCAACTTTCTTGTTCTCCTCCTGTACATTTGCTGTTTGGAATCTCTCTCACCAGTTCTCACTTATCATATACCCAGTGGCGTAGGAAGGGGGGGGGGGCGAGGGTGCGGTCCGCCCCGGGTGCACGCCGCTGGGGGGTGTTGGCTCCATGCTGGTGCACTGCCCTCTCTGCCCCGGAACAGGTTACTTCCTGTTCCGGGACAGAGAGAGCAGTGAATCAGCGCGGAGCCAACACACCCCAGCAACGTGCAGTCGGGGCAGATCGGCCCTCCCGCCCGTCCCTCGCCGCAGGTATGCGCTCTGGGGGGGGGGGGTGCGCCGTGCTGCACCCGGGGGGGGGGGGGGGGTGCGCAGTAGCGACCCGCCCCGGGTGTCAGCTCCCCTTGCTACGGCTCTGCATATACCTTCCTCTTCTTCACATCTCTTTGTTCTTTCTCCTATGAAATCCTTTTTGCTAAGTTGGGTCGTTTTAAGACCACAGTAACTCAAAACAACACATAGGATATTATCATGGTGAGATAGTTGACTGGAATAATTATTATAGCAATTCTCTTTGCTAGCCCACACATTCTTGGTACCCTGGTAATTAAATTGTTTTCTCACTTTCTCAGCACATCCATCCCTTCAGCTAGATACTAAAAATAAAATAGATTTTGAAATGCTGATTGGAAAGAAATAGGCAGTGCCTAGGAACATTTAAATAGATGCAACATTTTAGAACATTCTCAGTTAATATGTTTGCATTCCTTATAGCCTTTCTGCCTATATTGAATATTAATAATATTTTATAACTGAATTCTCCACTGCCCCAGTAAAATCATTACTTCATTATTTTCTGTACGGAAAACACTGTAGAAACACGAAAAAAAATGGTTTTAATAGGAATCTAGATTTTATTTGCATGGTACATTAAAGCTGTCCCTTTGGAAATGTTTGATTGTTCTCTCATATGTCAAGCTATGTCACATATTATTGTTTTCAGTTCTGCAAATATTATTTTTGCTAGTGTTTCTTTTCTTTACACTGGTGAGATCTATTGATCTGGCAGGAAAGATGGATTATAAAATAGCATTCTTCTTGAACACAGAAATCTCTCCCCCCCCCCCCCCCCCCCCCCCCCCCACTTCCCTGTCTGCTGAATCTAGCCTTCTCTGATGCAACTTCCTTTAACCAGGATCTGGTAGAAGGAAGGCCACATCTGAAACCAGCATTTCTACATGCTGCTGCTGCAGAGTTGGAGGAATGCAATTTGGGGGGGGGGGGGGGAGAGGGGAGAGAAGCCAGACTGATGGGGGTGGGAAGGTACTCAGGAGAGATGCCAGACATGCAGGAGGAGAAGGAGAGATGTCAGACCTGGGAGAGGGAGAGGTGCCAGACCCCTGGATGAGGGAGGGGGGAGAGATGTCAGAACTATGGGGGAGGGAGAGAGCAGAGGGAGACAGATACCAGAATGTGATAGGAGGGTGAAGAAAGGGAAAGAGATGCTGGACCTTGGAAGTGGGGGGGAAGTGGAGGGAATATATATATATATATATATATATATATATATATATATATATATATATATATATATATATAAGAGAGAGAGAGAGAATAGGGAGAATCGGGAAGAGAGATGCTGGACCCACGGGTAGGTGGAGCAGAGAGGAAAGAAAAGAAAAGAAAAAGAGACCAGTCAGACTGGGGGAGCACAGGAGAGATCAGTAATTAGTGAGATGGGGAACATGTGCTTTGAAATGTTTTATTTAGAAGTTTTCAAATTAGACATATTCAGTGATGTTATCCATTTAAGCAGAGCCTCAAGTAAATGTTGGAACATCCAAGTTAGATGTTTGACTTATACCTACTTTGTGTGTGGACCAGCTAGATGTATAATTTAACCATAACTACAATGCATACATATAGCAGCTGAACATAGCTACTTACACACACACAACTTGCGTGAACAATTTTACACTTAGAGTGTAAAATTGTTTGCAAGTTATAGAATAATAGTAGTTGCACGCATAACATAGATTAATTAGCTGCTAATTGGCACTAATTAGCAGTTACACACATAACTGCCATTAGTCAGTATTCTATAATTTGCATGCAGAAAATTCGGAGCATGCAACTGCTATTATAAAGAACAAAATTACAGAGCATATTCAAAAGCATGGCTTAATGAGACATGGAGGGGCATAATCAAACGGGGCCGGCCATCTATAAGGGCGCCCATCTCTAGTGATGGCCCCGTCAAGCGGCGTACCCGACTGTATTATCAAAACAAGATGGCCGGCCATCTTTCGTTTCGATAATACGGTCAGGGCCAGCCAGATCTCAACATCTGGGCCGCTCTTAGAGATGGCCGGCGTTAGAGATGGCCGACATTGGTTTTCGCCGATAATGGAAATGGCGGCCATCTCAAACCCGGCCAAATCCAAGTCATTTGGTCGTGGGAGGGGCCAGCATTTGTAGTGCACTGGTCCCCCTCACATGCCAGGACACCAACCGGGCACCCTAGGGGGCACTGCAGTGGACATCACAAATTGCTCCCAGCTGCATAGCTCCCTTACCTTGGGTGCTGAGCCCCCCAAATCCCCCCCGGGTGAAAATGTCCAAGTGTTCGTCAGGGACGTTCTTGCTTTTTTCGATTATGGGTCAAAGACGTCCAAGGAGCAAACACTAACCTGATTTTGGACGTCTCTAACTGAAGTCTGTCGCACGGACGTCCAAATTTCAAGGGGGCATGTCAGAGGCGTAGTGAAGGCAGGACTTGGGCATGCCTGTCCCACCTTCACTATGCCTCCATGTCCCCTCGAAATTTGGACGCCCTTGTGACAGACTTCAGTTAGAGACGTGCAAAATCAGGTTTCGATTATACCAATTTGGACGTCTCTGGGAGATGGACGTCCATGTTCCGATTTATGTCGAAAGATGGACGTCCATCTCTTTCGAAAATGAGCCTGCATGTAATTCCCACTCTGCATAACTGAACCATTGTCAGCTTGCAATAATGTTGTTAATTCTGGTTCTCTCTCTGATGTAAACTGCCTTGTTGAATAAATTGGATGTCTTGTTCTCTTTGGAATGTCCAGCGTGGTTCTTGATTGAATCTAATTTAGTATATCCTATTTCTCTAAAATGAATTCATTACGTTCCTACTTCTAATATTCCTCATCTAGCTGATGACGTCTACTCTACCATTCAAGCTATTCATATTTTAGACTCTTTCTAATAATAGATGACACTCACTTGATGCTCCTATATAGTATAATTCCAAAATATTTATCAATAAGAAATCCATGTTTTGGCCATCTTGGGTGGCATTCAAAATATTCATCATATTTTTGACATTAATGCTTTCTTATCCTTTTCACAACTCATGGAAAGATATACCATTTACCCACTACTGAGGGTTTTTTAGATGGTATCAACTAAAACATTGCTTATAGACTGAATTTCATTCACTTTTCTCTTGGTCCAAAGGCTCAGAACTTATTCAATTATTTTCTATAGGGGTTATTCAAGGTCATACCACCTCCTTATTTTTCAAAATTCTCCGTTCTAAGAAATTTGTTCTCACACACCATATCAAATCATTATGGTCTACTGAATCAGATTGAAATGGTGATGAGAATGATTGGGTTCATTTCTTCATTTTTGTACTGCGTCCTACAGCTTCTACCAGTCTCATGCAATCTCTCTATTTCCTTTTTCATAAAGCTATTTGGACACCTAGAAAATTACACAGGGCATTTTTAGATTCTACCAATAAATGCTGGTATTGTAATTCTCACCTAGGAAACTTACTACATATGCTGTTTTCATGCTCATGTATCCAACCTTTGTGGTTAAATGTATGAGATATAATCAAAGCCATTCTTCCCATCACAGCACCTATTATTTTATATCATTTTTTTTAGCAATTCATGGAAATCTAGATAAATGGCAATCTAAACTACTTGATACATTATTAGATATTACTATCCAAACAATCTTAACAGAATTGGAAATCTTCCTCTCATTTGAATATCAACTTTGGTGGCCCATTGTTCTTGATATATAAATTTGAATGTAAAGATTCAGAATTCACTAACAGACATAAAAATATGGAAAAAATTTGGTCACTAGCCACTTACGCTGAATCATGATTTTCTATTATTATAACTGTATTGTTGCACTAATGGGTAAATTATCTTATGTATGTTGTTTCTACCCTCTGCTTTGCTTTTTCTGATTATAATTGTCCTACTATATTTTTGAAATGCTGCTTGGACGACAAGTGTTTGTATTTTTTTTTTATAGTTTTTATAGTTTTTTATCTTTAGTTTTTATAGTTGTATTATTATTATTTTATTATTTACTTATAGAATGTATATCCCGCTTAAACCTAAGCGGCTAACAGCATAACATATATAATAAAATCAATAGACACAACAACAAACACTACATTATCTATACAACCCCCCCCCCCCCCCCTACACAGAGCAACTAATAGCTACCGGTCTCCAGCTGCATCACATGGAAAAAGCCTGAACAAAAAGTAAATATGGTTTCAAGAACTTCTTGAATTGTCTTGCGTTCTCACAAAGGCATAAATAGCCAGGCAAAGCATTCTATAGAATTGGATTTACAACTGAAAACGCTATAGCCCTCATGAGAGTATAATCTGCTGGATTCTATATAGCACGTCTAGAGATCTGTGTGGAAATCCAGGCAAATTCTATAACAACATGCGTAACATAAATGGCTTAACAAGCTAATCAGTGTTGATAACAGGTCTTAATGAGCAATAATGAGCACTAATTGGTAATAATTTGAATTTTCACACACAACTCACTAAGAGTATTCTATAATGAACTGTCTAAATTCTAATGCATGCAGTTCAAAAGGGGCATGACTATGGGTGTGGAAATGGGCATTTCTTTCATGGGCGTTCCAAAATTTACACTTTGTAGTTATAGAATATGGCCCAGTGCACGTAAATCTACGCGCGCAGGGCCTTACACCATGTTTTCATTGGTGTAAATGGACACATGTAGTTTTAGGCGCTGGGATATCAACTAAGCGAGTTCTATATACAGCACCTAAATCCAGACGCCGCTTATTAAATATGCTTAGGTGAAAATTGTTTACCACACAGATTTTTTAGGCACCATATATAGAATCTGGCCCAGTGTATGGTTACTAACAAATCAGTTGCTAACTTCTTCACCAAATCCGACTTCAAATCCCTAACACTAATGAGCAAATTGCCATGCATTACCAATTAGTGCGGGTTTAGTGCAGGAGCCCTTACCGCCTAGTAAATAGGAAATTAGTGAGTGGCCATTAATGGCAAAAAATTGATTGTGTCCATTTTACCACCACACTAAAAGAGACTTCAGTGCATGGGAAATCCACGTACTAAAATAGTGCTGGCCACTTTTTAGCACAGATTAGTAAAAGGTCCCCTAAATCAACTATTTCTATGCAACCGAACATATAGTTAAACCGGAGACCTGAAAATGTATGCAAAATGCTCAAATGTGTACATCCTAGTATTTCCAAATACTCTAAACCCCCGACCAATGCAGAAATCCAATTAACAGTTCCAAGTAGGGGAAATGTTCCATCTGAAATGATATTTTGGTTATCACAAAGGAATTGTATTAATTTTAGAACTGTCAGCACTGTTAAACAAACCGCCCCATGGAGCGTTCACTGCAGTCTGTCTCACATAAGAAAACTGCTAATCCTTCCTATATTTACCACAATATTTTAACTTTTTGTTTCCTGTGGTGGTCACAGCATTTCAGCATACATCAGAGGAGTTTATAAGTGCCTGCAAACTGCATAGTGCAGTGCCTCTACTCTCTGAGACTTGAAAATAGTGGACATTATATACATTATTTATTTCTTTGGTATACTTGATATACTGTTTGATTGATCCTTAATAACAGGCGACTAAGTGGTTTACCCAATAAAAATACAGGCCAGATCTGATGCCAAAAAGGGCTGGGGGGAGAGAGGGAAAGGCAAGAAGAACATTAAAACAAAGATTGGCACAATGATATAAAGGAAAGAGCAGTTAGGGACTTAGAAAAAAAATACTGACTGAAAGTAACAGTGAGCAACACAACCACTGTATAATTTTGAATGTAAGTTGTATGAATTTTCAGTAGAACAGGCAGCTTAACATCAGTGTTGTATAGTAACTAACTAAACGTAACTAGTTACTATGCTTAAGTACAAGTTTTGTCACTTTTACTTGTAAAGAAGTACAGGACACATTTGTTACTTTTACTTTTACTAAAGTAAAAATTATCAGTTTTTACTACTTTTACCTAGTTATCACTGATACTTGAAGTTAAAAGTAAAAAAGTTAAAGTGGAAGAGAGACCTAAATGATGATTTCTCATTAAACCAAATGAAACAGCAAAACCTGGAACAGGATTTTGCTATTGCAAACCTCATCATGCTAACAGTGGATCATCTAATCTTAAACCACTAACATTAACCATCCCTCTATCCTTCCCCCATTTCTCCATCCTATCATTCGCTACACAACTTGTTATCTCTACTACACTTTCCAAAGTTCCATAGAAACCTATGGAACTTTGGAAGGCTAAGTGCTTTGAAAATATGCCTCTTTGTTTCCATACATTGTATTACAAACTATCATTCTCAACACAACTTGTTATCTCTATCATACTTTGTATCTATACACTGTTACATATTTTGTAACCATACTTTGTGCTATATACTATGTAACCATACATTGTGTTATCTCTGTAATACCTTGTATCCATGCTTTTGTAAGCCGCACTGAACCTGCTATTGAGCGGGGTATAAATGCTACAAATAAATAAATAATAAAAATAAAATTTGCAGTTCAGGGAATACAGCCTGTGAGAACAGCGGAGTTGCCTGTTTTTGTCAAATTGGTTACTAGTTTTTATCCAAACAGAACAGTGATGAGTTGGATCACTTTGAAGCAGAGATGAAGTTGAAGCTGGGTGCAATTCTTGATGAACAGATATATGTCTCTACCAAAACATATTGCTGGACATCCCATGGGAAATTTTGCACTGGGGTGACTGTCCACTGGATTTATAGAGCCTTTAGAGAGGAACTCTGCTTGTCTGGCCTTAAGACTGAAGGGTCCACACACATTTGACATTCTTGCACCAGTTCTTGAAGATATTCAGAATTTGCCATCAGATGAAAAATTGCTAGAACAAAGAATGATTCCAACTGTGTGAAAGCCTTCTCTGTAATTGGACAGCATGACAATGATAACAAAGATAAAGATACAAGTGATAAATTAGCTCTCCTTCTAAAGCAGATGATGATGATAAAACATTCTTTGTTATAAGGAAGTCAAGTGATTCAGACAGAGATTCCCTTGATCAATACCTGCTGACCCAGTCAAAATGCTTCAGTAATATTTCAGCCTGGCCTGAAGTGAAGGAACTTTTTATCAGACTGAACAATCCACTTCCTGCTAGTGCAGCTGTGAAACACCTTTTTAGCTGTGCTGGCTTAATAATAACTCATAAGCACACTCATACGAGTGACAGTCATTTTCAAAATTTAATTTTACTAAAAATATTGTTGATTGAATTGTAGAGCAATAAAGTTGTTTGGATAAAAATGTTAACAATAGTTGCATTCATTGTAGTTGCAGTACTTTTACTCAAAAAGTATTATATTAGGCAATAACTTTTTTACTTTCACTGAAGTAAATTTTTTAATGTGGTCTTCACTGTACTTTTTCTTAAGTATTAAAATATACATTTATTTTTACTTTTACTTAAGTACTTTGACCTTGTATTTTGAACAACACTGCTTAATGCAGCATAGCAGTGGCAAAATTATCCTTTTTTGCTACCCCCATATCCCTTCCTTTCCATCTTCCTACACCTACTTCCCAATGCTCAATTCCTTCTGCTCCCAATTTCTCCCATGATTAATTTACTTCCGTTAACCCCATTAATTTCACATTTACTACAAACTGTATATTCTTCTTACAACTTTGTAATTCTTTATATTGTTACTATGTAAGCCGCATTGAGCCTGCCATGTGTGGGAAAGCGCGGGGTGCAAATGTGATAAATAAATAAATAAATAAAATGACAGCACAGATGCTGTTGCTGAGTTGTCATCGTAGGAAGCTGACCTCTCCCCCATTACAGTGTGATGCAGGGTGAACTTCCTTGTTAGACAGGTAACCTGCCTGTTTCCAGCTTGCCACACTGCACAGAGCAGGAGATAGTCAACCGTTTTTGTGGCTGTGCATATATGTGGAGGAACAAAAGAGAGGGTTTCAAAGTACACAGAATGAAGAAGAACAACAACAAAAAAAGTGCAATGGGCCTTAAGAATGGATGCAGCAAACAAACTTTGATAAGGGACTCGACATAGACTGTGTTTTGGCAGAACGCCAGCATCAGGGGTCATCAGTGTCAGTAGTTCAATAGAGATATATATATTCCATTGCTCATTCAGTACAATTGAACAAATCCAACAAATCCAATAGTAGAAACATTACATCCAAATAACTTGGGTTTGTTGAAACAGTATATACGAATGAGAAGTTAGTGCTCAGTGGAAAACTCTAGTATTTTCTCTGCCTCCAGTATATGCTTCTCATCTGAAAATGCAGATTGTGCATTGGTTTTGCCACTTACATTAGTTTCTTTATGAGCATAAAGATCATGAACTAAATCCTGTTTATGGTACCGAAAAATCAGTGCCGATAAAAATCAGCGCTAAGTGCTATTCTATAAATGGTGCTCAGAGCTGGGCGCTGTTTATAGAATAGAGTTTGGTGCCGGGATCCACACCCAATTTTGGGTATGAGGATTTAAACCAACTGAAACCTGGTATAAATTCTTGCTCCTAAATTAGGCCCAGATCTCCTTATTCTGAAAGTGCATGTGTTAAAAGGAGGCAGGGTCAGACCAGGGCCTATGAACACAGTGGCTTACATTCCTGATTGATATGTTACAGGGTTGCTCTCCAAGTTGCTGCTCTGACCAGGTAATTAAGAGGAGGAGGTGCTCATATTCCCATCTTTGGACTCCAAGCCATCATACGTGCAGAATGTGCAGGTTGCCTCTTCTGTGCCTTTGCTTAGGATTCTACCCATCCTCTCCATACAGGTTTTTATTTATTTATTGCATTTGTACCCCACATTATCCCACCTTTTTGCAGGCTCAATGTGGCTTACAGAGTAGTTTATGATAAAGACAGTGCCTAATTTACATACAATTGATCAAAAGCGGAGGTAAGAGAGGTGGTAGTTGGGCGGAAGCTTGGGTAGATTATATGAGAGGTGTTTAGGTGTGTTTGGGTGAATTGGGGGAAGAGTTGTATCATTGATGGAGACTTTTGTAAGCTTTGTTAAAGAGATGCGTTTTCAAAGCTTTGCAGAAGCTGGTTAGATTGTTCGTGGTTTTCAGGGTTTTGGGTAGTGCATTCCAGCACTGTGTACTTTTGTATGCAAAGGTCGTGGCATATGCTTGTTTGTACTTCACTCCTTTGCAACTGGGAAGGTTCAGGTTTAAGAATTTGCGGGCCGATCTTTTGGCATTTCTGGGCGGCAGGTCTACTAGGTTTAGCATATAGAGTGGGGCATCTGCGTGGATGATTTTGTGCACGGTTGTACATAACTTGAATTCAATTCGTTACTTGAGCGGAAGCCAATGCAGTTTTTCTCTCAAGGGCTTCGCACTTTCATATTTAGGTTTTTCAAAGATGAGTCTGGCTGCTGTGTTTTGAGTTGTCTGGAGTTTTTTTTATGGTCTGTTCTTTACATCCTGCGTACAAGGCATTGCAGTAGTCCAGGTGGCTTATAACTAGTGACTGGACTAGGGTGCGAAAGATATTTCTTGGGAAGAAAGGTTTAATTCTTTTGAGTTTCCACATCGATTGGAACATTGTTTTCGTTGTATTCTTCACGTGGGTGTCGAGTGTGAGGTTTTGCTCAATGGTAACTCCCAGAATTTTCAAGTTTTCTGCTATAGGTAGTGTGCAGTAAGGTGTGGTTATAGTGGAGTATATGTTTGTATTGTATTGGGATGTGAGGACTAGGCATTGGGTTTTTTCAGCATTGAGCTTTAGCCGGAATGAGTCCGCCCATGAATGCATGATCTGGAAGCTCTGGTTGATTTCGTTGGTTATTTCATTTAGGTCTTTCTTAAACGGAATGTGGATTGTGACATCATCAGCGTATATATAGGGGTTAAGGTTTTGGTCGGCCAGGAGTTTGGCTAGTGGAATCATCATTAAGTTGAAGATTGTGGGTGAAAGGGGGGATCCTTGAGGGACTCCACATGCCGGTGACCAGTACGGTGATCTGGTATTATTTATTATAACTTGGTAGGATCTGGTGGTGAGGAATTCTTTGAACCATTTCAGGACTGGGCCTCCAATGCCGAAGTATTCTAGAATGTGTAATAGTATTTCATGATCCACCATGTTGAAGGCACTGGACATGTCAAATTGTAGTATGAGTATGTTCTTGCCGATTGCAATTGTTTTTTTGAAGGAGTTCATTGCAGACACTAGTACGGTTTCGGTGCTATGATTTGCGCGGAATCCTGACTGTGATTCGTGTAGAATTGAGTGTTTGGTCAGGTAGTCTGTAAGTTGCTTCGTCACTATGCCTTCCATCAACTTTGTAGTGAGTGGGATGGAGGCAACTGGTCGGTAGTTGGTTAAGTCCATTGTGCTTTTCTTGGCATCTTTCGGCAGCGGTGTGAGTAGTATGTTTCCAGTTTCTGTGGGGAAGAGACCATGTAGGAGTCTATAGTTTATCTGTTTCGTGAGGTCATGTTTAAATTGTTTGGGTGCTGCTCTTATTAGGTTGGTGGGGCAGATGTCTAGTTTGCACTGAGATTTGGCATATTTTTTAAGCCAGTGTGTGAGTTCATCTACTGTAATTGGGTTAAAGTTGGTCCATGATCGGTCAGCTGGATATTCCCCAGGTTTTGGGTCTAGGCATTCAAGGATAGTTGAATATTCAGTGGTGTTGCTTGGTATCATGTTTCGGAGCTTTGTAATTTTTTCGTTGAAATAGTTCGCTAGGTCGACTGCCGATGGGGTGTCTGTGCTATTTGAGGTGACTCGTGTGGTGTCTAGGAGGTTATTTACAAGTGAAAAGAGTTTGTGTGTATCCTTGTAGTCTGGTCCTATTATGGTTTTGTAGTACGCTCTTTTGGTATGTCTGATGCTGTATTTGTATTTTCTTTGTAATTGTTTCCATTCTTTACATGTGTTTTCATCTTTTTTTTTACTCCATGATCTTTCTAGTCTTCTGACCTTTGTTTTTAGTTCTTTCAGATCTTGGTTGAACCATGGGATAGAGTCAGTTCTATGCGAGGTTCTAGTTTGTAGCGGAGCTATATTGTCTAGAACTGTTCTGCATCTGTTATCCCATTCCTGTAAGAATTGGGGTGATTCTGTGGTTGTTGTCCATTCGGCGGCATAGATTTGTTGCCAGAATGTTAGAGGGTCTATTTTGCCTCTTGTACTGTAAGTTCTTTTTTCCTGGTGTTGTTTTTTTTCTTTTGTTTTCCAAAGGAGGGATGTATTTGCTTTGTAATGATCTGACCAAGGTGTAATTGTCCATCTTGTGGTTACACCCCTTTATGTCTTTTTTTGAAGTGAAAAGGTCATTTGTTTTGCTTTGATCCCATACTCTTCCTGTATAGGGAATCTTCTGTGTTTATCTCACGTCATTTTAAATTCCATCAATGTTTTTTTTCCCCACCACACCCACCAGGAGAGTGTTCTAGGCATCCACCTCTCTTTCCTTGAAAAAGTATTTCCTAAGGCTGCTTTGAACCTTACCTTCTTGCAGTTTCATTTCATGACCTCTAGTTCTATAGCTTCCCTGTCTTTGAAAAAGATATATCACTCCTGCCTCTTCTCTTCTCTAGAGTATAAATATTCAGGCCTTCCATTCTTTTTTCATACATCTTCTGGTGCAGACATCATACCATTTTGGTTGCCTTTCTCTGAACTGCTTCAAGGATAAAGATTTTTTTCATCCAATTTCTCCTCCCCTCTTCTGTTCAGATTTGATTGGTTCTTCTGAGCATCAGAATCATTTGCAATATGGATGGGCACCCAGAAACGTTTCATTTTCATCTTTGCTTTGTTTTTTCAAAGTGGGTGCCTTTTTGGTGTATTGCATTGTGCGTTCCACACACTGACCCCTACTCGTGGATCATGTCTTTTTCAAGATTGCTTTCCAGTGATTACATTGTGCTATATATCCTTCAGTGATTTCAAGCACAGACCCCTGATGTAGAATTTTTGCCAAAACACAGTGCTGTGTTGGGTCCTGAAGAATAAAGATTGTTTCTATTATACTCCACATCCTACCATTTTTTAAAATGGAAGAGCTCTGCTGATCATACTACTCCTTACTTTGGCATGTGGTAAGTGAACCACTTGCTGAGGTGGCAGTAAGGGCTCCCTTGCTAACCTGGTGATAACCGGGCAATACCGCTGAGTAAACACCAACATTACAAAAAGAAAAAAAATATTTTTGTAGCACTGGAAATGGCGCATGCTGGTGATGGGAAATACTGCTAGGCTGCTGCAGTAGCCCGGCGGTGGTTCTGAATTAGCAAGAGGTAAGCCTGCATTGGGCTTACTGCCACTTAGTAAATGATCTCCATAATGCACACTCATTCCTGAGGGGCACGCATGCACAACCAGTACGTACTTGTGAATCATCACCCTCTCAGGAAGGAGCACATGCTAAGTGTGAATAGCTTGTCCACTTTGAGAAGAGCACGCACTATGGGTCAAATTCTATTAATGGTGCCTTAAAAATCAGAACTGAAAAACCATGCGGTTAGCGTGACTCTATAAATGATGTCTAAAGATACACATAGTTTATAGACTATGCTCGCATGCCGTTTGTGCGACTAGAATTTAGATGCACTCATTTAGGGCAAATAAAACCAGGCCTAAATACCTGAACCTAAGTTAGGCACCGATCAGGTGTAGTCCATAATAGTGCACATACTTTTTTGAAAACCCCACAACCTGCCTGCCCATTCCACACCCATAGCCATGCCCCTTTTTGACTGCACACCTGAGAATTTACATGCACTGCATTATAGGATATGCCTAGCAAGTTGTGAACATAAATTCTAATTAAAGTCAACTAGTGCCGCAAATCGGTTATTAAGTACCCATTATTGGTGCTGATTGGCTTGTTAATCAACTTAAGGCACCATATATAGAATTTGGGGGAGGTGTGTGCATAGTGCGAGCTCTCATCAGCAAACGATAGTCGATTAAAACAGCAGCCCATCTCAAATTTGCAGGAGGCAGGACATAAGCTACAGCCTATTCTGCCTGTTGATTCTAATCAACATGTGAGAAGACGGGATTTATGTCTGAGCAGTACCGCCAGAAGATGCACCCAGTACAGGAAATATATCATAAAGAACAACACGCGTAACTCTACTTTCTTTAAGTTACCCAGGAATGTCCTTTAATGTCTTCTGCTTTCAGACTAACATGCACCTAATGTCTATGGCTTTAACACTATTATGTATTTTACCATCATGTAGCCAAAACATCTGCTAAAACAAATGTATACTCTTTTCTATTTCTAATATTATGTATTTCACCATCATGTACCCAAAACTCGCTGTAAAACCAAATGTACATTCTCTTCTATTTCCAGTATCCACGATGAATTGTAAGCCACATTGAGCCTGCAAAAAGGTGGGATAATGTGGGATACAAATGTAATAATAATAATAATATGGCCTGAATACCCTGTTGAGCCAACTCTCCAATGACATGATTGATATCTTGATTTTGTTTTGCTGTCATGTTTAAAGCATCACTGTTTTCCGTCGTACCCCCAAGCTGATATTCTATTAAAAGTAAAGAACTACTGGAAGAGTTTAGCTACCTTTTTGAAAAAAGAAAAAAAGGTCAGTGGTTTGGTGGCCTCAGCCTTCCCTTTTGAGTAGCTTTGTATGTTCATTCACATTGATCTCTAATTGTTAGTCTGGGTCATAACAAAAGTAAAAAGAAGAGGGAAACTACAGATCCAACAGCTGTTCTATCAGTTCTTCTTTAATTCCATAGGGGCAGTGCTTTTTTTTTCCAAAAGCTAGGTCATTCAATGTAAAGAATGTCCTCCTACTCAGAAAAAAATGTACAATTTGCTTGCAAGGAGGAGGCACTGCTCGTCCAGAAATAAATGAGCCAATATCTGTGTAGGTTGAAAGATTCAATTATTCAGGGAACAATGATGCAGATAGGACATTATCTAGGAGTTAATGTCGTTGTAGATTATCTTGTGTTTGCTAGGATATTATCAGGAAATTCCGAGCTAGTGGAGTCTATGCACTAACGTTTAATGTGCACATCCTGTTTGAGACTTAAGCATGTGTTATTTACTATTCATGAAAGAAGACTAAATACCAGGATGGATAAAGCAAAACCAGTTTAAGAATAAACTGATTTTTAAAAAATTCATCCTGGTATTTAGTCTTCTTCCACTTTTACATTTTCCTGTTGGTTTTCCTTTGGAAGCCTTTGGTTTTCCTGTTTTTTTTAATGCAAAAGCAGGAATGAGCAATTTCAGAATAGTTAGTTTATATGTGCAGAAATGTGCAACTGCCCGATTTCCTGCAAAACGTCGCTGCATGTCATTTAAGGATTTTGAAAGAATTCAGTGTGTTCTAATGAACTAGTTCTCAAGAAAATCACAACAGGATTCATTTGCATGTTATGTAAATGGTCTGTCAGCATGAGAAAAAAAAATCTCAAAGTATTAGACCATTCCTGAGATTTTTCTGCTTTCTACATCAAGCTTAATATGTGCTGAACTCATACAAAAAAATGCGTTTATAAATCAAAATGAACAGAATACATAAACAAAGTAAAGTGCTGGCAGCAAAGCCACCACTGTTGAATACCAAACCAAAGTGGTAACCTTTTTTTCAAATAGCATTGCATGCTGCATAGTGTTAAAGGCACAACAATGAGGACGTTATAATGCCTTTGTATCGCTCCATGGTGCGACTGCATCTCAAATAACGTGTGCGATTCTGGTCACCGCCATCTCAAAAAGATATACTGGAATTAGAAAGGTACAGAGAAGAGTGACAAAAATGATAAAGGGGATGGGACGACTTCCTATGAGGAAAGGCTAAAGCGGATAGGGCTCTTCAGCTTGGAGAAAAGATGGCTGAGGGGAGAAATGATAAAGGTCTATAAAATAATGAGTGGAGTGGAATGGGTAGACGTGAATCGCTTGTTTACTCTTTCCAAAAATACTAGGACTGGGGGGCATGCAATGAAGCTACAAAGTAGTAAATTTAAAACGAATCAGAGAAAATATTTCTTCAGTCAACGTGTAATTAAACTCTGGAATTCATTGCCAGAGAATGTGGTAAAAACAGTTAGCTTAGGTGTTTTTTTTATTTTTTATTTTTATTTATTAAATTATATAATACAAAAACAAGCAAAATACACTACTTGTCAAGAAATTAAACATAAACCAAGTATCTCAGGAAAAACCAGCTTAGGTGGTTTTAAAAAAAAGTTTGGATAACTTCCTAAAAGTCCATAAGTCATTATTAAGATGGACTTGGGGAAAATCCACTGCTTACTTCTAGGATAAGCAACATAAAGTGTATTGTACTGTTTTGGAATCTTGCCAGGTACGTGTAATCTGGATTGGCCACTGTTGAAAACAGGATGCTGGGCTTGATTGACCTTCGGTGTGTCCCAGTATGGCAATACTTATGTTCTTATGGGGCCCTTTTACTAAGCCGCGTAAGTGTCTACGCATGCCCAATGTGCACCAAAATGGAGTTACCACCCGGCTACCGCATGGCTCTTGCAGTAATTTCATTTTTGGTGCATGTCTGATATGCACATCCAAAAAATAATTTTTATTTTGGACGCACGTATTGGGCGCGCGCTAAGTGGTATTTGACATGTGTAGGTCATTACCGCCCTGCTACCGTGTGAGACTTTACCGCTAGGTCAATGACTGTCGGTAAGGTCTCAGACCCAAACTGGACTTGTGGCAATTTTCATCTTGCTGCACGTCCATTTTTGGCAAACATTTTTAAAAGGCATTTTTTACAGGTGCGCTGAAAAATGATTCTGCGTGCACCCAAAACACACGTCTAAACTACTGCAGGCCATTTTTCAGCGCACCTTTGTAAAAGGGCCCATTTGTTCTTATATTATAACAGGTGCAAGTAGAGATTAAACACTCAAATTCAAACTGAACACAATAATTGTGATAAAACATTGCACTGCAGTTTTGCATCCTACATGATCTCAGATTGTATAAAAAAAAGTGTAAGACATTTATTATAGCAGAGACAAGTCTGTAGCAGTTGAGCTGAAAGTTACAGAAGACACTGAGTGGAAGTGAGGAGGGATGTTGGTGAGATAGATTCTTCCCACCCAAGGCTGGACAACTTTCTCCAGTCTTTCTGTTTCTACACTGCGATCCTTTCCGATAGTTACTCCTGTATGGAATGCATGACATGGATTCCATGGAATCAGGAGAAGCTTAGTGGGATGGGGCATATGGTAATGTTGTCACTCACCTGGGCTTGCTTTCTTAGCATATCACATTGGTGATTATTATCATTATGGTAAGCCTCTCCAAAGACAGCTACACACTTTCTGAGCTTTCAGCATGAATAGTTGTTAACATACCATTCCTGCCACAATACTACAAGGTATTGATGGGAAGGGGTTGGATACCAGTGCTCTTCTGACTCCGAATCAGAAATATTCCTTCCAGGCATTCATGGGATGGATATGCCACAGCTGGTTGTTGAGTATCCTTCTAGTGGGAGGTGTTGATGCCCCTCTACAAGTCATTGGTGATGCCCCACTTGGAGTATTGTGTTCAGTTTTGGAGGCCGTATCTTGCTAAAGATGTAAAAAGACTGGAAGCGGTGCAAAGAAAAGCTACAAAAATGGTATGGGATTTGCGTTGCAAACCATATGAGGAGAGACTTGCTGACCTTGGAGGAAAGGAGAAACAGGAGTGATATGATACAGACGTTCAAATATTTGAAAGGTATTAATCCACAAACTAACCTTTTCCATAGACTGGAAGGTGGTAGAACTAGAGGACATGAATTGAGGTTGAAGGGGGGCAGACTCAGGACAAATGTCAGGAAATATTTTTTCACGGAGAGGGTGGTGGATATGTGGAATGCCCTCCCGCGGGAGGTGGTGGAGATGAAAACGGTAATGGAATTCAAACATGCATGGGATAAACACAAAGGAATCCTGTTTAGAAGGAATGGTTCAGTGGAATCTTAGTGGAGATTGGGTGGCGACGCCGGTAATTGGAAACAAAACGGGAGCTGGGCAGACTTCTACGGTCTATGCCCTGATCGTGACTGAATAGATAGGGATGGGCTGGAGTATAAATTTTAAGGGGCTTCGATGTTAGCTTCAGAAATTAGTATAAGAACAGTACTGGGCAGACTTCTACAGTCTGTGTCCTGAGAAAGGCAAGGACAAATCAAACTCGGGTATACATATAAAGTATCACATACCATGTAAAATGAGTTTATCTTGTTGGGCAGACTGGATGGACCGTACAGGTCTTTATCTGCCGTCATTTACTATGTTCACGTTATATATGTTAATGCAAGTACTTTTTGCTGACAATCATCTCAACTATATGTTTTAGTCTGGGTTTTCCTTTTTTGGAATTCTCTCCTGTTGTTTTAATCCCTTCTTCTGGAGTCTAGTTAATCTCCCACTTCTGTCCTTATCACTGATAAAAAAAATATATAGTGGAATTGGAAAAGGTTCAAAGAAAAGCAAACAAAATGATAAAGAGGGTGGAACTCCTAACATATGAGGAAAGGCTAAAGAGGTTAAGATCTTCGCCTTGGAAAAGAGATGGCTGGGGGGAGATATGATTGAGGTTGACAAAATCCTCAGTGGTGTAGAACGAGTAAAAGTGAATTGATTTTGAAAAAGTACTAAAACTAGGGGACACTCAATGATGTTACATTGAAATACTTTAAAAACAAGTAGGAAGAAATATTTTTTCACTCAATGAACAGTTAAGCTCTGGAACTCATTGCTGGAGGATGTGGTAACAGCAGTTAGCGTATCTGGGGTTAAAAAAGGTTTGGACAAGTTCCTGGAGGAAAAGTCCATAGTCTACTATCGGGATAGACATTTGAGAAGCCACTGCTTGCCCTGGGATTGGTAGCATGGAATGTTGATACTATTTGGGTTTCTGCAAGGTACCTGGGATTGGCTGCTGTTGGAAGCAGGATGCCCAGTCTTTCAGTTTCCTAAGGTCTTTCTGCAATTTTTCACATTTTGCATGCATTATAACAACTTTGACTAGCTTTGTGTCATCTGCAAATTTAATCTCCTCACTCATTGTTCCCATTTCCAGATCATTAATAACTATGTTATTAATTGTTCTATTGTTCTATAGTCCTATTAGTATCCGTTGTTCTTCCTTTGTTCCATTGTTCGGTTCCATTGTTCTATTCTCTTAACGATACATAGACTTTGTTTTAAACTCAATGCCTCACAATGTAACCACAATCGAGCTGTAACATATTGTACTTCCATCAATACAATGTATTGTAAGCCACACTAAGCCCGCAAATAGGTGGGAAAATGTGGGATACAAATGCAATAAAATAAAAAATAGCACAAGTCCCAGTACAGATCCTTGAGGCACTCCACTATTCATCCTCCTCTACTGAGAGAATTGGCCATTTAACCCTACCCTCTGTTTCTGTCCAATAACAAATATAAAGGGGGAGTCCATTCCATAGCACCGGTGATACTACTTGAAAACTAGATTGGCAGACAGAACCTAGGCAAATCTGCATAAGTATAGGAACCAACTAGCAAATGCTGCTGAGAGGAGCAGAGGGACCAAGACATAGGATCTTCCTCTCATCTTCACATACACACTAAAGGCAGATATACGCTGATGTTCCTCTCTTTCTTTCAGCTTCTGCTTAAAATTCAGTTTGTCACACTCACAAGTTCATTCACACAATGTCAAGGCAAAAATGTTATATATATTTTTCTCTTCACCACTTTCATTCTAACACACAGCAGTCCTTCACGTTGCTGTCAGGCTTGTTCAGGCTGTGTCTCAGAGCAGTTTCTGCAACACAGCTCAATTAAAATTCTTTAAACTGCAGTAGAATTTTGTGAAAGAAACTTATTAAAGCTTCTCCATTTCCCCAAAAGGAAATATATTTTATTCAGAGCTTTAACCTCAAATTTTTGGAAACAGCTCTTCTAATTAAATTCTCAGTAGCTAGTTACTTTTGGGTTTTAAGCCCCTCAGAGAATGTTCACTCACAGAACAAGAACATTTAAATTTCCTCAATTTATTTCAGTTAAAATTAAGAATTGTATAATTCATTCTTTATTTTATATCTTCAAATGGAAGGTAATAAATAGAGAAAAGAACAAAGAAAAGTAGGTGATACCTTTTTTTAATTGAACAAACTTAATACATTTTTGATTACCTTTCGAAGGCAATACCTTGTTCAGATCAGCAATGAGCAAATGACGAAATATCAGAATATATCTGTGAAGCATAAAATCATTCCAGTGACAGTATCATGGGGAATGGTAGGTAGGAATGGGCAGGGGAGAGAAACAGGGAGGGATGGATGGGTGATCAGAGGGTGACAAAGAGGGGCATTTTCGAAAGGCACGTCCTAGTCGCGGTTTGGATGTCCTTGCAAAACGTCCAAATCCAGTGGTGGCGAAACCCGTATTTTTGAAACAAGATGGATGTCCATCTTTCATTTCAAAAATACTGTCAGGGACATCCAAATCCTTAAATTTCACCGTCCCTAGATTTGGACATCCCTAGACATGGACGTTTCTGATTTTCAGCGATTTTCGAAACCAAAGACGTCCATGTCAAAAACAACCAAATGCAAGCCATTTGGTCATGGGAGGAGCCAGCATTTGTAGTGCACTGGTTCCCCTGACATGCCAGCACACCAACCGGGCACCCTAGGGGGCATTGCAGTGGACTTCATAAATTGCTCCCAGGAACATAGCTCCCTTACCTTGGGTGCTGAGCCCCCCAAACCCATCACAAACTAAGGGGTCCTTTTGCGGTAAATCATAGCGCCAATCTGTGAAAATATCTACCATGTGGTAAGACCTACTGTGCAATAAAAATGTGAGGCTAACTGCCTAACATGGCAAAAGGTGTGTTGGAGGTGGAGTGAGGAGTGGCTTCTCCTGACAGCTGGCGTGCGGGTTATTTCTGTGCATTAGCTGTCCCAACTGGTAATAATGTCGCCACAATTACCACCATCTCAAGACGAGGTGGCAAGTGCTGCTGCATTTCTGACAGACAAGCAGTGTACGTAAAGGTAGAGGAGTCCAAGGTAGTGAACTAACTACATAAAAGGAGGCAGTCATTCCCGCAACAGAGCCTCTCTCCAAGAGCCTCCACAGAAGTTAAAATCTCTTCCAGTAGCCAGTCCCCAGCAGCCCTCCTTCAAATGTCCAATTCTTCCTTCTCCAGGCTCCCCACATCCCAACATTGAAACCCTGTCCCAACTTCTATGCCCTCACCTCTGAACTGACCCCCTTCCAAGATTCACTCAGGGATTGCTGACAGGTTACCCAGTGATACTGGGCAGCAGCACT
The DNA here is from genome assembly GCF_901765095.1 of Microcaecilia unicolor. NCBI lineage: Eukaryota > Metazoa > Chordata > Amphibia > Gymnophiona > Siphonopidae > Microcaecilia > Microcaecilia unicolor. The sequence continues at coordinate 49,048,435 of NC_044037.1, forward strand.
CTCCTCTGCTGCTGCCTGGGTCGGTGTCGTGACCGCTCCTCAAAGTGGTGCCTCTTTTCGCTAGGGAAAGTCTCATGAGACTATCACAAGGGGGCATCATTTCCATAAAGGCTGCCTAGCATCAGTGGGGAACCCATCAGCAGCCCTTTGGTGAGTTCCCAAAGGGGGGGGGGGGTCAGAAAAGGAGTTAGTATTGGGGCAAGGGCACAGATGTACATTTTTAGCTAGCTATCATTCCATAGGAACTTTTCATATATTCCTCCTAGGAATATGGTGCATGCAAAATCAATTTAACATGCATTAATTTTCAAATTAACACACATACAATTGATTTGTGTGGATTAAAAAGTCATATTATGCATTAATTTTAAAATAAAAAAAAAACTTGAAAATTTAGAAAAGTTTAGGAAATGAAAAAAAAAAGTTTTTCTTGTGCACATCCTAAATATTCCTTATTCTTTTCTTCATGCCTTTTTACAGCTTTGAAGACATTTGTACACCATATCTGCAGTGTGATGTAATTTGTAGTTTCCTTGCATTTTTTTGAATGTCATACCTAGCTCATTTTGCATTGATCGGATAGAGGGAGCACAGATCTGAAAAGTTGTTCAATAAAAGCATCTTATTTCTTGACCTTTATTCCTACATTCACACCAAGAACTTATTTTCCCTCAATAAACAGGACTGAGTCAGGCACACAAGTGGGTGACATCATCCAGTAGCTCCAAGACAGAGCTGCTACCCCAGAGCTCAGAACTTTAGTATTGAGTGTGTGTGGCTTTTCCTATATACAGTCATTTCATCTCCCCAGTTTTGTTTCTTCCATTATGCTGAATGGACATGTAACAAAAGTTCTCCCAAATGACTTAATTTTCATTATATTATTGTTATGGTTTCTTTTTTTTCTTATTGTATACTGTCAGTTTTCCACCGTTATCAAGTTTCTCTTAGTGCTCCAAGAAATTCTTCTCATGTCGATTCTTCAATCATGGCCTCGTTGTATTGGAAACGTCTACAGGAAGGACATTCACTCCCTCTGTTTAAGCTGCCAAAGGATGAATCATGATGCAGAAAGCTGTATGTTCTGCATGGTTATATCGATCTCTTGCCAAAATAACAAGCTTAGGGGCACTTTCACTAAGCTATATTAAATGCTATTGTATGACTAATACAACAAAAATGGCCTAATATAGGATACGCTAAATCGTTATGCGTTAGTTTTGTCATCTGAGTGTGCCAAGCATATGGTATTTATTTTTTTAGATTGGGTTTGTCAGGGGTGGAAGATGGGTATGGATGCACTAGTGAGCTGACATTACCATCACACTAACTAGCTGTCATGTCCATATCACGGGAGACCTTAATGATAGGTAAGGGTAAGTGCTCCTGTGGTCATTTTTAAAAAATGGCCACACACTAATACTAACATTAGCACACAGCCCCCACAAAAAAAGATATAGGAAAAGGCTGAATTTATAGCCGTACTAGAAATGGGCTTAGGGCTTTATTCTATAAAGGTTATGCTCCTTTATATATATACCGCTTAAGAGAAATATATCTATCAAAGCAGTTTCAAAATATTGATTGCCAGCCTCTATGCCAGCCTCAGATGTCATATTCAGGTCCATGCCAGCAGTATGCAGGTCCCTGGAGCAGTTTTAGTGGGTGCAGTACACTTCAGGCAGGCAGACCCAGGCCCATCCCCCTCTATCTGTTACATTTGTGGAGGAAACAGCGAGCCCTCCAAAACCCACCAGAAACCCACTGTACCCACATCTAGGTGCCCCCCTTCACCCGTAAGGGCTATGGTAGTGGTGTACAGTTGTGGGTAGTGGGTTTTGAGGGGGGGTTGGGGGGGCTCAGCACACAAGGTAAGGGAGCTATGTTCCTGGGATCAATTTATGAAGTCCACTAAAGTGCCCCCTAGGGTGCCCGGTTGGTGTCCTGGCATGTCAGGGGGACCAGTGCACTACAAATGCTGGCTCCTCCCACGACCAAAGGGTTGCGTTTGGTCGTTTCTGAGATGGGCATCCTTGGTTTCCATTATCGCTGAAAATCAGAAACAACCAAGTCTAGGGACGACCATTTCTAAGGCCGACCAAAATTTCAAGATTTGGGCATCCCCGACCGTATTATCGAAACGAAAGATGGACGTCCATCTTGTTTCTATAATACGGGTTTCCCCCCCCCTCTATTGGGACGTTTTGCGAGGACATCCTCAACAAAACGTGGGCGTGCCTTTCGATTATGCCCCTCCGCATGACCCTATTATAACATGGATGTCCTTATACTGCCATAATGTCCTTCTATTGCTCCTTCATAATTTAGACTTTTCAGTTTGTAAAATGAATAATCATTCTAGATGTCACCAGCACATGGCTGCCCATTTCTTTTTTTTTTTATTTAAATTGCAAAAATAATACAATTACAGGAAATAACCAGACCACACTAAGGAGAAACAGGCCGAAGAGTTGCAGGAAATAGTTCATACAGAAAAGAGGATAATTGAATCTAACAACTGATCCCTTCATTACTGACCTTTTTCTATCCCATCTTATTCTTTCAACAACAAAAAAGATTCCAGCTGAGAAGGATCATAATAAACATATCATTGTGCTTGAAAGGTAATCAAACAGCAACAAGGGTACTGAAGAAGAAAAGATGCTCCCAGAATTAAGACTCACTCCTTAAGAGTCAAAAATTGCTTCCTAAGTTGCTGAGTAGCTCTGGTCACATCTGGAAAGACCTGAATTGGTTTTCCACAAAAAGGAACAGCTTTCTTTGAAAAATAAAACTTCAGGACTTTCAACTTTTCCTGTTCCGTAGTGAAAGTTACAAGCAGGGTTGCCCTTGAGGGAATAATATCCTGTGAAGTTTCAAGAAAATCTGTTAGACATCCATTTCTCATGCATTTGAGAATAGGCTACATGTTGGCAGATCCTGTTCTAGAATACTAGCAGTCAGAACCAGAAGAAATACCCTACATATATGAAGATCCAAATAGAAAAGGAGTAGGTTAGGACAATGAAAATCCACAAAAAGCCAAAAGAAAGTCCCACAGTTCAAAACAATAAAGCACCACAATTGAACAGACCCAACATGGAGCTGTGTTTTGGCAAATGTCGCCTACCTCAGGGGTCAGAAAATCTTATGGAATGCTGCCAAACTGTTTGGTGCTGTACAATCAAACATGGCTTTATATGCAATTTCAAATCTTATCCGCCATGAGGGTGAAGAAAAGAGTTTCTTTTACAATGATGCTAAAGATTTAAAGTGTGGGGGGAAAATACTAGTACCACTGGTAATGTACTAATCCGGATGGTCTTATTCTGAGTTGGATGACCTTTCTAAAATGCCATTCTAGATCAGTTAGTAGCGAAGTTAATTACTCTCAACCCACCAATCATCTCTATGGGCTATTTTCAAGTCTACTTAGCAGAGATGACAGTATCATTCACCACGTCAAATTAGACAATATAAGATCATTTTGCAAGCCCTACCTCCATTGTATGCAAATCTATTGAATTCGTATTCATTGTGGATATTCTGAAAATCTGACTGGCTAGGTGTGTCCCAAGGACTAGATTGAGACTCGCTGTTATATATGAATCTGAAAAAGAGAGAAAATGCATAATTAATAGGATAATTTTCTTGTTTTTTTCATCTAAACAAGAACTGCCAATGAACCAAAGCTTGTATATGTGTGATTCAAAGTGTCAGATTGAGCTTTGCAGGTACTCATGGTAAGGAAAAGAAACATTCTTGTAGTAACATGAAGCAGAGTGGCAATGGTCAAGGAAGAAATGATAGCAAGAGGTGAAAGATCCTCAGCCAGAAGTTTTCACCTCTGAAATTCCAATCAAATGTCTTCCCTGGTAGCAAATTGCTGCCTTGAATGACATTATCCACTCTAACTTCAATCACACCAGGAGCTAGAGACTTTACAAAAAAGAACAAAACCCAAGAATTTTATAATAACTACTAGATAGCATTAAATGCCAGGTTCTACACTTCAGTTTCCCTCTGAAGTTCACCTTTTCACCTATTGCTATCATTTCTTTCTTGACCATTGTCACTCTGCTTTATGTTACTTCTGAGTGTATTTTTTCCTTAGTAAGAGCATCTTAGTGAGGACACACAGACTATTGTGCAGGAAAGAGGACATTGTCTGCAATTGATTTAATATGAGCAAAATTCAAAGTGATCCATGTAGGAAAGAGGAAACCAAACTACAGTTATATGATGCAGTAGAATACCAAGGGTGGGGTGGTCCGCCCCGAGTGCAGGTAGTAAGGGGGGGGGAGGAGCTGTAGTCTCTGCTGTTCTCCTGCCCCCTCTGATGTTACTTCCTGTTCCTGCTAGGAGGAAAGGTGGGGGGAGTTGACGCTCTTTGGAGGGGTGTGGCGCACTGGGGGAACACATCGAGGGGCGCAGCGGCAACCCGCCCTAGATGGCCAACAAGCTAGGAACACCACTGATATGATAGAAGATTCCACATTAGGAGACACCACCCAGGAAAAGGATCTAGGTGTCACAGTTGATGATACATTGAAACCTTCTTATCACTTTGCAGTGGCAGTTAAGAAAGCAAATAGAATGCTAGGAATTATTAGGAAAGGAATGGACAACAAAACTGATAATAATATAATGCCTTTGTATTATTCCATGGTGCGACCACACCTCGACTATTATGTGCAAATATGGTCGCAACACGTCAAAAAGATATAGTGGAATTAGAAAAGGTACAGAGAAGGGCACAAAAATGATAAACGGGATGGGACGACTAAAAGAAAAGTCTGTACGCCATTATTAAGATGAACTTGGAAAAATCTACTGCTTATTTCTAGGATAAATAGCATAAAATCTGTTTTACTGTTCTAGGATCTTGCCAGCTACTTGTGACCTGGATTAGCCACTCTGAAAAACAGGATACTGGGCTTGATGGACCTTCAGTCTATCCCAGTATGGCAATACCTATGTTCTTATGCCCATTCCTAATGCAAAATAGGCGTCCAGAGCAATTATTCCACAAAATTTTCATTTTTTTGCTAAAGGCTACCCTAGGGCATTGCATCCTCAGCAGCTTTGTTACAAAATATCATCACATTTTCTCAACATTTATAATTGTCTTGACCAATAAAGTTTCTCATATTACGTGCTTTCATAGTTTAAGAAGGGGGGAAGGAGCAATAATGAAAACTATTTTCATAGATAAAGCAGTACTTTTTCTATAGAAATGGGTTATTGATTATTGCCCACTCTTAATGCAGGTAAAAGTATTTATGTTGTTCAGTCATATTCATACTTCTTCCCATATTGTTTTTGAGGTATAACCAAAACTATATACTTTCCGGCTGATGAGCCAGGTGGTCAGCATTTTTTTGACACTGATCATCACTGGCTAAATTAGCCCCAGATATTTATTGCCATGCCATGTGTGGGCAGCAACACAGAATATCCAGGACTAATTGTTACAGCAGTGGCTACCAGAGCTTATCCCAGCTGAATATCAGTTGGGACCCACAAAAGGGTTTCTACCCTGGAAGCACAGTACCCCCCCTTTCTGATCCCCCTCCCAACCCCCAGGAACCACAGCATTCCCTTCTCCTCCTTTTTCCCCCCAAAGAAAGAAGATGGCGAGCCTGAGCCGACCCCCTAAGAAATAAGATGGCAGGTATGAGCCCCAGCCACTTCCCCATTCTGTACCCCCCCCCCCCCCCCGAGCCTACCTGGATGATCCCTGTTGGTCGAGTGAGGCAAACTGGCAGAAGCAATGCTCACTCACTTCTGCCCTGCATGGCAGCTTGTTCAAAATGGCTGTTGTGACCTCTAGTGGCAGCCTCGAGGTACTACCTAGAGTATTGCTGGTACATGCAGACGGTTCATTGCTTACCTAGGTTCAATTTGATGCAGTGTTGAAACGAGTCTTGGGACTTGTGGGGATAGTTCTGACCAGGTATGGCATGCATTCTTTTCAAATAGGAGCAGCAACTAGTACACTGGGAGCAAGGCTCAGGGGCAAAGTTATCAAGCATGGGCCTCTGATGCTTTTTGTATATTACATCCATTTAGAGAGAAGCGAGAATAATGCAGTGGTTGACATGTGATTTCTTTTGCAGATTGGTATGATGCCAGTAGGTCATCTGGATGATGGAACATTCTTTGATTTACTGGGCAGCAAGATGAACATCCATTCAGCCAGATCCAAAGGTCTCTATTCTATCCTCATCCTTCTTGATCTATCTGCTGCTTTTGACACTGTTGATCACCACCTACTTACTCCTTGATACACTGTCCTCACTTGGATTTCAGGGCTTTGTTCTTTCTTGGCTTTCTTCTCATCTCTCCCATTGAATTTTAGTGTATACTATGGTGGATCCTCCTTCACTTCTGTACCACTATCAGTTGGTGTACCTCAGGGTTCTATCTTGGGAACTCTTCTTTTCTCCATCTATACTTCTTCCCTTGGTGCTCTGATCTTCCCTTATTGTTTTTGGTATCAACTTTATGCTGATGACTCCTAGATCTACCTCTCCACACCAGAAATTTCAGCAGGAATCCAGGCCCATATCAGCATGCCTGCCTGACATTGCTGCTTGGATGTCTCATCACCATCTGAAACTAAACATGGCCAAGACTGAGCTTCTTATCTTTTCCTCTAAACCCACCTTTCCTCTTCCCCCCTTCTCTCTCTATGGATAACACTCTCATCCTCCCGGTCTTATCAGTTCATAACCTTGGGGTCATCTTTGACTTCTCTTTCTCTTTCTGTGCACATATCCAACAGACTGCTAAAACCTGTTTTCTTTCTCTAAAACATCACCAAAATTCATCCCTTCCTTTCTGAACACACTATCAAACCCTGATCCACACTCTTATCACCTCCCACTTAGACTACTACAACTTGCTTCTCACAGGCCCCCCTCTAAGCCATCTCTCTTCCCTTCAATCTGTTCAAAACTCTGCTGCATGACTTATATTCCGCTAGTGTTGCTATGCTCATATTAGCCGTTTCCTCAAGTCACTTCATTGGCACCCTATGCATTCCCGCAAACAATTCAGACTCCTCTTATTGACTTACAAGTGTATTCACTCTGCAGCTCCTCAGTACCTCTCCATTCTTATTTCTCCTTACACTCTTCTCCAGGAACTCCATTCATTGGGTAAATCTCTCTTATCTGTACCCTTCTCCTCCACTGTGAACTCCAGACTCCATTCCTTTTATCTTGCTGCACCATATGCCTGGAATAGACTGTCTGAATCAGTAGGTCAAGCTCCAGCTCTGGCCGCCTTCAAATCTAGCTGCTTTTAACTCCTAACTTCTATTCACTTGTACAATACCCATGTCTGTTTTATCATTCCCATCAAGTAATTCCCTTATCCCTTATTTGTCCTGTTTGTCTGTCTTGATTTGATTGTAATCTCTGTTGAGCAGGAACTGTCTCTTACATGCTCAGTGTACAGCACTGTATACATCTAATAGCACTAGAGAAATGATAAGTAGTAGTAGTAGTAATTAAGAACCGGAAGCAGCAGGAGTATCAGTCTTGGACTCAGATACCATGGGATGTACTGGTTTCAGTTGCAGCCCATGCTTAAGTTCCATGTTTCAAGGGGAGAGTGTCCATACGATAAAGGCGATTCACTTGGGAGGTAATAACTTAAGGCCTTGGACCTGTAAAAACTTGATGAGTAGTTTAATGGAACTTTAGGAAAATGTTGCAAATATTCCCTGAGTTGTATTACCCCCCCCCCCCCTCACACACACACACACATACACTCCTTCCTTGTGAGAAGCAAGGAACAGCACCTGGTCGGTTAAATGGCACTTAACTGGCTATCCAGCTATATTCAATGGGGGATAACTGGCTATCCCCTGCTTAATATTCCCGGTTAGCGGCTAGAAGATAACTGGCTATATTGCGTGATATCGCTGGATATCCCCAATTATTCAGCAAATAGCCAGCTATTGTAAGCGACCATATTGAGCCACATAAATAACTGGAATATTTTTGGCCTGTTAAAACTTAACTGGCTATCTCTGAATATTAACTTAGCCGGTTAAGTTTAAACCGACCAAAAATAAACCAGATATTCGATGAAACGGCCCAGCATTGAATTTCCAGGCTGACCACCAAGCATGGGAGTTAACCGGGCTCCCTTCCATGGTCTGAATATTGGCCTCTATGTATGTTGAACAGACATAATTCCAAGGCTGTTGTAAGGGCTAGAAGAAATTGCCCAAGGGGCTAACAAAAATGAACAGGGAGGTGGCAAGATGGGTGGTTGAGAAGGGTCAGGGCCTTTCTTGAGGGGGTACTTGGGGGTACTGAGTACCGGCACCTTTTCCATTGTCTGCTAAAATTGACCCATGGTTCCCAAGTTTTAATGGAAGAGCTCAGGCTGTACACATCAATTCTGCCTTGTCATAGATTCTGTGACTGGATGCAGGGGGCCTGGCTATTGTGGGGTGGGTCCCTCAGCGATCACCCCACCCCTGAAGGGTGGCCTAGCATTTGAGTACTGGCACCTTTTACACTAAAACAAATGCAAAAAGAAGGGTGATTTGCAGATAAGGACTGAGTGGGTAGAGATGAGTTGTGTGGGGCTGTATGAAAAAGATGAGGTTCATTTATTGGATGTGGGCCTATATTTGTTCTTGAATGACCTGCAGGATACCATGGAATATGTTCTGAGGAAAGGGATTATGGCTGCAGCCATAGCTAAAAAAATAAAAGGAGTGTGTGTGTGTGTGTGTGGGGGGGGGGGGGGGGGGGGGGGGGAGGGGGGGCGGGAGACACAGGGCTTATGGTAGGTACCTGAGCCTTGGATTTGGCTTATCCCAAGTATAGACAATGTATGGGGTCACTGGGTGGTGGTTTGCACCTCTGAAGACTGGTTAACTTGGCTCATCAGGGGGCTGGGCTAGAAAATGGAAAGCACTCTTAACTAGTAGCATGGTGAAGGCATGAGGATGATCAGCGTGGTATGGACTTGGTTAAGGTATGTACAGGCTTGGGTATTCTCCCCTACCCCCCCCCCCCCATTCCATGTTTGATTGAAGTTGTTGTTGTTTCATAGATGTTAATAAAGCTGTAGCCACAGGTTTCTTCTCAATATAATTGATCCTATGGTTATTTAGGGAGAGGGGTGGGGGGGGGGGGGTCAAGGGGAAGGGGTGGGTGTGAGGGTGGGGTTGAGTGTGGGGGCTGCTATAATTATGTATTGTTTTGAAAATCTGCATAATTTTATTATTTTTCTATATACAGTATCTAAAATACAATTCAACGTGCATTTGATTATGTGTTTGTTTCACTGGTCTACACAACACAATAAATTTTTAAAACATTTGACTCCACCAATCTCTTAAAAGTTCTTAGTATATTACCAAAAAAAGTGAAAGAATAAGCACATAAAAGAACCAAAACATAGAACAGCCTAAACCTGTAAATTGTGGTTGACAAAATATATATAAAAAAATAGAAATTGTGGAATTTATAACGTAATTTTTTTCACAGGCAGGTTTATATTTGCTAGATTTATCAATAATGTTTGTGCAGCCTAAAGCATTATGGAAAAAAAAAACCCTAAAAACAAAAACAAACCAACAATGACCTCTATTGGCCAAACCACTTCTTCACACATGTCATAATAGAAAAGTGGAAAGACAATGTTGGATTTTAACGTTAACTCAAGCAATCCCCCAGAATAAAAATACAGTGAAAAAGTATTTTTATTATAAAAATATTTTGTACTCATATATCTTGAGAGAATTTCAAACAATGAGCTATAACATAAGCAAGAATACTCAGTGATTCTAATCTCATTGAATCTCTTGGCAAACTTCTCCTTGTACAACTTCACTCCCTTGCTATTACTATTCCTGTTCTTCTATGGTTTCAATCTTAGAGTTATCTTTGCCTTCCTCATGTCCTATGCTATTCCCTAGGGCAGCGGGTGCCAAAAGGCAAGGACAAATCAGGATCAAGTATAAGTATCATACTTATACTATAGCTTATCTTGTTGGGCAGACTGGATGGACTGTGCAGGTCTTTATTTGCCATCAGCTACTATTTTACAATGTTACTATGTGATGCCCATAGACCTTACTATGTCTTTCCCTTACTCATATTTAAATATGGGCTGCTAGTCTCAGAAAGACTCATGTTTACAATTCTTTTACTTAACTTCAAGAATCATTTTCCTTCTTCCCCTGCTTACTTTTGTCTTCCTTTATTATTCCCTATGTACCAAATCGCTCTTTACACTCTTCTCAAGCATCTGTATTGACTCTTCCTCAGCCATCACAAATCTGGCTTGATACCACTCATGCTACCGCCTTTAGCTATCTGTGCCCTCATTTATGGAACTCCCTTCCAGACTGGTGAATAACAAAGATCCTGTGCAGATCTCAGCTTCTTTGGAGAGAACTAGTGGAACCAGCCTTTTAAAAGTGATTTTGCATTAGCTTTCCATATACGCCTTTGTTTCTATAGAATAGAACCCCTGAGAAAGGCTCTACAGCTGAAACACAGTCAATTTTGGGTCCGTAGAAGTGTTTCTCCTCCGCGCTTGTTATTCACCAATTTGAATAAAGGATTTGGCTCTGTCATCCCTGGTTCATCTCTCTGTGATCATTCCGAACAAGCTGACCGTGGCTTGCACCTGACTCACAAAATGCAAAACAATCAGTGATCCAACAACAACTGAGGTTCAAGCCCTTCTAACTAAAGAACAGAAGAAGAGCAATTCCTGTCCCAGGCATCTGAGCCTAAATGCCTTCACTGAAGACACAGGAAAAGTGTTGCCACATCCACGTCAATCACTGATCTTGAAGATGATGGCTTAGTATGTCTTAAAATGGCCACAGCATACTATCATCCTGCTGCTTTACTACTGTCCATGACTGCCCAGCAAGAGACACACGATACGATTCCTCTGCTGTGCCTTGTGTTCAGGACTTGCACTGGTCCTGGCTTCCACATAAGGAGCTACTAATCTGTGGCACATCAGACAGTAATTCAGCTATAGAGATTTCAACACACTGGAGTTTGCCCTGCAGGATAAGTGAGCCATAAACTGGTACATTACAAGACTGAGAGAGATTCCTGGAAGAAAACTCCATAGTCTGCCCTGGGATTGGTAGCATGGAATGTTATCACTATTTTGGGTTTCTGCCAGGTACTTGTGACCAGGCCTGGCCACTGTTGGAAGCAGGATACTGGGTTAGATGGACCATTGGTCTGACCCAGTATGGCTATTCTTATTTTCTTATGTTATGCAGGCACAGATGTAGCTGGAGCCTTGGAAGAAATAAAATTGTCTACTCATGTGTTGCAATATTGAAAAATGCCAGGGCCATGAAAGGGAAGAATGAACTGCCAAATCTTGCAGTACCAGAAGTGCTTCTGCCAATCCTCTGAAATGTTTACTGATAAACCTCATGGAACGTCAGGAGGCACAAAGAAGTCAAGGGTAGCTTGAGAGTTAACATTATCTTCTAAGTTTGTGCATTATTATGTTTTCGTTTATTGCAAATGTTTCATTATACCCCACCTCAACCCATGGCGATTTGTCATGTTATAAGGTTGGAAATAAATATATGTTAATAACACATGCGTACGCTGCCTTTGGTGTTCAGTAGCAGGTCCTTACTGTAGGGATTCTTTATTCCATTTACTTTGAAGCTGCAAACTGTGTGGGGTAAGGTAAGGATGGGGATTTCAAAATGAAATCTTTGTAATTAGTTGAGGGACCTCCCCTAAGCTAGTTCCACCCTTTCCCCACCACCACCAATTATGCAAGTAGTGAACAATGCATGTGCAATACTTTTCCTTACATACGGGGAGGGGGGGTGAGGGGGTAATTTTCAGAAGGCTATTATCCATGGGTAAAGAATCAGTCACTCATTTACCTACAGTAAACCTTTTATGATCGCCTTTAGCAATTTGTAATGTTAGGTTGAGGTGTCAAAGCTTAACTAAGTTTACACCGAATTACTAGTTAATTCAGTGGCAAGAATGAGGAGCCTAAAGCTTAGAGCAGCAGGCTGAAAACCAAGGAAGCCAGGATTCAAATTTTACTGCCACTCCTTATTATCTTGGGCAAGTCATTTAATCATCCATTGCCTCAGGTTCAAACTTAGGGGCCCTTTTACCAAGCTGCAGTAAGCTGTAACACGTGCTTGCCGCAGCTTAAAATAGCATACTGTGGAGCACGCTGAGGCATCCCGCGATGCTTTTGTCATGTGTGTGAGTTACCAGTGCATTAAAAAATAAAAGTTATTTTTTCACTGAGGGGGTATGTCCGGGGGTGGAGAGTGGGTGTGTCTGCACTAATCAGTTAGACCAGTTGCATTACCACGTGCTAAGGGATTCTTTTACAAAGCCACGCTAGCGATTCTCACGTGGCAAATGAGAGGAAGCACATTTGCCTCACCGAGAATCAGTAGTGTGGCTTTGTAAAAGAGGCCCTAAATCATTAGCACAGGATTAGCACGTGAGCCCTTACTGTCTATAAAATAGGTAACAGTAAGCGCTAATTTTTGTTAATGGCTGTGTGCGTGAGAAAATGGAAAAATCGGCGATTTTCTGGTCACAGGAAAAAGTGGCCTTAGCACACCCTTACGTGTTTCTTTTCCACACACTAAGGTTACTTTGTCCCACAGCTTAGTAAAAGGACCCCTTAGATTGTAAACACTCTGAGGACAGGAAAATGTCACTGTACCTAAATGTAATTCACTTTGAACTACAACTGAAAAAGGTGTCAGCTAAAATCTAGTCCCTCCCACTAATAAATATATTTTGATATCTTTGCTGGGATTTTAATACATAAACTTTTATCATTTTAATATTTAGCCCATTTAAATTTATATACTATTTTATTCATCCCAGAAGGTGTCTGTGTCCATTGTTTACTAAACCACGCTAGCAATTCCCAGTGCGGCAGTGCCAACAAAGCCCATTCACTTGATGGGCTTCATCGGCATTGCTGAGCAGGAATCGCTAGCACGGTTTGGTAAATTCCATAATGCATATTGATTAAAATGTTTATGCGCTGCTTCTTTGGAGAGAAAATAATATTCAACAGAACAATGTACAATGCTCCCATTATCAAAATGATCACAAGATGTCACTATCACTCCAACAGATACATTAGCAGACAGTAGAGAGGTGTGGTAGCCATGTTAGTCCACTTTTAAAGGTAATCAATAGAAATAAAACAAAATAATACATGGAAAAGAAAATAAGATACCTTTTTTATTGGACATAATTTAATACATTTCTTGATTAGCTTTCAAAGGTTGACATTCTTCGTCAGATCAGAAATAAGCAAATGTTGGTAGATGACAGTATATATGAGTGAAATATCAAAGCATTTCAGTGACAGTCTAACAGGATGGGGGTGGATAGGTGAGAGACAGGAAGAGGGACAGGGAGATATGCATGGAGACAGGAGGATGACAAAGCAGTACAATTTTATGGTTTATAATGGGCTAGAAAACCCAGATCTTTGTTAAGTCCTGTCTGGTGGGTGTCAAATATTTAATCATTTTGTCTTCAAAGGTCTTACGTTCCTGTATTGTTTTAAAGTTCCCTTTCAGGATCCTTACCATGAAATCACTGGTACAGTGTTCTGGTTTTGTAAAGTGCTGTCCCACAGGCGTGACATCTTTGTTTGTACTGGCATTTTTCATATGTCTATGAAAATTAAATCTCTTCTTTAGCATCTGACTTGTTTCTCCAATGTAGCAGCCTTCATCACACTTTTTACACTGAATGATATATACCACTTTGGAAGATGAGCATGTGAAAGATTCCTTAATGTTGTATATTTTTCCTTTGTGAATGATCGTGGGGTCCTGTGAGATATTTTGGCATAGTTTGCAGCTGGATATATTGCAAGGATGTGTGCCATTCTTTTCTTTTTGAGTCTGGGTTGGGAGCTTACTTCTAATTAGTTTGTGTTTTTGAAAAAGGTATCATCTTATTTTCTTTTCCATGTTTTATTTTGTTTTATTTCTATTGATTACATTAGCAGACAGGAAATAATGCTCTTTTAAAAATACAGGAAATCTGCCATTCAGCACTTGAAATACAGATCATTGCATTTTTGTAATGTGGAATAATTAGAAAAGCTGAATAAAGACGATTAAAAAATATCGATCAATCCAATTAATAAAGAGAAGAAAAGCTGATTAAAATCATTTAAAATGTTTTTTAAGTGCACTGTTGAAAATGTTAGGGGTCCTTTTACTATTATTTAGATTCTGCTCACGCTTTTTTCAGTAGTAGCTCAATGTGAGTTACATTCAGGTATACTTGATATTTCTCAATCCCAGGAGGGGTCACAATCTAAGCTTGTACCTGAGGTAATGGAGGATTAAGTGACTTGCCCAAGATCACAAAGAGCAGTAGTGGGATTTGAACTGGCCACCTCTGGATTATAAGACTGGGGCACTAACCACTAGGCCACTTCTCCACTAAGCTGTGATAGGGCTACCACATGGGTACAGCACGGCAAATTCAACCTACCGCCAGGCTAGCGCAGGCACCCGGTGGTACTTCTGAAGTTGGTGTGTGCAGTTTCCTGCAGTAGAAAATACATTTCCATTTTCCAGCTCAGGGGGCATTCCTGGCAGAAATCGGCAGCAGAGGCCATATTGCCAAATGCTGCCTGATTACTGCATGAGTAGTGTGTGAGCCCTTACTGCCAAGTAAATAGGTGGTGGTAAGTGCTCAGGCAGTAAATAGCCATGCACTACTATTAATATTAGCGCACGGCCATTTACTGCTATATAAAAGAAGGCCTTTTTACCCGCCATGGTAAAAAATGACCCAGCACGTGCCAATTTCACATGCACAAATTAGTGCAGGCCACTTTGTACTGCAACATAAAATGTTTACTGTCATTTTAAATATGTTTTGTTTTTATTTATTTAGTTGTATTTTGCTCTTGCCTTTTCATTGGTAGCTCAAAGGGAGTTTATAGCATATATTTCTCTATTCCTGGAGGGTTTACAATCTATGTCTGTACCAGATCCAAAGGAGGGTTAAGTGATAAGTGTCATTTTGGACTAGATTCTAAAAAATTGGCGCCGAAGCACAATACGCCCAGGCGTATTCTATAAGTACTCCTACATTTAGGCATACTTTATAGAATATGCCTAAATTTTCATGCGGTTTATAGAATACACCAAGTGCCCATCCACGTGACTAAATTTAGTCGTGGGCAGTTACGCCAAGTAGGTGTAAATGCTGATGCTTAAATTAGGTGTAGACTGGGTGTATTCTATAACCACGTGCATAGATTTTAGAAATGCCCATGACCTGCCCATTCCACAATCAATAGAAACGCCTCCTTTTCAACTATGCAACTTATAATTTATGTGCAACATGTTATAGAATACACAAAGTTTGTGTGTAAATTCTAATTAATGCAATTAGTGTCAATAATTAGTTGTTAATTGGCAATTATCAGCACTCATTGGCTTGTTAGCTAATTAAGTTGTGCACGCAAAATCAGAATATGACAGGATTTACGCACACAAATTAAGTTATATAGAATCCAGGGGATTATGAGGCAGATGCAGCAACCAAACGTAAAAAAATCTAAATCGTTAAAGTCCCTAACGATTTTAAAATAACGAAAAATGCACCAAAAAAAAAAGTCACACATGCTGAGATCGGTATTGAAACGTACAATGTATCAAAGAATCACAATACACATCGTTAATCGGCCCCCAAATCATGCGCAGAGCAGCCAAGCGTTATGTTAGCTGCTCTGCGCATGCCACAAACAGTCAAAACAAAGTCAAATCACAAGCACATGGCTCCCAAATCAAAACAAAAATAAAAAAAAGGGTCGGGAGGGGGCAAGGGCGCTCATCAGGAGCGTCCTGTACGGACGGCCTTGCCCCCCCCCCCCCCGCTGCTCCCCACTTTCCGCCGCTCCCCCCACCCCGAAAAAGCAAAATTCTAGCAGCCCCTGCCCCCCTCCCTTCCTCACTACTCTCTCACCTCAGCTCCGCCTCCCGACATCCTCCATCCTGTGCCCCGCCCCCTTTTGGGGTCATCGCCGCCATTCCCCTCCTCCATCGGGCCCCCCTCCCTCTTACCGGGCCCGTGCAGCGCCTCTCTCCTCTGTCCGAAGGCGCTGCACGGGCAAGAAGAAAGCTGATGCCTGCCTTCGCCCAGCTTTGATGGCGCGTCTTTCTCCTGCTGCGCCCGCCCCTGTCTGACGTCAGTAACCTCGTTCCAAAATGTGCATATGGTAAGGAAGCATGGTCTGGGCATGTTTTGGGCAGTGCTAAGGTGTCCCTAAAAAAAAAGACTTGGGGAAGGGAGTTGTGGAAGGAAGGGGGGATATGCCAGACCATGGCCCAGGTGGGGGGTGGAAAGGAGAGATGCCGGCCCTGGAGGAAGGAGGGATGCAAGCAGAGGGGCTGGCCGGCTGGCTGGCATGGCAGTGGTAGCAGCAAGATGCCTCTCCATGAATAGTCCGCCTGAGGTCCCCACCTCATTTGGCCTAATGAAAGGGCCACTTCTGAGACAGCTCATTGCTTAATCATATTGGGCAATCCAAATACTCTTGAATAGATTACTGTGTGTTAATGTCATGATCATTTGTCAAGTATGATTCTGATTCACATGCTGATTTATGTCAGTAATATGATTAATCTTTCATCCACACCCAGACATCCCACGTATGGTCTTCACTTACTACTTTATGGCAACAGAGAATCTTACTTAATCTCTCACTTGTATCCTGCCTTTTCAATCCCATAATATCATCCCAAGTGACATTCAGAAATACATATTACATACATATAAATTTAATACATATTTCAAATTCAAACTTAATTAGCATATTTATATGCTGCCTTTCAAAGCGTCTCTGAGTAAAACACAATGAAACTGTGATATTAAAACAAACCCAGTTATACCACTGAAGATTCTTTTTTAAAAGAAATTTTTATTTATGCAATTAAAATTTACAAAGACAAAACAACTTTCACAGAAAAATTGCTTAGCTATAAACATAACCAATACATAAAAAGGAAATTACAATAATAATATAGAAACTTTGTAAGCTATATCTAAGCTGATCCAAGATCAATATCCAAGGGAAGTTGGGTAAAGGAAAAAAAAAGGAACAAAGAGAGACAAGATAACTTACTTTCTCATAACACTTCTAACCAACAGACTCACTGGAGATAGGGCCCAAGATACCCTGCGAATTAAGAAAGCTGCGCAACTGAATATTTCAAAGAAAGTGCCCCGGAAGCAGCGGAAAAGCCCAATGATGAGGAAGGAGTGGTAAAAGCCGCTATTAAGACCTGATAAAGGACTGGAGACTTCGGCTTTGGGGGGGGGGGGGGGGGGGAGGGGAGAAGACACTTCAGCTGTCTCTTTCTCTTTAGTATACACTCGGGAAGAAAAAGACAAGAAAATGCAGAAAAATTACAAACTTAGACAAGAGCACTCATAACAGCTGCCCAGAGGTGGCACTATAATGAAGTCAATTGAGGCCATGGTCTCAGGTAACAGGTTTCAGGGACTCGAGAGCGGCATCACAGGCAGTCAGTCAATTAAAATGAAAGCAGGGAAATTCCCGCATGCATCAAAAAGCCCTATAAATGAGTGGCAAGGAAAGAGCAGCCAGACACAACACACATGTGCTATACATGCAGTTGTTGATCCACTCGATCTTGCCTACTGCTAGACTGCTTGTGCTGCCACTGCCTACCCCTGGCCCTGCCTCTGACTGTCTTCTGCAGCTGCTACCAACTGCCTTGTGCCACCGCTGCCCACCCCTGCTTGCCTTCTTCAGCTTCCACCTGCTTTGGGCTCTGAGTGGCCTGCCGACTGCCATGTGCTCCTGCTACCTGCCTCAACAGCTGACCCAATCAACTTCTTCTGCTGCCCGATCTGATGGCATTGGTCGATACCTGGCCGGTTAAGTGGTTTTAAACATCAGGGAGATTATCAGGCTCATTTTCAAAAGAGAAGGATGCCCATCTTTCGACACAAATCGGAAGATGGGCGTCCTACTCACAGGGTCGCCCAAATTGGCATAATCGAAAGCCGATTTTGGGCGTCCCAACTACGTTCTGTCAAGGGAACGACCAAAGTTCATGGAGGCGTGTCGGAGGTATAGCGAAGGCGGGAATTGGGCGTGCCGAACACATGGGTGTCCTCAACACATAATGGAAAAAAAGGGCGTCCCTGACGAGCACTTGGACAACTTTAACTGGTCCTGTTTTTCTTACGACCAAGCCACAAAAAAGGTGCCCAAACTGACCAGATGACCACCGGAGAGAATCCGAGGATCACTTCCCCTTACTCCCCCAGTGGTCACTAACAGCCTCCCATCCTCAAAAAACATCTTTAAAAATATTTTGTGCCAGCCTCTATGCCAGCCTCAAATGTCATACTAAGGTCCATCACAGCAGTATGCAGGTCCCTGGAGCAGTTTTAGTGGGTGCACTGCACTTCAGGCAGGCGGACCCAGGCCCATCCCCCCCTACCTGTTACACTTGTGGTGGTAAATGTAAGCCCTCCAAAACCCACCAGAAACCCACTGTACCCACATCTAGGTGCCCCCTTCACCCTTAAGGGCTATGGTAGTGGTGTACAGTTGTGGGTAGTGGGTTTTGGGGGGGGGGTTTAGGGGGCTCAGCACACAAGGTAAGGGAGCTATGTACCTGGGAGCAATTTCTAAAGTCCACTGCAGTGCCCCCTAGGGTGCCCGGTTGGTGTCCTGGCATGTCAGGGGGACCAGTGCACTATGAATGCTGGCTCCTCCCATGACCAAATAGCTTGCATTTGGTCATTTCTGAGATGGGCGTCCTTGGTTTCCATTATAGCCTAAAATCAGAAATAACTAAGTCTAGGGACGACCATCTCTAAGGATAACCTAAACGTCAAGATTGGGTGTCCCTGACTGTATTAGCAAAACGAAAGATTGATGTCTATCTTGTTTCAATATTATGGGTTTCCCCGCCCCTCCACCGGGATGTTTTGCGAGGACGTCCTCAGCAAAACTTGGGCGTCCCTTTCGATTATGCCCCTCCATGTGCATCACTTTGCAGTCGTGCACATTACATTTCATTTGTCATGTTGAAGCTCAATCTTGTAGTCTCACAAGATCTGATATTTATTTTAATTCAAAAACTTTATTGAGATGTTAACAATATAAACAACAATCTAGAAAAAGCACCATGGCAGATATATGAGATAACAAAAGAAATGTGTGCAATGTCCTTCAGGACATAACAAAAGGGGTTACAGGAGACTATTGTGCTCATTTTCAAAGCACACAGACTTACAAGGTTACATGGAGGGGCATTTTCGATATGACTTCTAAGTCCAACTTTAGACATTTTGCTAAAAACGTCCAAAATTCAAGTGGGGAATATAGCCATTTTCAAAACAGAAAAATGTCTATCTTTTTTTTTTTATTTTTTAGGATGGCTATTTGCTAGATGTTTTTGGGCTCTGTGCATCTATCTTTTTGGTCTATTTTATTGAAAAAAAAAAGTCCAAGTGAAAAACACACAAAATCAAGCCATCAGGATGTAGGAGGAGCCAGCATTCTTAGTAGAATGGCCACACAGACATCCCAGGAGAGTAATGGGGCACCCTAGGGGTCACTGCAGTCGACTTCAAATAAATGCTCCCAAGTACACATCTCACCATTGCTCCCTTATCTTGTCTGCAAGCCCCCCCAAAGTTCCTCCAAAACCCACTACCCCCAACTGTACATCACTACAATAGCCCTTATGGGTGAAGGGGGCACCTATATATGGGTATAGTGAATTTCTGGTGAGCTTTGGAGTACTCACTTTTTCCACCACAAGTGTAGCAGGTAGGGGGAGGTGTGGCTCTGGGTTCACCTGTCTGCAGTTCACTGCGCCACCACTAGACTACTCCAGGGACCTATATGCTACTCTAATGGACCTAAGTATAATGTAACCCTAAGGGGTTAAAATAATCTTAACTGGGCTCCTCCAGAGGAAAAAGAAAAAAGGGTTCTATAGTGACATCACTCTGGAACAACAGCTGAGCAAGCTGAGACCTGGTTGCCTTGGCAACAGCTTGCTGATCAGTTGAAAGTTGGACAGAAACAGATGAAGAGAGTATATGTATTTTTGAGTGTGAGAGTGGCCAGAAGGAGAAGGCTGCAACACTGAGAGTGAGAGGTTGTGCTGATGGTGAGCTGTGAGAAAGAGAAGGGAAAGTTGGAAATTTTATTTAGAGGAAGTGCAAATGCTGAGGAGGACAGTTGAGACAGGTTGTGAGTAACTGGTGAGAGTGGGAGAGACTGTGTTTTCTGCTAGTAATTATATGGAATGAGAAGAGCTTTAAGGATGATAGGAAAATAATGTGACAGGATTTAGAGTATGATTGAGGGGAGTCTGAAGGGGAGTTTGATATTTGAGGAGGGAAATCTGGAGGCTGTGTCTGTGTGAGAAGCGTGATGTGTGTTAGGGACCTGGGATAGAGAATTGGAATCTATCTGCAGGATAAGGAATATCCAGCACTGACTATTTATGAGTATGCTGTGTTCCCAAGATTGATCTGCTAGCTATAGAGAGTAATGTCATGTATGTAAATGAAACGTATGGGATGGAATGTTGAGCCACCATCTGCATATGGGATGTGTTACTGTGTGAGACCCCTGGGTGCAGTGCTGGAGCCTGCTGCAGCATCATAGAATAGGTACTCTACAGTGAGAAGTAGGCTTTGAAGCGAGTAATCCTAAAATTTATTTGGTTTTAATTAGAGAGTGTGGCCCAGTATTGAGAACCAATTAATGTCACTAGAGAGGAATTAGTTCCTGATTGAGCACAGGGAGTTTAGGGTCTTGCCTCCATTTATTTTCTTTATCAGAGAGGTTTAGGAAGAAGAACCCTGTGAAACATCCAGCATCAAAAACTTCTTCAACAGCCCCCACACAAGAAAGAATTTTCTCTAATTGGTTGCGGATGGAACAGTTACAGCTAAGTGCTCAGATCTGAGAAAAGATTTACCTATTTGAAGTGGTACAGAGGGGAGAGGAAAATACTCACCTGAGGATTCAGCTGGGTAATTCAAAGTGCTTTGCTCAGACAAATGGTGACGGAACCCACAAGGGAGGGAGTGACGCTAGATCTGGTACTCACAAATGGGGATAGTGTATCAAATGTCCGAGTGGGTGCACACCTGGGCAGCAGTGACGACTGAAGAGGAGGGTGGCCACTCAAAACTGAAAGTCCTGGATTTCAAGCATGCTGACTTTAGTAAAATGGGGGAATACCTGAGGAAGGAGCTGATGGGCTGGGAGGACGTACGAGAAGTGGAAGGGCAGTGGTCCAGGCTCAAAGAAACTATATATAGGGCCACAAACCTCTATGTAAGGAGAGTAAATAAAAGCAAGAGAAAAAGGAAACCGATATGGTTCTACAAGCAAGTGGCTGAGAAAATAAAGGCTAAAGAGTTGGCGTTCCAGAAATACAGAAAAACTCAAAAAGAGGAACACGGAGAGGAATACCGGATGAAACTGAAGGAAGCCAAGAGAGAGATACGTCTGGCGAAAGCGCGTGCGGAAGAACAAATGGCTAGAAAGGTAAGGAGGGGTGACAAAAATTTCTTCAGGTATATTAGTGAAAGGAAAAAGACTAAAAAGGGAATTGTGAGATGGAAAGATGCTCGAACCGCTATGTAGAAAATGATGAAGAAAAGACAAATTTACTAAATAGATACTTTTGTTCTGTTTTCACAGAAGAAAATCCTGGAGAAGGACCGAGATGGACTGGCAAAAGTACATGTGAGAGTGGAGTGGATTTAGCACCGTTCACGGAAGAGAGTGTGTATGAACAACTAGGAAACCTAAAGGTGGACAAAGCCATGGGACCGGATGGGATCCACCCCAGGATATTGAGGGAGCTCAGAGAGGTTCTGGTTGGTTCTCTTAAAGATTTGTTTAATAAATCCTTGGAGACGGGAGAGCTTCCGTGCAATTGGAGAACGGCAGAGGTGGTCCCTCTTCACAAAAGTGGTGATAGGGAAGAAGCTGGAAACTACAGGCCGGTAAGCCTCACTTCGGTTATTGGAAAAGTAATGGAAGCGATGCTAAAGGACAGGATATTGAATTTCCTGGAAGCCAATAAGTTGCAAGATCCGAAACAACATGGTTTTACAAAAGGGAAATTGTGTCAAACGAATCTCATTGAATTCTTTGACCGGGTGACTGGAGAATTGAATCAAGGACGTGCTATGGACGTAATCTACTTAGATTTCAGCAAAGCTTTTGACACGGTTCCCCACAGGAGGCTCTTGAATAAACTGGACAGGCTGAAGATAGAACCTCAAGTGGTGAACTGGATTAGGAACTGGTTGACGGACAGAAACCAGAGGGTGGTGGTGAATGGAATTCGCTCGGAGGAGGGGAAGGTGAGTAGTGGAGTGCCTCAGGGATCGGTGCTGGGGCCATAGGAGCCAACTTTTCAAAATTATTGGGGGTGCTAAGCCCAATGGAAATAATCCCTCCCTGGACACATAAAAGGACTTTTTCCAATATTGGGGGTGCTCAAGCACCCACAGCACCCACAGAGTCGGCTCCAATGGCTGGGGCCGATTCTGTTCAATATATTTGTGAGTGACATTGCCGAAGGGTTAGAAGGTAAAGTTTGCCTTTTTGCGGACGATACTAAGATTTGCAACAGAGTGGACACTGGGGAGGGAGTGGAAAACATGAAAAAGGATCTGCGGAAACTAGAAGAATGGTCTAAGGTTTGGCAATTAAAATTCAATGCGAAGAAATGCAAAGTGATGCACTTAGGGAGTAGAAATCCACGGGAGAAGTATGTGTTAGGCGGGGAGAGTCTGATAGTTATGGATGGGGAGAGGGATCTTGGGGTGATAGTATCGGAGGATCTGAAGGCGACGAAACAGTGTGACAAGGCAGTGGCCGTAGCCAGAAGGTTGCTAGGCTGTATAGAGAGAGGTGTGACCAGCAGAAGAAAAGAGGTGTTGATGCCCCTGTATAACTCATTGGTGAGGCCCCACCTGGAGTATTGTGTTCAGTTCTGGAGGCCGTACCTTGCTAAGGATGTAAAAAAAATGGAAGCGGTGCAAAGAAAAGCTATGAGAATGGTATGGGATTTGCGTTACAAGACGTATGAGGAGAGACTTGCGGACCTGAACATGTATACCCTGGAGGAAAGGAGAAACAGGGGTGATATGATACAGACGTTCAAATATTTGAAAGGTATTAATCCACAAACGAACCTTTTCCGGAGATGGGAGGGTGGTAGAACGAGAGGACATGATATGAGAGTGAAGGGGGGCAAACTCAAGAAAAATGTCAGGAAGTATTTTTTCACGGAGAGAGTGGTAGATACTTGGAATGCCCTCCTGCAGGAGGTGGTGGAGATGAAAACGGTAGTGGAATTCAAGCATGCGTAGGATAAACATAAAGGAATCCTGTGCAGAAGGAATGGATCCTCAGAAGCTTAGCCGAGATTGGGAGGCGGGGCTGGTGTTTGGGTGGTGGGGCTAGTTCTGGGCAAGACTTCTACGGTCTGTGTCCTGAAAATGGGGCTAGTTCTAGGCAAGACTTCTAAAGTCTGTGTCCTGAAAATGGCAGATACAAATCAAGGTAAGGTATACACAAGAAGTAGCACATATGAGTTTATCTTGTTGGGCAGACTAGATGGACCGTGCAGGTCTTTTTCTGCCGTCCTGTAAAATAAAAATTGAAACCCAAAGAATCAAATTCTTTAGGCATTTGCATAAGAGAAACAATTACAGAGTTCCAAGGAAGTAAATGTAAAATATTATAAGAGGGAGAAACACTTATCTGATGTTTGGGTTTTTTTGTCTGAGAAGTTCAATTAACTTGTTGACATAGAGAACAAACAAAAGTTGAATGTGAAATGACATTTATAAGGAAACAGTTTGTTAAGTAAAGAAAAATTGTTCTATACATTATATAGTTAAATACTTACCTCAATTTGAAAACACAAAAATAAAAAAACAGTTCTTAATATGCAAAATTGAAGGTTTGGTTATTCAAAGTTTTGGGGTTAAATTGGGAAAAATTGAGTTTAATTTTCTTCCTCGCCTTCTTAAGGTGAGCAAGGGGATACGTTTTTTTGTATCCCCCGCCCTGCTCCAGCGGAGGATTCAGAGTCACTGGCACGACTACTGGTACAGAGTACTCTGATCCTTCTGATCCAAACTGCCTGAGAGGGGGGCGGGGCTTACAATAACATCTGAGGATGGAATAGAGGCTGGTAAATAATGTTTTAATCACAGTTTTATGGGGGTAGGAGGGAGTTACTGACCACTGGGGGAGTTAGGGAAGGTCATCCCTGATTTTCTCAAGTGGTCATCTGGTCATTTAGGGCGCTTTTTTGTGGCTTATTTATTAATAAAACAGGTCTAGACCAAAACGTCCAACTTATAGCCCTGGATGTTTTTGTTTTGTTCCATTATGGCAGAAAAACGTCCAAGTGTTAGGAACGCCCAGATCCTGCCCTTAACACACCCATGACACATTCCCTTGTGATTTGAACACACTTCTGATGGTCTTCAAAGAAAAAACGTCTAAAAATTGGTTTCAAAAATACCAATTTGGATATTTTTGTGAGAAAAACGTCCAAATGCAGATTTATGTGCCACTTTTTGGACATTTTTCTCTTTTGAAAATGAGCCCCATAATAATCTATGTTACTGTGTAAGTCTACGTGCTTTGAAAATGAGCCTATGCATTTCCAAAACTCATAATGTGCCTTTGTGTTCTGCTGCAACTCGCCCATGCCCTAGTGATGATACAAACATAGTTCCACTATTCATTAAATGTCAACACAGAAGTATCCTTCCATGCATTAATAATATGCCTCAGTGCTAAGACAATTAACATGAACAATTTTCCACTTAAAAGAGGACTCAACCGTGGAGCCTTCAAGTCCATGCATTTGTGAAGGCCCTGTTGTCTGATGCATTCCTTATATGTTAGGAATGCATCAAAGATGACAGGGCCCTGGGCCTTTGCAAGCACATGGGGCCAAAGATTCTTCGGTGCTTATTCTTGGTGCTTCATTCATTGCTGCCACTGGACATGAGATGCAGCAGCATAAGGGAGGGAGGTGGGTTTGAGGGAAAATGATGAAATATGGGGGAAGGAGGGGACAGAATGAGGGGCAATGTTGACTGGGGGAGGAGAGAGAGGGGGAGTTATACTGGACAGATGGATGAGTGGATAGGTGGGTGGGAAGGAAGGAAGGGAACAGAGAAAGAACACTGTTGGGCTGGGGAACAGAAGAGAAAGGGGTGATGATGAATGGATGTATGGGGGATGGCATACATCCAAGGGTACTCAAATAAATCAAGCATGAAATTGCTGATCTGATGTTAGTAATATGTAGCCTGTCGTTAAAATTGTCAGTACTACCTGAAGATTGGAGGGTGCCCAATGTGAAGCTGATTTTTAAAAATGGTTTCAGGGGTGATCTGTGAAATTATAAACTGGTAAGCCTGACATCAGTGCCAAAATTACAGAACACATAGACAAACATGGTTTAATGGGACAGCGTCAGCATGGGTTCAGCCTCACCAATCTGCGTCATTTCTCTGAAGGCGTGACTAAACATGCGGAGAAAGGAGAGCCAGTTGATGTAGTGTATATAGATTTTCAAAAAGCTTTTGAAAAAGTTCCTTATTAGAGACTCCTGAGAAAATTAAAGAGACATGGGATAGGAGGCAAAGTTCTGGTGTGGATTAGGAATTGGTTATTGGACAGAAAACAGAGGGTAGGGTTAAATGGTCATTTCTCTCAATGGAGGAGGGTGAACAGTGGAGTGCCGCAGGGATCAGTACTGGGACCGGTGCTATTTAACATATTCATAAATAATATGGAAATCAGAACAATAAGTGAGGTGATTAAACTTGCAGATGACACAAAACTATTCAAGGTTCTTAAAACAAGTGCGGACTATGAAATATTGTAGGAAGACCTTAGGAAATTAGAAGATTGGACATCCCAAATAGCAGATGAAATTTAATGTGGACAAATGCAAGGAGATGCACATTGGAAAGAATAATCTGAATCATAGTTACCTGATGCTAGGGTCCACCTTAGGAGTCAGCGCTCAAGAAAAAGATCTTGATGTCGTTATAGATAATACACTGAAATCTTCTGTTCAGTGTGTGGCGGCAGCCAAAAAAGCAAACAGAATGCTAGGAATTATTAGGAAAGGGATGGTAAATAACACCAAAAAAATAGGAGGAAATATTTTTTCACTCAACGAATAGTTAAGCTCTGGAACTCTTTGTCAGAGGATTTAGAGAGGTTAGTGTATCTGGGTTTAAAAATGGTTTGTACAAGTTCCTGGAGGAAAAGTCCATAGTCTGCTATTGAGACAGACATAGGGAAGAAACTGCTTGCCCTGGGATTTGTAGCATGGAATGTTGCCTTGATTTGGGTTTCTGGCAGGCACTTGTGACCTGGCTTGGCCACTGCTGGAAACAGGATACTAGGCTAAATAGACCATTGGTCTGACCCAGTATGGCTACTCTTATGTTCTTGTGAAAGAGAACAGGAGCAATGCTGGGGGAAGGAAGAGAAAGGGGGTGATGCTGGACAGATTAGTGGGAGGGAGCAGAGAGAAGGGACAAAGATGGATGGGACAGGGGAGGAAGAGAAAAGGGAAATGCTGAAATGGGAGGAAGGGGGATAAGAAAAAAGGGAGATGCTGCACCAGAAGGTGAGGAGGAAATGAAAAAGAGGAGATGCTAGAGAAAGGAAGAAAGAGAAGAGAAAAGGCAGATCCTGGACTGGAATGGAAGGGGAGAGGAAGAGGAAGGAAGGTATCATTTTATAATTTGCAGGGGGGTGCTAGAAACCATAGTAATAAATCTAGTGTTCTGGATTTTTTATTGGTTGAACCTTTTTTTATGTTCCATCAGCTTTACTGTTTGGAAATATATTTGCTTGTTAAGCTGTAATGTCTGGCTTTTCATCTTTAAAATAAAATTGCTGTGGAGCCTACGAAAGACTTTGGGGAGCCTCCAATATTAAGAGCAATTCTATAACTGCGCTTGTAAATTCACAGAATACTTTCAAGGGAAAGCACAGTATTGATGCACTACCCTCTACTGGCAATAATGCAGTTGGAGAAATCCTGCTTAGCTTAAAGGGAACAGTGCTTGTAAATGACAATGACAAATTAGTATGGGCTGGAAATAGCAACAGCAGATCAGAATCAGCTATGAGTATTTTATATCACAAGTTACGAGTGTGGGTGCTATGTATCTCAATGGAGGACGGGAAGGTATTTTAGGATTGAAATTGGCAAGTAAAATGTTATGCCAGATGATACTATCCTGTGGCTGTAAGCATAAAATCAATCTTAAAACTATTAGCATACTGTTGTGGAAACATGACTTGTGGTATAGTGTTGCAAGGTTACATCATACATAACTACCCATTTATGGATGGCATGGTGTCGAATTGCTGTCTGCACTGTTTGTTGTACCAGTGTTTAATCACAAAGGAGTGTAATCTGCACAAAGTGGCAGGTGCAGCTTTGGCCACCTTCTTGGACAGACTGGATGGACCTGGCAGGTCTTTGTGTCGTTAGTTATTATAATACGACATTCCATAGCATTCAAAGCCACTGCTTATCACACCCTAAAGACATGCTGTTCTTTTTGTAGCAGTTCTGTAACTCACCCTGTTCATGTGTCCCTGTTCCTGCTCAAGGGGTTGAAAAGAGAGAAGTGTCCAAAATCATTTTTTTTTTCTTTGACTATTGCACAACACTATTCTATTGTTTGAACGTGTGAATTCAGTCTTATCATGGTTGTATAGTTGGTAAGGAATTGAAGTTGTGTGGTTCAAGATATCACACTCTTTATTATTTGTAGCATTTGTATCCCACATTTTCCCACCAGTTTGCAGGCTCAATGTGGCTTACATTATGCCATAGTGGCGATCGCCATTATCGGGTGAGGAATTACAAATGATAAGCATTAAGGTACATATATGATAAGTGAAATACAGAATGGTGTTACATAGAAGTTCCTATTTGATAGAATAGGTTAAAACCAAGGTTGAATAGTCAATTATGGGAAAAAAAACATTTCCAACCTGAGAACAAAGTGCGTATTGCATAGCTTATGTTGGTAATAGTGAGGTAGTCAGTCATGTATAAAGAGATCTAGATCGTGTATCATCTGGTTGTCTAGTATTTAGGAAGGATTATTATGGTATGCCTTCTTGAACACAACCACCCTAATTCTATGTGTGACTCAGGTTACTAATGTGGTCCTTTTACCTAGCTGCGGTAAAAATAGGCCTTAGCGCGCCCTTACATGGGTCTTTCCCATGTGCTAAGGCCATTATTACCGTGGCCATAAAAAATCAATTTTCTATTTTTTCCATTAATGGCCATGCACTAATGTTGCCATTAGCATGTGGCCATTTAAAAAAACATTATGGCAGGATCACTTACTAACACCTATTTTTCTGGCAGTAAGGAGTCCTGCGTTATCCATGCACTATCCAGTTAGCGTACAGTAATGTAGTTGCACTAACTGGTTAGTGCAGAAACACCCACTCTCAGCCCTTGACATGCCCCCTCAAAAAAATGTCAAAAAACTGTGAATAGCACACACATTCCAAAACTACCACGTTACATTGTTAGCACCTAACACAGCTTAGCACAAGGGCCCTAAATGCCCTAGTTTAAATAACTTACCTCAGTGGGATTCTAATGCTGATGGCATGGTTCGTTATACCTTAGGGGTACCCCTGCCCTTGGAATCTAATGGAATGAGGTGAGGGTGGGTATGCAGATGACTTCTTCTTTGGGAATGGTGATGGGAGGAGTATAGATGATGTCACAGAGAAATACAAGCATTTGAGTTTAGTAGGGAAATTTGTCTATTGCTTCCTCTTCTGCCAAATTCTCAAGAGGGAGCACAACGCTCTTGACAGACTAGGTCCTTGGTGTGAGCTGAATCCCTAGACAAAAGAAAATGTTGGAAGGGCTGTGGTCTTTTCATCATAAAAAAGTTCAAAGAGTTACCTTGTTTCTGCCATTCTAAGGCAGGTAAAAAGTCTAAAGAATCCAGTGTCAAGTCTTGAGGGATTGAGCCTATCCATGACATGAAATTGTTTTCATCTGTGGTGGTGATGCCCACAGATATGAAGTCCCAAGTTTAGTTAGCTACAAACCAGATGGTGGAATTCCTTGAAGAGAGGATGCTGGTGTAGTGATTTGCAGGTCAGAAAAAGTTTACCTGCCTGTGAGAGACCAGAGCTGCCAAGTTACCCATTCCAGGAGGGAGACATTTTGGCTAGTCCTAGATTTCTACTAACCTTATTCTGGTGCATTATGGGACCTGCAGCACTGATTTCAATGGATAGAGTCATGGACTGCAAATATTACAGTGCTTTGGGATGTCAAGACCGGCCAAAAAGTCTCCCTTCTGGAATAGGTAACTTGGCAGCTCTGAGAGACTGGAGTAAAATAGAATATTCCTGATAGAGGAATCAAAAGAGCTAGATTGGAATCAGAGAGGAAGAAGAGAAAGGTATATTTCAAATATTTGTCTATTTTATTCTTTTTTTTTTTTTTTTTGCTGTTTGGCATCTGAAGAGAAAAGATTTTTATTCAATTTTTTAACCATCCATTAGACTGTAGGTCCAATATTCAAAAAGACTTAGAGGCTTAGGGTGTGGATGCCCATGGGCATATAACAGACTTCTTAGCACTCAGTACACACTAATGCTTTTTAATATATGTTCCAGATATATGCATAACTTTAAGCATAAACCACTCTATTATGTATTATATGCATATAATATGCATAGATTGGGAGGTGAGGTCAGAGGCAAGCTGGAGACTGACAAAAGTTAAGCCAGTGAAATAGCAAGTTGCCCCTAATACATATATTCAGAGACAGCAACCTGGACTTTACTGGACTTTGACAGAGAGAGAGAGAGAGAGAGAGAGAGAGAGAGAGAGAGATTAGACCCATGCAAAATATCCACAAGAGTAAAATCTTGAAGCAAGTCCCCCCCCCCCCAACTCAGGGCCCAGAATGTGAAGAGTGCGATCTCCCCCTTCAAACTGTTGGCCTTGTGACATATGTCCCTAAAAGACAGTTAACTAAGGGGCTTGCTTTATTTTTAGTTATAATTGTACCCCGTGCTTTCCCACTCATAGCAGGTTCAATGTGGCTTACATATTATATACAGGTACTTATTTGTACCTAGGGCAATGGAGGGTTAAGTGACTTGCCCATAGTCACAAGGAGTTGCCTGTGCCTACAGTGGGAATTGAACCCAGTTCCCCAGGACCAAAGTCCACCACGCTGGCCAATCCTCCATGTTACATGACTAAGCTGTGACTAGGTATTTGTCCCCAACCCACCCCTACTCTTGTTACCACTCCTTTCTCCCTCCCCCACCCCATATGAATACTGGTCCTCTATCCCTTCCGCTCCACTCTGATTACTCCTTCTCTCTCCCTCTTCTACTTTGATGACCAGTCCTATCTCCTCCCTCTTTACACTGATCCCTCCTCCTTTACCTCCCTCTTCCTCCACTTTTGATTCCATCTTCTCCCCCCTCACACACTCCACTTTGATTCCCAGTACTCTCCCCCTCCAACCTCCAATTTGATTCCCACCCTTCTCTTCCACCCTCCTTTCCACTTTGATTACCAGCCCTCTCCATCCCCCTTTACACTAATCCCCACTCCTCTATCCCTCCCTCCTCCATTCCCACTATTCCCTCTCTCCACTCTGATTCCCACACCTCTCTCTCTCTCTCTCTCCTCTACATTGTTGCCCATGTCTTCCCTCCCCCCTTCTCCACTTTAGTTACCAGTTTTCGCTCCCTCTCTCCCCGTTGTCTTTTAACTAAGATGATGGAAGAGAGCTTCACTGTTCCTGACTTTTCATCTACTTCTGGCACAACAGTGTATTTCAGTCTTTTTTTTTCTTTTTTCAAAGGGTGTCCCTTTCACCCACTCTAAAATACAAACCTGCTTCATGATATTCCTATAATTAATGAAGCACCACTAACTGAACCTAAAGCTTAGATATTTTACTCCTTTGACATTTCAATAAACAAAATGTCATTTTGTTCTGTAAATACCTACTTCAAATAAATCTCCCTTGCAAATGATTTACTAGCAACCCATAACAGAGGGTTGACAACCCCTAATATGTATACCAAAAGTATACTAATTGTATACTTTCTCATGTATTCTCATTATTCATGATGTATTGTAAGCCACATTGAGCCTGCAAAGAGGTGGGAAAATGTGGGATACAAATGCAACAAATAAATAAAATACAAGGCTAGTGTAGTCGGCCATTCAAGTTAGTGCTTGGTCATGATTCTTTCATTCTACAGGGAAAAGTGTGCCTTTAAGAAGTGTGAAAGCAGTATTCATTTTGGAGACTCCTTTCCCCCTCCATAGCAGCATAATCCAAAGCACCACTTCTCAAATGTTTCTCCGATGTGACTTGAAAAATCATATGACACTAGATGGTGACCAGAGTAAATCTCTGCTCCCACTCCTTTGCTTGTTTTTCAGAATGAATGGCATTAGTTTGTATGTAAGTAGGTAGGAGTATGTGCATATGTCTAAATGTGTGTTGTGGGGGAGGGGAGTAAAAGTGGAAGACAAAGTAGAGAGGGGTGTATCTTAGATGTCCCATCATCTGCCCCCTCATTTTATTTAGATTTTTGCTCACACCTTTGTCAGTATTAGCTCAAGGTGAATTACATTCAGGTACACTGGATATTTCTCTGTCCCAGGAGGGCTCACAATCTAAGCTTGTACCTGAGGCAATGGAGGATTAAGTGACTTGCCCAAGATCACAAGGAGCAGTAATGGGATTTGAACCAGCCACTTCTGGATTGCAAGACTGGTGCTCTAACCACTAGGACACTCCTCCACTCCCTTGCGGTCTCTAATCTCCCATGTTATCTTTCTTTACTCCTTTCTGTACTGTAGTCTCTCTTCTCTTTTTTCTTCCCTGCCCCTACATTAGTACTGACACTTGAACCTCCCCACTGGCTGACTGGGGTTGGGGGGATGGTGTAGGTTTATTTCTTGCTGTGCTATTAATTTCTTTTACTCAGGCTTATCCTTTTCTTAATTGGGTCTGCTTATGTCCTGTACTCTACAGGTCAGTGATCCTGTGGCAATTCCAAACTCCTTTTCAGCCCATGCAGATAGAAAGGACACTGTGATTTGGCTTGTGCAAACTCAGTGGGAGGTGGGAACTGTAGCACTCAATGCTGTACTTCAACCTGTGTAAGCTGATGAGACAACACTCCTGCAGTTTCTCTTTGACTTGAATAGACTAACTTGCAAACCTAAATGAGAATTTTCTGACCTTCATTTGGGGTCCTGACCCACAATTTGGGAACCACTATCCAAAAGATGTATCACATCACACACTTTTTTTAAATGTTGTGTTATGTCGAGGAAAATGTCCCCACCCCAGTAGCAGGGCAACATTTGTAAAAGCAATTTTGACATTCAGACAAAAAAAATGTTCACACCTAACCTACAGGGGCAAACTAAACTACTACCAGTGGCATATTCATTCAAGATATGTGTTGTGTATGCACCCCTCCCTCCCTCCCCCTCTCCCCTCCCCTCCCCTCCCCTCTCCTCTCCATCTCTCCCTTCCCTTCCCATCTCCACAAAGCGCTTGCAATTCCCTTCCTCCCCCACTCCCCCTGTGCCTTAAAATCACCTCCAGTCTTCACTCAGACAGTGCCAGCAGCACTCATATGCTACCTACGGCCTGCACCAGGGCTTTCTCTCTGAAACATCCCACCCTTTCTGATGCAACTTCCTGTTTTCTGAAGGGTGGGGTGGTTCAGAGAAAAAAGCCCCAGTGTAGAGTGCAGGCTGTAGGCAGCTTATGAGTGCTGCTGCCATTGCCACTGTCACTGCCCGGGTGAAGACTAGAGGTGATTTTAAGGTATGGAGGAGAGTGGCGGAGTGAGACGCGCTCCCCCTGTTCAAAGTTCCTGGCTACCCCACTGATTACTACAGAAACTTGAGTAGCATTTTGATGAGTAATTACATGAAAATGGAAAATTTTCAGACATTTACACCTGATTCTGAATGGGAGAGATATTTGATATGGGTCTGAAGAAATAATTTTATTTCTTTTTCCCCTGTGTCACTATTACAGACTCAGTACAATTATTAAGCAAAGAACATCAGTGGAGGCGAAGAACAAGGCTGGAGAGCTTTAATGGCAATTCATCAACATGATTCGATATGGCCATGTTTCAGAGATTCATCATTAAAACCAGGATCACTGCTACCATAAATATCATTTGTTACAATTCATGAATAATAATGCCAAGCTGTACCAGTTCTTTTCTTTAAATAATGATTTTTTTTGTGTGTATTACAGTACCCTCAGACTTTCCCACACACTCTGGCACACAGATTAACTGTTGCCTGGTGGTATAGCACTTCATTCATCGGGTTGCTCTGTTATTTGTGTATATATATATATTTTTTTTTATTTGTACCCCATGCTTTCCCACTCATGGCAGGCTCAATGCAGCTTAGGTACTTGTTTGTACCTGGGGCAATGGAGGGTTAAGTGACTTGCCCAGAGTCACAAGGAGCTGCCTGTGCCTACTGAGAGAATCGAACCCAGTTTCCCAGGACCAAAGTCCACCACTCTAACCACTAGGCCACTCCTCCATATACATGCTATAAATGTCTCTTAGTGATATCTATTCTATACCAGCTCCTACTAAAAAGTTCCTCAACTAACATTTAACATAACTTCAGTCCTTGGAATCGCATTATTCATGAAAACTTCACTTATCTTAATCTCCACATTCGTGCTGACTTTGCTGGATCAAGGGGCAGAAGTGTATGAAAACATTCGACCGCCTTCCCCTGGAAATGCCCGACACCGCGGGTTTCAACCTTCTTTCTTCAGGGACTCGGGTTAAAACTGTCATCCGCGCCGTCTTTCTTTATTCAACAGGCTGCGAGACACTCCTGTTGTTCGCTATGGTAGCTTATATAGGCACCCATCTTACAGCTTCCGACTGGATATGACATCACTACAGAATATAAAGATTGTTTTGTACCGACTTTATTTATAAACATAGACACTACTGTATACTCTTCAACTGACATATCTTCTTACTGACATCCCCAGACTACAGTTGTTTCTTAATCAAATAATAGTATTCCACTCTATATTCTCATTCAAACCTTTGGGGCTAATGGTCTGTAATGTATACATCCACCACTGTTCCCGTTGGGTTAACATTAAGCCCCACTCAGAGCCAGCGGGAGATTCTGGAACTTGGTCTATAATAAACCAACGTAAGTCAATAAACGTAAGTCATGTTTCAGAGATGGCACCTGAATCAGGAGTCTGCTAGTTTCACAGGAAAAATCTAGGTTCTAAGAACTTTTGGTTAATCAAGTCATCAACTTTCAAATGCTAGATTTCAACTGCCCATGAAATGCCGCAGCTGCCACAATCGGGGAACAAACATTGAAACAAATGTAAACAAACTGTCGCAACAAATGTAAACAATGTAACAAAAATGATTCTCCCAATAAAGCTACCCGTAGCTTTGGCGGGAGAATCATTTTGTTACATTATGTACACTTGTTGTGACAGTTGGTGCCCGATTGTGGCAGTTGCAGCATTAATCGGAAATTGAAAACTAGTATTTGAAGGTTGATGACTTAATTGATCAAAGGTTCTCAGAACCTATATTTTTCGTGTGAAATTAACAGACTCCTGACGCCACCACTATCGCGAATACACGGCCATGTCGAGTCATATTGACGAATTGCAATTATAGCTCTCCAGACACTTTCGTCACCTCTGCTCTTATTCCTTGTTTGGCTTTGTGTGGAAAGTGGACTCTTGTGCTTGTCAGTAGAATTATTACTATGTGGTTTATGTTGTTGCTCAAGCAATTAAAGTGACTTCATTATAAATCAGTAAAGCATTTTACTTCATCACCTCTGCAAAAACAAACTGCATTCTAACCCTGTGAGCTCATGTCTTTCTATTTTCCATTTTGATAAATACCATATCTGATAAGTATTATTTTCAGCATACTGCACTGTATTTAATGAGCATTTATAGCTAGGCTTTCGATATAAATTGATGATTCAACATAAACCTTTTATACTAAAGCAAACCTAATGTTAGTGTTATGATAACTGTGACTTTTGTAAATAAACTATGCATTACTGTAAGATAAGTAAGCAAAACCATAAAGAGTATGTGCTTTAAAGGATTTCAGTGCATTCCCTGGGTGCACTGTGAGTTCAAAATCTCATGTTGTATACCGTGTTGTGTGCCGTTGCACTTAGAAAACTATTTTGGACCCGAAACAAATATGCTTTTTTGCAATAAAACATGATTAAAACAAAATCTTGTTTTGACTCTTTGTTCAACTGTTTTATTTGAAACCTTGGTGAAATTAGAGCATATCAAATATTTGTGTTACTAGGAGATGGTCACTTGCATCTTGAAGGATGTCAATGCACAAATGCAAGGCTGCACACCTGACAAGTCCCGGTGCTTGATTTATTTAAATCTCTGTATATTTTCAAGGCTATTGTTAATAAAAGTTACAAAAATAATCTGGCTGATATTCAGTCGGTGGCAGTCAGTGTTTTTATGTCTGCCACCGGCTATATTCCCTTGTCCGGCCACCGACATTGAATATCTGGTTTTTCGTTGGCCGCTAAAGCTTATGAGCTTAAGTGCAATATTCAGCCCTTGACCGCATAAGCTGAACTGCTTAAAGATATGACTTCTAGTTAGGTGGACTTCCAATGGGGGGTGTGGTCAAAAGTGTTCTTTATTAGGCACCAAGACAGTAAAGGGTGAGCAAAGCCTTTGTTTAAAATGACGCTGTGGCGTCAAAATTGCCAGTGCAACAGTTTTAACGAAACTCTTTGTTGTGCCTTAGAGTGATTTTATCCAGGCACTGTATGTAATACCCAAGTTGTATTCAACCCCTAAGGCAGGCGGGTGTTCCCACCGAAGCACGGCCTTCGTCAGATCTCTCTTGGCTCTTAATAAAGAACACTTTTCACCACACTATTGAAAGCCATTGTTTTTATCCTCTGCTTCTTTGGTTTGTTTGGACTTCCGTGAGGGTAACTTCCTGTTTTGTCTTTGGACTTTTGCTATTTATGTGACCCAATTTAAGTGGTTATCTTTTGTGGTCATGGGCTGAATATCGGCACTTAACAGCATAAGTGCCAACTCTGCCCCTCGAACACTCACAAGTTAGCCAGTTTTGGTGCAGCAGCTAACTATGAATGTTCAGCGATGCTAACTGGTTAAGTGCCGCTGAATATTGAGGTTAGCCATGGGCAAACGATTTAAGTGGGCAGGAGTCTCTCTCGCTCCCTTTAATCATTTTGAATATTGGCTGGAATATGGTTAGAAAGTAATTAAAAATAAGAAATAAACGTCATCAAATGTAGAGAAAACAAACTGTGAGTCAGGCCCAAGTCTCTGACAAGAGTAGGGGAAAAAGAAAAACACCTGGAAATTTGTTTCTGCGACTTTGAAACTGAGCACTTTTTGCTCATTGATTTAAATGCTTGGGCGTTGATACTGCTCAATTCCTTATTATGAGGGCTATGATTTGATTGGATAATGTGGGCATTTGTATTCTTATTGTTTGATATATGGAACCTTGGGTGGTGATACTGTAGATACAAAGATAAGTTACTCAGGGGCCCTTTCACTAAGCTGCATTTGCGCTAACACACACCTAGCACAACTTAAAATGGCATAACTGCTGGATTTCTTCTGGCATCCTGTGATAACTGCCCAATGTGTGCGCAATAACCATGTGTGGCATGGGCTTAGTTTGGGGGGGGCGAGGGGGGACATTGCCCCCCCCCAAATGAACTGCCTCTATATGGGCAGGGGTAAGAGCATAGGCACCCAGACACTGACTTCCTCCCGGGCTGCTACTGTGGCGTCCTAGAAGAATCACGAGCTGCCCTGTCTCTCTCTTGCACTCGCTCTCCTCTCTGAGTCCGACCATCATGCTCACGGTGGCAAAACAAAAAACAAACTGAAACCGTGCACAGGCCATAGCCCTGCATGTGCTTCTGACAGCATTTCCCATTTCCATTGTATCTCCCAACATTACACCTAGAATTTCCTAGAATTCCTTAATGTTTGGCAATTCTCACTTTTCAACAGAATGTCCTCTCATGTTAAAGGTCATCAATTAGATATATTAGCAACTAAATTTACAGACCCAACTACTTTTTTCATCTCAGATTTTCATTGGACCCCAATACCTTGGTCAGATCACAGTAGCCTCTTTTTTTTAAATTGCACTGGAAGAAAATTAATTGTCATTCTAAATCCCAAAATTTGTTACATTCCTTTAAAACTAGAGGTAAAATTGACCATTTAAAATTCTGGTTCAATGAGTCATTCATTGCATTACTTACCTCAGATCCTTCCCTGAATTTCATTCAGCAATGGAGTGATAATTGTAAAGCAGTCTTTGATGTTATTGCACCTGTGACTGTCAAATCGCAACTGAAAAGATTATCTCCTTGGTTCAATGATGATCTTTTCCAAAAGAAAAATAAATGCAGGAGACAATTTGGGCTAAGGACAAATCCATTGAACAATGGATCGTTTGAAAAAAACTTTTTAAAATCTACAAAGGTATGATCTCCAAAGCGAAAACCTCCTGCTATTCCAAATTCATTGGTGATACAGTAGTTAACCGAAGGAAACTTTACTCATTAGTTAATAGTTTATTGGACACTCAACTAATAACCAATTCCACTGATCCCACACCTACTGCCAACCACTTGGCTACTTATTTTAAACAGAAAATAGCTAAAATCAGACCAACTTAACAATACCCCTTCATCTATAGACTATTTCTTCTATTTACACGATCCTTTACTGCCTCATTCTCAAGCAGATAGAATCTGGTCCGTTTTTCATCCAATCACTACTGATCAGGTCAAACACGCATTATGCAAATATGGAAATTCACATTGTCTGCTCGATATGTGCCCTACTTATCTCCTCAAGTCAGCTCCTGATTTATTCTTACATCATTTGCACTCGAATCTTACTTTGATGTTGTCTCAAGGTTTCTTTCCCTTTGACAATGGAAATATTATTTTGACTCCTAAACCTGAAAATAACCAAACTAGCCTATTAGTTTCCAACTATAGACCTGTAGCCTCAATTCCTCTTCTTTTTAAAGTAATGGAAGGACTTGTCATGTTTCAACTTATGGAGTATCTCCAGCTTCATGCCATTTTGCATACTTCACAATCTGGTTTTAGGCCCTCTTACAGTACAGAAACTGTGCTTACCACCCTCTTAGTTAACTTTAGGAGACAAGTTTTGGCAACAAAATATTGATACTTCAATTTGATCTATCCAGTGCCTTTGATCATAACATTCTTTTAAATATTCTTGACTATTACAGAATCTGTGAAGTTGTCCTGAAATGGTTTTCAGATGTCTTAAGATCTAGGTCGTATTAAGTTAAACAATCAGGTGTACTTTCTTCCACCATGTCTCCTGGCTATGGGGTCCCTCAGGGTTCCCATCTTTCCACCATCTTGTTTAACATTATGATGATACCTTTTGATCATCTTTTAGAAAAACCAGTGGCGTTCCTAGGGGGAGTGGTGGGTGCGGTCCACCCCGGGTGCATGCTGCTGAGGGGGTGCCGTGTGCCTATCCGCTACATTCGTTCTGTGCTCCCTCTGCCCCGGAACAGGTTACTTCCTGTTCCGGAGCAGAGGGAGCATGGAAACGAACAAAGCGGACAGGCGCACAGCACCCCACCCCCCCAGCGGCATGCACCCGGGGGGGGGGGTTCCTTCGCCGGGGGGAGGGTCGCTGCACCCAGGGGGCGGGGCGCATCGGCGATCTGCCCCGGGTGTCAGCCCCCCTAGGAACGCCACTGAGAAAAACATGGTCTTTTGACATACATATGTGCTGATGATGTCACCATTTATATCCCATTTTCTAAGGAATTACTTGACATAACTCACATGATTAGTCTAGGAATAAAACTTATGGAATCATGGGCTTCTAATTTCAAACTAAAACGTAAAAAGGATAAAACTAAGTTTCTAATTATAACTAACCCTCTCCATCCTTTGAATCTTAGTAACTTTACCATTAAGAACAAAATCTATTCCCTTGAGTCATCAATGGAAATCGTGGGAATCACAATAGATCATTTCCTCACCCCTGAAAACCAAGGGCTCCTTTTACTAAGCAGTGGTAAGCCCAATACCTTACCACTCGCTGTACAGGAAGTACCACTGGGCTATCGAAGCAGACCTGTGGTACTTCTCACCCCTAGCGCACCATCATTTCTGGTGCTACAAAAATGTATTTATTTTTGTAGTGCCAGAGTGTACCTGGTGGTAACCGGGCAGTGCTGCCCACTGCGGAGGAACCCTTACCGCCACTTCAATGGGTGGCAGTAAGGGATCCCCCCAAAATGGCCATGTGGCAAGTGCTTTACTTGACACAAAGCCATTTCCTGTAGGAAAATAAGTCTTCATTTTACCAGCTGCAGTAAAAGGGGGCCTCGGCATACATGTAAAACACATGTTGATGCCAGCGCAGCCCCCTTTTGTTGCAGCTTGGTAAAAGGGGCCCTAAGTCTCTAAGTTGACCTCGAGTGTCTTTCACCCACTTTGGAAGAAAAAGAGATTGAGGCCATTTTTCTCTAAATCTATCTTTCGTACTTTGGTTCAATCCCTTGTCCTCACCACATTCGACTATTGCGACTCCATCTATGCTGGACTTAAAGGTGTTCTTCTCAAAAAATTACAAACAGCTCAAAATACTACTGCTCCTCTTATATGTAGATCTTCTCACTTCACCAAAGCCACTTCTCTTTTATATAAGCTACATTGGTTATCAATAAGAGATAGAATATCTTTCAAATTATGTGTTTTCATTCACCAAATTCTGTTTGGTCAAGCCCCATCATACATAAATGATCTTATTGAATTACCCTCTCATAATGCTGTGTGATCATTTAGAGAATATCTCATCTTAGATTTCCCTATCTCTAAGAATGTGATATATAAAACAAGTCACTCTGCTAATTTCTCCTATCAAGGCACCAAAATTCGGAATTCTGTTCCTAAATCAATCAAGTTTACAGATGATTGCCTAACTTTTAGAAGTCTTCTAAAAGCTCATCTCTTCAGTCTGACCTTTCTGAATACAAAGAACTCTGTTTGAATTTTACCCACACCCTTTTCTTTAATCTCATTCCCATCTAGTCCTGCCTAATTATGCTCTCTCCTATCCACCCTTAATTATTTGTTTGTCCTTGAGATAATCTAAACCCTGGTTACTTACTGCACATGTATTAATTCGATTCTTGAAATTATTGTAATTTGTGTTATATTCTTTACATTATAATGTTTTATTCACTTTATTATTTGTTTGTAAGATACATTGAAGTCTATTTCAGGCTAATGTGGTGTATAAATGTCATGAATAAATAAATAAATAAAATGTCAGAGCACATCCCCCCCCCCCCCTAAATGGAACAGTCAAACTAAACCTATGATGCGTAGGGGGAGGGGGGGTGAAAAGTGGTCCTATGCTAAATAGCGCATTTACAGTTAGTGCAGGAATACCACGTGAGTCCTTATCACCTACTGTCGTAAGTGCTCATGTGAGAATTTTTTTTTTAATGGCCACGTGCTAATAGCAATATTAGTGCAAGGCCATTAATACAAACAATAGCAAATCAGTCATTTTACAGCTGTGGTAAAAATGGCCTTAGCGTGCGAGAACAAATGCATAAGGGCACAATAAGGCCATTTTTTTTTTACTGCAGCTTAGTAAAAGGACCCTGGATTCCTTATTCTGAAAACTATAATTTGACTAGATAATATAGGCATTTGGATTCTTATTTATTTGATATATGGCATGTGATTTTTTTTTATATTTAATAATTCAAGTCTTACCCCCCACTCCCTTTTACAAAGCCACGCTAGCGGCTGCCGGTGCGGTAATGCTGACAAAGCCCATTCAAAGTGAATGGGCTGTGTTGGCATTGCTGTGCGGCTTTGTAAAATGAAGAGGGGGAGTTAATTATTTGGAAGTGTTTTCCACATATAAGACTGGGCACCTGGTAACACTATGGAAATGACCAGTGATGTAATTTAGGAGCCCTGTTTGAATAATCACTATTATGTGACATTTTCAATAATGTTTTGACTCTTGCATGATGCTGTAAGGAAGTGTGCCACGACTTTTTTTTTATACTGATGGTCTTCCCTACACACATTGGTCCTGGGCTCCATCTCAAAAAATAATAAAATTGAAGACTACTGTATTGGAGCCCACTGGCTCACCTGATAAAGCATTTTGGGCTTTCTCTACATTTCTTTGCTGATGACTTTCAGTTAGGGATGGAGGTTGGGGAAAGTCAGATTGGTTTGTTGTTAATAGGTATTTGCGGGAATTCTCATTGTTGTTTAAAGAGGCTGAATTTAAGTCAAACTTGGATAAATCCTATTGCATTTGGATTACCAGGAAACAATGTTCTTACGCTGTCTCGTTCTAATGACTATTGTTTGAATGAGGAAGAAGTTGTTATAAATTGGAGATTGGGTTGGATAGGGATTTGCCCCTTAACAAATTACTTCTGTTGTTCATACTTCCTTTGCTAGCTTGCAGCTCTTGAGATGGCTTTATTATTGCACAAGCAAGATTTGACCATTTTGAGGAAGGAGTCCCAGGTATCATGCACTGATAACATCTTGTGAAAGAAAACAATAACAATGAATTAAAGAGCTAACAGGTCACTGATAAATATTTAATTTACATTCAGTATGGGTTTAATGTATATGCAAGGGTTACTCTCTTTTAACAGAATGAATTCCATACTGATGCATATCAAAGTCAAATAAAAGAAACAGAATCAACAACTTGAAACAGGTTTACATAGTTATTAGAGTACAGATTTCGCGTAATGCTGATAATAACCAAGAAAAAAATGAACGTATAAAAGAGCAAAATATGAGTGTGTAGAAAAAGAAATAAAGGAAATCACTTACAAATACTTCTTTTTTTGTGTAATCTCACTGCTCTTGCCAATATCAATTGCATTATGCATATGCGTTTACCTGTTGGCACTACAGTATAAATTACTAATTATAGGCTTCGTCGAAATAACATTCCTTTAGGATTTAATGAAATCACTTCCATTTGTTTATTTGAAAATCCTCTCTGCTTACCGCACCTGTTTTTAAATCCATGCAGCTCCCTTATTTTCTTACCAAATGGTATTACTATGGTATTTGTCTCTTCATCAAACACTTTTTCTTTCGATCTAAATGGAAACAATTTGGGTCAGCACAAGTGGCAGAAGTTGCACATGCCTGGTTTAATCTCTGATTTGGGTCTTCCACAACCTGGGTTGACTGGGACAGGTGATGCTGTAGAGGCAGCATTTATATGCAGTCAGATTCAGGACCCATGCTTTCAGGGTGATTGAAGGAACTCTGAGGCATGACCCTTGGCCCAAGACTGCAATGAACAGACTGTACCGGGGGAGGAAGTAATACAAAATAGGGAAAAGTCCCCAGCTAGTTGTGAATAAAGGCTCATAGCAGGGGCGTAGCCAGACAGCAGATTTTGGGTGGGCCTAGACAAGAAGTGGGTGGGCACAAGTGTTCTCCCCCCCTCCCCCACCAACTTAAAACAATATCTCAGCCACTAAGCCCCAGTAGTGAGAAACAAATATGTATGAAGTCCGAGCAAACCTGAAAGAGAAAGAACACATTGGTGTCTGTTTCCTGTGTTTAAATATAGGCATTTCAAGTTAAACAAAAAAAAAAAAAATTAAAAAGCTTATATTAAAGGTGCAGAAAATAGACGCCAATGTATGCTTCATGTTCGGGTTTGCCTGGCACATGCACATAGAAGCTGCGCTTACCACACGAATTCTTCTACACATGCGCCAAGCACGTCCTCTTTCCTTGCTTTTTCTTTAACAGCACATGTATAATTTGCATACCATTTCCTTTGAGCACTGGCAAGTTAATTTTCTACGCTGTTCTGGCAGTATTTTTTCAGCACGATTGGCGTACCGTGGGAGTTCTGAGCATCGAGGCCAGGGGTGTAGCTAGGTCGGGACACAGCCCCCCCAGATTTAGCCCTGGCCCCCTCTAGTTTTGACCCCCCCGCCACTGACCCTGTTTCGCCACTTTCAACCCCCACTTGCCGCTGTCAATTCTCCCCCGTTGCCGCTGCCAGGTACCTTTGCTGGCAGGGGTCCCCAACCCCTGCCAGCCGAAGTCTTCTTCAGCGCCGGTCTCCGGCGCGTTCACTGATCTGTTTCTGTGATGCCTGACTCCTGACATCCTGCATGCACGTCTTGCACATTACGTGCATGCAGGACGTCAGTCAGGAGTCAGTGGCGGGGGGGGGGGGGGGTGTCAAAAGTGGCGGGGGAGGATCAGCGGCAGCGGGGGTGGGGGGGAGTCAGCAGCTGGGGGAGGTGGGCTGAAATGTGCCCCCCCACTTCAGGCTCTGGATGCCCCTCCTGCCAAGGTCTGGCTACGCCCCTGATCGAGGCATGAGGGTGCATGTATGATAATGGCAGGGCTTTTTTGAGGGGGTACTGAGTACCGGCACCTTTTTCATTGTCTGCTAAAATTGACCCATGATCTCCAAGTTTTAAATGAAAGAGCTCAGGCTCTACACACCAATTCTGCCTTGTCATGGATTCTGTGACTGGTTGCAGGGGGCCTGGCTATTGTGGGGTGGGTCCCTCAGTGATCACTCCACCCCTGAAGGGTGGCCTGGCACTTGATACTGGCACCTTTTTTGCTAGAAAAAATGCACTGAATAATGAACACACAGCATTTAGGGGTGAGACTTTTTTATGGCTTGAGGTGTGGGGGGAGATTGTACTTGTCTGTTTAGTTATTTGAACAATTTACTATACTGCTCAAAGCCAGGTATCTAGGCACTGTGCAATTAATCAAAATTAGAGAACAAAACAAAAGTGCAACACATCAAATAGACAAAGACACAATGGATTTAAAGTTAGAATTTGTTTCTAGGCAATATGATACACAAGAATGGGTAGTAGCAATTTAGCTACTGTTCATAACTGTGCACAACATTTATAGCATTAGGGATAAAGTACATGCATCTTTTATAATCAACACATGTAAATTATGTCTCTGCCCAAACAGTGTTCTTCCTGCACTCCTTTGTTTTAGGAAATTGTATGTCTAGAAGGGATTTTTGTCCAACTGAAAAGGTTAATTGCTTGTAAAATGGTGTTTATATTTGATTGTGTTTTCCCTTTATCATGCATTGTAGGGTAGAGTGTGGGGTTTGTCGTCTGGCCTATT
This sequence comes from Microcaecilia unicolor, assembly GCF_901765095.1. NCBI lineage: Eukaryota > Metazoa > Chordata > Amphibia > Gymnophiona > Siphonopidae > Microcaecilia > Microcaecilia unicolor. The sequence goes on from NC_044037.1 coordinate 49,092,887, forward strand.
CGTAGTTTCAAAGATAATTATCAAAGGAGAAGTAGTAAGAAATTAGTATTCTTAGGGCAAGTGTATAATTTTATAAACAGCTAAATTAATTTGAAAAAAATAGCGCCATATTTAATATCTTTGCATTGTTGAAATTAAGATGCTGATATGATGTTATTTTTCCCTAATTTGTTTTTCCATAAATGAAGCATGCCTACCTAATGATTTTTAAGCAGAGGCTTGCTTGTAACAGACCTGTTTACGGTTTACCTAGAATGCCAGAATGACAAAGGTTTAAAGTTATGTTTTGAATTGTATAGAGTAAAATTGTGAAGAAGTTGGAAGAAATCTCCCAGTCATTCTTGGGAAATTTTATGTAGAAGGCTACACAGATATTCAAGCAAATGAGAAGGTGTATTTGTAATGAGACATTGTAAAGTTGTTAGCTGCCAATGTGCAAGTTGTATGAACTGTTTAACATAGTAACATAGTAACATAGTAGATAACGGCAGAAAAAGACCTGCATGGTCCATCCAGTCTGCCCAACAAGATATTCATATGTGTATACCTTATATTGATTTGTACCTGTCTTTTCAGGGCACAGACCGTATAAGTCTGCCCTCCACTATCCTCGCCTCCCAACCACCAACCCCTTTTCCCCCCCACCTGCTTCGCCACCCAATATGTCACCCAGTACATATTGTGAATAGTCACATGGCAGGAGTGACTGCTAGTATAATAAGCAGCATGTATAGAAAGGAAATTGCAGGTTGGCTAGAATATATGTGTAAAGTGAATATATGTGGAAGTATTTGAACAGGGATATGTATATGAATTATGATATACTCTTTTGGGATAGGTCAGAATAGCAATTGATTTTATTGTGAATTAAATATAACTAGAACTGTGTAAAGCATAAAATCTGAGAAAAACATTGAGTTAATGGAATTTTCTTAAGGAATTGGGATGGTACAATAGTAAACAGGACTAAATAGATTGGAAAGGAGGGTAATAGAGAATAATATTAATACAATAACACAGCTAGATAGAAGTTATGCAGAAAGTAATTGACTTGTGGCCTAAACAAATATGAGGCACTCATTGTAAACAATGATGGTATGTTTAACTGATTTACTGTCTTGAGTCATGTTGCAGGTTTAAAGAACTTTCATTTAATATTAATTGAAGTCTTCAAGAGGAAGCCTGATCTCTCCTAGAGCACAAGTCTCTACTGAAACCTTGTAAAAGCTCACTATGGATCTGTAGGGAACTTGGGGGAGGGGGCTTGGACCCCTAATGTTTGTATTTTCAGAGCACCCCTCTGAATAATGAAACAAGGGGTACCTGTAAGACTTATTTCATCTTCCTCCCTAATTATTCTGTGTGCTGTTTTCAGTCCTTGCTAACTAGACCAGGCTGCAGAGTGACCTTGTGAAATTGTGCAAGGACAACCATGTGACCCACACTCCTCCTGACTAGACTGGACCCAAAAACATGTTTACGCATTTAGCGTGATTTGTTGGGCAAGCGATGGGAGAAGGGGAAGCGGACCCTTCACTGAGACAGATGTGTGTGGGGGTGGAGATGGCTATAGAAGATCATGGGGAGGGAAGGGCCGTCATGAGAATGGAACAAAAAAAACCTATTTTTTATGTATTTTTGCTGACCAATGTTAAGGTCATGTCTAGGGAAAGATACTGTATAAGACAGCTTAAGAATTTATTGATTGTGAACTTTGTTACAAGCTTTTAGTAGATAAGAACATGTATATAGAGTGGTCCAATGTAATTAAGATCATTTTAATGGATATTTAGATTTTATATTAATCTTTGGGTCAGATTTCCTGTGTTTTATACAGTTTGAGACCACGTTATATTTAGGTAGTGAAAAGGGGAAGTTGGAAAAGGTCTGCTAGCCAACCACAAGGTCAGGTTGTACAGCAAAAATAACTTAGTTACAGTTTGGATAAGTGATACAAAAACTGCTGAAGTAGCATGAGGAGAGGGGGCATGGAATTTGTGAGGAAACCGCCCATCTTCTTTCCTCCTTGAAATGTACTACCTGTTCCTCAGACCCCATTCCCACCAACTTACTTAACACCATCTCTCCTACTGTCAGCCCCCCATCTGTCATATCCTCAACTTCTCTCTCTCCACTGCAACTGTCCTTGACACCTTCAAGCATGCTGTAGTCACATCTCTCCTCAAAAAGCCATCACTTGATCCTACCTGTCCCTCCAACTACCGCCCCATTTCCCTCCTACCCTTCCTCTCCAAGATACTTGAACGTGCCGTTCACAGCTGTTGCCTTGATTTTCTCTCCTCTCATGCCATCCTCGATCCGCTTCAATCCGGCTTTCGCCCCCTACACTCGACAGAAACGGCAGTATCTAAAGTCTGCAATGACCTGTTCCTTGCCAAATCCAAAGGTCACTACTCCATCCTCATCCTCCTCGACCTATCTGCCGCTTTTGACACTGTCAATCACAATTTACTTCTTGCCACACTGTCCTCATTTGGGTTCCAGGGCTCTGTCCTCTCCTGGTTCTCCTCTTATCTCTCCCACCGTACCTTCAGAGTATATTCTCATGGCTCTTCCTCCACCCCCATCCCGCTCTCTGTTGGAGTTCCTCAAGGATCTGTCCTTGGACCCCTTCTTTTTTCAATCTACACCTCTTCCCTGGGCTCTTTGATCTCATCTCATGGTTTCCAATATCATCTTTATGCTGAGGACACCCAGCTTTATCTCTCCACACCTGACATCACTGCCGAAACCCAGGCCAAAGTATCAGCCTGCTTATCAGACTTTGCTGCCTGGATGTCCAACCGCCACCTGAAACTGAACATGGCCAAGACCGAGCTTATTGTCTTCCCACCCAAACCCACTTCTCCTCTCCCTCCACTCTCTATCTCAGTTGATAACACCCTCATCGTCCCCGTCTCATCTGCCCGCAACCTCGGAGTCATCTTCGACTCCTCACTCTCCTTCTCTGCGCATATCCAGCAGATAGCCAAGACCTGTCGCTTCTTCCTCTACAACATTAGCAAAATTCGTCCTTTCTTCTCTCATCTACTCCACACCACCCGAACTCTCATCCACTCTCTCATTACCTCTCGCCTTGACTACTGCAACCTACTCCTCACTGGCCTCCCACTTTGCCATCTATCTGTTCAGAACTCTGCTGCACGTCTTATCTTCCGCCTGGACCGATATACTCACATCACCCCTCTCCTCAAGTCACTTCACTGGCTTCCGATCAAGTACTGCATACAGTTCAAGCTTCTCCTACTAACCTACAAATGCACTCGATCTGCAACCCCTTCTTACCTCTCTACCCTCATCTCCCCTTACATTCCTACCCGTAACCTCCGCTCTCAAGACAAATCCCTCCTTTCAGTACCCTTCACCACTGCCGCCAACTCCAGGCTCCACCCCTTCTTTCTCGCCTCACCCCATGCTTGGAATAAACTCCCTGAGCCCATACACCAGGCCCCCTCCCTGCCCATCTTCAAATCCTTGCTTAAAGCCCACCTCTTCAATGTCGCCTTTGGCACCTAACCACTATATCTCTATTCATGAAATCTAGACTGCCCCAACTTGACATTTCGTCCTTTAGATTGTAAGCTCCTTTGAGCAGGGACTGTCCTTTTTTGTTAAACTGTACAGCGCTGCGTAACCCTAGTAGCGCTCTAGAAATGTTAAGTAGTAGTAGTAGTAGTAGTAGTAGTAGTGACAAAGGTATGGTGGGAGAGATGTTTCTAGTAGTTGGTGACATAAGCATGTGTGATCAGATGATTGGTTAGTGGGATGTGCTAAGAAGTTAATTAATTTCTGGATTATTGTATAATATTTATTGTATAAATTTGAGTGACAGACTAGGGTTCGGGGGGGGGGGGGGCTTCTTTGTTCTCAAGGCAGTGAACTGACTTGGAGAAAAAAGGCCTCTTTAATCATTTATTTTCTGTATTTCAGACTTACAATAGCCTCTGTTTGAGCCGCTATTTTACTTGTCTCCAGAATAAACTTTTATTTCACTTCTGAGTAGTATTATTTGTCTTATTAGTGTAAGAAATCTAGGGACGTGAGCGCTCCAGCTGTAGTCTGTTAGGGTAAGTGTGTGGGGTGATTGTCCAAGGTGTGATAATCATAATCAGACCCAATACAGATCCACATGATGTATTGCATCAGGACCTCCTCTTTACCAGTCATCAGAGGGAACTGAATGGCTCTACAGACTCATCTGTCACCAGGATTGCCCGCCTACAACAACAACAAATTTTTTGAAGAGACTAAAGCTTTATAGTATGTTTATTTTTCTTGAAATTAAGCACTTTCCTAGTTACTACTTACTTTATTGCATTAGGAGTTGATTTCTGCATTAGGCGTTTATTCCTTCCTTTAGTATTAAAGTATTGTCTTGTATATATATAATGCTACGATTATTACTAAGCTTGCAAAATTTAAAAGAAAGAGATCAATTAAAGGAAATATGTGTTATTTATTTATTTATTTACGTCAATTTATATACCGTTGGAGACATGTTGCAGTATCTCAGGCCTAAACCCATGCTTTGCAGTCTTATCATTCTAAGGTGCAAGAGGTGTTGCCGGACAGACTGAGTGTTTGTGAGAGTATACTGAGAAAGAATTGTTTATCACCGAGATAGGATGGCCCTTTTCAAGTTCACAACAAACACAGCTGTAGTGTGAAGGCAGGCCAGCCTGGATGCAGGCATCTCACTGCAAGAGAGCCAGACTACCTATAACAACTGATTTTGGACTGTCAGTCAGGGAGACTAGTTAAAATTGAAGCTTAAGACAATATTGAACTAAACTATAAATGAGTTCTACTGACATTTCAGAAATCACTGAAACCAGAGTGGGAGACAAGGGACTTCAAGAGAATCAGATAATGTGACGTTTGAATACCCATATTGTTCTTTGTGCTGCATGCTTTTACTTTTATTAGTTTGCTGTTATTGGTGTATATTATAACTTAGGCTTACCACCCTTATTAGATTGAAATAGGAATAGTAGTAACTTATGAACCCCCTATTCCTAATTGGTATTTTTCTAAAGGACTCGATGCATTGGCAGGGCATTATTTTGTGTGCAGTAATAAGGCCTATACCAAATTACCTCTAAATTGGATTGGGATATGTTATTTACTTCCTCCCATATCCCTTCATCAGAAATTCCATAGCCTGGCACCAGAAGTCGCTCCTCCTACTACTACCCAGATTCGGAAATAAAAGGATCTGGAAGAAGCAGGTAAGCTGATTAACACCACAAAGCCTACACAAGGGACCTGGTCATCAGAGTCTTTAATAGCCCTTCTACCCTTTGCAGCCACTGCTGTGTTCTTGGAGCAGCCATACCTAGACTGCAAGCCACATTGGAAATCCTATGTGATGAACTGCCTAAAGACATTGGTGCCTTAGCAGAAGAAGCTAAGCAGACTAGAAAATGATCTTGCAGAACAGGATGGCACTGGACTATTTGCTAGCAGCCCAAGGGGGCGTTTGCGGTGTGGTGAATGACTCTAACTGCTGTGTGTACATTAATGACAGCTACCAGATGTTGAAGAACTCTGCAGTATATTCGCAAGTTGGTCCACATTCCGAAGAGTGACAAGTCTGGAGGTTGGGATTGGTCTTGGCTGTTTGGCTGGATACCTGATATAAGCTCATGGGGGAGAAAAATAATTCAAACACTGGTAATATTCATTGCAATTGGTATTATGTTTTTCTGCTGTTGCCAATGTCTTTCTGTCCTTATAGATAAGTGTCTGGCTAAAGTCACATTACCTCAAATGTATGCTGGAGTTCAGCCCCATAATATGATATTAACAAAACTAGCTGTTGATACTGATTTTGAGGAAGGCAAATTTTTAATGAGTCCATAAGTGGTCCATAACTCTCTTTAGTGAGAGTACAGTCCAGAGGGAGAAGAGCTGTGAAAAATATTCTACCTTAGCAATATATTTTAATAGTAGGTTAGAATTTAGTAAGTATGACCACTTTCTGAATGTTTATAAGGAACAGAGTGATCAGAGTGTTAGGGACCTTTAAGAATGGAAAGAACAATCTAAGTCATTTGTATCTTAACTTGGGAGCAATTTATGACTCCAATATATTATGGATAATCTAATGATCAAGAGGTGAAGGAGACTATCACAGAGACACTAAACCTCAGTAACCTAACCTATGCTCTTGTAATAATACATCTTTTTATGTATTATTGTAACCCGAGGGGTTAATAAAATAAAGAAAATTATCTGAGTTGTCCCAGAGTTCCCTTGTGGTCAGTGCTGGTCCTTAGAATTTGCTGAGAGCTGAGCTTCTGTTGGCTTAGCAACAGCTTTCCTGGCAGTTTTGAGTTTTGTTTTGTGTGTGATATGATGCGCAGGGTTGAGTGACCATGACTGAGAAGTGAAAAGTCAGGTTAGAAAATGTTTAAGGAAGTATAAGGTGTCTGAAATTAGGGTGAAATTTTGGATTCAGTGAAGAAGAGAGAGAGGAAGTTACTGGTATATTGATTTTGGTTCAGAGAGAGAGAGAGAGAAAGTAAGTAAGTAAATAGAGGTGGTTTTAAAATAAAAATAATTCTTAAAAAGGGAGTAGGGGAAACTCTATCTTTAACCTGGTTATGTTATACAGCAATGATGTGCTTAAGTTTGGCATTAATTAAAACCAATTAAAAAGGGGAGTACTGGGTTATGTATTACAAATGAATTTGCCAGCTAGAATGTTGAATGGAAAGCTGACTGTGTAGGCTGACTTCACTGGGTTCCTATGAAGCATTAAATGTCATATAGTGTAAGTTCAACTTGAAGAGATAAGGAGTTAAGGTTTTGCTTCAAATTTAATTTGATTAGTAGTGAGGTTTAGGGAGAAGAAAAAGAAGAAGTGGAAGAACCAATTCCTGGAGAAGAGTTCCGGGCCCCCACACAAGAAAGACTTAATCCGTTTGGATACAGAAAGTGAAAGTGCCTTGTTGCTTTGTAGCTTTTACTATATGAGACGTGGGGTAAGGAATAAAATACTGTAGAGGAATATATTCGAATTATTCCCCAAGTTTTCCACGTCATCACTGTGACCCCTGACGCAGGTGCTAGTCACCGAAACACGGCCCATGTCGGGTCTTTTTGTCAAGGCTCATTCACTAAAGAACTGTGTTCCATTTTTAAAGGCCCATGGTGCTGTTTTTTGTTTGGACTTTAGTTTGTACTTTGTTCCCTCTTTTTTGTTATATATAGGATATATGGAGGGGCATAATCGAACGGCGCCGGCCATCTATATGGACGGCCATCTTCGGGGCCAGCCCCGCAAAGGGGTGGTGCCAACCGTATTATTGAAAAAGATGGCCGGCCATCTTTTCTTTCGATAATATGGTTGGGGCCGGCTAAATCTCAACATTTAGGTCAAATGTTGAGATCGCCGAGTTTACAGATGGCCGGCTTCAAAAAAGTGGAAAAAAAATCCAAGTGCTTGTCAGGGATGTCCTTTTTGTTTTGAGTAAAAGGACATCCCTGATGTGCACTTTTTTGGACAGCCACCTCTGGATTATAAGAGTGGTGCTCTAACCACTTAACCACAGCTCCACTTACTTGGATGTCCCTCCCATTTGATATTGCCCCTTCAGGTCTCTCTCAGCCAATCACAGACAGCGGTCTCTCTCAGCCACTCACAGACAGCTAAATGCGCTGTGATTGGCTGAGAGAGACCCCTGTCTGTGATTGGCTGAGAGAGACCTGAAGTGACATAATCAAAAGGGAGGGGCATCCACATAAGTGGAGCTGTGGCCAAGTGGTTAGGGTACAAGTCTTGTAATCCAGAGGTGCCTGGTTCAAATTCCACTGGTACTACTAGAAAAAGCCAAGCAAAGATAGTTTTGATTTAGGACGTCCCTGATGAGCACTTGGATTTTTTTTGGGTGGGAGGGGATTGGTGACCACAGGGGGAGTAAGGGGAGGTCATCCCCGATTCCATCCGATGGTCATTTGGTCAGTTGGGGCTCCTTTTTGAAGTTTGGTCATGAAAAAAACAGGGACCAAATAAAGCCCGCGAAATGCTGGTCAAGCCTGGCTTTTTTTCCCCATTATCGGGCGAAGCCGGCCATCTCGTGAGCCCGCCCCCGGCCCGCCTTCACTACCCTACCGACACGCCCCCTTGAAATTTCGCCGGCTCCGCAACGGAAAGCAGTTGAAGCCGGCCAAAATCGGCTTTCGATTATACCGATTTGGCCGGTTTCAGGAGATTGCCGGCCATCTTCCGATTTGTGTTGGAAGATAGCCGGCGATCACTTTCAAAAGTGAGCTGGATAGTGTCTGAAAAAGGTGTCTCGACAGACCCTGAGAAAGTAAGAACGTTGCAGGAATGGAAAGTTCCAACAAACAAGACTGAAGTTCGGAGTTTCATGGGGTTTGCCAGTTTCTACCGTCGATTCGTGAGGAACTTTGCACAAATTGCTGCACCATTACATACACTTACTGGAAAAAACTGTTCTAGAGGGGTCTAAATTTATTTGGACGGAAGATTGTCAGCAAGCATTTGAAGTCCTTAAACAGAAAATGTCTACAGCTCCCATCTTGTCTTATCCTGTGTTCTTGGAACCATTTATCCTAACTACAGATGCGAGTAACAGAGGCTTAGGTGCAATTTTAAGTCAAGTACAAGAAGGTGAAGAAAAATTTATCGCCTTTGCCAGTCGAGGGTTGAGAAAATCAGAGAGAAATTCTTGTAATTATTCAGCCTTCAAACTAGAATTGCTAGCCCTCAAATGGCTGCCACAGAAAAATTCAGGGAATATTTGATTTAAACATTTATAGTGAGAACAGATCACAATCCTTTAAAATATTTGGAAACAAACAAAGTACAAGCTGTGGAATAGCGTTGGCTAGCTCAACTGGCTGAATTGGATTTTTATGTTGAATATAAGCCAGGATGAAATAACTTGGTGGCTGATATACTTTCTAGACTACCTGACACCAAAGAACCTGAATTGAGGGAAGAAGATACTGAAAAGGATTTTACGGGTTTTTCTTGTTCATTAATATCTGTTAAACAGAATATTTAAAAAAATGGTTATAAGAGAGGGTACAATGAGTGTAATGGTGTATTATTAGAAACTCAGAACTCTGAAGTTGTAAGAGTACAAAGAAAAGATAAAACACTGAAAAGTATTATTTCCTGGTTGGAAGATAATCGTTCCCAACATCAGAACAGTTAAATTCTCCCGCGAAAAAGTTATTATGGAAAAAATTACAAATAAAAAATGGAATATTATTCAGGGTATATGAAGATTGTTGTCATGGGAAGGATGAGTTTCAAGTAGTGGTGCCAGATGCTTTAAAGAAAGAACTTTTGGAAACTTATCGTAATCGAATGGGACACTATGCAATGGAAACTACATTTAAGAATTTAAGGAAAGCCCATTTTTGGGTAAACATGAAGAGAGACGTAGAACAATGGATACAGAATTGTAAAAGATGCTGTTTCTCTAAGGAGTTATTTCCTAGAGAGAAGACTGAATTAAGCTGTTTCAATGTGATTCATCCTCAAGAAGTATTGGCCATAGATTACACTGTATTGGAGAGGGACAGTGAGGGTTTTGAAAACGTACTTGTGATGACAGATACTGTATGTTTTCCAGATTCGCTATAGCAGTGCCAACAGAAATACAAACAGCAAAAACGACTGCCAGGGTGTTAGTAGACAAATGGTTTGTGGTTTATGGAATTCTGGAGAAAATACACTCTGACCAAGATGCAGCTTTTGAATCTCTATTAATTATAGAGCTATGTGACTGGTATGGCATAAAGAAGACTCGTAAGACCCCATATCATCCACAGGGGAATGGAAGGTGTGAGTGGTATAATCGTACCTTACATCAAATCCTTCGCACTTTTCCAGAGCAGAAAAAAAGATGTTGGTCGAAGTTTCTGCCTGAAGTGAATCAAATATATAATAGCTCTATACATCACGCAACTGGTTTCACGCCAGCATTTCTTTTCCTAGGTAGGGAAAGTCTTTTGCTGCATTGTTCCCTTGTGAGAGAGGACAAGGATTTGGGAGAAGATAGGTCGGTTGAAACATTGGAAGATTGGATAAGTGTTCACCGGGAAAAATTAGAATTTGTACAAAGACTGGCCAGAAAAACAGTCGAGTATCAAAATGAGAAAATGAAGAGACAGTATGATAGGAAATCCGGAGCTGAACAGCTTCATGTGGGAGAGTGGGTCTTGCTTCAGAGACAAAGATTTTCTGGGAGACACAAGATACAAGATATTTGGGAAGCCCGACCCTATAAAATTGTAGAAATTTATGGTGACAATTTTAATGTTATAAAAATTCAAAATGAAAAAGATGGGGAAAAAACGGTTCACAGAAATATGGTGAAGAGGTATATATTTAATGTGGTAGAATCTGAGATAAAACAGACTCAGGATATAGTGATCACTCAAGAGGAGGAGGTCGGTATTCTTAAAACAGAAACTGATATAAACAATTGTGGGTTTATCATTTTTACACAGGTTATTTTTCATCCTGCTATTTCAGGACAGGGTACTGTGAACACTAAAAGTGTAAAAAGTTCAGTCAGATGTAACAAGGGTATGTGTTCCTCTTTTCTTAAGGAACATTTTATTTTGGGATGAGTTTGAAGTATCATGTGGTGTATAGTATAATTTCTGATGTCAGTTATTTCAGGAACAGTTAAAAAAAAGAGTATCTGATTTACAAAATCGGAATATGGAAATAGGTTTTTATTTCAATTACCGAAGGGAAAATGTGAAGTTTGGTAATGTTGAGGACAACATTAAGTTTAAGTGAGCGCGAAATGTAACCCGAGGGGTTAATAAAATAAAGAAAATTATCTGAGTTGTCCCAGAGTTCCATTGTGGTCAGTGCTGGTCCTTAGAATTTGTTGAGAGCTGAGCTTCTGTTGGCTTAGCAACAGCTTTGCTGGCAGTTTTGAGTTTTGTTTTGTTTTGTGTGTGAGAGGATGTACAGGGTTGAGTGACCATGACTGAGAAGTGAAAAGTCAGGTTAGAAAATATTTAAAGAAGTATAAGGTGTCTGAAATAGGGTGAAATTTTGGATTCAGTGAAGAAGAGAGAGAATTGATGTCTGTTTGTGTGAGAGAGGAAGTTACTGGTATATTGATTTTGGTTCAGAGAGACAGAAAGTAAGTAAGTAAATAGAGGTGGTTTTAAAATAAAAATAATTCTTAAAAAGGGAGTAGGGGAAACTCTATCTTTAACCTGGTTATGTTATACAGCAATGATGTGCTTAAGTTTGGCATTAATTAAAACCAATTAAAAAGGGGAGTACTGGGTTATGTATTACAAATGAATTTGCCAGCTAGAATGTTGAATGGAAAGCTGACTGTGTAGGCTGACTTGACTGGGTTCCTGTGAAGCAGAGTGAGATCCTCTGACAATTCTTTTTAGATCAGGGAGTTAATGTTTAAGAGTAGGCCTGGAAGTTAAAGGAATTTTAATTAAATTTATTTTCTTTACATAGTTTGCTTGGCCTCAGTTTTCTGATGAACATTAAATGTCATATAGCATAAGTTCAACTTGAAGAGATAAGGAGTTAGGGTTTTGCTTCAAATTTAATTTGATTAGTAGTGAGGTTTAGGGAGAAGAAAAAGAAGAAGTGGAAGAACCAATTCCTGGAGAAGAGTTCCGGGCCCCCACGCAAGAAAGACTTCATTTCATCAGAGCTCAAGGAAAATAACTTGAACTTGTACCTGCAGCTAAGTAACAAGTAAAAGAAAACTGCACTAAAGCTAAGTGTTAAAACTAAACTGATTTAAGGAAAGAGTACCTACTGTACTTACCAGAGTGTGAACCGAGGTGATCAGTGAAGTCCTGGGACAATATTGGTAATACACAAAGAATAAAATTTTAAAAGAAAATTGAACCATAGTTTAAAGGTCTTAGAAGAAGGTTGTAGCAGTGTTTTTATATTGAAGTGATATTATTATCATTTGATAGTAGTACTCATTTTGGTTGTAAACTATTTTGTTAAGAAAAAAAAACAATTTATGTCAACTATTTGTTAGTTGCATTATCACTTTTAGAACATTTTTGTTTGTGCATTTAAGGAAAAGAAATTTTGTGAAAATTACATGATACAGTATACTACTTACCAAAAGTTATTGAAAGAAAATAAAACAAATTAATTATAAACTTTGGAGTCTGATTCTCCCAAAATAATGAATAATATCTAATTTTAGTGTAATTTTCCTCTCTCTTTCTTTGAGATAGAGAGATGAGGTTAGTGATTTGTACCACCCTTTGCTCTCAGCTGTGTGGTTCCGAATGCCAACCGCGACTACAAACAGCGGGTATTAAATAACACACAGTATATGTTTATTTATTTATTTGCATTTGTATCCCACATTTTCCCACCTATTTGCAGGCTCAGTGTGGCTTACAATACTTTGAGAATGATGGAAGTACAATTGGTTACAGTACGATTATGGATTACATTGTGATGAGTTATAGAAACAGAATAAATACAGGATATCATTTGGGAATAGAACATCAGAAGATAACAATGGTGAGTCGAGAGGGGGACAAATAATATCGAGGTAACATCAAGGTTTAACATTCTTATTTTTGGGTAGGGTTTTAAGGGTGGTGAGGATACGGGAGAAGAGACTTCAGGATGGAGTGTTTTGGTGCGTATCTATTGGTTTGTATGGACTTCATGTGTTTTGATTCTTGCCGTAGATTTTCTCAAACAGATAGGTTTTCAGTAGTTTGCGGAAGTCGGTCAGTTTATAGATCATTTTCAGATTGCGTGGTAGTGTATAGGGGGGTGGGTTACATTATTTTCATCCTTTTGTGTTCAAGATGTCAAATTCCTTATATAAGGAACTGGCCTGTGTCCAGAATTTAGAACATACCTTGTTAAATTGAGCACAGGCTAGTGTTTTTTTTTTATTAACAGTTCTACATTACCAGTAATAATTGCATTGCATGAAGCTTAAATGTTTTTTTTTTTTCAGGGAGGTTTTTATGTCGATTAGGTGATTTATCTGTGAAATCCTATCACAAACATTAAAGTGAAGGTGGGGTTCTCAGGCTTTTTCCTGCCTGATGCCATTATACTCTGTGCAGAAAGTATATAATTTGTCAGTTTTACAGAGAAGATTTTTACAAGATTAGTTTGTCTTTTCTGTCCTCTGTTTTGTTTTGATAACTGAAGCAGGGACATCCATAACTGACAGTATCTGTACATTACCTGTGTAAGTGGGAGTCCCACCCATGGTAGTTTTGCAGTTAAGATATATACAGTATGTATAATTGCTAGTATTCTGGTAATGTATGTGCCTAAAGGGTGTGGAAATTACATGCCCAGTTACGGAACTGCCCTTCACATGCAAGCTAAGTTTTAGGAAGCATGATCCTATGTAAGAAACTGTCTAGTTTTGCCATAGGGCAGAAAACATATATATATGTAAATTGGTAATAGCAATTAAAATATGCTTTAAACAGGTTTGCATTCGGGAGTGTCTGCCTTAACTTGTTGCTGCTTAAGTGGTCCATTATTTCTGTGTTCTGTTGTGTTCACGTGATTAAGGAGTAGAAGTGAACTAATACTGCCTATGGAAAAGGACATGCTGATCGAGTTATTAAAACTGCTTGTGTTTGCTGAATAATTATTGAGCATAAAATGTCAACCTTTATTTGCTTGCTGCCAAAACAGAAATTCAGAAGGGATTTTCAATTCTAAAAATGGAAAGCAAACTGTGGTTTAACTTGATCTTAGCTGCTGCTGAGAACCAGAAGCAAAGGCCATGTCCAGTCACTTGTGAAGTAACACATTACTTTTAAGCTCTTATTAACCTGAGGGGATGAATGAAGTGAGTAGTATCATGAATCACCTATGCACATGACTCTGAAGGAGTGACAGGATTAATGCAGGTTGCCACATAAGTCATGTACTTTCTGCTGAAACCAGCCTGGTGTTTACTGTTTAATGAATTAAAAATGAATGTATGGAATTCTTTTACAGCAAGGAAAGGTCTCATGTCAGAGCTCAACTTTGCTTATCTTTGTCTTCTGATTTCAGTTACTCTTCAGATTTCAATCCCTGTTTTCATGAATGTACGTCAGTTACCAACATTCCATTTTCAGAAGGACAACATCCTCCCTCTTCTTTTGACAAACACCTTATTAATCAAAATATGAAAGATACTGAGCTAGAAGACACACCAAGGATTTGATATTTGGATACATAAAATTGAAGTACGGGAATCCACGGAGTTTCCTCACAAGGAACACCCATTTATATCCACACGCAGGACAACTGAGTAACAAAATGATTTTTGGTTTTGTTTCAAACCCCACAACGGCTATACAGTGGGGGAAATAAGTATTTGATCCCTTGCTGATTTTGTAAGTTTGCCCACTGACAAAGACATGAGCAGCCCATAATTGAAGGGTAGGTTATTGGTAACAGTGAGAGATAGCACATCACAAATTAAATCCGGAAAATCACATTGTGGAAAGTATATGAATTTATTTGCATTCTGCAGAGGGAAATAAGTATTTGATCCCCCACCAACCAGTAAGAGATCTGGCCCCTACAGACCAGGTAGATGCTCCAAATCAACTCGTTACCTGCATGACAGACAGCTGTCGGCAATGGTCACCTGTATGAAAGACACCTGTCCACAGACTCAGTGAATCAGTCAGACTCTAACCTCTACAAAATGGCCAAGAGCAAGGAGCTGTCTAAGGATGTCAGGGACAAGATCATACACCTGCACAAGGCTGGAATGGGCTACAAAACCATCAGTAAGACGCTGGGCGAGAAGGAGACAACTGTTGGTGCCATAGTAAGAAAATGGAAGAAGTACAAAATGACTGTCAATCGACAAAGATCTGGGGCTCCACGCAAAATCTCACCTCGTGGGGTATCCTTGATCATGAGGAAGGTTAGAAATCAGCCTACAACTACAAGGAGGGAACTTGTCAATGATCTCAAGGCAGCTGGGACCACTGTCACCACGAAAACCATTGGTAACACATTACGACATAACGGATTGCAATCCTGCAGTGCCCGCAAGGTCCCCCTGCTCCGGAAGGCACATGTGACGGCCCGTCTGAAGTTTGCCAGTGAACACCTGGATGATGCCAAGAGTGATTGGGAGAAGGTGCTGTGGTCAGATGAGACAAAAATTGAGCTCTTTGGCATGAACTCAACTCGCCGTGTTTGGAGGAAGAGAAATGCTGCCTATGACCCAAAGAACACCGTCCCCACTGTCAAGCATGGAGGTGGAAATGTTATGTTTTGGGGGTGTTTCTCTGCTAAGGGCACAGGACTACTTCACCGCATCAATGGGAGAATGGATGGGGCCATGTACCGTACAATTCTGAGTGACAACCTCCTTCCCTCCGCCAGGGCCTTAAAAATGGGTCGTGGCTGGGTCTTCCAGCACGACAATGACCCAAAACATACAGCCAAGGCAACAAAGGAGTGGCTCAGGAAGAAGCACATTAGGGTCATGGAGTGGCCTAGCCAGTCACCAGACCTTAATCCCATTGAAAACTTATGGAGGGAGCTGAAGCTGCGAGTTGCCAAGCGACAGCCCAGAACTCTTAATGATTTAGAGATGATCTGCAAAGAGGAGTGGACCAAAATTCCTCCTGACATGTGTGCAAACCTCATCATCAACTACAGAAGACGTCTGACCGCTGTGCTTGCCAACAAGGGTTTTGCCACCAAGTATTAGGTCTTGTTTGCCAGAGGGATTAAATACTTATTTCCCTCTGCAGAATGCAAATAAATTCATATACTTTCCACAATGTGATTTTCCGGATTTAATTTGTGATGTGCTATCTCTCACTGTTACCAATAACCTACCCTTCAATTATGGGCTGCTCATGTCTTTGTCAGTGGGCAAACTTACAAAATCAGCAAGGGATCAAATACTTATTTCCCCCACTGTACAAACGTTATGCTTTGGTAGCAATTTGATAGCTAGAAATGTTTTACATTGTGAAGAAACTGAGAATGGGACATATGACTGTCAGGTATGGAAGAATTTGGGCCCTGTTTACTATGCTGCGTGAACGGCACTAGTGTTTTTAGCATGCGCTAAACAGCATGCGCTAAAGACACCCATTTATTCCTATGGGTGTCTCTAGCATTTAGCATGTGCTAAAAATGCTAGTGCACCTTAGTAAACATGGCCCTTTATTTGAAATGATATCAGCCTGGATTGTGTGTCTGCTTGTTCTTGTTGCAAATTAAAATTGTAAAAAATAAAGATGAAAAACTTTGGTAAAATATATATATATTTAAAGAGCGGATATAAAACTCCCCTATCTACCTTTCTCCTTTATCTCACCCTGGCCCCTATAAGTTCTCATCATTTAATACATGTAGCATAGACTATCTAAGACAGAAAACAGAGGCATAGGTCTGTGCATTCAGAAAAAACACTACAATTTTTTTAGAGATGGCTCATCAAACACAAGAGTGTCTTTTCTAAAATATCTATAGCACCACCAAAGAAGTATGAATATTAGGCATGTGTATCTCTCAGGTTTTTTTGTTTTTTTTTCAGTTCATTTCACTCCATTTTAATTTAAAAAAAGGTTTAATGCATTTTGAAGCATTTTAACTCATGATAACTAGCTTAATACATGTTAATTCATAGGTTAATATGCATTAAATCAATTTAGCAGGTGATAAAATTTTAAGGAGCGCTTTTTTTGGAATGGAAGCCAATTAATGCACATCCCCAACATATAGTTGGTGCCATGCACAAGCAAAGCAACCATTATGAAAAAATAAATAAATAAATACATGTTAAAAAAAAAAAAGAACAGCATGATTAGGGGATTTGTATGTGTACTGTAAATTAACTGTAAATACCGATTTTTGCTACTTACAATATGCAAGTGACATCATGTACACATGCATATGGTAGATTTTGGAAATGTTGACATCTGTGGAGAACTAATTCAGGTTTTTGCAAGTAGAGGTGTTTTAAGGACCAAAGAAATAACCAGGACCCTTCCCTCAAATTCTCCTTTAAACCCTGGGTCCAAATGAGAAGCTTGCTGAAAGTTATGCATGATTCCAAGTTTTGCATTTCTTTTTTTCTTTGGAAAGTGAAGTTATGTGCTTGTGTTCAGAGGTTCCGAACAGGATTTTATATTTTGGTTGCATAACATTTTTTCATGCTGTCCCTAAAAATATCTTGGAGACTCTGTCTTGTAATTCACAGGGTAATGTTAGGCCACTCATCTTTTCAGTATGTATCATAACCTGATAGATATCATTTATCTTCTCACTTTTTCTGCTCAAAACTCTCTCTTTTTCCAAGCAATATTTTTTAAAGAGTTTTCAAAGATTAGCATGTTAATTTTTCTGCAGAGCAAAGAAAATTATTTTTATACTAGTAAAAAAAGTCTGTTTCTCACACAAATGAAACGGGCGCTATCAAGGTTATCATGTAATGGCAATTATGTTTTTAAGGGAACCGTTAGGGGAAATGTTCTGTCATGATAAGTAATAATTGGGAAGGGTGTATAATGAGTAATATGCTCCAGAGGTATGAGATACGGATTGTTTTATCTATGGGTTTTTTTGTTTTAATCTTTCTTTTTTGGTGATTTTTATTTATAGTATTTTTAAAAGATAAAGAGTACGCAGAAATTCTAAAAGTTTTATTAGAAATATAATGGTTGTTTACATTTGCAAGATTTCTTTATAAACAATATTTTTAGTGAAAACTTTGTTACAATGAGGGAAAAGCTTTCCTTGTTCAGGACCATCTATGACTTTTACAATTGCATCAGAAGACTTTCAAACTCGTGGAAATGCTACATACAGTTGGCCATGTATAAACACTGGTTCTGGTAGGAAAATGGCAACTTTTTCAAATGTTTGTTCTTGTGACTTGTTAATTGTCATTGCAAAAGCCAATTTCACAGGAAATTGTTTTCTACGTAATGTAAATGGGAGGTCAGTGTTAGATGGTGCTAGTTCAATACGTGGTATAAAAACAGTACTCCCTGCATTTGACCCAGTTATTACTTGACTAATAATGAAGTTAGGTTTCAAGTCTTTGACTATTAAGCGAGTTCCGTTACATAAACCTCTCCTGGTATTTAAATTCCTGAGTAGGATAATTATGGCTCCAATTTTTAAATGCAGTTTATGGCAAGGCATGCCAGTTGGAGGTTGTTCATGAAGGAATTCTACAGGATATAACTGATGTTCCTCATCATTGAAGTCATGAATGGAGTCCGAACTTAAATAAGTAACTGTCTTACCTTCTAAAATATTTAGAACGGCCTCATTTATCTTGTCTACATGTGCATTTTTGGGGCAAAGAATAGCCTTTTTAGCAAAGTTAAAAACAGCATCTGCGGTAACTTTTTGACCGAAAACGGCATTAACTATATCGCCGTCACAAATGTGCTTCTGTGGAATTTCAATAATATCTTTGAAACCGTCTGGACATGGAAGATTTCTGTCAGCTAAAGTAATAAGTACCAAACGTAATTCTGGGTGTTCTTAGAAAAACGGTTTCAAATTTTTAAATTAATAAATATAACAGAAACCTTCAAAACAATTTTAAACAAAAATTATCACTCTCAGTATTCATATATATATAATTATTTTTTAAAATAAAATCCAATAAATTATAGAAAAATTTTTTTATGTTGTGCTCAGTTTTTGGTGTATTGCTGTGGACTGATAATCCAGGCTTAGCAGGAACACCACCCTTACATCATAGCACATCCTACCTCCATCCTAATAGTATTGTTCAATAGATGGGCAAAGTCCAAAAAAATATAATAAACTTGATGTTCAAAAAATATATAAATAGCAATTACTTAACTTAAGTAGAGATGTGCAGAAAAAAATCTTCTTCCTGCCAAGTTCTTGTCCACTGCAATGCTGTTTTCAAAAAAATCCCTCTGTGCAAGATGTAAGACCATAAAGGTCACAGTTCAGCAGTTTCAATTCCCTACATGGGCCATGTTTCGCCAGACTAATGGCGTCTTCAGGGGAACTGATCTGAAATGCAGGTTAAAGATTTTATAAAACCTAGCATTTTACCATATCTAAAATAAGTGCGAAACAATCTCACAAAACTTAAAACTTAGAGTGTATTCCATTATAGTGGAACAATACTATTAGGATGGAGGTAGGATGTGCTATGATGTAAGGGTGGTGTTCCTGCTAAGCCTGGATTATCAGTCCACAGCAATACACCAAAAACTGAGCACAACATAAAAAATTTTTTCTATAATTTATTGGATTTTATTTTAAAAAATAATTATATATATATGAATACTGAGAGTGATAATTTTTGTTTAAAATTGTTTTGAAGGTTTCTGTTATATTTATTAAGCTAAAGTAATAAGCCAGTTGTTGAAATCTGGGTCTACAGAGCGCACATTGTTTAATTTTAGTATTTCAATGTTTTTCCATAGTTGATTTAACTTAATGGTTGCTTCAATAATTTGAGCTCGATCACCGTGTGGTACCACTGGTAGAGTTTGTCTAAAATCTCCACCAAGGAGAATAACTTTCCCACCAAATGGTTTCTGATTGTTCATGATGTCTTTGAGGAGTCTATCTACAGTAGTAAGTGCTATACTGGGTGCCATAGTTGATTCATCCCAAATAAGGATTTTTTTTTGTTTCATTTGTACCCTGCGCTTTCCCACTCATGGCAGGCACAATGCAGCTTACATGGGGCAATGGAGGGTTAAGTGACTTGCCCAGAATCACAAGGAGCTGCCTGTGTCTGAAGTGGGAATTGAACTCAGTTCCTCAGGACCAAAGGCCACCACCCTAACCACTAGGCCACTCCTCCACTTAGCATTGCTAATGAAGGAAGCATCGTTTGATGTTAATCTGATACTTCATATTGATGTTTCCAGTAGAGGAACAGGTAACTTAAACTGTGAATGATAAGTTCGTCCTCCTGGAAGGAGGTTTGCAGCAATTCCTGTAGAAGCAACAGGTAGTGCAATTCCTCCATCTCCTCGGATGTTGCTCAGGCTAGTGTTATACGTATACGTTTTTCCACTTCCACCAGGACCGTCTAGGAAGAAGCACGTGTGGGCTATGTTTTTTGTATTGCAGGCAGAAAGTATAGTATGAAATGCTTCCCTTTGCTCATTATTTAGGTTTTCAAGCATTTGTTGAGCTTTACGGTTTTCATCTGCAATGTTGAAAGCAAGTTTAGGATCTCCTATTCTCTGGATGATTGTTGGTAAACCAAAGTTTTCAAGTTTTTTGCCATGTGTAGTCAGAAAGTCCTGGATTTTCTGAAGGCACAATTGTTCACCTTGGCAAACATGGATGTGTTGAAAATCTTGTATCATAGTAAGTTTGTATTTTTGGAAAATTTGTAATGCATTTGATGATACGGAAAAAACACAAATGTATGCAAAATGGTATCTGATTTCCTGAGGCATACTTCATGTGACTGCATCATATAAGGTGTTCTCCCACAGAGCTTCATCGTCAAGGAGCCCCATTTTCTTGGCTGCATCTTGAAATGTATTATAAAGAATGCGTTCAACTGTTTTTAAGTCTTCAAATGACTTAGCCCCTGGTTGGTGTAGTAGAATTAGCCTTAAACAGTAATGCTCATGGTCTGCTGCAAAATTAACTACATACATTCTCCCAATTGTTTTGTCATGTCCTGCTTTTCTACGTTTCCACTTTTGTTCTGTTTTGTCAAAAGTATAGTACATAGGAATATCTACGTACAAAACGGTCTTTGGAGGATTCTCTTCTGCAATAAATTTAAACCACACTGTTAAAGTGGTGTCCCTTGTTCTGGCTCTTTGTACTACAGCCTCAACTTCCTGAGGATGAAAAACAATGCTTTGTTGATCTGGTAAGTGTACTTCTAATCTCTGCATAGTATGTGATTGGTGATGCATTTCAAAGCCGTTTAATCGCCATGCAGCTTCGGGAGCACTAACATATCTAGAGTCAGTAAAGGTTTTAATTTCATCATGTTGTAAAGTTTGGTGCTCTGTAATAACCACATTGGCACAATCGTGTCCTTTATAGACATATTTAAAGAGGTACTTGACACTTTTAATAGAAGCACATGCTTCTACATTTATATGGGAATTGTACTTTAAAACTAAAAAAAGGGTTAAAAGGGACTACCCAAGTGTTATTAATGAATTTTCCATTTAGGAGAATACCTACGCCGTTATCCCTTCTGCGGTATTTAGGATATCCATCACAGTTCTCAATAGTTTCATTTTGGAAGGGTTGCTATATTGGAGAAACAGGCCAGATGCTTAAGACAAGATTCAATTTACATAGACATCACATGAACAATACTGGTGCTAGTAGGGTTCCCACACCTGTTGGTCAGCATTTTACAGGACCAGGACACTGTACCAGTGACTTCACAGTGAGAATCCTGAAAGGTAACTTTAAAACCATACAAGAATGTAAGACCTTTGAAGTCAGAATGATTGAATATTTTAACACCCAACAGAAAGGACTAAACAAGGATCTGGGGTTCCTAGCCCATTATAAACCATAAAGCTATATGTCTCTGTTGATCACCCCACCCCTCACCTATCCACACCCATCCTGTTAGAATATCAATGATATGCTTTGATGTCCCCATGCATACCTCCTACCCACCCCCATCCTCCCACCCTGTCAGACTGTCATAGTAATGCTTGAATGTTTTCACTTATATACACTGTCAGCTAGCACATTTGCTTATTTCCAATCTGACGAAGAAGGGCAACCTTCGAAAGCTAATCAAGAAATGTATTAAGTTATGTCCAATAAAAAAAGGTATCGTCTTATTTTCTTTTCCATGTTTTATTTTGTTTGATTTCTATTGATAACCGGAAGGGTTTTGGAAACTGTTTAAAGAACTTCCCATTAAGCATGCAGGGAAAATTTAAGTTATGGTCACTGCATGGGCCATGTATCATATGTTTAGCAACTATTGCATACAGACGTGGAAAGTTGTTTATTTCAGGAATTTCAGTGCATACGATTTGGTCAATTATTTCTTTTCTTTTTGTCTTATGTTCCACTTTCAAGATAATTAATATATGAGCATGAGGTAAACCACGCTTTTGAAATTCAATGACATGATTTTTTGCAAGAGGCACACCAAGTATGTGTTTTTTGCACATATTGTGTAGTAACTCTTTCAGTTTTAAATGAAACACCCTTGCCAATAAGTCAGGTTTGAACTCTGGTGCCTGGCCTTTTTTTCAGATTTTGAGTAATTTCTTCCCATCTTGGGTTGCAGGTCATAGTAATGAACAGATCTGGCTTGCCATATTTGCGAACTATTGCCATTGCATCCTGATAACTTTGATGCATATTTCTTGGGCTGCCGGCAAATAATGATGGTAAAATAAATGCCTGGCCAAGTGTAATTCCTCCATTTGCAGTTTCACTTGCAAGGTGGTCCATTAACTCGGAGTATTTTTCAACTCTTAAGAGTTTTTGATTTTGTCGAATACAATTTAGTCTCTTTGCCTCAGTTTTAATATATGCATCAACAAAATATTGTTGCGTTAGTTTTCCTGCACTAAGAAAGGATTGAATTAATCTCTTATTGCCAAATGGTACCCATAGAGGGGCATAATCGAACGGAAACGTCTATCTCCATGGGCGTTTATCTCCGAGAACGGGTCTGTGAAGGGGCGGACCGAACCGTATTTTCGAAAAACATGGACGTTTATCTTTTTTTGAGCTGGGCGTTTTTGTTTTTCAGCGATAATGGAAACTGAAAGCGCCCAGCTCAAAAACGAATAACTCCAAGACATTTATTTGTGGGAGGGGCCAGGATTCGTAGTGCACTGGTCCTCCTCACATGCCAGGACACCAACCGGGCACCCTAGGGGGCACTTTTACAAAAAAAAAAAAAAAAAAAAAGGTAAAACAGCTCCCAGGTGCATAGCACCCTTCCCTTGGGTGTTGAGCCCCCCAAATCCCCCCCAAAACCCATTACTACACCATTACTATAGCCCTAAGGGGTGAAAGGGGGCACCTACATGTGGGTACAGTGGGTTTGGAGGGCAGTTTGGAGGGTTCCCATTTACCAGCACAAGTGTAACAGGTGGGGGGGATGGGCCTGGGTCCACCTGCCTGAAGTCCACTGCACCCCCTAATAACTGCTCCAGTGACCTGCATACTGCTGCTAGGGAGGTGGGTATGACATTTGAGGGTGAAAATAAAAAGTTGTGAAACGGCATATTTTGTGGTGGGAGGGGGTTTGTGACCACTGGGGGAGTCAGGGGAGGTCATCCTCGATTCCCTCCAGTGGTCATCTGGTCATTTAGGGCACTTTTTGGGGCCTTATTTGTGGAAAAACAGAGTCCAGGAAAAGTGCCCTAAATTCTCGCTAAAAACGCATATATTTTTTCCATTATCGGCGAAAGGCGCCCATCTCTGATCGGCTGATAACCACGCCCAAGTTCCGCCTTCCCCATGCCTTTGACACGCCCCCATCAACTTTGTCTGCATCCGCGACAGAGTGCAGTTGAAAACGTCCAAATTCGGCTTTTGATTATACCGCTTTATTCGTTTTTGTGAGATAAACGTCTATTTCCCGATTTGGGTCACAATATAGGCGTTTTTCTATTTCGATTATAAGCAGGATAGTACTACATTTGCGTAACTCTTACTCTTGTGTTCTTTGCTTTGCGACGCAGGTGCATTATAAATTTTGGTTGTTTAGACAAAGGAATATGTATCCCCCAGCTCTGATCTCCATGTGGAAAGAGTAATGGATATACCATTGTTTCTAGATTGGGGTCCAACACACTGATTATCTCAGTTTTGTTCTCTTCATTTGGCTTCTTTCGGCAGTATATTATTAGATCTCTATGTAAGGGTGGTTCCCCATCTGTATTTTGAAAAATGAAAGCCACCTCATTAGCTCTAGGGGCATTGTATCGTCGTGGATCATTTTTGCGATCTTGAACAATGGCCATTGAAACTGTTGGAGGTTCTATTCTTTGTCGTTGAGCTTCACATATGCATTCATTTTCTACTTCGTACAGCATCTTGCATGTGTCTGCAAATGGATTTTCCCGTGCCATAAAATTGCTTAATTGTCTCATTAATGTATGGTTGATGTGTGCATTCAGTGAGATTTGTAGTCTCTGAACAGCTGCTTCATCTGGATCAAGAATATATAATTGTGCAAATTGTCTTTGATTGTCATTTGGAGGATGTAGTGCTGCTGTTCTATGGTAAATAGTACCATTAATTCGAAAACAATAAGGGCCATATCTGGGTGGTGGTGCAATGTTAGCTCCCATGGAGGCAAAAGCTAATGAACTATTATTGGACTTAATGTTTTGTAAAAAATTCTTAGAATATTCATGTTCCCCGGAGAGAAGCTGTTGTATTAATTCATTGTACCTAATTCCTGGAAGTTGTACTTTGCCCTTACTACAGCATTGTGTAAATAGGTTGTCAGAAGGTGTTTCACTGTGAAAATGTTTTGCATTGCAAAATATACAGACTGCGTTCATTGGACCACAACTATAGTATTGAGTTTCATTCTCATTGAGACAGTCTGTTATTGCAATTCCTGTGTTTGTAGTTCTGTATTGTGCTGTAGCTGTTACATTTTGTGCAGTTGTTCTTCGTTGCTTATCTGTCATTTGTGCAAGTCTTTGCTGTTCTAAATCTTTTCGTCTTTGCCTGGTTGTTTGTCTCTCATTCTCTGTCTTTTGTTTCTTTCCTGTTCTAAATATGCTCTCCTTTTTCTATTTGTCACTCTTTGTTCACCTGTCATTTTTTCTATTCTTTTGCGTTGTATACCAGTGCACTTTGTTCTGTGTGTTTGTCTCTGTTCGTCCGTCATTTTAGCAATTCTGTGCCTTTCTAAATTGGCGTTTCTTTGTCTGTTACTTGTACTTTCCTCGTCTTCTTTTGTATCCTGGACCTTTTCCTTGCAGTGGCTTGTTGACTTTCATGTGCCTTTTCGTCTTCACTCAGAGCTGCACACCTTTTTCATTGTGCTTCAGCTCTTTTCCATTTAGCTTCAGCCTGCTCCTCAGCAGTAAGTGTTCCTCTCCTATGTCATCTCCTTCTCTTGCCTCCCATGCCATCCATATCCTGCAATTTGCCTGTGTGCGAGTGTGTGTGTGTGTGTGAGAGAGTGATATATATATATATATATATATAGAGAGAGAGAGAGAGAGAGAGAGAGAGTGAGTGTGTAGTAGAGACAGAGTGTGTGTGTTTGAGAGAGAGCGAGAGAGAGAGAGAGTGTGTGTGTGAAAGTGAGAATGTTTGTGTGTGTGTGAGAGTGTGTGTATGAGAGTGAGTCTGTGTGAGAGACAGAGAGAGTGTGTGTGTGTGAGGGAGAGAGAGAGAGAGTGTGTGTGTGAGAGAGTATGTGAGGTAGAGAGAGTGAGTGTGTGAGAGTGAATGTGAGAGAGTGTGTGAGAGAGTGTATGAGAGACAGAGTGAGTGTGTGAGAGAGAGTGAATTTGAGAGAGTGAGTGAGAGAGAGACTGTATGAATCCCTGTGAGACAGGGAGAGAGACTGAGTGGGTACAATAGAGTCCATTTGGTGCAGGCGTCGGGATGTCAGCGGCAAATTGTGTGGCGAGTACCGCGCTCGCCCACTTCCTGCCACTGTGGTGATTATGATGCAGTTGTACTGGCGATGGACTGTTGACATCAACGGGCAGTTTTTTCCGCTAGTTCTTATTTTCACACGGTGCTGGGCGAGCAAGTTAAGCCTACACCTTGGTGCGTACGCCCCCTCACCCTTCTTTCTTTTTTTTTTTTTTTTAATTTTATTATTTATATTTTTACAAACAGTTATTCAAGATACAACTTGAAGGATAGTGTACATCTACAATTGTAAATCAAACAGGCAAAATTCAATATTACCATTCTTCCAAATGGAAATATTCTAGCAAAACACTCAAGTCCTAACAAAGGGATCCAAGATTTTAAACTAAGAGGAAAAACAAGGAAATAGTTATAAGAAAGAAAAAACACTTATGAAGGGAGTGCTAAATTTTTTTAAAGCTGTCTAGAAGATCTTTTAGACGCAATAAAAGCGGATAGCTGGTGGGGTTCCAAGAAAACATATTTAACAGAGTCAAACCTAACAATACATTTACATGGATATCTCAGAAAGAATACCCCTCCTAACTGTTGAATTGCTGGTTTCATAATAAGGAACTGTTTTCGTTTACGTTGAGTTTCTCTAGAGAGATCAGGAAACAAGGAAATTTTTAAACCCAAAAACAGTGTATCCCTATGTTGAAAAAACATTGAGAACAACCACTGTTTATCATGTTGCAACGCCACAGTTGCCACCAGAGTGGCCGCTGTGGCTAATTCAGTGTCTGAAGTCTCTAGAAATTGTGATAAATTTTCAGGTCTTTGTGCCTGTTGATTTTGTTGAGTAGTATTTTTGTTAGGGAGACAATAAACTTTAGTAAAGGGTGGAATATTCTCCTGAGGAATTCCCAGATTTTCCCGCAAATATCTTTTCAGCATTTCAGCCTGTTGAATCAACTGAATTCTTGGGAAATTTACGAATCTCAAGTTAAGGTTTCTCATGTGGTTCTCATATATTTCAGCTTTCAGTCTTAAATTAGTAATATCTTTTACCATAGTCATTTGAAGATTTTCAATTTTTTTTGTTACTTGTTCTAACTTATCCATACGAGTTACCAAAACTTGTTGAGTTTTTTCATTCTGTTCCACCCTTTGTTCTAAGGATTTTAATTTCTGAGTTCCTTTAACTGCTTGAGCAAGAAATAATTTCCCCAATTGGGACATTAATTCCCAAAGGGAATCTAGAGTTACCTCCACTGGCTTGTTAGACAGCTCCGCCGGAAATATGCTTTCCCAGTCTTCCACCGGCTCTCCGCTTTCGTCTCTTTCCCCTGCTTCTTCACTCGATCTTGTTCGTGGCGCCTGATCTAGTTGAAACTGATTACCCAGTGCAAATACCGTGCGTTCTTGCGCCAGGCCTTGCTCTCCCTGAAGCGGCGAACTTGTGATCGGCGGTTGCGGGGGCGGAGCTCTATGATCGGGGCTTAAAGTTGTATCCAGCCCGGAGGACGCCATCGACTCCTCCAAAACAACGGCGTCCAGCGAGGGCCCTCTTCCAATCTGCATTGCAGTCCCCTGCTGGCTCACAAACCGATCCATCGGTCCGGAAATTGAGGGAGGTAGTGGGGTAGATTGGGCAATACTCTTCCCTCTTCGTTTAGGCATAATGGCAGAGAGGAATCAGAGCGTGCAGTTAACCATAAGTGCTAGCGGCCATCTTGGACCTCTCACCCTTATTTCATTGGCTGGCGTTTTGTGTGTGTTGCTTATGTTTAATTTCTTTATTGATTTTCATTATAAACAAAGATTACAAATCTTTGAAAGATACACCAACTTTAAATTAACAATACAGCTATATAGGACTTTGAAAAACAAAGATATCAATACATGTATTAATAAAATTTAAGTTGGTACTATAGTCCACAATATAGGAGAGATCCAAGGCTATTTACCAAAGGAAGTTGGCTTATTAAATAAGAAATACAAATAATAATAATGGAGTAGGTGGTTGTCCTATTTTAACAATTCCAGCTAATATCTATCTATTGGGCTGCATCCTTGTTGTCTTGCAATTCTAAAAATTTACATAACTGTTCGGGCTCATAGAAAATGTATCTAGTGTTTTTGAAATAAATCAAACATTTACAAGGGAACCTCAGTTGGAAGGAAACATTAAGCCGCGTGGCTCTCTGTTTTAAGTCCAGAAATTTCTTCCTTCGTTGCTGTGTCCAGTGAGAAATATCTGGAAAAATCAAAACTTTGTCACCCCAAAATTCAGGTTGAATATTTTTAAAGTATAATCGGAGCAAAGAATCTTTATCCTGCAAAAATACGAAAGTGACTATTACAGTTGCTCTTGTTTTGATTTCTTCATTAGATTGTTCAAGGAAACCTGTTAAATCCAGTGTTTCTGCTGGAACTTCTTGTTGGATAGGAGTTCCTTGTAAAGAATTCTGATATACTTTCTTGTCTCCAATATAGAATATTTTTTGTAATGGCGGAAGAGATTGCTCTGGATACTTAAAAATCTCTTTAAGAAATCTGTTAAACATCTCTCTAGGCGAGGTATAATTTATTTGAGGAAAATTTAATATACAGAGGTTTAAATTCCTGGATGAATTCTCCAGGTTTTCAATCTTCGTGTATATCATTAGTCGATCTCCGGCCATTTGTGCTTGTTGTTCCTTCACTTTAACTAAGTCCCCTTCCAAAGATTTTTGCTTAGTAGAAATAGTATCTAGGTTTTCTTTCAGACCTTTAAGTTGCTTCACATTATTCAGTGAGACAGTAATAAATGTGGTACTTATCTTGTGCAGTACTTCAAAAGCAGCCCATATAGAGTCCAAAGTTATTTCTGGAGGCTTTACCAAAGGTTGTAAGACCATGGCGGAGAGTAAGGCTTCCTCCCCGGTGTCAGCTATCCGGGTCCCCTCAATTGATAATTCTTCTCCTGCCATGGTAGGCAAGCGTTTCCCTTCCACCGAATGACCTGCTGACGCCACTTCCTGCAACGGGGTCTGCCGCCCCTTCGAGTTGCTCTCTCCTGCGCTCAGTACTCCGACTCCGTCTAGGCATGGCGGTGGAGGGATAGCCGGTCCCAATGGACTAAGCGAAAAATCGCTCTCCAGACCAGGGCTCTTCCCCGCCTCGGTCACGGATTCGCCCGATGGTGTGGAAACCAAAAATGATGAAATGGAGGTCTGTCGCGAAGAGGAGGGCTCCAGCCTAGGGAGGGGAGGTCCCTTCGGCTTACCCTTTCTCTTCGGCATGCTCGCAATAGGAAAAAAGTAAGTTTAATTTTATTCTGAGGAGGAGCGTTCCACTCCTGCGTCCTACTCCGTCGCCATCTTGGATCGACTCTTTGTGTGTGTTGCTAACCTCCCCTGACGTCAGATGGCTGCACAAATTGTACCTATGGGTTTGCTGTTTCCAAAATTGACATATCCCAATCACTAAATTGAAAATGAAATTATTTTTCTTCCTTTTGTTGTCGAGACACATTATCACTGCCTTCAGCACACCAACAGGGATTCAGGGAAAGACATCATTACTACCCTGAGCACAGTGACAGCGAGCCTGAGACATGGGATATTTCAGTGACATATCGCAGTTCGTTCTATGTCATTAACCAATGAAAATGAGTAGAAAAATTCTCTTCCATTACACATCCATGAATTAGCGCACACTTGCATCCACTATTTACAAGGATTGCCCACACTTTGCAAAGAGCATACCCTCTTTGCAGAGTATGCCCTCTTAACGACATTGTTCCTGTAATGACAACACGGTCAAGAAAATCTGAATAAAACAAAAATTCCCAGAAACAATACAAAACAAACATTTCCTGGTGGCCCATCCCTACCTTGTAGAGGCTGACTCTTGCAGCATGCTCTCTGGGTCTCAAATACACAGGGTAAACAAAATTGAACCTGCTCTCTGGTTCATTAAATTGGAAGAATGTTCAGTTCCTTTGATGTAGCTGTGGCTATTTGTCTCTAGAGGCTCTGAATACTGTGCATAATACATGGCAGACTGATTTCATTGATTCTCAATGAAAGCATTGTCCCACTAAAGCCCAGAGTATGCTGAGGTCTTGGAAGACTGTGTCAATAGTTATAAGGAAATGGCATTTAACAAATTTTATAATCCAAACAAAAACAGAAGTTAATCCATAGTCAGGAGTGACATATGGTTTGTTGGAGAATTATTTGTTCTACAACATTGCCTTCAGGGTCAATTTGATGGTTTGGGGTGTGGCCTGGGATCCTGGGGGGCCAGGTTGGAGTCCCACAGGGTCTTCTTCTGCTGCAGGGCCTATTAGATCCCTCTCCATTAGCGTAACCCTCTGGTTGAGCACTTGACATTCAGAGGGAGCTGCTCTAATTATGGACACTTCTCTCCCCATCTGTCACCCTCCCCCCCCCCTTTTCTGCAGTCTCCCTTTCTGAAGGTTTGCCTAGCAGTGTTGGCATTTTTTTTTACAGAGCGGAGCCACAGACCTTTGTACGCCAAAAACAGTAAATATTGTATTCCCAACAATTAAATACTCAAAACTATATACACACTGGTAACTGTCCATTGTCTTCATTGAGGCTGCTGCCACTCCTTATGGAGCATCCTCAGCTTGGCCACAATCTGGTCCAGAAGTTCACGTTAGGCCACCAGCTCCTGCTGCAAGTCTCTGTGCATGGCTGGGACTTGCAACAGGAGCTAGACTTAGGCTTCTGGGTGGTTGGGCCCTTCAGCTAGCATGGCAGATATTTCAAGGGAGCTCTCAGCTGCCGTGCCCTCCAGTGTAACTGCCAAGGGGGGGGGGCTGTTCCTGTGCCCCTTCTTCCCCCTTCAGTAGGTCCCTCCAGGGGTCCTCTTCCTCCTTGGCCTCCAGAGGTTATGGGGGAACAGGCATACCCCAGGGTCCATTTTGACTTCCTCCCATGCTCTCTCTCAGTGACAGGCTCTACTGGGCTGAGCTGTTCAGCAGCTGGAGGGTGCTCTTTGTGTGTAAAAGGTTTGCAACTGACAACAACACATCCTTCCTGGCTTGCTTAGTGGTGGTACAGCTGACTCTCAGGAGGCAGGGACAACTGGGGGCAGTTGTTGCTACCTGCTGTACATGTCTGAGGTGTAGCACCAATGAGATGACATAGCAGGGAACTGCGGAGGCAATGATATTAGAGCTGCTTGTCCCCTGAGAGGATGGTCTGGCTATGGGCACGCTGGATGGGTTCTAGCCCTGCTGAGTGAGCAGGCACTGGCTAGGAAGTAGTTTGCACAGATGGGGCCATTGTTACCATTTTTGTCAGGGATGTGGGTGGGTGTGCTTCCCCATGCCTATGTGTCCCACAGCTAGGTGGGTGATAGAAGGGTACCCTGTTGGAGCCGCACATCCTTCTTGCCACCTCTGCTGGGACCCCCAGGAGAGAGGCAGTTTCCAGACATCAAAGTGGGAAACCTAAGTTTGGGGGCATCAAGGTGGGAAATCTAGGTTTGGGGGCATCTATCTGCGGGGTACTGATTCTAGCTGTTTTAGGGCCCTCACTGATGGCAGTGGTTGCACATCACCCTATGACTCATGCCCATACTTCGGGTGTACCAGGAGGGGAAGGGAAATGTACACATAGGGGGAGTTTCCAAAGGGGGAGTTGGGGCCCACTGTAATGTGGAGATTTCAGGGGCCTCCAGCTTGGACTTTGAGGGATGTCTCACAGGGCAGCATACCGATCTTTGGAGCTGACAATGGTATATCCAATGAGTGCGGGTTGGGGGCATGAGAGACCATCCATTTGGGGGGCAACTGATGCTGTGATGGCCTTCTGTGGTCAGTGTACTGTCCTCCTTGAACACCCCTTTGTCAGATATATATTTGGTGTAGGGGTTAGGGGTGTGTGACCTGAATGCAGCAGATGTGGGTTTGATTCCCACTGTGAGTATTTGAGATTACTGTTTCCATTTCCTCTGCTATAATGGCTGCAGTGTGCTAGAAAGGTGTGTGTGACACGCTTGGCACTTTCATATTGGTTGCTGGAGGATGCTGTCCAAAGGGCTTCCCCCTCCCTTTCCATGTCATGTCATAGGTTGAGAGTTGGCAGCAACACATTCTAGTAGATATGGGGATTGTGAGCACACTGTAACAAGGGTAGTTACATAATCAGGCCTTGATCAGGTCAGAGCTGTTATAGGGATGCTATGTCTGTGGTACTTATGTTGGGCTCTGAGTTGCTTCCTCATGTGCTGGATTAGGGCAGGGTCTTCTCGCCAGATATGCCTGTACCGGTGCCGCAGCAATTCAAGGTCCTGATGTATTCTGAAGCATCTGCAAAACAGAAGTTGGTGATGGGCCTTCTTGGCGTCACATACATTATTATTTTTGACATGTTGTGCAATGTTCTTTATGTAGTCTGTGACAGATGGCAACAGGCAGATGGGGGGAGGGGCTGAGGAGGTGGGTATGCATTACACTGGCACAGGTGTTGTGTGAGCTGAGGTGTCCATGGGGACAGAGGGTGGCATGGTGGTCTTTCTGTGGAGCATGTGCACTGTTGTTGGAAAGTGGGGAGGGCAGTGGGGGAAAACAAGTGTGCCTCTGAGTGGCTCAATCTACTTTAGCGAGATGTTGCTGACATTCCCAACAGTACGTAGGCATGGGACAGGATGCGGGGGGAGGGGGGTTTCTACATATGTGAAGCCCTTCATTTTAGCATTTCATGGTTAGTGGAGGGTGGGGGGAGGCATAATTAGTTTTCATTGCATATTCTGTATATTCTGATTTCAGCAATTGTTTTTCTTTCTTATGAAAACGCATTAACATGTATTGCAACCCTGCTTATGTATGGTGCTTGCATATGAGTGGTGCTGTGTTCCTGGGGGGCAATGCTGGACACTCACCTTGCTAGGGTGCCTCTGATGGTCCTCTATGCCCTCAAGGAGACACTGGAAGAGGAGAGCAGATAGTGGTGGAGTTTAAATATTTGTCTTCTGTGCCTGAGGCACAGAAGAACCATGTGCTCTGTCTCTGGGATGGTGAAATCGGGCTCTCTACATGATTGTGCCCACTGAGGAATGTTCCTCCACATGCAGAGGTATATGTGCATGTTTTGCACATGGAGGGAATGCCCTGCCATTGCCACGGGCACTTTCTCAATGCGGGGATCAGCACTGCTGTTGCACGTTTTGCGTAGTGCATTTTTGATTGGCGAAAACATTTGTCTCCTAACATCTATGACATTTTTGGTGCATCCTGTTTCAAAACATTTTTTGAGCATTTTCAAATATCAGAAAATGTTTAGGGCTTCTTTTACAAAGTCACGCTAGCAATTCTGGTGTGGCAAATGCTACAAAGCTCATTCAGTTCCTATGGGCTTCATTGCATTTGCCATGCGGGAATCGCTAATGTGGCTTCATAAAAGGAGCCCTTGTTTTTTTTTTCTTCCATTATGGACTTTTGTTTTTAAACGTTTTCTGATAAACTTTTATTTCGCTATTTGGAGGTCATATCGAAAATGCCCCTCTTAATATAACAGGTGAATCTTGTTTCAATACCGTCCTTGTTTTTATCACTTGTTTTTTTTTTTTTTCAGTGTTTTGTTTTCTTTGAAAAGTCCTTAGACGATTCAAGAATGTTTACATTAGGGATTATTGTGTATGAAATATTTTTGATTAATGAGATTGTTTATAGTTTAGTTTCAATCCAAATGTGAGATAAATTTTCAGACTTGGTTTCAATGGGACTATGTAATTTGGCAGACACAGTAAAAGGTTACCTTTTCAGATCCTATTTGAACCCCAATAGTCCTGCAGTTTTAGATCTGAAATAGAACATAGTAACATAGCACAGGATGGCAGATACGACCTGCATGGTCCATCCGCTCCATTCAAGTTAAACTCCTCTATGCTCACTTTAAAGTGTGAAGGTCATTTACATTTTGCTTTTATTCCACCCTCTTTCTACAGTATATAGGAATCCTCTGTGCTTATTCCCTGCTTTTTTGAAATTTGTCACTGTTTTTGTCTTCACCACCTCCACCAGGAGGGTATTCCAGGCATTCACCACCCTCTCTGTGAAAAAGATTTTCCTGTTGTTACTCCTAAATCTACCATCCTGCAACCTCAATTCATGTCCTCTAGTTCTATTGCTTCCCCATCTCTGAAAAAATATTCATTTGTGGATTATAAATTGTATACATTGTATATTATAGTTGTATACATTTCTGTATCATATCTCTCCTTTCCCTTCTTTTCTCTATGGCAGTGCTTCCCAAACTTCCATGTTTAGGTTTGCAACCTGGGCAGGTGCTATATAGGATTTAATTGTCCTGTGTCCTCTGGGGGTCACCTACTTTCGGCAGGCGTTCTAATTGGTGTCTCAGCCACCAAAACATTGGTGAGCACTTCTCTAAGGTATACATATTCAAGTCATCAAGTCTCTTCTCACAAATGCCATACTATTTTTGTCACCTTCTTTTGAAACTGCTTCAAGTTTTTTTTATTTGCTTAGTGAGATATGGCCTCCAAAACTGAACACAATAATGCAACTGGGGCTTACCAATGACTTGTACCGGGGCATAACATTTGGGTGTATTAATGACAGTATTAAGTGGTTCCTATCATATTAATCTTGTTCTTTAGGGTAGGTTAGAAACTTCAAAAACATGTACTGTATAATTGGATTAAATTGATTAGTATAAGGGCCAAAATGTTGTGTGTTTGTGTGTGCATTAGTTCTAATTAATCCGAAAACGAACCTTTTCCGGAGATGCGAAGGCGGTAGAACGAGAGGACATGAAATGAGATTGAAGGGGGGCAGACTCAAGAAAAATGTCAGGAAGTATTTTTTCATGGAGAGAGGAGTAGTGGATGCTTGGAATGCCGTCCTGCGGGAGGTGGTGGAAATGAAAACGGTAACGGAATTCAAACATGCGTGGGATAAATATAAAGGAATCCTGTTCAGAAGGAATAGATCCTCAGGAGCTTAGCTGAGATTGGGAGGCGGGGCTGGTGGTTGGGAGGCGGGGATAGTGCTGGGTAGACTTATACGGTCTGTGCCAGAGCTGGTGGTGGGAGGCGAAACTGGTGGTTGGGAGGCGGGGATAGTACTGGGCAGACTTATTGAGCCGGTGGTGGGAGGCAGGACTGGTGGTTGGGAGGCGGGGATAGTGCTGGGCAGACTTATACGATCTGTGCCCTGAAGAGGACAGGTACAAATCAAGGTAGGGTATACACAAAAAGTAGCACATATGAGTTTATCTTGTTGGGCAGACTGGATGAACCGTGCAGATCTTTTTCTGTCGTCATCTACTATGTTACTATGTATTAACATTTCCTTTCTTCTGCTGGTTCTCCCTCTAAATACAGTCTTCAGGAATATTCTGGAATATTACATACCTAAAAATTGCCCAGGAGTTTGAGTTAAAGTGCTGAGAAAATGTTTGTGCACCTCCTAGGATGATCCATATTTATCATAATTTATACCCAAAACATGATTAGATCCTAATCTGCTCCCTGAGAGAAAGATAATCCTATGAAACACGTAACTCAGACAACAAAAAAATATATTTCACTTATTTGTTCAACAAAAAGATTAAACAATAACTATCCTTGTGTGAAAAAGTAAACCCTTCATTCAGTAACTGGTGGCATCTCCTTGAGTAGCAATAACTTTAGGGTAAGCATTTCCTCTAAATGTTATTCAATATTTCACATTGCCACTGATGAATTTAGGCCATTCCTTCATTCAGAACTGTTTCAGCTCCGTTACATTTGAGGACTTAACAGCTCATTTCAGTTTTGCCATAACATTTCAGTAAGCTTTAGGTTGGGACTTTGACTTGGCCAATACAAAATACAAAGAGGCCAAAATTCAGAGTGATTTAAGCAGGCTGGAGAGGCTCTGTCCCCCTTAAATCACCTGTCCCCGCCCAACCGCTAATATTCAGTGACACTAAATCAGGCAGTGCCGCTGAATATTGCCTCTGACTGGCACCCCAAAATGTTGGCCGGTCAGGGGCGGACCAGGGGGGGGGTGTTGGGGAGGAGCTGGGGCTTATATGGGTGCCGGCGATATTCAGCTGAGGCCTGCATAAGCTTAAGTGGGTAAATTTAGAACAGTCAAAAGCTCTCCTAAATACACATACTTACAGCTTTTGTGGGCCCTGGCTAAATATCATACCAGGACCCGCTTAAACCTTTTTCTTCAACGGAGGCTGAACTCACATGAGCTACCGATGCAGCCATAGCTCTGACATTGTGAGCCATTACATGACCCTCTGGCGCCAGCCCAGCCTGGTAATAAGTGATGGAAATGCAATTTTCTAGCCAATTAGAAATGGTGCATTTCCTGATCGTGACCCCCATCCTTTTGGGATGAAAAGAAATAAAAAGTTGGGTGGACTGTCTGTGGGGTCTGGTCCACTCCATGTAGTAGGCCAATGCTCTCTTGCAATCCAAGATGAGCAAGGTGCTCTCGCCAGGATGGGCATGAGGTCGGGGAAAGAATGTTGGCAAGACAATCGACTGGTTCAAATGGAACTCCTACACTACTTTCCGCAGGAAATTAGGGTGCATGCAGAGGACTATTCTGTTGTGATGAAACTTAGTATAAGGTGCATCCACCACTAAGGCCTGAAGCTCACTGACCCTATGAGCTGAAGTAACAGCCACCAAGAAAATGACCTTCCAGGTCAAGTACTTCAGATGGCAGGAATTTAGTGGCTCAAAAGGAGCTTTCATCAGCTGGGTGAGAATGACATTGAGGTTGCATGACACAGGCGGAGGTTTGATAGGAGACTTTGACAAAAACAAACCTCTCAGAAAGTGAACAACTAGAGGCTGACCAGAGATGAGCTTACCCTCTACATGGTGATGATAAACACTAATTGCACTAAGATGAACCCTTATGGAGTTGGTCTTGCGACCAGACTTTGAAAGGTGTAGAAGGTATTCAAGCAGGGTCTGTATAGGGCAAGCAAGGGGATCTATGGCCTTGCTCTATATCAGACAGCAAACCTCCTCCATCTGAAAGAATAGCACCTGTTAGTGGAGTCTTTCCTGGAAGCCAGCAAGACCCAAGAGACACCCTCTGAAAGACCCAAGGAAGTGAATTCTAAGCTCTCAACATCCAAGCTGTGAGAGCCAGAGACTGGGATATAGAAGAGACCCCTTGTTCTGCATGATGAGGGTCGGAAAACACTCCAATCTCCATGGTTCTTCGGAGGATAATTCCAGAAGTAGAGGGAACCATATCTACCGTGGCCAGTATGGTGTAATCAGGATCATGGTTCCGCGGTCTTGCTTGAATTTCAGCAAAGTTTTCCTCACTAGAGGTATGGGAGGATATGCATACAGAAGACCTGTCCCCCAACTGAGGAGGAAGGCATCTGACTCTGGTCTGTCATGAGCCTGAAGCCTGGAACAGAACTGAGGGACCTTGTGGTTGATGTGAGTGGCAAAGAGTTCCACTGAGGGGTGCCCCATGCTCAGAAGATCTCGCGGGCAATACCCATATTGAGAGCCCACTTGTGTGGTTGCATTATCCTGCTCTGTCTGTTGGCCAATGGCCAGGTTGTTGTTTTTGCCCACAAGATAAGTGTCTTGAAGGAACATGTCATGCTGGCAAGCCCAATGCCATATCCAGGTGGCCTCTTGATACAGAAGGCGTGATCTGGTGACCCTCTGTTTGTTGGTATAATACATGGCAACCTGATTGTCTATTTGAATGAGCACAATTTGATGAGATAGCTGATCTCTGAAAGCCTTTAAAGCATTCCAGATTACATGGAGCTTCAGGAGATTGATCTGAAGATTCATTTCCTGGGTAGACCAAACACCTTGGGTGTGAAACCCATCTACATGAACCCCCTCAGCCCAGGAGAGATGCATCCATCATCAGCACCTTTTATGGCTGAGGAATTTGAAATGGAAGTCCCAGGGTCAAATTGGATCGAATGATCCACCACTGAAGTAAGAATACAAGCTCTTGGGCCACTTGGATGACATCTTCCAGGCTCCCCATGGCTTGACACCACTGAGAAGCCAGGGTCCACTGGGCTGATCTCATGTGAAGACATGTCATGGGTGTAACATATACTGTGGAAGCCATGTAGTCCAACAATCTCAACATCTGCTGAGCTGTTACCTGCTGAGAGGGTCGAACCCTGGAAGCGAGTGTAACAAGAGCGTAGGCTGAAACTATCTGTGTGTCAAGCAGGGCTCTTATGAACTCCAATCGCTGGGCA
This sequence comes from Microcaecilia unicolor, assembly GCF_901765095.1. NCBI lineage: Eukaryota > Metazoa > Chordata > Amphibia > Gymnophiona > Siphonopidae > Microcaecilia > Microcaecilia unicolor. Next base: position 49,130,687 of record NC_044037.1, read on the forward strand.
GGGTGAAGATGGGACTTGGGATAGTTTAAAATGAACCCTGGTAGCTTGAGCACCTGAATAGTCCTCCACATGGACTCCTGAGCACTGTCCACAGAGGTGCTCTTTACGAGCCAATCATTGAGATATGGGAACACATGGACTCCCAGTCTGTGTAGTAATGCTGCAACTACTGCTAGACATTTGGTGAAGACCCTGAGAGTTGATGCAAGACCAAAAGGCAACACACGGTACTGGTAGTGATGTGTTCCCAGCCAAATTCAGAGATACTTCCAGTGGGTATCAGGATGTGAGTATATGCATCCTTTATCCAGAGAGCATAGCCAATCATTTTCCAGAATCATTAGGAGATGAGTGCCCAGGGAAGCCATCCTGAACTTCTCTCAGACTAGGAATTTGTTCAGGACCCTTAGGTCTAGGATGGGATGCATTCCTCCCTGTTTTCTTTTGCACAAGAAAGTACCTGGAATAGAATCCCCACCCTTCCTCCCCTGGTGGAATGGACTCAGCCACATGGGCCTTGAGAAAGGGAAAGGGAATGGGACTTGATATATTGCCTGGAGGGTTAAGTGACTTGCCCAGAGTCACAAGGAGCTGCAGTGGGATCAAAGTCCACTGCACTAACCACTAGGCTACTCCTCCAGAGTTCCTCTGCAAGTACCTGCCTGTGCTGAGAGCTAAATAACGTCATTCAAACAATACAAGTAACAGTGTATCAGACTTTCGCAGTCACTGTGAATGCTCAAAGTGTCCACCCCCAGCTTTAACACAGGCCTTCAGTCACTTTGGGAAGTTCTTAACAGCCTTGTCGATTGGTCCCTGTGGCAGGCTGTCCCAGATCATCCGCAGCACTTCCTTGAGTTTGATGATTGTTTATGGCTTTGGGTAGGGCTTGTGATATGCCTCTAGCATTGCTCCCCAGACAAAAGTCTACATCACTGTGACATCATTAACCAGTAAGCTGGTAGCCTATGTTTTTTTTTTTTTTCAAATAATGGTAGTTTAACAGTGCAAATGTTTTTGAACATGAGACAACTGCTGGGTGGTCACACTGAAAAGTCTGCAACTTCACTGTGTTTAAAGCTAATCTCATTCCACTTGGCACAACAATCAGCTGTTGGATAACTAGTCCTTTTTTATACTCCCAATATGGTACTACTCTGCGGGAATCCTCTCACATTAGTTCCACACTTTAGATTCCCAGGGATTATCATTGATAGTGGCCTAAGTTTTGAACTCCAGGTCAATGATCTGGTGAAGTCTTGTTTTAAGACCTTTAGGAAATTCCATACCATTTGCTCATTCTTGCACCCATCACAAATTACAATACTGCTCACCTTAGTTATTGCCAGGCTTGATTATTGTAATGTCGCTTAGGCTGGTCTCTCTCATTCTCTGTTGCAGAAGCTGCAATCCGTGCAAAACCTGGCAATTAAGATTCTTTGCAAAGCCAGCCACTTTGACCATGCTTCTCCTTTGTTAAAGCAACGTCATTGGCAGCCAGTTGCCCAGAGAATAAAATTTAAAGTTCTTACTCTTGCCCATTAGATCCTTTACTCTGGTATCCCTTTATACCTATCTTCCCACATCATTCCCTACACCACGTCCCATACTCTCTGCGCTCTAGATGATCATTGACTTTGCTTTCCACCTCTCTGTTCTACATATCTACATGCTCATCTGCTTTTTTCTATTTAGCACCTTCCCTCTGGAACTCCCTATCTAAGCATTTGTGACTAGAAATGTCATATTCAAAATTTAAAGCAGGCCTCAAGACCCATCTGTTCTCAACTGTTCTTACCTTTTGCATGTCTGCTAGAAATGAGGACAAGGCTATTTCTGTTCCATCTTTGCAGGATTATAGTTACATATTTTTTCTTATTATTGCAGGATCCTAATCTCTGCAATGTCTATTGGTCTTTATGCTAATGTTATTCTTTGCAATGTCTATTGGTCTTTATGCTAATGTTATTCTTGTACAATTTGAGTTGGATTATACATGTATTCATTTATGTAAGATGCTATCCAGCTTATAATCGAACGAGAAAAACGCCCAAGTTCCGACCTAAATCGGGAGATGGACGTTTATCTCACAAAAACGAATAAAGCGGTATAATCGAAAGCCGATTTTTGGACGTTTTCAACTGCACTCCGTCGCGGATGCGGACAAAGTTTATGGGGGCGTGTCAGAGGTGTGGCGAAGGCGGAACTGGGGCGTGGTTATCTGCCGAACAAAGATGGGCGCATTTCACTGATAATGGGAAGAAAGTATGCGTTTTTAGCTAGAATTTAGGACACTTTTCCTGTACCCTGTTTTTTCACGAATAAGGCCCCAAAAAGTGCCCTAAATGACCAGATGACCACTGGAGGCAATCGGGGATGACCTCCCCTGACTCCCCCAGTGGTCACTAACCCCCTCCCACCACAAAAAAATGATGTTTCACACATTTTTATTTTCACCCTCAAATGTCATACCCAGCTCCCTGGCAGCAGTATGCAGGTCACTGGAGGAGTTGTTAGGGGGTGCAGTGGACTTCAGGCAGGTGGACCCAGGCCCATCCCCCCCTACCTGTTACAATTGTGCTGCTTAATGCTTATTAGTCGTCCAACCCCCCCAAACCCACTGTACCCACATGTAGGTGCCCCCCTTCACCCCTTAGGGCTATAGTAATGGTGTAGACTTGTGGGCAGTGGGTTTTGAGGGGGATTTGGGGGGCTCAACACACAAGGGAAGGGTGCTATGCACCTGGGAGCTCTTTTACCTTTTTTTTTGTTTTTGTAAAAGTGCCCCCTAGGGTGCCCGGTTGGTGTCCTGGCATGTGAGGGGGACCAGTGCACTACGAATCCTGGCCCCTCCCACGAATAAATGTCTTGGATTTATTCGTTTTTGAGCTGGGCGCTTTCATTTTCTATTATCGCTGAAAAACAAAAACGCCCAGCTCACACATTGTTGAATAAAACATGGGCGTCTATTTTTTTCAAAAATACGTTTCGGTCCGCCCCTTCACTGACCCGTTCTCGGAGATAAACGCCCATGGAGATAGGCGTTTTCGTTCAATTATGCCCCTCCATATATACATTTTTTAACTTTTTTTATTTTTCACTTATTGGTTTCTAAGACACATTAGGTGGTTTACGCACATATATAAATTATTTACTAGTTAAATTTTGGTCTTTCGCTTAAGGCTGTACTATTATTTTTGAATCTTATATTTCTTAATCTTATTTTTTTAATCGTATTCTGTTTATCTCAAATACATGTCATATATTATTATTATTATTTACTTTTGAGAGCTTTTTTTATTATTATACCATGTATATGTTCTGTATTGTTTTAGGGACTCCTGCAGGCCTGAGCGGTCGAAACACGACTCGTGTTGAGTCCAGATTGTTTTCAATAAACCTTTGCTGTGAACTTGTTTGAGTCCAGTAGAAGTTTCTTTGGCATCATCTATTTTTGTCTCCTTCACTGTGACTTTGCTCAACTGATTTTGACACATGATTTTTAGTCATCTATTCCTCAGCTACTGTTCACTTACTAACAGCATCTTCTCTCTTCTACTATGCTTTCTCTGTACCTAATTATCTATTTGATTTACTCTTTTCTCTTTCCTATTTTTTACATTTAGTTCTTTCCACCAAGGAGAGCTACAAGACAAGCCTTGTTACAGTTAAGTAACAGTTAAGTGTTGCCTCACCCTGTATATCTGTGGCATAACTTTAGTCAGGGCTTTTTTTGAGGGGGTACTCAGGGGTACTGAGTACCGGCACCTTTTCCAGTGTCTGCTAAAATTGACCCATGGACCACAAGTTTTAATGAAAGAGCTCAGGCTCAAGACACCAATTCTGCCTTGTCATAGGTTCTGTAACTGGTTGCATGGGGCCTGGCTACTGTGGAGTGAGTCCCTCAGTGATCACCCCACCCCTGAAGGGTGGCCTGGCATTTGAGTACTGGCACCTTTTTTGCTAGAAAAAGTGCACTGACTTTAGTTGAATAACAGCTGAAAAACAACACTATCTGGCTAAAGTCTAAACTGGCAGTTCTTTTGACACCTCCACACTATGGCTGTTTGCCTTGTAGCTCTCCATGATAAGGCCCAGTGTCCTAGCTGGCATTTAGCAGTTCTGATTCTGTAATCCTTGCAGTCTGAGTGTACAGTAAATTCAGCAACAGTATTTAACAGTTCCACCTTAACTTCAGGTGTTCTGGCTCTGTAGTCCTTGAAACACAGAGGCTTTAAATTCAGTCACAATATTTAACAGCATATACACTTTCAGACTCTAATGATTACTTCTTCCCACTGTGGCCTTTGTGGGGGGGTTTTTAACTGAAATTTTAAAGAATTATGACAATCTTGCTAAACTCGCACTGAGTTAACATAGGAAAACAAGCAGATTATTGAACAAGATTAGTAATAAAGAAGTAACATCATAATAATCTGCTAAAATGTAATAAGAAAAAGAAGGGGAGGCAAGCAACTTCAGGAGAAAATGACAGAAAACAAAATAACACTGTTGCCTTTGTATGCTTAAAAATGTTTTCTCTCTTTTGCAATCTATCTTGTTTGCTTTGGCTATTTTTCTAAACCAGTCTGGTCACAACCTCCCACAAGTATTTTCATAATTCTCAAGCCAGTGAGGCCTCTATAATGAATAAACATTCCCACTGCTGTTGCATTCTGCTCCTTTGCCTGCCTCTGTTCCTGGAATGACGTTCTCTCTCTTTTTTCTTACCAGAGTTCTAAGGAGATTCTGAATTCATCATACCCATCTCTGACTGACAGCTCTTTAGTTTCCTGGGAATTGTAGTTCTTTTCTCTCATTCCTTCTGTGGTGTTATATAGTCAACAACATTTTTATAATTAATTTTGCCCCAGAGACTGATGGAAAGTACAGGGGGGTGTTTGGAAGCGTCCTGGTTGCCAAGGTAACATTGAAACGGCGCAAATTCTGGCATATCCGCAGTAAATCAAATCAAATCATACCTTAACTGTTTTTGTCCGGTAACACCTTTCTAAGGATGATGTTTTCTTATGTTCACTCTGTACTCTGTGGGTTAAATACAGTTTAGGCCTCAGCTTACAGGACTAGAAATAAAAAGAGTTAATTGGATAAACTGTGTGAAGTTCACAGAGCAGGTGACACTACCAACTTAAATTAAATCTTCAATAAAATCAGATATAATCTGGTTCACAAAGAAAAAGACTATTGCTGATGAGGGATGTCCAGGTACGTTGAAAACTAACCTAAAGTGACAAAGAAATTCCCCAAGATTAGTGAGTAGACGATCCCGCTGCTCCCAGAGAGAAGAGGCCCAAGCCAGGGCTGGTCCGGAGAGCAGGGAGATTATATAAGTGATCTAGAGTTTATCGGAGGAAAAGACTCTGGGTTGCATTTCAAAAAACATAAGACATTGGTTGAGGAACCCTCGACAAGCGGAAGGGGTACTGTCAAACGGGGGAGGCTCAGGGAGCCTTAACCCAGGAGTGGGTAAAACTGGTCCGGACAGTGCAGCAGGAACTTGCTGTTGGGATTGAAGAGTAGACAACTGAGAACAAACGTCCTGCAGCACTCCGGACAGACAATTTAGCTGGGCCTGTTGTTGCTGAAGAACCTGGGCCAAATTCACCAAGTCGGGTTTGTCCGGTGAACTCATGGCTCAAGGTCCCTGTCAGACCTGTGAGTTCTTGTACCAAGTAGAGCACTGCCGAGCCCAGTACTCGGACCAGGTTCTGCTTGGCGGCCGGACAACCCCGGGTTTCACCTGCACTGACTGCCGTTCCCCAGAGGTTGAGCCCCTAGGTGCGGGCAGCCTGCAGGGCTTACGAGATGGAGCAGGAAGCGGGGTGATGAATGTGATGGCCAGACAGGCAGCAGGCAAGAGAGTGATCCAGGTACAGGCAGAGTCAGTAGGCAGGCAGCAGGTCAAGAGCGTAATCCAGGTACAGGCAGAGTCAGTAGGTAGGCAGCAGAGTAATCCAGGTACAGGCAAGGTCAGGAGGCAGGCAGCAGACATAAGAGTAATCCAGGTACAGGCAGAGTGAGTCAGCAACGAAGAACGAAGTACAGGAGAAGCACACTACTGAGCAAGTAACACCTACCAAAGTAGAAGCCGAAGCAAGGAGACTAGGGAGAGCTCAGCTGATAAAGTGCTGGCGTCTGACATCAGCAGGGAGAAGGGGCACAGCCATAGGACAAGAGCAGGGAAAGGAGGAACCGGAAGACCAATAGGAGAGAAGCAAGGGAAGCCAGGCAGAGGATGAGCAGACCCAGGTGGGTGGAAGCAAAGCAATTAAGGAGCCTGGAAGCCAGGCAGAGAGAGAGCAGAGCCAGGTGCATGGAAGTAAAGCAATCAAGGAGCCTGCAGCCAGAGGAGAACTACACACACATGGCTCAGGGCTGTGTCAGTCAAGTGTGCATGTCGACGGGACCCTGCACAGCCCGAGGATGCCGCTTGCGTAGAGGTAGGGGACATGACAGTTTGAAAACCATTGAATTTTGTGGATGGAACAAAAGTGAGGCCTTTTTGAAGAACATCAATCTCTGAGGTAGACAATATATATTGTAAAAGAGTAAATATAGGCAAATACATTTCCACTCTGGTATCTGAGGTACAGGTGAGAGTGGGTGATGGGGTGCTGGGGTCTTTATGGAGCTGGGTGTGCCCTTCAGGATGGGGGACACACCTGAGGGAAGGGTTCATGTAGGGGACTTATACAAATACATGATACCCCTTTAAGAGATGGCCACCAAGCTCCTGAATGGTAAAATAAATCAATCTATCACGTTATGAAATATATATGATAATGAGCTGCTTTGCATGCATTTGAGAGGTTTATATCACATGTAACTGTGGTAACTTAAATAGCATTACTGCAGCATTATGGCCCTTTACGTCATGTTAAGGCTCAAATAACGTGACTTAAAGCCTTACCACAGCTTGATAACCCCCCCCCCCCCTTAAATGTTAATGGCATCAACCATCCTGTTAAAGGACTAATATCCTTGCTCATTTGCAGAGACTGTAAGCTAATATTTCATGCTTGCAAGAAACATATTGTTCCTTTAAAGAATCTAGCAAGCTTAAGGCAAAGAGGATTAAAGCTTTGCCACTTTTCATCTGCTTCACATAAAAAGGGCGGTGTTGCATTCTTAATTAGTAAATCTACTAATATTTCTGTTATCTCCCAAACAATGGATGATAATGGTAGATGAATGTAACTCATAATGGATCTACGTCAAATCAAGCTATTGTTATATAATATAGATTTAGGAGATAGGTGAGACAATAGAAGGAGACAGGTGCGCGTCAGTGATGCAAGACCATTTCTCATGCTGCATTAACAACCTGCCAACAGTTGCAGCACAACTATAAAGCCATGCTAAAGTAGCTATGATGAAATATGTTTTTTTTACTATCAACTCTCAGGGAAGTTGATGTGGAGGGGCATAATCGAATGCAAACGCCCATGTGTAAGAACGTCCATCTCCGAGAACGGGTCCGTGAAGGGGTGGGCCGAATCGTATTTTCGAAAAAGATGGACGTTTATCTTTAGTTTCGCAAATACGGTTTGTGCCAGGCAAATGCATTGGATGTGGGCATTTTTGAGATGTGGGCGTTTGTTTGAGCTGGGCGTTTTCGTTTTTCAGCGATAATCGAAACCGAAGTTCCCAGCTCAAAAATGACCAAATCCAAGGCTTTGGGTCATGGGAGGGGCCAGGATTCATAGTGCACTGGTCCCCCTCACATGCCAGGACACCAACCGGGCACCCTAGGGGGCACTTTTAAAAAATAGGAAAAAACATTAAATTACTTCCCAGGTGCATAGCTCCTTTACCTTGGGTGCTGAGACCCCCAAATCCCCCCCAAAACCCACTCCCCACAACTCTACACCATTACCATAGCACTTAATGGTGAAGGGGGGCACCTACATGTGGGTACAGTGGGTTTTGGGGGTTGGGGTTAGAGGGCTCCCATTTACCACCACAAGTGGTACAGGTAGGGGGGGATTGGCCTGGGTCCGCCTGCCTGAAGTGCACTGCATTACCCACTAAAAGTGCTCCAGGGACAGGACTCGTTGCTGCTGTATAACCTTGGCACAGCAGTTCACACCGTAAGACTAATCTAGCTGAAAACGTCCTTTATTTCAATAACGCGTTTACTCACAGTTAACTGCAGATCAGAGGTTGTGCCCCACTGGCAACGAGACTCCATGGTACTAAGATTAGCAGTAGCTCAGAGCTGGCAGAATGGTGTACAATGCCCTCTTTCAGCAACATTCATGGTAAGAGCTAAGTTCTGTAACGTGGCTAACACACGAAAGGGATCTAAAACAGACTTACAAAAATGGACACTACCTTGTGGACTACCGGAAATAAAACAGGGCACACTCTGACCCAGTAAGCAGAGGGAAAAGCACCATGGGAGAAGAGCCTACCAACTACCAACACAAGCTAGTGAAATCACGGAGCCCAATACCCTACACCCACCACAATGCAATGCCAATGTGACCCTGCAGTGCACCTGAGAGCCACATCTGACCCAGAGAAAGGCTGTGAGAGGATCGAACACATTCTGCTGTCATGGAAGTGGGTACGGAATTTGAGGGTGGCATAGAGGCTGGGAAATAAGGTTTTTGCAAGTGGGTTTTTTTTGGTGGGAGGGGGTTAGTGACCACTGGGGGAGTCAGGGGAGGTGATTCCTGATTCCCTCCGGTGGTCATCTGGTCATTTAGGGCACTTTTTTGGGACCTGTTCATGAGAAAAAAGGGTCCAAAAAAAGTGTCCTAAATTCTTGCTAACAATGCCTTTTTTTTCCATTATCGGCCAAGCGCGCCCATCTCTGCTTGGCTGATAACCACGCCCCAGTCCCGCCTTCACCACGCCTCTGACACACCCCCGACAACTTTATTCGTTCCTGCAACGGAGTACAGTTGAAGACGACCAAAATCGGCTTTTGATTATACCGATTTGGCCGCCCACGGGAAAAGGACGCCCATCTCCCGAACATGGGCATTTTTCTCCTTTCGAAAATAAGCAGGATTGTGTGCTTTCAATTCTGGACTCCCTCAATTAACTGTATGTTGATTCCATCACAGGCCAATCTGTTCTTTATACCTACCTATTTATTTTGGTTTTACATGGCAATCCTGTTTTTCTCTTCTGGCTCCTTGCCCTTGCAGTTCTCTGACTCTATACCTGACAATGGAGAGCGTCTTTAAAAATTGAAGACATGGATAAAAGCATGGATATTCGAACATTCCTTTTCTGGTTGCTAATTTTTGGAGCCCACTCCTAGAATATTTATTCATTTAGGGGCCCTTTTACCAAATGGTGGTGTCGGCGCGTGGGATTACCACCAGTAAAAAGTGGCTTTTTCCACAGCAGGTAGTAAATGGCCGTGTGGTACATAAGTACATAAGTATTGCCATACTGGGACAGACCAAAGGTCCATCAAGCCCAGCATCCTGTTTCCAACAGTGGCCAATCCAGGTCACAAATACCTGGCAAGATCCCAAAAAAGTACAAAACATTTTATGCTGCTTATCCCAGAAATAGTGGATTTTCCAATTTAATAATGGTCTATGGACTTTTCCTTTAGGAAGCCATCCAAGCCTTTTTAAAACTCTGCTAAGCTAACTGCCTTTACCATATTCTCTGGCAACGACTGCCAGAGTTTAATTACACATTGAGTGAAGAAACATTTTCTCCGATCCATCTTAAATTTACTACTTTGTAGCTTCATCGCATGCCCCCTAGTCCTAGTATTTTTGGAAAGTGTAAACAGTCTACACGTTCCACTCCACTCATTTTATAGACGTCTATCATATCTCCCCTCAGCCATCTTTTCTCCAAGCTGAACAGCCCTATAGCCTTTCCTCATAGGGAAGTCATGCCATCCCCAATATCATTTTCGTCGAATCCCTTACTACTGAGGCCCTTTACTGCACCGGTAGTAACCAGAAATGGCACACATGAAAAATATGAATATAAGATCCCAAAAAAGTTTCATTTAAATGACTGAAGTATATACACAGTATACACAGGCTCCAATATAAAGGTAACTATTAAAATAGTCCTTTGTGTGATAACTTCCAATGATATTTCTAGGAATCCTGTTAGATCCATCACGTCTCCTCCTTGATCCCCCAGTATATCATACCATAGCACAGCAATGTTTCTTGTATTCTGTATATACCTCAAAAATGTTCAATGCAGATCACATTTAAGATAACTGAAACAATAATCAGCAATTACAAAAAAATATCAGTCAAACAAAAGCATAATGGTAGATCAAAATTTAGAAAAATAAGCCTTACTGAACAGGAATGCTTTTAGTTTTTTCCTAAAAAGTCTATCTGGGAAATTCTTTCCACATTTTGGCAGCTTGATAAGTAAATGATAAATTTGTCAAACGCTTCGATTTCCTACCTCTTGAGTTAGGAAAACTAAGGGTGTCTTTTACTCAGATGCACTAGCATTCTACAACTCACCTGGATTTAAACACTGAAACATCCATTATATTCCTATGGGCGTCTCAGCATCAGCTGATTTGTAGCATGAGTTAAAAATGCTAGTGCACCTTAATAAAAGGCCCCCTAAAATAAGCAAGTATCACGCAAAGAGTAAGTGATATTTTGAGAAAAACAAAATAAATCATACAAATAAGAAGGTGCTAAGCTATGCTGAATTCTAAACAAAACACAATAGAATTTAAACAGCACCCTGCTTTCAAAAGGAAGCCAATGTAAACTGATATGGTGAAAAAGATCAATCTAACTGCTCTGTTTTGAACAGTTCTCATTTTTTTTCAAAATAGAATTGGGACAAGCAACAAAAATCAAATTGCAGTAATCAATTTGAGAGATTATAGGATTTTGAACAAGAAGTTGAAAAGAATGTTATCAGAAATATTTACATATCTGACATAGCATCTCATTACTATAAAAGCATCAAAAGATAACGTCATAGGTCCAAGATGGCGTCCGTGTGAGGGAGCGTTACTCGTCGGCTCTCAAACGCCAGGCTTCCCTCCAGTAGCGCGTACTTTCTCTCACCTGATATTATGGTGAAGAGAAAGGGGAAAGTCGGGGCAAAAGCCGCCGCGAGCCCTGGCGGAAACCCGACGCAACGGCAGCCGACCCTGGAATCTTTTGGCCTCCGTGTATCGGGAGCCCTGGCACCAGCTTTGGTTGGATCCTCAGGACAACAGGAGGGGCGGCGTCTTTAAGTCCGCCTCTTCAGGCTGCACCGCCGAGACCGAACGGTGAGACGGGAACAATGGGAGAACCTCAGGCAGGTCCTTTGGAGGTTAGCGGCGGCCCTGTTGGATTCTCGACTCCGGGAGGAATGTCATCTGGAGAGAGGGCGGGAGGTACTGATTCCTCGCCCTCCCCCTGCCAGGAAACCCCGCTCGGTGCACTCGGTGTGAGGAGTAGACCTGCAGCTGTTACCTTGGAGGCCCTCTGGGAGGTGATTCAGACCATCAACTCATCTCTACTACAATTAACTAATTCCTTCAACTCTGAAGTGAAGGATTTAAAAATATTTCAGCAAACGATGGAATCGAAGGCTCAGGAGCAGGAAAGAAAATGTGAGTCAAATTTGCATGAGATAAAGAGTTTACAGACTGTTGTCGCTAATATGGTAACAGATAAAGATTCAACTCAAAGGAAAATGGAGTTTTTTGATAATCAACTCAGGCGTAATAACCTGAGATTTTTAAATTTTCCAAAGACTCCCTTAATATCACCAATAGAAATGTTAAAAAAGTACTTCATTGAAGTGCTTGGTATTCCTACAGAAGCCATGCCTCCAATTATAAAGGCTTTTTACATTGCAGGAGCTAATATAGCTCGAAAAGAAGCTCCAGAATTGAATGTATCACAACTTTTAGAAACATCTTTAGAAATAATAACGGAGCGTACAACTCTCCTTGCTACCTTTGCATTCGAGATTGATAGAAACCATGTTTATAGACTCTACTTCAGACATATCTCAACCCAGTTTTTCGGATCAAAAATACAAATTTTTCCTGACCTTAGTAAAAATACTCACAGGAGAAGGAGATAATTTCTGGGACTTAGGTCTCGGATTCTCTCCCTAGGTGGTACTTTTAAACTGAAATTTGCTTGTAGCAGGGGCGTATCTGCGTGGGGCCACAGGGGCCTGGGCCCCCGCAGATTTCGCCCTGGACCCCCCTACCATAGACCCTCTCCACCTCCCCTCCCTTCCGCCCGCCCGCCACCAACCCGTCACCGATCTTTGCTGGCGGGGGACCCCAAGCCCCCGCCAGCCGAAGTCCTCTCTTCCATGCAGGATGCAAGTTTCAACGCTTCCTGTTCTTCTGAGTCTGACGTCCTGCACGTACAAAATGCAGAACGTCAGACTCAGAATTTGGAATTCAGTCTGACGTCCTGCGCGTTGTACGTGCAGGACGTCAGACTCAGAAGAACAGGAAGCGTTGAAACTTGCAGCGGCGCAGCCTGCATGGAAGAGAGGACCTCGGCTGGCGGGGGGTTGGGGTCCCCCGCCAGCAAAGGTAAGTGACAGCAGCGGGGGAGGGTGTCATTGGTGGCGATGGGGGGTCCGGAAATGGCGGGGGGGGGGGGATCGGTGGCACTGGGGGGGGGGGCTAAAATGTGCCCCCTCCCTCTGGCTCTGGCCCCCCCTACCGCCCGAGTCCAGATACACCCCTGGCTTGTAGATGTATAATTTCCTTGAATGCTGTATATTACATATTTTTTGAACCAGATAAACTGTGTCAGTTTATTGTTGCTAAAGAGAGTGGAGGCGAAAGAGGCCTGGTCACCCCAGTAGGGAGCTGAAACCGCAAGCTGGGAATGGTCTCTGTCCTCACAGCTTAATTCTTAAGAGTTTACTCTTGAAATTTCAGTGTACAATTCCCTTGTGTCTTGACCATACATTGTGGACTAAGTAACAATATAATTTCTTATGTGTTCCTTGATGTAAAGGACAAAATATTTTCCTATATATTTTCTTGATTTTCCTGCATTTATTTTATGTAAATGTTTTTTTAAATAATAAATAAAAATAAAAAAAATAACGTCATCAAAAAGAATTCCAAGGATGCTAATTTCAGAACCAAATTTATATTCCTTATTCTGAATTTTAATGAAAGTGTCCTGCAAATGATTGTTTATTTTTTATTAAAAGAAATTTAGTCTTGTGTACATAATAGGCTCTAAGAGGAGGTAGTGCCTCGTATGATATCTTTAAAAATATTTATGGACCATATCAATAGATGCAACCAGAGGAGATATTGGAAAATTATTCTTCCTTACTGATTTTCCAAATATTCAATTTTATGGTGTATAAGCTCCTTATTCTTTATTAAGGCCACATTATCCTCTTACAAAGATAGAAATTTTGTGTCAGTGTTTCAAATTTGGAAGAATGTTGATCAGAAAGACAGGCCTGTTCATTCTTATCTTTTTAAAAAAATGTCACTCACTAAACACTGTGTCACAGTTTGCAGAGAATTCACGCCCTGTATAGCTTCCCAGAGTGACTTACGGTCACAACAGTCGGTCTTTCCACATCTAGCACACCAGCTTCCAGACTATTCAATCCTTTCTTACCAGCTACACCATTAGGGGTCAAAACTCCAACTAAGGGTGTTGTTCCAAAATCTCCTATGCCAGCAGAGGAGGCAGCCAAAGGATTCCCTCCAGCAATAAATATGACATCTGCGCTGATCCTGCATTGCCATTCTGCTCTCCCCTATTCTATGCAGCACTTCCATGTTGTTGAGGGACCATTTTTATGGGTTTCAATGAAACCTCTATAGTATCGTGGCCCACAAAGCTCTTAGTGGGCCCGGTTGAAGAACTTACAGACTTCATCGCCTCAGCTCGTGCCCTGCATGCCTCTCAGGTAAGCTGTTTGATAGAGCCAGCTGCCGGAGGAAAGGTCCTGACAAAGGAATAAGTTGCAGACGTTTTATTTTCTATAATTTTTTTGTCTTTTTATTGGCCTGATTATGCATTCCTGTCAGTAGCAAGTGCAAATTAATTACATGCTCTGCCATCCAATTAACTATTGCATCATGTGAAAATCCTACAGACAACATTTTCTTGTTCATTTGCCAAGAGAAATTTCCTCCTTGTGAGTCAATCAGGAAGAAAATGATGCAAAGTAAAGGTGGGAAAATTCTCAAAGTGAATACAGCATTAAGTAAGTTACTGAAACTGAGATTGACAAATCGAAATGAATCATCATCACAATATTTGATCTACGCAACAAAAATAGACAAAAGTAGCATCAGTACACAGGGAAGATAGTCCTGGAAGTTTAAGCACTAAACATTCTTACCGGAAATTCTGAACATCCCCTGGAGTTGGATAATGCGAATAGTTTGCTAATGCAGATGGGTGTGAAGCTCTGGCTTCCCACTAATTACGAATGTAATGAAGTAACTTATCTAAACTTTCTACATGCATTTGCTTTCTTGGCTAGTGGCCACATTTAGTCCATCGTCTTTCTTTACTGAAACCATCAAATACACACTACTGAAACCGTCTGATAGGAAATCATTTTTCATCAACAGGTGACTTTCTAGTTTCTGGTTTATTAGCACTTACTAGTTACCACAGCAACCAGACAGCACAAAAAGGATCTGGTCGTATCAAACAGTAGTAATATCCTTTACATCTTTCTGTTCAAAATGTATGAACAGAATGGAGGCAGTTTTCAAAGGCTTAGCCAGCTATAATGCATATAATAGGTAATGTAGTGGAATGCAATACACACATCATAAATTTCTGAACTGTAAAAAGACTACACATGTTTTCATTCAGTGGCCAAGTCTAGATGTATAGAAAACAAAAAGGCATAGTCCCCTGAATTCTATATATGGTGCTCAAACTTGGGTGTGCTGACAAGATGTGCATGCAAATTAATTGGTTAACGGGCTCTTAACAACCAATTACTACTACTGCTACTTATCATTTCTATAGCGCTACTAGACGTACGCAGCGCTGTACACTGGACATGAAGAGACAGGCCCAATTAAGTCAGAGGGACAAATAAGGGATAAGGGAATTACTAAGGTGGGAATGATAAAACATGGGTACTGAACAAGTGAGTAAGGATTAGGAGTTAAAAGCAGCATCAAAAAGGTGAGCTTTTAGCCTAGATTTGAAGACGGCCAGAGATGGAGCTTGATGTACTGGCTCAGGAAGTCTATTCCAGGCATATGGTGCAGCAAGATAAAAGGAACGGAGTCTGGAGTTAGCAGTGGAGGAGAAGGGTGCAGAGATTTACCCAGTGAACAGAGTTCTGAACATCCCCTGGAGTTGGATAATGCGAATAGTTTGCTAATGCAGATGGGTGTGAAGCTCTGGCTTCCCACTAATTACGAATGTAATGAAGCAACTTATCTAAACTTTCTACATGCATTTGCTTTCTTGGTAGTGGGAGAGATAAGAGTGGAGAGGTACTGAGGAGCTGCAGAGTGAATGCACTTGTAAGTCAATAAGAGGAGTTTGAACTGTATATGGAAACATATAGGGAATTATGAATGTTAATTAGTGCTCATTAAAATTTGAACACACATCTGGTTGTGCACTATTCTATAAGTCAGGGTGACTAATTCCCATAGGAGTGGCATAGGCAGGTCAGGGGCATTCCAAATAGTTATGCACATAAGGCCAGATTCTATATATGGAGCCTGAAAAATTCCGTGCAGTAAACAGGGATTTAGACTATCTCAAGGACAAACAAATAATTAAGGGTGGATAGGTGAGAGCATAATTAAGCAGAACTAGATGGGAAACGAGATTAAGAAAAGGGTGTAGGTAAAATTCAAATAGAGTTCTTTGTATTCAGAAAAGCCAGACTGAAGAAATGTGTTTTTAGAAGACTTCTAAAAGTTAGGTAATCATGTGTATACTTGATTGATTTAGGAAGAGAATTCCAAATTTTGGTGCCTTGTTAGAAGAAATTAGCAGAGTGAATTGTTTTATATATCACATTCTAACAGATAGGGAAATGTAAGACAAGATATTCTCTAGATGATGAAACAGCATTACAAGGGGGTAATTCAATAAGATTATTTATATATGATAGGGCTTGACCAAACAGAATTTGGTGAATGAAAATGCATAATTTGAAAGATATTCTCTCTCTTATTGGTAACAAATGTAGCTCATATAGAAGAGGAGTGGCTTTGGCGAAGTGAGGAGATCTACATATAAGACAAGTAGCAGTATTTTGAGCTGTTTGTAATTTTTTGAGAAGACCACCTTTAAGTCCAGCATAGATGGAATTGCAATATTCGAATTTGGTGAAGACAAGGGATTGAACCAAAGTATGAAAGACACATTTAGAGAAAAATGGCCTCAATCTCTTTAGCTTCCAAAGTGAGTGAAATGAATCAATTAATTTTGTTCAGATATTCAGTTACAGCTAACCAATTAAATTTATTTATTTATTGCATTTGTATCCCACATTATCCCACCTCTTTGCAGGCTCCATGTGGCTTACAATTCATCATGGATACTGTAAATAGAAGTGAATATACATTTGGTTTACAGAGGGTTTTGTGTTACATGGTGGTGAAATACATGATGGTGTTAAAGCAAAAGACATTATAAGACAGTTCTGGAAGTTTTAAAGATTATACAGTTAATCCAGACTGCCCCAATTTGACTGCCCCTATCGGACTGACCGTTCACTTGTCTTCTAGATTGTAAGCTCTTTGAGCAAGGACTATCCCTCTATGTTAAATTGTACAGCGCTGCGTAACCCTAGTAGCGCTTTAGAAATGTTAAGTAGTAGTAGTAGTATATGCCTACTCTCCACCCCAGACATGCCCCAGCGTTAAAAAAATATAATCTATGTTTTGGCAGATGGGATGCATGCGCTATCCCAAAACTACTATGGGCCACCTGAGAACACTTCACGGTAGTGGCTTTTAATCTGCAATAAGCACACTTTAGTAAAAGGACCTCTAAATTAAAAAAAAACAAACAAACAAACAAAAAACAAAAAGGCACAGGAGTGGAGAAGAAGCCTATTGGTTAGGGCAGCAGGCTTTGACCTTGGTAAACTGGGTTCAATTGCCAATACAGCTCCTTGGGTTAGATGATCAAATTCCCCATGCTGTTCCAAACAGCTCTCTAAAATTAGGAGCAGAATAGCGCAGAGAAATAAAACCCCAATGATCAAAACCAATAGCATGCAAATTTATGTGCACTATTAGATTTGATCATCATGGGTCTTCCGTGGCACAATCCTCCTGCAGAAGTTGTTTGACAGGTCCAGGCTGTCAAAACAAACAACCCCCCCCCCCCCCAGGGTGGTGCTCACAGGAAAAAAAAAGGGAATGGGATTTGATATACTGCCTTTCTGTATATACAGGTACTTATTTGTACCTGGGGCAACAGAGGGTTGAGTCTCTTGCCCAGAGTCACAAGGGGCTGCAGTGGGAATTGAACCCAGTTCCCCAGGATCAAGGTCTGCTGCACTACCCACTAGGCTACTCCTCCCTCCTTTTGCTGCAAAAGGTACAGGAGGGTTTGAGGAGGCGCGTGGAAGTGGTGCCCACTGGGTCACCGGAGAAACTCTTTTGCACTGTGGAAGGCCTGTAAGCATGCAAATGCATGAAGCACAAGGCTCTCCATTCCCCCTCCCCCCTGATGCTCCTCAAACCCTAACACCAGCTGCGAGCTGGAGTAGGGTTTGCTGGTTTAGCATACATTTACTACTTGCGCTCAGAACCAGCGAGCTGGTTGTTGCACGCCCTCGCCAACTCTGATCACAGAGCAAAGGCAAATGCGGGTGCTAGTCCAGCGCTAAAGGCATCTAGCGTCCGTGTTTGCCTTTGATCATCGGCCCACTTATGACTCTGGACAAGTCACTTAATTCTTCCAATTCCCCAGGTGCAATATAAGTACCTGTATATAGTATGTAAAACTGCTTTGATTGTAACCACAGAAAGGCAGTATATCAAGTCCCATCCCCTTTCCCTTTACTATCTGGCCTGCAATCCAGACCTGAAGTGTGAATTGTTCAATCACAGCAGAAGATTATAGAGTACTAATCTCTTCACAGTGAACATGCAAATATTTGTTACTGGAAAAAAGTTATCTTTTTTTTTTTTTTTTAAGTTTGTTTGTTAATCACAGGAACACTCAGATAGTGCCTTTGTTAAAGCACATAGAATACAAATGGAGGTGGAGTGGAATGGAATGGAAGGTTTCACCCTAAAACTTTACAAGTTAGCAGAAGTAATCAGTGTGCTGATGTCATTAAGTGAATGATTATCTTTGAAGCTATTTCCAATAAGGAAACCCCTGATAAAGGGTTATAATGTGGAAAGTAAACAGAACAGATAAAACCAGTGGAACAGAATTGTCAGTTGCGCTCTACCCTATTGAAAAGAGAAACGTTTGCTTTCATAAACTGTTGGAATATGTCTTGTTGACTAAAAGTTTTATTGGCAGCGTTTGGGTACTTTTATTATTAGACTTGCAGGTTTTTTTGTTGTTGTTGTTATTGTCTGTGTATTTTCATGCTACCAGTAGTGGATGGGCAGTTTCTTATTGAAGGGACCTGATCTCCTTTGCTCTATTCAGGGGCCGATGCAGAAAGCTGCTGTGAGTAGAAGCACCAAGTGGAAAGATGCTCAGAACCTAACACCGGTGCTAGAGGTGATTAGCGCTGGACTAGCACCAGCCTTATTGAGCGTAGAACGCTCAGAGAGCTCTAGCACAGGAGACAATGTGCATGCCAAAGATTAGTACAAACAGAATGCAAATGTAATCAAATGGATGTTAATGAGGTCATTTCCTATTCCTTCCCAATGCTCAGAGAACAGCGCACAAAGCAAAGCCGCCCTTAGTGCTGAAAACCTAACGCCAGCTCGGAGCATGCATTGGAGTGTTTGACGAGATTTCCCACGATTTTTTTTCTTTAAAAGCTGCCAGTTTTTATTTAATTTGAAAGCAGAAGGAAGCCTGTGCAAGCCTCTAAGCGCTTGTAGTGAGAGTCGAAGGTAGGCGAGTCAGGGCAAACCTGAAAATGAAAGCACATATTGGCACATGCTCTCTACGCTTAAATATAAGCTTTTCAGGTTAAAAAAACATTTTGAAACGCTTATATTTCAAGACGCAGAAGAATGGTGCCGATGTGTGCTTTGCTTCCAGGTTTGCTTGGCACATGCGTACAAGAGCTGTGATTATCACAAAACACTTGTGCACATGCAGCAGGCATATTCCTTCCCCTTGCTTTCAGTCACACAGTGCGCATATCATTTGCTTCTTTTTATGGTTGAGCATTGGGGAACTACTTTTCAGCGCTGCTCCCGCGTACGGTTACCATATGGCTCCAGAAAAAGGAGGACGGATTGAGCCAGCCGGGTTTTACTTCCATTGCTTTGAAAGCAATGGAAGTAAAACCTGGCTGGCTCAATTACTTCCATTGAAAGCAATGGAAGTAAAACCCAGCTGGCTCAATCCGTCCTCCTTTTTCTGGAGCCATATGGTAACCTTACAGTCCCGCGGTATAGATCGGGCACTGTTCCAGATAGTGCTGCATTCTGAGCATCAGCCCATAAATTACTGAGAAGTTTAGGTGCTTGTTACTGGGTGCTCAATGTAGAAGAGAGTTTAGCATAGGAGTTAATTTGCATGGTAGACAGGGGCACACTGCATATTAAAATGAATGGCAACAGAGACATTAGTTATTCTGCTGCAAGGCAGAGAAGTACCCAGAACATTTTTAAAGCAAGCACAAAGTGAGAAATTTACCGCCAGGTCTGAGGAAGCACAGAAGGGTTAGTTGAGAGGATTTAATGCCAGTTTTGGAAACTTAATGCCAGTTTTTCTTTTATTCTGTGACCATACCAAATGTCTGCAACTAAGACAGAATGGGAGGTAATAACAGGTCTGAGCAAAAAAAAATATATATATAATAACTAGTAAAACATGCCCGTTTCTTGCGGCAATGAAAAGGTCGCTAGCACGGTTTCTTTCCGGACCTCCCCCCCTCTATACTCACTCCGTCGGCGTTCGTCCGCCATTGTTGCTGACCTTACACGCCACTTTCAATCTGCTGTCATTGCTCCGCCCTCAACGTCATCACGTTTGATGCGAGGGCGGGGCCCCAACACAGTGTTTTCGGTGGCTTCACCACCACGAAGGCTTCGAACCGAAAGGAAGTGCCTGGAGGACCTGACAGTGACGTCAGTGTCCTCAGAACGTTGAGGGTGAGTTTTATTATATAGGATAATAAATTGTGAGTTATTCTGTGCATAAATATCAACCTGGCAAAAGTTTTATGTTCATGAAATATTTGCAAGGCTGATATTTATCCACAGAATAACATTCCAGCAAATGTAGAGATGTGTGCTAATCCTTTTGTTCATTCAGATGTGCATATTGGTAGCTGGACTCTAAACAGAGCTGTGTGCGTATACCCCTGGCAGGCTTTCCCAGATTAGCACACAAATTCTGTCCACTTTTAGCTTACTGCAGCAGCATGGAATATTTTCTCTGTTAAGTTTGTGGTAGAAGCCATGCACTCAGCTACTGGTGCGCTGCTCTTAGCATGTGGCTTTCTGCATTGGCTCCTTACTAGAGAGATCATTTTCCAAGAGACTCCTTGTGAGTGATCTTGCTGCACATCCCCATATACCACTTTTGGGCACAGAGCTGTACAAAGTTTAACAAAGGATAGAAACAGAATTTCTAGTTTCTTGTGGGTAAACTGGCAGGATATAAATTGAAAAACCAGGAATAGCTAAAAGTCTCCTGCCAGTAATTAAGTCCCTTGGCAGCTCTGTGCAAACAGCAAACAATTGGGCAGGGTTTGTTTTATGCACACATGTAAATTGTGCTGAAAAAAATTCTACCCTCATTAAAAGTTCACAATGAAACACATTACCTCAGAATAGAAAAGGTCAGGATGAAATAAATTACCTCAGAATAGAAAAGACAGATGGGCACTTAGAAAGCATACGCTCTGTCTCACATACTGCTTTTGCAGGACCCCATACCTGTGCAGGTAAGATTTACTATTTTAAACACATCGAACTTTATTAAATGTAGACAGAGTAAATAAAACTGTTCCAAGGAAAAGCAGAAAGGAACAAGGAAGGAAGTGCTTCTGCATTCTAGTTACTGTTCCCCCTCCCAACTCCTCAAGGAGCAGCTACAGCTCATTCGCCAACTGTATTTGACTGATGAGCTGCAGAGAGAAGTGTAGCCAAGGAAGTTGGAGAAAGAACAGGAGATGCATGATGTCAAAAAGGTGAAGCTGGTTTTCCCCCAGTAGCCATTATATTGATTTTTTTTATTACATTTGTACCCCGAGCTCCACTTTCCCACTCATGACAGGCTTACATGGGGCAATGGAGGGTTAAGTGACTTGCCCAGAGTCACAAGGAGCTGTCTGTGCCTGAAGTGGGAACTGAACTCAGTTTCTCAGGACCAAAGTCCACCACCCTAACCACTAGGCCACTCCTCCACTACACCCAAACCAACCCAAGGAGGCTATCAGCTGCTGTATCCACATTGTTGTTCCTTGTTATTTTACCTCAGTTATATTTTGAACCTGTCAGCTTATGCATCATACGGATATACACAAAGGAACTATCACAATGGAATAACCTTTCATCGGTTAGAGTAGTAATTTGTCCTATATCGTAATCATTGTGTCATTTGGAAGGGCTGGTTATAGGGATACCCTAGCACCTTAGCAGGTGTATTGGTACTGAGATTCTTTCACCTAGAATAGGGCCACAAAAACAGGCATCATATTATGAAAATCAGGTGCTCAGCATTCAGAGGTTTTTTGTTTTGTTTTTGGTGTAGATTCCCTGGTGGTGAGGTTATAAAAGAGGAAAGGATGGAATAAATCACAGTGTATGGGTTCCCATTCCAAACCTATACCACTTAAGGAATTTACAGTGGAAAATATGAGGAAACAACAGATTATGGGTCCCCTTTACTAAGCCAAGCTAGAGGCGCATTAGCGTTTTTATGCCACGCTAAGCATTAACATGCGCTAATTATGTAAATGCCCATAATATTCCTATGGGCGTCTACATGGTTAGCACACACTAATTTTTAGCACGCACTAAAAACGGTAGTGCACCTTTGTAAAAGGGCCCTATGAGTATTATATATTGTGCAATTAAAGATTGTCAATCTGTTTCCTCAGATATTTACATTTTTAAAGTAAGTAATAAAGCTATTTCAGATTCAAACTCTACATTAAGATGGTTTATTTGCACAAGAATTGTTAAAAAGTTTAAAAATTTGTTAATACAATCAAAACAGTAAATACTAATACATTTTTTAAAAGCCAGTTTTTAAAACACAGCTGTACAAGATGGCGACGGGAAGGAAGTGCTGAGAAGCGCTCCGAACCACGCACCTTTATTTCCTGAAAATAGTTTACCCCTTTGTAAGTCAATATGCCTAAGAGGAGGGGAAGACAGAGAACCGGACCCGCGGTTTCTGCTTCGCCGGTACCTGGTTTGATTGAACGCTTCTTGGTTCCAGGAACGATGTCGGGAGCGGGAGCTCTGCAGACGGAGACTGCGGGGAGAGGAGAGCCGCATTCCCGTCCAGAGATGGAGACAACGTTGAGCCCCGAGCAGAGGTTAGCTCCTCCCATGCCGGCAGACATGTCGAGGAGGGACCGAGAAGCCCCAAGTTTCCAAGAGGCGGCGGGGTCTCCCGGAACGGGACCCAACCCGGAAGTTAGTCCGCCGATGCTAACTGCACAGGCAGTTCAGGAATTGAGTGGAGGAGAAGCCTTGACTGAAGAGCCATCGATGAGAGAAGCAGGCTTGATGGTGGAAACTTTACAAAGGGAGTTACCAAGTAAGTCTGCTTTAGGGGAAAAGCCAGAAAATATCACTTTGGAAGCTATCTGGGAAGCTTTGAAGAGTTTGGAAAACTCTTTATCTAAAAAAATTTCCTCTATATGTGAACAATCTCAAATCTTCCTAAATAAAATACCTGTAATGGAGACAAAGTTGCAAAATTTGGAAACACTAACGGAGAATAATTTAAAAGAGATACAAACTATTCAACAAGTACAAGCTAACTTGATAAAAGAAAATTCATATCTCCAGAACAAGATAGAAAATTTGGAAAATGCGCAACGATCTAACACACTAAGATTGATAAATTTTCCAAAACAACCTATGATTGCGCCTGCATTAACTTTTAAAAAATACATGTGTGAAGTTCTGGAAATTCCTGAGACTGCATTTCCTCCTATATCAAAAATGTACTACTTATTACCATATAAAAGAAGGGAACAAGAACAAGTGGAAGGCCAAAGACCCGAAACGTCTTTTGATGTTTTGGATTTGAACCTAACACAGGCAATAGAAGATGACAATTTAGGATTGGTGCCAATGACTTTAATAGTCTCCTTTGTGCTGCAGCCAGATAGAGATTGGATTCTCAAGAAATTTTTTCTTCATAGAGACCAACTTTTTATGAACTTTAAGATAAGAATGTTTCCGGACGTCTCTAAGGCAACCCAGAGAAGGCGTAAAGAATTTCTTAAGTTACAATCTAAGGCTTTCCAACTTGGGGCACTTTACTGGTTAAACTTCCCATGTAAATGTGTTGTTAAACTGAATTCCATTAGATATATTTTCCTTGACCCTAAACAACTGAATTCCTTTTTGGACTCTAAAATAGCCTTGCTACCCTCAAGTCAGCCAAGACAAATAGTAACATCTACTCCGTAAATATTAGGAACTCCTGGAACTCCCTTCCCTGTCTCTAAAAATCCTAAATTAAAGGTTTTCAAATATAAATAAAAGGGTTCAGATATGCCTTCACTGTTGTGGACTATAGATGTATAATTTAGAAATATTTATATTCTATATTGTAAAACTGAACATATACTTTTTGACCCTTTCTTTTGTTAAAGTATAGACTTATTGATAACCAATATAGGATGTAAAATATTCGAGTTGTTTTCTTTTGTAAATCATCTTTGCTGATTTCAAGTATTATCTTGAAGTTATTTGTAAAACTTAAAATAGATAAATAAAAAAAAATAAAAAAAATAAAACAGCTGTATCAAAATTTAATAAAGTGCAAAATATGTTTATATTGCACTATGAATGTATAAAGTGCTATTCAAGAATGAAATGTTCTTTTAACAACAACTTTGTTCTCTTATATTAACCAGGGGTAATGCATCCAACTTCAGGATACAGAAATGATCAGATAAGTGTCTCAACTTATTAACTTTGTTCGTTAAAGCAGTGTTTCTAGCAATAAAGGCTTTGCTCAAGGAATTGATCTGCTTTTTTTTTTTTTTTTTTTTGCTACCAAGTTTTCCTTTTCTCCCAAAGGAATGAACCCAGGGATATGGATTAAGGTAAGTACCCCCAAACTATAAACAGAGTCAATTCAATTCAATTTAGGTCTTATATACCACTAATACCCCTGTTTAGGGTTCAGTGCAGTTTACAACATTAGTGGAACAACAGTTATAGTTTTATAAGTAGGACACTGGGTGAATACATTCTTATTGGTTGGATATAATGTTATAGAGCATTATACGGTGTGATTGTAGTCTGTATTAAATTTGAAATTTAAATACCGTTAGGGGATTGGTGGTCATTATATAGAAGGTTTTTAGCTTCTTTTGGAACCTGACTTAGTTATTCTCTGCTCTGGTAGCCAGAGGTAGTGAGTTCCATAATGCGATCCCTGAGAAGACCGAGTTAAAGATCTTCTGAGATCGGATTCCCTTATGAAACAGTGGGGCTAGGATCAATTATTCTTTTAGTCTGTTGGAGTGAACAATGCAAATAGCTGAGATGTTAACCAAGTGGTCTGATCCCAATTATTTTGGAGAGAATTAACTTTAAAAGATCAGATGGTAGGTTCTTGGAGAATATCTTAATCTAGTACCTGCATCAGTAAGCAATAGGAAAGAACCAGGCACACCCATTAAAGGGGGGCCGACCACAACCGGGCTGAAGGCCAGCGAAGACAGAAGTGTGGGGGAGGGTACAGGGAGGGCCTAGCTAGAGAGCAGAGGTAGTAGTGGGAGGGAAACAAGGGGTAGCAAGGGGAGGGGGCAGGAAAGAAGGGGAGGAGCAAGGGAGGAGGAGAGAGGAATTTGAACTGCACAGGAAGTCCTTTTGAATTTGGAAGCAGGAGAAGAGCAACCCTGGGCAGCAGCTCCTGAAATTTTTACAGGCACATGTTTTGTGTCTGCCCTGGGTAGAGCTTGTGCAGAGTACAGCTAAAGAAGCTCTTACAGCAGAGCACAATATTCCAGCAAATTGAGAACAAATTTTACGGTATGTAGACATTTAAAACTTTGTGCAGCTGCAAGGCATTTTAGCTTTCTCCTGCCGACCCCCATTTAGCTTTTCCAGGATGGCCGGCCATCTCGGGTTAGCTGCCTATCTCACGGCATTACGCGCACTAGGCTAGAGTCCCACATACGCTGCCCATGGCGCATGGCAGATGGGTTTGCCACAGCGTGGTTGCCGTTTTTGGCCGGCCATGCAGTGCTCGCAATCCGCAGTGCATAGCACGGCACTGAAGCATGACTTGGAAGACCTTGTGCACAGTACTGAACCGAGGCGCAAACGATCTCAGGGAGACGAAAACACCTTTAATGGTACGTCATTTTTGCTCTTCTCCTGCCTCAGCGGCACACCGCACGTTAAGATGCGGTGATGGCCGGCCACTAATACTTGGCTGACAGTTACGCACTATACGGCAACGGACCTTCGAGCCCCGTTGTGGCCGGCCACGCCGTGTTATCTAATTCGAAAAATTAATGCGTTATAAGCTGTCCATGCAATACGGCGACGGACCTTAAAACCCGTTATGGCCGTTGATTGTTCTACAGGCACACGTGTCTAGGCCCATTTCGGTTGATCCGGCATACCTAATGCATAGCACGGCACTGAGGCATGACTTGGAAGACCTTGTGCACAGCACTGAACCGAAACGCAAACGATCTCAGGGAGACGAAAACATCTTTAATGGTACGTCATTTTTGCTCTTTTCCTGCCTCAGCGGCACACCGCATGTTAAGATGCGGTGATGGCCGGCCAATAATACTTGGCCGACAGTTACGCGCTATACGGCAACGGACCTTTGAGCCCCGTTGTGGCTGGCCACGCCGTGTTATCAAATTCGATAAATTAATGCGGTATAAGCCGTCCATGCCATTACGGCGATGGACCTTAAGCCCCGTTATGGCCGGCCACACCAGATTTTCGATGTAATGCAGCAAAAATGAGTGCAGTATAAGTCGCTCATGCTGTATAAGCCACCCAGGCCACGCAGAGCTATACAAGCCCCATTGTGGTCGGCCACACCGTGTTATCTAATTCGGTAAAATTTAGTGCGGTATAAGTCGCCCATGTTGTATAAGCTGCCCATGTCACACAGCATTACGGCCATGCCATGTTTTCTACTCGGTCGACTACGCTTCATCCTAAACGTTACTTACCGGCGCCATGTCTGTATGATTGGCCTGCCATGCGATATTTGAGATGCGGGTTTTTGCAGAAACGTCCACATTGCGATCCTCGCTAGTCAGGGTCTTCTCTTGCGGGCCACTTAGGGGGAGTCCCAAATTGGCGGGACATGCGCTTCGCTACGCGTTGTAATTGCCCGCCCATACAGTCGGCCATTAACCTACAGAGGCACGTACGGCAGCGGTGAATTTCGATAGGGTGGCCATTTGCATGAGTGCCGATTGTAAAAACGGTGGCCACTTTCAATACACCACCCATTCCGACTAGCAGTAAAATTTAAAAAAGGCAGCCAGTTTTATGGCGCAAAAATTCACTAGAATGGACATTCCAAATACAAATTTAACCGCAGCGGCCACCTTGGATACCGCACGCATGTGTCTTTGACACACGGCATAGGCTGGAACAATTGATATCATACCGTTTGGTGCCAGCATAGCGGGACACAGTACTTAGGGGCATCAGACAAACATATCGGTTACAGTATGCTACTCTCAGCTGCCGTTAGGACCAGGTCCACGGGGGGAAGGGTTGGTACAACAGTGTTAGTCCTAGAGGGACACTTAGCGGCCATTTTGACTAGAGCGGCCACGTGGACTAAAGCAGCTAATTTGAAAACGGTGGCCATTTTGATAGAAGGACCACTGGTCTTACTGATTTATCTGCCGGATTTACAGGGGCCCGGCCATTTTAATTTTAGCGGCCCATTTTGCATACGGCAGCCGTTTTGACTACCAGGCCAAATTTGAATGTAACAGCCATCGCCCGTGGGGCTTTAGGCCGGCCATTTAAGGAAGGGCGCACTGCGCAGACAGCACGCAGTCGGATATGTAGCTGTGAGCAAGGAGGGTACAGTTTACACAGGCACCATAGGATGCACGCAGCGATTGGGGAAGCTGGTGTCACCACAATCAGTTATTATGAGGTCATTTTGCTTTAAATTGTCTATTCTTTTAGTCTCTCCATTGCAGTAATGTCATTGTAGTGTGTGAAGGAGACCTATGCACCAGCAAGGCCAGCCAAGCGGCCCACCAAAACTCCGCCAGCTAAGACGCGGAGTGCTGCGGCCCCAGACCTTAGAAGTCACAGTGGACCTACACCACAAGCACAGACGGTGCGGGGGCCTGCAAGGGAGGTAGCAGCACCGCAGACTCCACCTCCATAGTTGCGGGGCTACCGCCAGTACCGGCAAGGGGTAAGTCTAATAACAGCACCACACTCCTTCCAGCGCAGACGCATGACATAACTAGATATGCAGTACGGGATGATAAGAATGGGTAACGGAGCCCAATATGGCAGGACAGAATGCGGTTGTGGCACCGGTCGGTGCACAGGGGACCAGTCAGGATGTGGGAGTACTTAATCACAGGAGCGATGCATTAGGTACCGTTCTCACAATACAGGTGGATTGATATCTTCTCCCTCCTTGTGTGGGAGTTGCATGAGGAGGGTACCATAGGCAGGGATAGCGTAACAGATAAGACCCCAAGATATTCGGGTCCTTCATGGACTGGTCGTTGGCTGTTCACATATTTAGGACACTCAGCTGTTCACATACTCAGGACACTCACTATAGTGAAGGAAATGGAAAGGGGCCCGGACTTGGTGTGGGATATGGAATACAATTTTAAAAGCGCATGAGATATTTAGGGGACAGGCATGGCTTAACTAAGATATTAAATTTACAAGAAAGCAGTGCAGACAATCCATTCATATCGGGTCAGCACCAGTGGTAGTCCTGTCAGGCAATGCCGTCAGGACAAAGGCAGGACGGAGGCAGCGGACATTGCACCTAGCACCCGACATGCCCGCGCGGGCAGGCATGCTGCAGGGCAAGGCAGGCTCCCCAGGGACAGGGAACAGCAATCTAGTAACACGGGACAGGGTACTGAGGGAGCTAGCGCTCCCCCCATCAAGCTTATGAGACAGGAGAAAGCAACCTATTAACTCAGGACAGGGTCCGGAAGCCAACAAGCTTCAAGGTTAGCCCGTTACCCTGACAGAACGGGTGCATCACCACAGGTTTCCAATCAGGTTGCATGATTCCATATTAGAGGACAACACCACAGTGACAACACTCCCCCAACAATGCATGGGGTAGTGGAGCAACTAGCCCCCGCTAGGTCTCTGGTCCTCATCTGAAGGACTTCCTGTTCAAAGACCGGGAATCACAAGAGTGGACGGATGTGTTACAGGTCTTTATCCACTTGGCACAGAAATTGGACATCCCATTAGCTGTTGAAAAAACAGTAGGCCCACGGCGAATCCTTACGTTATAGGTATTGAATTGGAACTAGATGTTCCAGACTGCCGGCTGACAAAATTGATAAGCTTGCCAGAGCGGCGAATACCAGGTGGCACTGTAAAAAAGCAAGGCTGAAGCAGATACAGGAACTCCTGGGTCCAGTAGGCTTCGCAATAAGGGTGATTCCCAATAGCTTTAGCAACATCGGGAACAAACAAAGCGCATTTTCATCTCAGATGTACACAGGACATCAAGCGAGATTTAGCAGGTTCTTGGCCCATGGGATTTCATTTTGGCACGATTCACCCACTCTCACGGAAGCCCTGCATTTTCTTTACAGATGCGGCAGATTTACTTCCAGGGATCGTGGTGCGCAGCAAGCTCGGGTTTCAGCAGGGACCACGTAGGATATCATGTTTCCTGGGGGGACCTGGCATATCTCACAAGTCAATTGTAATTCCCTCAGACAATATGGCAGTAGTTGTCCGCCATGCACTTCCCACAAGTTATCTGCGCAGGCAGATAGTTCCGCAGTGATTACAGCTAAACATATACCAGGCAGGGAGAATGGTTATAGTGGATGCTCTTTCTCGTTTTTAGAGCGCAGATCCGGAAATGGGACCCGATGCTGCGATAGTTAACAGATACCTCGCAGACAAGATACACAACCGCATATATAGTCAACACTTAGAAGAGAAGGGTGGTACTGATATATTCCCGGCCCCCGGCATGTATGAAGGGAATTAGCAGAAACCAGGTCTCAATCATGTTCGCAGCCATCAGTTTTCTCGCCAAAGCGGTGGCTGTTCAAAATCCATCTAGGTCATTTGTTGTCACGAGACTGATGAAAGGATGGGGCAGGCCGGGAGTACCCTACCCAGGTAAAAGAAAACCCAGTACCGGCAGGGAAATGGGCTGTCGCTTTGCATCATTAGAGGAGATAAGTGACACTGAGTTTGAGGGCCGTCAAGTCAAATGTGCATTCTCATTAGCTTTGCATGGTGCTCTGCGAGTCAGTGAGTTGGTGGCTACGTACAAGCATGCCCACCATGGCATGTCCCTCTTAATACGTGACGCGGCCATTACAGCCGCGGCAACTGACCTACTTATTCGCAAATCAAAATGGATCGGAACGAACATGCCCTGTCCTGAACCTTCAAGCCAACTTAAAACAAAGACCAAAGACCAGCCTGCTGATTCATACACTATGTACAGTACCCACTCATTTAGGATTAGGGCAGCTACGGCAGTGGCAGCGCTAGGAGTGTCCATAGAGGCCATCAAAAGACTGGGCCGATGGCGACCTAATGTATACAAGCGCTACATCAGACCCATCTAGTGTATACAAGTGGTACATTGGACCCATTAAGGCATCCACAGCAAAGTGATAATGGTTGCTTGCACTGTGCTAACATGTCGCTTCCCATTATATTCTATTACAGGTATCCATATCCAGAATGAGCTGCAGCGGATTTGGATATGCGGTCACTCATCACTTGTATGTACATTAGGCACAGGGAAAGGCGGTGGGCGCATAGAAGGGCAGCAGTGAGACCGAACAGTGAGAGCCTGGGTTGTCAGGGTGATAGAGGAGCCAGGGCGATAGAGTAGCCAAAACAGGGTATAGGTAAGGGAGGGATGCTTCAGGCATTCATGTGTGCATTAAAAGTCATACGATCCCACATGACTTGCGAGTAGATACAAGCCATAACGTTAGGGCATGACCGCAGCTAGGAGGGGTGGGGGACCACGGCAGACGAGGTGTCGTTGCCGTGGCCTGTGGCGTTAGACTACAATGTTTACGCACAGCCAGCAATGGGTACACAGCAGCTTGACAAATAACAGTTACAAGTTTGGGGTAACTACTGCTGCAGAAAGAGTTGTGTGGAAAATTATCAAGTTGATGCAAATGGTAGGCTTGCATGTGAGCAGCCTTGTTATAAGGAAACAACGTGTATACAGCTTGTCTCCTGGCTTGGGCGGCCGGGAGGCCTAGAACGTCATTTTGTAAATGTGGTAGGTGCCTCCTTCAACAGGAAACAACATGTATACAGCTTGTCTCCTGGCTTGGGCGGCCGGGAGGCCTAGAACGTCATTTTGTAAATGTGCTAGGAGCCTCCTTCAACGGGAGACACCAAGTGACGTCGGGTGCTTGGAAAACAGCACAGGGGGCCACAGGGGCTTGGTACGGCTTGGCCTGTGGCCCAGAATATGCAACTACGTGTAGAAGCTGTGTACCCGGGTAGAAATGCATGCTGGCATAATGATTAGTAGAAGATGTAATGTAATTTGTTTAAGTTGTAACAATTTTGATGTTCCTGGCTGCGGCCAAAATAAATCCAATTCTATCGAAGATATGGCTTGTAGTGTGGTATTGAAGGGGGCGGGGGTTGATACGTCTGAGTGTGTGACAAATGCCCGAGTTGAGAACCAGGCACACCCATTAAAGGGGGGCCGACCACAACCGGGCTGAAGGCCAGCGAAGACAGAAGTGTGGGGGAGGGTACAGGGAGGGCCTAGCTAGAGAGCAGAGGTAGTAATGGGAGGGAAACAAGGGGTAGCAAGGGGAGGGGGCAGGAAAGAAGGGGAGGAGCAAGGGAGGAGGAGAGAGGAATTTGAACTGCACAGGAAGTCCTTTTGAATTTGGAAGCAGGAGAAGAGCAACGCCCACCCGCCCACCCACTTGAGAGGCAAGATTTGTTGCAGCGAGGCGTTAGACTACAATGTTTACGCACAGCCAGCAATGGGTACACAGCAGCTTGACACATAACAGTTACAAGTTTGGGGTAACTACTGCTGCAGAAAGAGTTGTGTGGAAAATTATCAAGTTGATGCAAATGGTAGGCTTGCATGTGAGCAGCCTTGTTATAAGGAAACAACGTGTATACAGCTTGTCTCCTGGCTTGGGCGGCCGGGAGGCCTAGAACGTCATTTTGTAAATGTGGTAGGTGCCTCCTTCAACAGGAAACAACGTGTATACAGCTTGTCTCCTGGCTTGGGCGGCCGGGAGGCCTAGAACGTCATTTTGTAAATGTGGTAGGTGCCTCCTTCAACGGGAGACACCAAGTGACGTCGGGTGCTTGGAAAACAGCACAGGGGGCCACAGGGGCTTGGTACGGCTTGGCCTGTGGCCCAGAATATGCAACTACGTGTAGAAGCTGTGTACCCGGGTAGAAATGCATGCTGGCATAATGATTAGTAGAAGATGTAATGTAATTTGTTTAAGTTGTAACAATTTTGATGTTCCTGGCTGCGGCCAAAATAAATCCAATTCTATCGAAGATATGGCTTGTAGTGTGGTATTGAAGGGGGCGGGGGTTGATACGTCTGAGTGTGTGACAAATGCCCGAGTTGAGGAGGGACAGAAAGACAGCTAGGGAGTCTAGTTGGGGATGGAGGGCAAGGGGGGAGAGCGAGGACTAAAGGAGTTCAGCATAATAAAAAGAAAAAAGATAATAGCTTTGTATTTTTAAGCAACTTTTCTGGGAGAGGGGTGTCTCTCTTTCCCATCTACTCAGTTTCTCTGCCTGCGTCCCTCTCCCTCTCCACCCTGGTATTGATGTAAATGGAGAAAGGTAGGGCTTGAAACCTTTAGCACCTTCCTTTGCTGTCTGCACAGACCCAGCTTTGTTTTTTCTTTTTCTTTTTTAATTAGCTGAAGAGAGGCAGCTGACTGAAATGAACCCATCCTGTCAAGTGCAAGATTGGGGACTGTTTGAGTAGGTTAGCATTGAGAGGCAGTTGCAAAAGGCCTCTGCAAGCAGAAGTGTGTTGTTATTACAAGGTGTACATGCACACTTCTGGGCGCACAAGGCAGAAAGGGGATTAGTGCAGAAGTTAAGTTGTGCTGTACACTGTATTAAAATGAATGGTAATGGCCTCACAGTGTTTTAAATGAATAGTAATGAGGCCATGACTAATTCCTCTGCAATGCACAGAAGTCAACATGGAATTTTAATGAGCTCACAATTCGAGAAATTCACTACCAGGTCCGGCGCAGCATAGAAGGGTTAGATGAGAGATTTTAATGCCAGTTTTTGGGATTACCAGGGTGTTTTTTTTTCTTTCTGGGATCAAATCAAGTAGCTGCAACTTTTAAAGACAGATGCCCTGTTTTCTAAGGTGCGCTAGCATTTTTAGTGCATGCTAAAAATTAGCGTGCACTAACAGTGTAGATGCCCATAGGAATATTGTGGGCATCTACATGATAAGCACGCACTAATGCTTAGCGTCCATTAAAAATGCTAACATGCCTCTTGCACGGCTTGTAAACAGGGCCCAGAATGTGAGGTAAAAGCCTTAAAAAAATATCTTGCACATAAAAAGTTTTTCAAGGATAATATTTATGCACAGAACAACATTCTGATTCATATGTAGATCTGTGCTGAAAACAAAATTATCAGCACAGATCTACATATGAATCGGAATGTTGTTCTGCGCATAAATATTTGCCTTGAAAAAAAACTGTAGGTGCAAGATATTTTTGCAAAGCTAATATTTATACACAGATCAATATTCTACTTCATGCAGAGATGTGTGCTGGAACTTTCGTTTTCTTCGGACATGAGCATACTGAAGCTGCCCTTACCTCAGAAGCATTGTGCACATCAGTTGGGTAGGCTTTCCCTAATTAGTGCTCAAATTCTGCATATTTTCTTGTTAATCTCACAGTAGAAACCATCCTGATTCTATAAAGGTCGACAAAAATTGTGTGTGCAAATTTAGGTGCAGTTCTGATTTGTACCTACAAATTAATAACGAGCCAATTAGTGCCACTAAATTGCTTTTTAACAAGCAATTATTGGCACTAATTGGATTTATTTGGGTGTTACGTGATTACAATTTCCACGTGGCCTAAAAAGGGAGGCATGGAAAGGGGAAGGTCATGGGTGTTTCTGGGTGCAACGGGAGTATGGTTTTGAGTTATATGTGTAATTACAAAATAAGGGTGCATGTTAATTTAGGCCTAGGCATTTGCATCTCGTTTTCATTGGTGAAAATGGTCATGCCTCAATTTATGCACGACTATAACACTTAATTTTATAAGCCACACTGAAGTTTAGGTGCAGCTTAAAAAATACTGCTTAAGCAGTTTTTTCAGCACCAATTTTTTAGGTGCCATTTACTGAACCTAGCCCCATGTGTTCAGCCATTGGCATGCAAGGCAGCATATTTAAAGTTAGCAGGGTTGTGATGCTAATCTCACAATGCATGAAATTAGCATCACAGACTCACTGTCTCAGTGCTGGCCAGCTCAAGCAAACTTGAGAATTGCATTCTGCAATATGGCTTCATTCTGTTCAGCTTCTAATCTTCCCCTTCATCTCTTTTTATTTTTCTTCTGGATGGTTTCATGTTTTAGCTGCTCATCCTGTCCCTCACTCTGAGCCCCAGCTGCTCTCTTCAGGTGTGTGTTAGGGTAGGCTCACACTCTTCTGCCTTCACAGCAGCCTCGTGTTAGTGTGTTCATAGGAGCCAACTTTTCAAAATGATTCGGGGTGCTGAATTTTTTTTTTACAGGTGGTGCATTCCCCCCTCATCCCCCTCCCTCTCCCCCCTTTCCTCCTCCCCCATCCTCCCTCCCTCTCCCCCTCTCCTGTCCCCCTCCACCTCCCTCCGAGTTCCAGGCACCCCTCCCTCCCAGTTCCAGTCCCTCCCAGTTCCAGGCACCCCTCCCTTCAAGTTCCAGGCCCCCTCCCTTCCTCCCCTCTCTCTCTTCTTTCCCTCCCCCCTCCCGCCGAGTTCCATGGCCCCCTCCCTCCGAGTTCCAGTCCCTCCCAGTTCCAGGCCCCCCTCCCTTCGAGTTCCAGGCCCCCTCCCTCCCCTCTCTCTGCTTTCCCTCCCCCTCCCTCCGAGCTCCAGGGCCCCCTCCCTCCGAGCTCCAGGGCCGTCCCCCCTACCTCCAAGTTCCAGGGTCCCCCCTCCCTCCGAGTTCCAGTCCCTCCCAGTTCCAGGCCCCCCTCCCTCCCAGTTCCAGGGTTCAGTTCCAGGGTCCATCGTCCCTCCCTCCGAGTTCCAGGCCCCCTCCCTCCAAATTTTAAAAGTCATCTATCTTACCTCATTGGGGTTAAGGCGGCTGCAGCAGTAAAAAGCATGCAGGCTCGGCTCGGTGCTTAGTTCAGTTTTCCCTTCTCTCTCTCTCTCAGCTCTGGTCCCACCCTTGCAGAAACAGGAAATGAGGGCAGGACCAGAGCTGAGAGAGAGAGAGAAGGGAAAACTGAACTAAGCACCGAGCCTGCATGCTTTTTACTGCTGCTGCCGCCCTAACCCCAATGAGGTAAAATAGATTACTTTTAAAATTCGGTGGGAGGGGGCCTGGAACTCGAAGGGAGAAGGGAGGGAGGGAGGGAGGGAACGAACTTCCGGTGGGTGAACAAACTTCCGATGGGTGAAATATTGGGGGTGCTCAAGCACCCACAGCACCCAAGGAGTCGGCGCCTATGAGTGTGTTCCTCTGCTGCCAATATCCTCAGGTGCTGAACTGGTTTACAAAATATGGGTCTGGGGGAGGGGAGGAGAAGGTGAAGGAGAAAGTCTGACTTGCAAAGTATCCATGGGGTCTTTTAAGTGTTGTTGTCATATTCAAGGAAAATGGCTGACTCATGTACCTCTGCTGAAAGATAGCTGATGACAACATAGATAAACATGGTTTAATGGGACACAGTCAGCATGGGTTCAGCCCAGGGAAATCTTGCCTCACCAATTTGCTTCATTTCTTTGAAGACATGAATAAACATGTTGATGTAGTATATCTAGATTTTCAGAAAGCTTTTGATAAAGTTCTTCATGAGAGACTCCTGAGAAAGAGTCATGGGATAGGAGGCAAGGTTCCGGTGTGGATTAGGAATTGGTTATTGAACAGAAAACAGAGGGTAGGGTTAAATGGTCATTTCTCGCAATGAAGGGTGAACAGTGGAGTGACGCAGGGATCAGTACAGGGACCAGTACTATTTAACATATTTATAAATGGTATGGAAATCGGAATGATGAGTGAGGTGATTAAATTTGCAAATGACACAAAACTATTCAAGGTTGTTAAAACACATGCGGACTATGACATATTGCAGGAAGACCTTAGGAAATTGGAAGACTGGGCCTCCAAATGGCAGATGAAATTTAATGTGGACAAATGCAAGGTGATGCACATTGGAAAGAATAATCCAAATCATAGTTACCTGTTGCTAGGGTCCACCTTGGGGGTTGTGAATATGACCGAAAATATTATAATGCCTCTGTATTACTCCACGGTGCGACCACACCTTCAGTATTGCGTTCAGTTCTGGTCGCTGTATCTCAAAAAAGATAAAGCAGAATTAGAAAAGGTTCAAAGAAGAGTGGCCAAAATGATAAAGGGGATGGAACTCCTTTCATATAGGTTTAGGCTCTTCAGCTTGGAAAAGAGATGAATGAGGGGAGATATGATTGAGGTCTACAAAATCCTGAGTGGTGTAGAACGAGTAGAAGTAAGTCAATTTTTTACTCGTTCCAAAAGTACAAATACTAGGGGACACTCAAGGAAGTTACATGGAAATACTTTTAAAACAAATAGGAGGAAATATTTTTTCTCTCAACACATAGTTAAGCTCTGGAACTCTTTGTCGAAGGAGGTGGTAACAGTGGTTAGCATATCTGGGTTTAAAAAAGGGTTTGGACAAATTCCTAGAGGAAAATTCCATAGTCTGCTATTGAGACAGACATGGGGAAGCAACTGCTTGGCCTGGATTTGTAGCATGGAGTGTTGCTACTATTTGGGTTTCTACCAGGTACTTGTGACCTGGCTTGACCACTGTTGGAAACAAGATACTGGGTTAGATGGACCATTGGTCTGACCTAGTATGGCTACTCTTATGTTCTTATTTCTGGCATTGTTGGGTGAGCCAGATTAAGATGGGCATTTTTGATATGACATCTAAATCTGATTTTGGACGTGCTGCTGAAAATGTCCAAAATCAAGTGGCAAACAGAGATTTTCAAACCGGAAAAATGTATACCTTATTGTTTCAAAAATGGCCATTTCCTAGATGTATGTTGATGTTTTGTGCTCAGTGCATTTTTCTTTTGTGACCATTAAAAAACAACAACACACATCTAAGTGAAAAACACACAAAATGAAGCCATTGGGGGAAAAGGAAAGGGACTTCATATACCACCTTTCTGTGTTTTTTTGCAACTATGTTCAAAGGGGTTTATATAGTATATACAGGTACTATTTGTACCTGGGGCAATGGAGGATTAGGTGTCTTGCCCAGAGTCACAAGGAGCTGCATTGGGAATTGAACCCAGTTTCCCACAATTGAAGTCCACTGCACTAACCACTAGGCTACTCCTGGGACATATGAGGGGACCTGCATTCTCATTAGACTGAACACACAGACATCCTAGCAGAGCAGTGGGGCACCCTTGGGGGCACTGCAGTGCACTTCACTTAAAAGGTCCCAGGTACACATCTCATCGCCATCCCCTTATATTATATGGGCAGCCCTCCAAAATCAACTAAAAACCTACTGCACCCATATATAGGTGACACCTGCAGACATAAGGGCTATTGTAGTGGTGTACAATTGGGTTCTGGATGGCTCACATTTTCCACCACAAGTGTAATAGTTAGAGTGGAATATGGGCCTGGGTCTCCTTCTCTACAGTGCACTGCACTGACCACTAGGCTTCTCCAGGGTCCTGCTTGCTTCTCTAATAGGACTGGCCATAACATCTGAAGGTGTCTTCGAGGCTGGTATGTACTGTTTCACATCTTTGGGGGGGGGGAGGAGGGGTCACTACCACTGGGTAGTAAGGGGGTGATGTCTTAATCCCTTCCATGGTCATCTGGTCATTTAGGGCACCTTTTCATTACTTGTTTGTGATTGAATCAGGTCTAGACCAAAATATCTACCTTTTAGCCTTGGACATTTTTCTACCATAATGGAACAAAGCAAAAATGTCCAAGATTTGGGAATGACCAAATCCCACCTCCAAGATGTCCCCTTATGACTTGGATGTACTCTAGATGAGTTGCATAGAAAAATGACTTCAAATTGGGTTTTGAAAATAGTGGTTTGGACATTTTGGACCCAAAACATGTCTCTCTACTGCTTTGTGGACGTTTTTCTGTTTCGAAAATGAGCACCTAAAATGTTTCACTGGACATGCTTCATAGCTTTGGCATAGGGACTGCCAGAATTCATGCAGCTATTTCCCAGAAATATTCCCTATATTAATCAAATTGTCTTACAATAAAAAATGTGTTTATAGTTATTTTTTTTAATTTGTAGATAAAGGCTTGGTACAAAGAATTAGATGTAATATGTGTTCTCCTGTATGTGAAGAGTGGTTTCCTAATGTTGGTTTTGCTTAAAGTTTGCAGTAGGACTTTCCAGAATGTCCTAAATATTGATTGCAATGTCCACTATCTTAAGTGGATTTATGGAATTTAATAGTTTCCCAGTAACTGATTTACAAAAAAATCCTGTTAAGCAATTCTTTCAACCAGCAGCTTGTTAAAGTAACAATATTAACTAGATTCCTGCAAAGTATTATCTTGCCTATTTTTAAAAATATATTGCTTACTTTTTTTTTTCTCTTATTGCAATGTCTCCTTTAATGAATTGTGGACTTGTGCATCATGTGAGCTTTCACTGTTTTTCTGGGGAGAAAAATACTGCACGTTTTTGGATGTGGCAGTCCAAAGAATGAGTCAGGCAAGGTTTCCTAAGGTAGCAGTGATTAGTTTTCTTTTAGGAGTGGCACAGTGGTTTAAAGGCTTCAGTATAGTCTGTCTTTGCTGTTTTGCCATTTTTTAAGTAATTTACTTGGGGGGATGAGAAGCAGGGGAATTTCAGCAAGTCAGATTGTGCAACCTGTATGGAAATTCAGCCATGGTGTTATCTTTGGCATCACTACATCTTGTGAAGTGTCAAGAGCTTTTAATACTGAAAGCCATTATTTATTTTTTTTTGTAAACATATCTCATCAGTTAGTTTAAATCCTTGGCAGTCCTGTCCTTACTTATACCATGCTGTAGTAGTCTCTTTTGTAATGTGGGATTTCCCTTTACTGCACCAGGATAGTATTTACTTCATCATCCAGTGTTTCTTGGAGGTCTACCATTAAGCGTTGTAGAAGAACTTTTAACAGTTAACTCATGATCAAATATTTGTCTCTAATGCTACTTAAACAAAAAGTATGGGACTATCCTATTCCTAATCTACAGTTTGTTCTAGCTTGTCTTGTCCACTAAAGACTAACTAGGACAAATATAAACTGAACTTTTGACAGGGCTTGAAATGGACCAGTATAAACTGGAATTCTCTTCCAGTACCTAACAGCATAGCCAGTGTCAGCCCATTACAGGAACAGCACTAAATAGTGAGGGCTGCTGGGTGGAGCAGGGCACTGCAATATACCCCAAAAGGCTAAAAGACGAGGCAGCCTGAAGACCTGAAGCTGATCCACTGGAGTTGATCCATGCGAGACACATTTGGGTGGGAAGGTTTAGATCACAGGACAATGGTTCCCAAACCTGATCCTGGAGACACCCCAGTCAGTCAGGTTTTCAGGATATCCACAATGAATATTCATGTGAAAGATTTGCATGCACTGCCTCCACCTCATGCAAATCTATTTCATGAATATTCATTGTGGTTATCCTGAAAACCTGACTGGATGGGGTGCCTCCAGGATCAGGTTTGGGAACCACTGACATAGGACATAATGCTGGAGGGGAGGACCAGCTTTAGGCTCAAGGGTGTAGCAATTGGCGTGTGGTGGTGGTGGTGGTGGGGAGGGGGGCAAGGGGAAGGTAGAAAGGAGAGAGGACAGGACACAGGGGAGGGTGGAAACATAGCTGTAGCCCTTTGGCATGGAAATGCAGACACATATGCAGTTGGCTGAGAATCTAAGGAATAGGGCTGCCAGCTGACTCCAAATTCACCTGACAGAGTTGATCCAGTCCTGGGCTTACCCTGTTGAATGCAGGGACATGTACTCATGCTTTTTGTTGGGGGGGGGGGGGGGGGAGGAGAATCCAGTTTCGAAATCCACTTAACCCTCCATTGCCCCAGGCACAAAAAAACTGTGAGCCCCAGTGGGTTCAGAGAAACTACGTGCATATAATAAATGTAAACTGCTTTTGATATATCGCCTCTCTGTGGTACAGCCAGTCCACTATCTTTTACTCCTCATGAAGACTATGATTGGAGATGAAGAGTTACAGACTTTTGTAATCTATTTTCCTTTCTATTAAAATAACTCATACCCTTCTCAACCTCCAGTTTTGCCCTGACGTCTCATTAGTATGGATCATTTGTTCTTATTCTATTTTTCTTGAATTCAACCATGTTTTTGCTACACCGTCTCCACTGGAAGGCGGTTGCATCCTGCAGCCTTTCTGTGAAAAAAGTATTTCTTATGCTACTCCTCTGTTACAGTTATCACCCATTGCTTTAAATATAGAACTTTCTTTTCATTGATGTGGAGGGGCATAATCGAACGGGGGGCACCCATGTTTTCCTGAGGCCGACCTCGCAGGACGTCCCCACGAAGGAGCGGGGAAACCCGTATTATCGAAACAAGATGGGCGGCCATCTTTCGTTTCGATAATACAGTCAGGGACGCCCAAATCTCCACATTTAGGTTGACCTTAGAGATGGTCATCCCCAATTTTCGGCGATAATGGAACCCGAGGACGCCCATCTCAGAAAGAACCACTGACGATAACAACACAAAAATGGGCTGGAGAATCCAATAGTACAACATTCAATGAAAACACAACAAAGTATCGCTGCAGTAGCACATTCAAAATGAAATGCGTGTCTTCTTTGAATGCTGCACTATTGGATTCTCCAGTCCATTTTTGTGTTATTCTTTAGTGACGAAATGCAGGACTGTCTACCCCCTTCTTCTTCCTTTTTTGTACACTGTGTGGTTTGCTGCTAGGGGGATACTTCTGTTTCTTTAATATGTTATGGTCCTTCAGGAAGTATTAAAGCAAAATGTATTCCTTTTTTCTTTCAATATATATTTGCATGCACACCCTCAAACCACCATAAAATAATATTTTAATTAGAATTACCATTATAAAAACACTGACATCAAAATCAAGTTTTTAATTTAAAAAAAAGAGGCCAATAGACTTATAGTTATTATATGAAAGCCAAATATGTGAATTATACTGAGTTACCACCAGCTATTCATCTGTTTATTAATATGACAATATATTTTGAAATCTCAGTAAAGCACATGCTTTGATACCATCTGTCCCCTCTCCAAGAAAAACGTTGGGCCATGTTGCTTAAATTATATGGAGAGCTTCCAGTTTCCTGCCGCAGACTGGGATAGGTTTCTGTAAAAACCTCTCATGAGAAATGAAGGACTAGGACAATTGAGTCCATAACGTTGATTAAATTGACAGAGTGCATTGATGTTACCGGAGTGTTGGATTGAAGATATTTGATAAGACATGAAGAGGTTCAATTGAAAATAAGTACTTTTCTTTTTTGGGACTGTTGCTCTGTTGGATGTATGAACATTTTTGACTTCTTATCTTTTTATCTTTTATTGAAGAATAATTTTGTTGGATTTTGCTTTTTGCACTAAAATAAAAAAAAATTTTGTATTTCCCACCGACCTTTCACCACAGACTTTTCTCTCAGTTTTTCTCTGTGGTTGGTTTGGCTGGTGGTGGGGCCAATGATGATAGCCGTGTAAAAGGGTGTCCTATGATGAGTGACCATAATTTTATGGCCATAACGTGACTTGCGATGTGCACCTGGTGTTCAATGCAAATCACGTTATGGGCTTTTCATAGTAATGAGCTGCTTTACATGCATTTGCATGCTTTGCATCTCATTACTATGTACCTGTGATGACTTTATCACTGTGTTACTGGAAGACAAGCTGCTTTAGTTCCTTTGAAGTCATGTTAAGGGGAAATTACATGACTTAAAGCCCTGACGCAGCTTGAAAGTTCCCCCCTCCCCTTAGAATATTTTGTACAGTAACTAAAAAAAAAAATCTGTGTTTTCATTCTTGCTAATTTGACCCCATCATTCAGGTCCCCTCTATTACTACCACCAGCCCTTTTCCAACATAGAAGGACTCAGGATGGAGCAGTGAATGATGATCCAATAGCAGGAAGTGCAGCTGGTGGGAAGAAGAGGACTGCAGAGTTTCCATTGACCAATAACAGCTTGTGCAGC
The DNA here is from genome assembly GCF_901765095.1 of Microcaecilia unicolor. Taxonomy (NCBI): domain Eukaryota; kingdom Metazoa; phylum Chordata; class Amphibia; order Gymnophiona; family Siphonopidae; genus Microcaecilia; species Microcaecilia unicolor. The sequence continues at coordinate 49,172,628 of NC_044037.1, forward strand.
TAAGGCAATATGAAAAAAGGCATGAAGATAGACCAGTGGGTTTGAGGCAGGCAAAATAGAATTGGAAAAATGTCAATGTTTATCTGGATTGTATCCAATAATACATAGACATTATTATTTTTCCCATCACTCATATACCACGTCTTTCCCAGTGGACTTGATCTTTATACTTTATGGCTTTGGGACAGCTACAGGCTGTTTTGCAGGCTACTACTTTCTATAACCCTTACCTTTTAGGAGCTGTTTAGAAGTGGTTCATGTTTTAGGGAAGAAGAAGCAGGTCAAAGACACTGGAACCTTTATAAACGTTAGAGGGATCAACCCATTAACAACCGGAAAAGACAGCAATTAGCGGTATGTCTGATACGTCTGGTATGTATGTTATAGACAATGGCATAGGAAGAACTGAAATGTCATTCTAAGGAAGCCTCCCATTACCAAACATGCAATATATAAGTCCTCGCTTCTCATAAGCAGTATTGTCATACATGACAAGTAACATCATAATGTCTGATTTCACAATGTGTAATCCTACGTTAATCAGGGAGGGGTTCATGGCTAGGAGCTTTTCTTCAGACGTTACCAAAAACAAAATTATGCAATATTGCTAACTTATTTTTAAAATCAAGACAACTGACATTTTTTTAAACAAGATACATTGGGTGAAGAGTATTATAACCTCATGCACCTTGTTTTTAGAAATTTGTATTGAATATTTTTCTCCTATACAGAGTACAAAGGAAAAGAAACATGGAAAAAAATTGTAAGTATGAGAGTACGATGGGTATTGATGATTTGACCTACTTAATAGATCACATAGCATCTATGATAGAATATGATATTTGAAATGCACCTTGACAGCCTCTATGGACATTGTGTAACGACTGGTCTGTGTTCTTCGGGATACTCAGCTGTTTACCCTACCTTATAACCCATTACAATTCTCACTGCTGAGAAACCTCTCTCTTCAGGTTGATTAATCATCCTATAGCCTCAAATCCACAGCCATCGAATGAAAAGTATGGAAATGTGAGGATTATTTACCAGAATTCACTACAGGCCTCTGAGTCTGCCACCACGTTTCTCAGTTTCCCAGGGCTGTCTATGGCCAATGCTGCAGAAAACCTCCATGCTACTAATTAGCAGTTCCAGGGTTTGGAGGCCTATACCAACCCCAGGCAATCTATATCTCAATGGGCAGGGCATTATGCTCCTTCTATGATAGACAGGCATAAATTGTGACACCCAACAGCAAACCTACTTTTAATATTTTGTTTTTCTTAATAGTTTATAATATGTACTAACAATGAAAAAAGTTAAAACTCATTTCTGTTTGTATTATAGGCTAGAGCACCCATTATAAAATAGCTTTGAGTATTTCAGCGCCCAACTTTAGATGCCAAAACTTATACCTGCTGAAACTGTCTCCAGAATTCCACAACACTGCATGCACATTTTAGGAATGCCCATATACCTCCTATGGCCACAGCCCCTTTTGAGTTGTACACCATGGAATCTGGATGCACATTGTTTTAGAGTAGCATGGAACAAGATGTACGCACAACTCAAAATTAATGCCAATTAAATGTGCACTAATTGTGCCAATTATTGGCACTAACCCCTGGAATTCTATATAGCGTGCCTAGAGATCCACGCCAAAATCCAGGTGGATTTTATAATAATGTGCTTAATTGGTTTAACAAGCTAATTAGCATTGATAACAGCACTTAACATGCAATAATGAGCACTATTGGCAATAATTATAATTTAGACACACAACTCGCTAAGCATATTCTGTAACACACTGTGCCTAATATGCACAGGCATAAAGGGGCATGGTTATAGGCAGGGAAATGGGTGTTTTGTGGGCATTCAAAAATGTGCATGTGTAGTTATAGAATATGTCCCAGTGTGCCTAAATCTACACACTGGGATTTACACCACATTTTCGTTGGTGTAAATGGATGAGTGTAGTTTTAGGCGCTGGGATGTCTACTAAGCATATTCTATATACCATCAAAAATCTAGGTGCACTTAAGCAAAAATGGATTTTTGAGGCCCCCCCCCCCTTAATTGTGCACATTTGAATCATTAAGACATCTAAACATTTTTAGTGCATCTAAACTAGATTTAAGTCACATTAACCTACAAACTAACACATGCACAATTGATTTCCTCACATTAAAAAGACCTAGTACGTGTTTAAAAATTGTTGTGCATATGAATGTGTGAAATGAACCAAAGAGATTGAAGAAAACTAGGGAGAAAAATTACCAAATTTTCCAAAAAATGTTTACCTGTGTATATCCAACTAGGATCTTCTCATGCTCTTTCTGGATTTAGGTAAACTGTATTCTCTGGAAAAAGCTTGCAAAAATGTGCAGAATTTAACTGAGTGAGTGAATTTTGATTTTCAAAACTGGGGCCATGGCCTTTAGCACTCAGTTTGATGTTCACTGTGTCCTTGTGCCTGATTTTCTGCTTTAGAAAGGATGTCACCTAATAAAAATTACAAAGAATTTACATTTCTAAGCTTTCTAATTGTTTAATACTTAAACTATGGATAGATTGCTTTTGGCAGTGTACCACAAAGGTTTCTTCTCAAGGCAGGGACTAGTGAAATGACATAATAAACACATATTTAAAATCATTTTTTCCTTTCCAACTGTGGGCCCTGTTTACTAAGCCATGCTGTAGGCGTGCAATCTTTTTAATATGCGCTATAAATTAGCACGCGTTAATGCTAGAGACACCCACAGGAATATGATGGGTGTCTCTATCGCTACCGCATGCTAAAAAGCGCACCTACAGCATGGCTTAGTAAACAGGGCCCTACATTTGTTCCAGGATTAAACTAATTTTTTGGCCAACCAAGGCAACCAATTAAGCAGGTAGTTATTAACATGAGCTACCATTAAAATGGGTTATGTTACCACTAACTCGTGCTATTTTATGCAGGTATCAAAACTCGGGCCGAAGTTGGGCCGTGGACGGTGATAAGAGACTGAACAGCTGGAGAGATAAGTGAACCTTACAACACTAGCAGAAAGCAGAATTAAGTGTGGTTCGGGGACCTTACGTTTAAAACTAAGGATGTTTTTTAGCCCATGATAAATGGATGGAACTCCCTTAGGTTGAACGCGTGATCAACAAAGGAGTATCCTATCGTTGTTTGAGGCTTTTCCTCCCACTGTTATGATAATTGTATGGATATCTTTTTTGGATGATGAGACATTAAAGTAAAATAGCACATCTTATTGACAACCCATATTGATACCTGTCCCCTTAAATCTTTAAAATTCAGAAAGGAGGCCTCTACATTAGCAAGCTATTTACTAATGCTAGGTACTAAAATCTTGACTAAATCAATCTTGCTGAGCAGAGAAAGTAGCTACAATGTCAAAGCTACATGTTGTGGTAAAATTTAATTCTCCAGCAAATAGACTTGTTTAAGCAGCAGGGCTTCTGAACTGTATTCTTAAAGTGCTGATTAACAAAGAATATATTTATTACGTGAAAAGGGGAAATACATCTTTTAAAGCAATGTAAATGTTCAGAACTCAATGTACAAATTTCATTTACTTATTAAGGTGCCTTTAGTCATATCATCTTCCAGTATATCACTGTCGCCTGAATAATGATAGCGTCCAAATTACAAAATTTCATCTCCACTTTGTCTGCAAGAGAAGTGCTGCAATGATTGGCCTCATTGACTCATGGATGGGAGGTGCTTAGCTTCCTTAATAAAAGAGCCCTAGGGATAGGATCAATTAAGAGCTTGATTTTCCAGCCAGGTGGTCAGGACATACTGAACCTGAGACACTGTGGCAGAGAGAGAGAAGTGACTGGTGTACACAGACAGGACGGGGGATTCTGTTCAACTGATCACTTCTTTGTGCTTAAATCTCCTGAAAACCACTCTTGGACATGGGAATTTCTCTACCTGGATTTCTAAGATGTTGTGGTAAAAGAGCTAGTAAAGACCTGGTAAGTCATGTTCCTGTTAAACTGGATTCACAGGAGCCTTAATTTCTCCTGAGGATTTACCTAAAATCTGCAGACGCCTCCACTCTTTACTTGCTTTCTGAAGTATCCTGTTTCACCTGGACTTCAGCTTTTGAAACTGGCAGTGCTTTCCTGCAGAGGGATGGGTTAAGCAAAACTAGGGAATCAGCAGTCTCCAAGTTCTGTTTTTTTAACAAAATGTGCCGGCTCAGAACTCTTATGCCACTCACTGTTCCACTTCTCTTCCTAAAGGAGAATACTGTAGCAGCCCCAGCAGGAGCAGCATACAGTACTTAAGTGACACAGAGGGAGTAAATTTAGGGGAAGAAACTAATGCAGTTGATTCCTTGTTTTGGTGTCTAAATGCATAAGCACATTAGATCATGACTGCAGTTTCTATCTCTCAGTCTCCATCTTAAACAATGACCCATTTAAACAGAGGTATGCCTTGACTGAAAAAATATATTTTTTGTTATTTTTAAAACCAGTTTTCCAGTCCAAAAATGAAAAAAAAAAATCATTCTTTAAGTGAACTACTCTCAATACTTTTTTTGGTTGCTACTTTGTGTGCAGAATGAGTTGCAAGCTATCAGTTGGGTCCAAAGCAACAAAACTTATGATGATCATTTTGCTTCTTGAGTACCTAGTGTCTCACTGCATTTTTGTTACAATAATTTTGAGGCAACTGGGCTCATACTTCCTTGGTGGTTATAACATGGAGTAAGGCCTGATCATGGGGATCCCCATCCCCTTATTCATATTTACCCTGCTGGGGACAGGAGAATATTAGGAAGTCATCAATCATACTTAGGATGAGGGGAGCAGGCAAAAAATAGATTACTGTTGGGAAGTGTTGATGAGGGGCATAACAAAGTGGAGTGGTGGTTAGGGGCAGTATATGGCAGGGTTTTGTGGGTTCTGTGATTGTGAGGTGGTGATCCTGGCTTCTGGAACCTGCTCACGCACACTTCCACCCATCTTGAATTCATTTTGTTACTAATGCTGTTACATCACAGTGGTGGAAATCATGGTTACAGGCTTGATATGAGTAGGCTTTGGAGTTAAGAGTACAGCTAGGTGTGTTTGGTGTTGGAGGTGAGGACAGCACTGGGGGTGGATTCTCATGCTGGATAGTAGTGCAGTGGCCTCAGACAACTGATGATAGTATCTGAAACTGAGCTGGCTGAAAGCAGTTAGTCACTGGGTAGTAGCAATGTGGCTTCTCAGGTACCATGGGAAGGATGGTCTATTGAGACAAGATATTTGGCATTGTGAAGGATAAGGTCAAGTTGTCCAACAAACCGTGACCCATTTTATATCCAACACTTAGTTATTTATGTATTTATTAAGATTTATTTAGCACCTCTTTGAAGAAATTCACTCAAGGCGGTGAATAGCAAGAATAAGTCAAACATAAGCAGTAGGCAATTACTGCAGTAAAAATTATTCAAATAACAATACAAGGTATAGCATAGCATTATCTTGTCAACACAATAAAACATTTTAATAGGCAGCATAAGGTGTAAGCAAAGATGAAACATACAGGCCCCCTTTTATCAAGACAGGCTAGCGGCTGTTGCATGGCGATGCTGACAGAGCCCAGTCAAAGTGAATAGGCTTTGTTGGCATTACCGTACTGGCAGACGCTAGCGCAGCTTGATTAAAAGGGGCCATAGATAGATAAATTAGAATAACAGGAGTTAGAAAATAAGGGGACTAATTTAAAGAAAGTTGCACTCAAAGTCAGAAAAGTGCATGGATGTTATATATGGTGGTATTTGTTTTTACTTGTAAGGTGAGGTAGGGGAGGGGCGACAATGCCCTTGCAACTAGTTTTAGTAATTTTCCTAAAATAGCTTTCATTTACCATATATGCATTTACTGAAGTCTTTCTTGCTATATTAATGTTGACTTTTCTTTCCCCTTGGGCTTTCTTTTTTTTTTTTTTTTTTTTGGTTGGTTGGTTTTTGTTTTAGCATCTCCCCTGTTTCTGCTAACCCCGGTATCTCCTTGTTTTTCACCTCATTTCTGCAAAATTCCAGCATGCCTGCTGCCAGCACCTGTACCTGTACTCCTGGTTTCACACACACTGCTCTCCTCTGGTACATGCTCAAACTAGTCCAGTTGGGTGAAGTTTGTCTTCACTTGAGGGCCGATGCTCAGAACTCCAGCACTAGCTGGAACAGTGCCCAATCAATACCATGGGAGCAGCACAGAAAAATAGATCCCCAGTGCTCAGCTATAAAAAGGTGCAAATGATATGCATGCTGTTTGACTGAAAGCAAGGTGGATGAGCATGCCTGGCAAATACACACAAGAGTTTTGTGGTAAGCATAGCTCTTGTACGCATACACCAGGCAAACCCAGAAACAAAGTACACATTTACACCTTTGCCATCTTTAAATATAAGCCTTTAAAAAATTTTTTCACCTGAAAAGCTTATATTTAAGCGCAGAAAAAGGCGCCAATGTGTGCTTTCACTTTTGGGCTTGCTCTAACTCACATACCTTTATGTCTCACTACCAGCGCTTAGACGTCTGCATGGACTTCCTTCTGTTTTCAAATTAAATGAAAACCAGCAGCTTTTAAAGAAAAGATTGTGGGAAATACTCTCTTCAAACACCTCAACACGTGCTCCAAGCTGGCATTAGGTTTTCAGTGGTAAGGGCGGATTTATTTTGTGCGCTGCTACCTGGGCATTGAGAGGGAATAGGAAATGACCTTATTAGCCTCTGTTTGACTACATTTGCATGTTATTTGCGCTAGTCTTTGGTGCACAAGTTGACTCCTACGCTAGAGCCCTCGGAGCGTTGTGCGCTTACTAATTCCGGTGCTAATCGCCTCTAGTATCAGCGTTAGGTTTTCAGTGTCCGCCCATTGGAATGTGAGAAACACGTAAGAGAGAATCAGTAACAAGACAATCTCGTTAAATGTGTAGGTAGAGACAGTATCTTAGTGCAGCTATGAAATGGTTAAAGGCATAAGCATTTAGGACTTCCTTAGGCCATACTTACCTTAATTGCTCTACGGTTGGCTAACTGCAATGCTGAGAGCTCTTAGCAAGAAACTGTGAAAAAAGTTCTTTGTGTATGAACAGGAATGGAAAACCACTGGGGGAAATGATGAGGATTTTGGTATAGGGGAGAAGGGAGGGAGAGGTTTGAAGGATATGTGGAGGCATATTTTCAAAGCACTTAGAGGCCTTTTTTACTAAGCGGCGGTAAAGCGCAGAAGCTGTTACCACGATCTCAATGGGTGGCGGTAAGGGCTCCCCCCACCCCGCAATATGGCCACACGGTAAGTGTTTCACTTACCGCACAGCCATTGTTTTTTCCTCAGAAAGACAGCATTTTTACCTGCTATGGTAAAGGGACCTCAGCGTGCATCAAAAACATGCACGGATGCTAGCGCAGACGCGCTTTCCCTGCAGCTTAGTAAAAGGACCCCTAAGTCTGGTGCCAAAAGCTACTCACAAGAATTGGCACTAAGCATGATTCTATACAGGGTGTACGTCCTTTATAGAATCACATTTAGCGCCATGTATAGAATTCCCCTCTTGGTGTCTGTTTGGTAAATGTTCAGTAAATCTGGCCAAAAAAGTAAGTTGGAGAGATTTATATATATATATATATATATATAATGAAATTTCAAGGAACTGCTCAAATTTCCAGTCTGAAATTGTAGCCTGAGGCTTTCAAATTTAGGCTATGAACCCGGATTCGGGCCTGTCTAGGATACTGCAGAATGATCCTGTGTTCTTATGCTGGCTTGCAATAAACTCATTGTAAAACTGGAAAATCAAGTAACATACGCAGGCTAGTATTATGCAATGCAAAATCCCTGTTGCATTGAAACCTGCTCATTTACTGTGAGGAAGGAGAAGATGATCTTTAAAGAAGTTCTTCACTTAGAAATCTATATATATAAAACTCACCCTCAACGTTCTATTGTCTGACGTCATTGAAGCCAAGGTTCGTAAGTTCGAAGCTCTGAAGCCAAGAAAATCAGTCTCGGGGCCCCGCCCTCGTGTCAAACGTTATGACGTTGAGGGCGGAGCAATTCACTCACATCGACGGCGGCCAGGGTGGCGCAATGGGCCACCCACTGATGACGAAGGTGCGTTGGGTGGGGGGGGGCCACAGTCACACATCGACGGCGGCCACGGCGGCGCAATGCTGTCACTAACAACGAAGGTGCGTTGGGTGGGGGGGGGGCCAGAGGAAAGCCTTGCTAGTGCCCGTTTCATTGGCTCCTGAAACGGGCCTTTTTTTACTAGTATGAAATAAGAATCTGATTTCAAACATTAACTCTGGTCGTTCATTTAAATTGGTGACAGCGAGGGTGACAAATGACTGAACAGCAGACGATGTCCAATGTATTGTAGTTTTATTTACAACATCCAAGACTGAGTCGCGTTTCAGCCAAAAATGGCCTTCCTCAGGAGTTCAACCGTTTGTTTTTTATCAGGAATCAGCAGTAAGGTATACGACATTATATGCATTTTAACAGAGGCTAGCTAGGAATTCCATACATCCAATAGAAGACTCCTGAGGAAGGCCATTTTTGGCTGAAACATGACTCATGTCGAATCTCGGATATTATATATAAAGCTATAATACATTGGATATCATCTGCTGTTCAATCATTTGTCACCCTCGCTGTGTTTGACTTGTTTGTGTGACTGCAAGGGTTGGTGTTCTTCTGTTTTATTACCCTTTCATTTAAATTGGCATTGCAAGCAGAACAGGCACAATGGCCAGAAAGTTTCATTGCTGGAAACAATAAAAAACAGAAGCTCTTTCATTAAGATTTAAAATTTTAAAGGACTGAAATGTAATGAAAGGGCAAGCTTCACAAATCTGGATGATGTCGCTAAGGTATTAGGGATGTGAACTTGATAATGCTCATTTGGGGGTCCTTTTAGCAAGCTGCGGTAAAAGGACCCCGGCGGTGGCATCGGCACATGGGCTTGCTGTACACTGAGGCCCCCCTTTTACCGCTGCCAGTAAAAGGAAATTTCTTGGAAGGGGATGGAAATGGCCATGTGGTATGTGAAACACTTGCTGCGCAGCCATTTCCCAGGAGATTTCTTACTGCCACCTATTTAGGAGGTGGTAAGGGCTCCCACGCTAACCAGATGGTAACTGGGTAGCACGTGGTACTGCCCGATTACCGCTGAGTAAACCCACAGCGCAGAAAATTAAAAAAAAAAACGGTGCGGTGGAAATGCGCGTGGAGGGTGCAGGCAGGAGCCCATCTGTAGTGTCTGATTGCCACGTGCCAATGATACGGTAACTTTACTGTGCCATTTTAAAAAGGCCCCCTGGTTTGTTAGTGCACCTTTAAAAATGTAATATGTACTAAATTGGTTGAATTCAAATTAAGGGGTCCTTTTACTAAGATGCAGTAAAATCTGGGCCTAGAGGGGCCCTTTTACAAAGCCACGGGAGGGCTAATGCGCGGGGTAGTGCATGCCAAATTGGCACTACCGCCGGGGTAGCGTGCGTGCCCAAGGGTAATTCTGAGTTTGGCGTGCACCGAATCCCACAATAGAAAATATTTTTCTATTTTCTACCGTGGAGAGGCGTTCCCAGCGGTAGTTGGCACGCACTGCATGGTTACTGTGCGGGTAGCGCGTGAGCCCTTACCACTAGGCCAATGGTTTGCCGTTAGGGCTTAGGCCATAAATAGGCATGTGCTAGTTTTAATTTTTGTGCACACCCATTTCCCGGCCCATTAAAAAATGGCTTTTTTCCCCCAGCCACGGTAAAAAGTGGCCCATCGTGCGTCAAAAAGACATACCCACACTACTGCAGGCCACTTTTACCACAGCTTTGTAAAAGGACCCCAATTGTGTTCTAACTTGGAACTTTCCTGCAGGCTAAGTCCAATATTTTTTACTTGCAGGTTGTCTGCTAATGTTGCCATTAGCGTATGTGGCCTGCCAAAAATTAGTGCAGGAGCATTTACTGCTTCCTATTTAGGCGGTGCTAATGTAACTCACCTTGAGCTACTACTGAAAGAGGTGTGAGCAAAATCTAAATAAAGAAAGTGCTCCTGCACTAGGTCTGTATTATCCGGATAGCATGTGCTAATCAAAATGCGCTAGCTGGATAGCACAGCAACGCCCACTCTTCGCCCACGACACATTTCCTCTACAAAAATATATTTTTAAAGAGTTCATGCATGTTAGTGCATGAAAAACAGGCAAAATACTGCAAAATGCTTTAATGTGTTTTGTGGTAGCCTGTTTTCCCATACTAGTGGCAGGTTACATGCTCAACGACTTTTAGTAAAAGGGCCCCTAAGTTTGAAATTACTGACTATTAAAACACAAAAAGAATTTACAAAAATTCTATTAAAGTATATGTGAAACAAACTGAATCCCCACACACACACAAAAAAAAATTGAGAACATTTTGGAACCCCCCCCCCCCCACCCCCAAAAAAGAACAATTTGGTTTTGCCCACATACATATCTGTCAATTGCACATGTTTATCCTCTGATCACGGAATTTTCTCTTTCTTGGTCCACATCTAAGGATACCCAGGTTGCCAGCAATGATGAGAACACTGAGCGGGGAAACTGGTCAAGTAAATCTGAATATCTCCTGTCTATGGTTGGATATGCAGTAGGATTAGGAAATGTTTGGCGATTCCCTTACCTGACTTTCCAGCATGGAGGAGGTACAGTACGGTTCAATTTTGTAATCAAACCTTTACTTAATGCGGTTTCTATTGACCACTTTAATTTATTGACTATTTTACTTCTTATGACTGCATGGTGAAAAAGGCAAAAAAATAAAAAAAGCTTTGTCAGTTCCAACTTAAAGAATGAAGTCATTCATAAATGCCTTTCAAACCTAACCAGGAAACAATTGCCTTGGACACTGGTGTTAAGATCAATTTTGATTTTCAGATAAACTTCTGTGTATCTAGCCAAGTTGACACTGTAAAAAAAAAAAAAAATACAGGGCATACCTTCCACTACAGAAAAACAATGATGGTCAATATTAACATAGCAAACGGAAGAGAAATGCTTCACCAATATTTCTTTCTGTCTTTCAATTCGTTTTTCTAAAAGATCAAAATGCTGATATAAAGATTTGTTTCTGTATGGCAAACTAAGGTTATTTGCAGGTGAGCAGGGCCTGGGGAGAATCTCACTCCATTTCACTAACAGAATATAACCTGTAGATAAAAATTTAAGGAGTTTCTCCTTCTATTGATTTCTGTTCATGTGACATACATAGTTCACAACAAATTCAAAGTGCACAGGGGAAGATTAATATTAAGAACATCATTTTGATTTTAGTTATCTTTAGATAGGAGGAATTAATGAATGCAAGAATTTTCTTATTGTATTATAGTACAGTCTCTTTTGTCTGAAATGGTTGGGACTCAGTTTATTCGGAATGATGAAGTTTTATAAAGAAACTGTTTTTCCACTTAATGCATAATTAAGCGCTGGAATTTGTTGCCAGAGAATGTGGTAAAAGCAGTTAGTGTAGCTGGGTTTTAAAAAGGTTTGGACAATTTCTGGAGTAAAAATCTATAAACTGCTATTAAGGCAGACTTGGGGAAAGACACTGCTTATCCATGGGGGCTCACAACCAGTAGGACAGTTCTACACAACAGGGTATCTCATACAAAATGCAAAACAATCCCAGCAGTGCTCATAAATAACCATGAACTGTGTCGCTTAACTATTTCAAACCATCATTTTTGTCGCAGTTTTTAAGGGATCCTCAGAATATGTAGCCTAGTGGTTAGTGCAGCGGACTTTGATCCTAGGGAAGTGGGCTTGATTCCCACTGCAGCTCCTTGTAACTCTGGGCAAGTCACTTAACCCTCCATTGCCCCAGGTACAAATAAGTACCTGTAAACGGCTTTGAATGTAGTTGCAAAAATCACAGAAAGGCAGTATATCAAGTAGAGAATGACACAGGGACAAAGTTTGTCCCTGTCCCCGCCCCATGGGCTCTGTCCTCATCTACAGGAGCCTTGAGCACATGATTTTATATTTAAATGTTTTTATTAAAGTACAAAAAGGAACAATATGCTGTGCAACTGTTGTGTATAAATTACAAATAGAAAACAATAACAACAATGAGCAGCTATAATAACCCTCCTTCCCACCACCACCCTGTACCTTTCCAAGTAGAAAATGACACGGGGACAAAATTACTACTACTACTACTTAACATTTCTAGAGCGCTATAGGGTTAAGCAGCGCTGTACAATTTAACAAAGAGAGACAGTCCCTGCTCAAAGAGCTTACAATCTAATAGACAAGTGAACGGTCGGTCCGATAGGGGCAGTCAAAGTTTGTCCCCAACCCTGTGTGTCCCCATCTCCACGGTTACTGCGGTTCCCTGTCCCCATGTCATTCTCTAATATCAAGTCCCATTTCCCTACATGACATATTTATAGCACCATTTACTTTTTTTTAGGGGTCCTTTTACTAAGCTGCAGGAAAAAGGGCCTTGGGGTAGTAGCGGGGGCCCTTTTTACCACAGCAGGTAAAATGCTCCTGCACAAGGACACCCATAGACCACCAAGGACTAGTAAAGATAGACCTGAGGGAGTAATTGGGAGGTTCATTTGGCAGGTGTGAGCAGGAATTTTGGAGCAGCACTGGCTAAATATCAGACCCCATGAATCTGCATAGTCTAAAGCGAAACATCGAGTATTCTGATTCTTACATGACGAATACTGTGGTTAGTTTATCAGAACAAATTATCTGAAACAGAAGCTCTCTGATATGATATTTGATATCTTCTAATAGCTCTGCTTTTCAGGATACTCATAATGAATAGTCATGAGAAATGTTTGGAGTCATTTGTTAAAGGTGTTGCACCTAAATGAATTTGGATTCAGATTAATAGATATTTAAGGAATTTTTACTCGCTATTTCTTTTCAGGTGCATTTCTCATTCCATATACAATTATGCTGGCACTTGCTGGTTTGCCTCTGTTCTTCCTGGAATGCTCCTTGGGGCAGTTTGCCAGCTTGGGACCAGTGGCAGTTTGGAGGATTTTGCCAGCTTTCCAAGGTTTGTGGTACCCCTCCTCTTCCATGTACCATTGTATTTCTATCAATCAAGACTATCCCCCAGATTCCACATAGCGTGCCTAGAGATCTGCAACGAAATTGGCGTGGATTCTAACAATGCGCGCAACTTAAACTTAACAAGCTAATGAGTGCTAATAACCTCACATAAAAAAACAATTATGAGCACTAATTGGCACTGCATAGAATTTACATCTACAACTCGTTAAGCGTATTCTGCAACAAAGTGCACCAAACTTCTAACACGCACAGGCAAAAAGGGGCGTGTTATGGGCAGGGAAATAGCCATTTTGTGGACGTTCCCAAAATTTTACACATGCAGTTATAGAATATGGCCCAGTGTGCCTAAATCTATGTGCAGGGATTTACGCCATGTTTTCATTGGTGTAAATGGATGCGCATAGTTTTAGGTGGTGAGATATCAACTACGCTTATTCTATAATCGGCGTCTAATCTAGGTGCCAATTATAGAATATATGTAATCGGCACTGATTTCAGCACCAATTTTTTTTTAGGCACCATATATAGAATCTCCCCCTATTTGTGTAATGCTCAGAATGGGATAAATTTGTAAAGAGTCAGCAGTATTCACTCTGGATTTTACAGCTATAAAAGAAATCTAAAACCAGGACACAATCTCAGGATCAAGCAACAGGCCTACTATATATTTACCACAAAAATATTTGTATACTTCCCCTCATGGAAAGTATTTTACATCTCTGCTCATCTTCCAATTAAAAGGGGTAACTTTAAATTGGTTGCCTATGCGTAAAGGCAAAGTAGGTGTGTGTTTTGAGGCTATTTTGTGAAGATGCACAGAGGCCTGTGTATCGCCATAAGATACTGTACTGAAATAAACTGGCAGAAACTGCAGTTAGATTGAAACTGTGGATATGAACATGGGCTTGACAGCTGGTGTAAATCCATGCGTGTATAATCTGTTTTTGACCATGTATTTTATAATGAATATTTGTACTTTTGCAACTCTGCACATGCTCTGCTCCAGAGAATGCCTTCATACGTGCCAGATAAAGAACACATACTTTTATATGCTAAGTGCTGGAGTAATTTTATAAAGAATGCAAAAGATAAAAAGGTCCAAAATGCTGCAGTCCAAATACATCACAAGCACACAGCAGCAACAATAAGCCAGTTGTTACTTTTCAAGTGTCTTTAATAAATCCAAGACAACCTTGTAATCAGTGGAAAGACTGAATCCAAAGTACTTTTCATTAGTACATTAGCCCACAAAGTAAAGCTGAGAACAGGTCCCCACTGATATAGAATTGCAAATCAAGTAGTATTTAAAAGCTTCTACTTTATTTGCAATTTCATACCATTGGGGGCTTGTTCCGAGCTTTACTTTGTGGGCTGAAGATCCTTCTTGAATACAACCTTATGAGGAATCATAGGCAACTGTCTAAGCAGAGTTGGTTCATTTTAGCTTTTAAAATTTGTCCCTTGTTAAATAATTTCTGGTTTTAAAAGAGAAAAAAATGAAATTAGGTGTATTATTTTTACTAATATTGCACAATAAGTATGTTTCCAACGAAATAAATTGAATATACACCGTTTTGGGTTTGAAGAAGCCAACCAGACGATCAATGTGGAATAATGATTCAAATAAATAATAACTGGGGATAATCAGGTTAATACCACATTTTTTTTCTATCTACTGTTGTTTAATTGATCTCCTTGTCTTGTTTCACTCTCCCTATTTTGTGGTCTAAGGAAGAGTATAGAATTACCTGATTGAAATAATTCTTGTGTATTACTTTCTCTGTATTTCTGGCAAGTTATTTTATTGCTAGTAAATTTGAATTCTTATAAATAAATACAAAATAAAATAAAATTTGTCCCTGAAGCAGGTAGTAGCTTAGGCGGAAATTTATTCCGTGCGGCATATATAGAATCTAGCTCATTATGAGCTTTGTAAAAGCTAGTTGCAATAACTTTTTTTTTCTTAACCTTTCTAGGAGTAGGCATCACCATGGTCCTTATTTCAACAATGGTGACTATTTATTATAATGTCATCATTGCCTACAGCCTCTACTACTTATTTGCCTCATTTCAAAGCGTACTGCCATGGTCGGACTGTTTTGAATGGTCAAATGCAAACTGCAGCAAAGAAGCTAAAGGTACAGCCATACGGTTTTTTCTTTGATGTGCGCTGTATATTCAGTGCTCTTAACTGTCACAGATATTTTCAAATATATTTAAATGGGTGTCTGAAACTCAGGGCCCTGTTTACTAAGATGCGCTAGCGTGTTTAGCACATACCTAAAACTAGCGCACGCTAAACGTTAGAGCCAATCATATATTCCTATGGGTGTCTTTAGCGTTCAGCATGTGCTAAAAAATGCTAGTGCACCCTTAGCAAAGCCTAGAAAACAGGGCTCTGAATGTTTTATATGGTCAACCTGTGCACCAGTGGGATCTTTTTCAGAGCACCAAACCATCGCAATTTATTCCTAATAGAGACATCTGGAGCTATAGTCAAAATCGGTGCATTGGTTGATCAGTACTGGACAATTTGTATAACGTCTATCAAGTTTCTTTGAGGGTGCAGTACTTCTGAGGAAACATAAATGAGACAAACTAACAGTTTTAGTTATTTATTTATTTGGTCTTCTGTAGTAACATAGGACCAGATTTTCAGTAAGGTTCTCGTCGGTGAACTAGAGTTAGCCAGCCAGATCCAATTCAATAAATTTTGATTTAGCTGCCATAAAAGTGAATGCCTCTGGTGGTGTTCCCATGGTAGAAGGAGAATATAGCTGGCTAGCACTGTTTTAGCTGTCTAGCCATGTGTAGTCAAATGATAGATTTTGACCTCACTGACCACACTTTAGCTGGATAGGTTTACACTAATCTTCAAGGGGTGGGGGTGGGGGATGATGGATTTGATATAACTCCTTTCTGTGGTAAAACCAAAGCAGTTTACATAGATTATATACAGGTACTTTTCTGTCCCTACTGGGCTTATATTCTAAGAGGCCGTTTAACAAAAATGGCTTACAGCGGGATACACCGAGGTGTCCCACTGTAATTTTGGGATCTCTATGCACTACCTACATGCTAAAAAATAAAATGTAGTTTTTAGCACTGGGAGTGGTCTGGGGGTGGAGAGCGGGCATGGTCTGCTCTACTCTGTCAGCACATGGGCACTGCAGTGTGCTGATTAGTGTGGGTATAGCGCATGAGTTCCTACTACCTACAAAATAGGCAGCAGTAGGGGTTCATGTGCTAATGGGGATAGAGCATGGCCATTAATACAGGAAATAGAAAAAACATGGCCATTTTACCCCAGTGATAAAATTGGCCTTAGTGTGCAGGAATGACTCATGTAAGGGTGCACTAAGACCATTTTTTACTGATGTTTTGTTAAAGGGTCCTTTAAGTCACAAGTCACTTTAAAAGTCAGCTCAATAGTAACATAAAAATCCAAAATAAGTAATAACAAGTGAAGGCAGATAGAAACCAACTGACCCAGATCAGCATATGAATTCTGATAATTAAACCAGAATCAGCTACCTATCCTAGTGTCTTTTTCAGTCCCTCATCTCTACTGCTAGTTCAAGTATAGTTAAATTTATTTATTTTGAAGACATCCACCACCCCTACTGGGAGGCTCTTCCTTACTTTATAATTTTTCTCTTTGATTCTTACAATATAAATCCCATAATAAGTTTTTCCATGTTTTATCCCCTATAATCTCTATCATTACCCATCTCCCAACAAGCTGCAAGCTAAGGGAGCATCACCAACCCATGGGCTTGAGGAGTATTGCCCCAGTGAGCATCCTCAGTGCTGGCTGTAGCCTAACAGGGAGCACCACAGTTGTAGCAACCACCTTCCTTTATGTCCCAGGCCTGATCACATCTACAGTGCAAACCCAACCCACTCTAAATTCAGATCAGCAATGCTGCAGCCCAGTGCTATAACTGAACCAGGGGGGGGCCTGACCTAAACAGTTTTGATACATACTAAAACCGAATGGATCAGTATTAAGTTTCTAAACTCCTATTTCCATATATCATAACTATTGCCTTGGATACTACTATTGTTTATATAATTGCACACCTTTACATCTTATGCCTTCGGCACCTAACCTCTACACCTCTACCCAGGAAATCTAGACTGCCCAACTTGACATTTCGTTCTTTAGATTGTAAGCTCATTTGAGCAGGGACCGTCCTTCTTTGTTTATTTTGTACAGCGCTGCATAACCCTAGTAGCGCTGTAGAAATGTTAAGTAGTAGTAGTAGTGATGCTCAAAAGTGTGGTACAAACTTAGCGATAATTATAATAGCAGAGAACACTATTCAGAATGGTTGTTTGACCTCACTGCAGGTAACTATTCTCTGCACAGTAGACATAGACATCAGCCGTGCTATAAGTAATTATAATTGTATCCCAAATTACGGAATCTACAGTTCTCTATTTACTAGTCTCACCAGTTCACGAGACTGGGAAGGAGGGAGGCAAACAAATATGTTCATTCCAGCTCACTTCATGTGGATGATGCAAAGGGACATTTAAGGAATAAGTAATAATTCATCGATAGATTCATTGTACTTCAATCTATTTCATAGTTACTTCATTCTAACAATGCATTCTCATGACTTTTCTCTTAACACAGGCACTTGTAATATAACAACTTCAGACAACAAAACTATTAATGTAAACTTAACATGGGCCTCAGCCAACAATGAATCCTGCATTGATAAAAGCACTGTTTATTTGCCATTGGATCTCCCAAGCAAGCAGTACTGGGAGTAAGTGCAAAATATACAGATGATATCTTTTACCCTTTCTTGTTATTAACATTATGTGATCTCTTTAAGAAATGACACTGAAGAGCAATAACTTATTGAATACTAGTAAAAAAGGCCCGTTTCTGACACAAATGAAACGGGCGCTAGCAAGGTTTTCTTCGGAGTGTGTATGTTTGGGAGAGTGTATGTGAGAGTGACTGTGTGTGAGAGAGAGAGTGAATGTGTGAGTGTGTATGTGTGTGAGAGAGAGAGTGAGTCTGGGTGTGAGTGTGTCTGTCAGAGTGTGTGTGTGAGAATGAGAGTGTGTGCAAGTGCATATGTGAGACACAGTGTGAGAGAGTGTGTGTGTGTGTGCAAGAGAGTGTGTGTGAGACACAGATTCTCTGTGAGAGTGAGTGTATGAGACCAAGTGAGAAAACAGATTCGTTGATATCCTCAGCGTCCTGGTGAAGGGTAGTGAACTGGATAATCCCCTGAATTCTATATATGGCGCAGAGTCAAGATGTGCGCTCAATTAAATTGGCTAGGACTCATTTAGTGCCATTAATTGGGTGCTAGTTGGCATTACTATAACAATATTTGCCCAAATCTTATAGCGTGTAACTGGGGCGTGGCCATGGGAAGTGCTTGCTTGGGTCAGAGTCGTTCCTAAAATTTGCAAGCATAGAATACAGGGGATTTGCACCCAAATTGGGTGCCAGGAATCACTCCTTTTTTTTCAGCAGGCAGGGCCTGCCACCCAAATTTTGGTGCCAAAATGAGCACTTGATGCTATCCTATAAACGAGTACTCATCTTTGAGTGCCCACTATAGAATAGCATTGAGCACCAATTTTTTTGGGGCGCTAATTTTTGAGCACCATTTACTGAATCTAGTTCAATGCATGCAATTTCTTCCAAATCATCCAAACAGAACATCAAAATTCACAACACAATCTATAAATTTAGCCAATAGTCAGCAACTTAAGGGTTTTTCTCTTTTTCACACCCCTGAGATTCTCCCTGTTTTGGTAAATGAGTATAACTGCCAATTTTTTCCTGCAAGCAAGATTAATGCTTTCCTTACTGGAAAGTTATTTGGATTTTAGTTCATTCATGCCTTTCTTGATACAGGACAGTCTCAATTATTCAACATAAACGGGACTGTCTGATAAGTGAAAAATTGGGTAATACGGAAAAACAATCCCTCAAACAATGCATAAGCAAAGGCATAGAGTTCCCGATTTTGTGGTAAAAAGCAGGAACCTGGGTTTGAAACGAATTGTGTTAAGGGCGAAACTTCCCTCTGTGCTTCGCCAGAAAATGGAACGAGAAGCTGCATGCTTCTTAATGGTGATGTCACCGGGGGTCTGTGGGATATGCTGGATGGTTGGATCAGCGAATTGAGACTGTCCTGAAGTTTGCAAGTTTCATTCAAGTACACTAGGTATATTCCTGTACTAGGAGGACTTAAAATCTAAGCTTGCATCTGAGACCATGGAGGGTTACATGACTTGCCCAAGATCACAAGGAGTGACAGTGGGATTTGAACCTTACATTCCTTTCAATTCTTAAGTGTCAGGATTAGCACACCGTAGCCACTATCATGGCTTAGTAAACAAGGGGGTTAGTGAGTTGTGCATGTCAATTCTACTTAATACCAATTAGTGTTGATAATTAAATTGCACGCACAAATCCAGAATACGGCCGGATTTGTACGGGCAATTTTGGTCACCCAATATAGAATCTGGGGGTAAGTGCTTTTTGTGTTAAAGGAAGTGTCATGGGTGGAGAATGGGCGTGAAAGGTGTTTTGTGGTTAGGACACTGCCATTAATGCTCACTAATTGGCAATTTTGCAGTTAATGTGGGACCCCTGAGTGCCTCCAAAATATAAGGTGCTAAGTGATTCTGTACTAATACCAAGGACAGTACTGAATGCTACCTGAAAATTTAGGGGTCCTTTTACTAAGCTGTGACAAGCACTAACACATGCTTACCACAGCTTAAAAGGGCTTACTGCGGGGCATGCCGAGGTGTACTGCAGTAAGTTTCAAATCTGCACGCGCTATGTGCTAAAAATATTTTTTGGCCGAGGAGGCATCTCTGGAGGCAGAGAGTGGGCTTTTATGTGCTAATCAGTTAGCGGGTCGGTATTGCTGTGCACTAACTACTTAGAACAGGAAGATGGTGGTAAGTGCTCGTGTGGGCTGCACACTAATGGCAACATTAGCGCATGGCAATTAATTTTGAAAATGGAAAAAAAAATCAGCCATTTCCTTCCTGCGAAAGAAATGGCTTTACTGCGCAGGAAAGACCCGCATAAGGGCGCACTAAGGCCACTTTCTATTACAGCTTTGTAAAAGGACCCCTTAATGTGGCACTTAAAGGCTGGGAATTCCCCTAATCATTGCCGCAAGAAATTTGAAGCTCCCATGTGGTAAAGTCCTGCATTAAGTCATGGTAACTACAGATTTTATCATGGCTTAGTAAACAAATCATGACTCCTTGAGCATGCCTACTGTACAGGTACAGACTGGCTTGCCCCACGCATATTTTTAGGCATAACCTAATTTTATAAAAGCCTTTTTACAAAAGTGTTTTGTATATGAAAATGATTTATACAATTCTAGTCTAAATACCGTATTGTTTGTAATAAATGCCTGGGCTATTGTACGAAACAATGGGTTTGCTGGAGCCTAGGGTGGGCTATTAATGGAGGCACCATTTCTCTCCTCCAGCCAGCCTCCCCAGCATTGGTCTCCTCCACCTTCCACCCCCCCCCCCCCCCCCCCCCCCGCGATGACCATATTTCTCTTACCTTTTCTCATGGTTATAGCACATGCTCAATGCCCCACACCGGTCCAGCATCATAACCATGAGAAGAGGTAAGAAGAGAGATCCAGTCGTCATGGGGACTGGAGGGTGGAGAGCAATGCCAGTTCCTGTGAATTCCAGGGTGGTGGGCTATTATTTGGGGAATCTAAATTTGGTGTTAACATGAAATTTACAGGGGTTTTCAGTGCTGAAACAGGGGGAGGGGCATTGTTAGAGGTGGGCTAATATTAGAAACAATACAGTATTTAAAATCATATATGGATTTTCAAAGCTGGCTGACATGGATAATGCCATTGAAACTATGCATATCCTCAGACATTTCTGTATTTGTGATGTTTAAATGGCAGCCATATTGCTGAATACGGACTTGGAAGTTTCCTCATTTGCTTTATGAATCAGTTCTTATATATATTGATAAAGCAGTATTCAGAACTATTAATCACTCTGTTTATTTTATGTCTAGTAAGGTGGCACTCCGTAAATCCAGTGGTCTTGATGAGACTGGTGAGATTGTGTGGTATTTAGCCCTTTGCCTCCTCCTGGCATGGATAATAGTTGGAGCAGCACTATTTAAAGGAATCAAATCTTCTGGAAAGGTAACTCATTGTAATAAATGTAGGACCTATTTTTTTTTTCGAAACGATTACTGTTTTTCACATCAATCTTACAATGCTCAACAAATTCTTTCTGGGTGTAAACACAGTGATAAAAGAAGCAGGAGACTTTAATAAGTGCATTAATTAAAAAGTGTGTCCGACGTGACCATGTTTCGCCCAGTAAGGGCTGCTTCAAGGGCAGAACATATGTTATGGTGTGAGCCTCACACTTCACCATAGGTATTACTGCCTGAACAGTGACCCCCCCCCCCCCCCCCGGAGTTTAGAGGTCCTATAATACCTATAGCGAAATGAAAGGCTCACCCCATAAGTCATCTGCTTCTTTTATCGCTGTGTCTGCTCCAATGTCTTCATTGCTTTTGGAACATGTGGACCAAAAGTTTGTTTTCTGGGATTTACCTGGCTAGGCCAGTGGGAGAAAGCCCTAAGGACACAGCTTAGCTGGATGCCTGACATACTGAAATCTTAGCATTTAGTCAGATTACATGAAATGGACAATGTGTTGTATTCTGGATTTTCTCAAAATTCATTCTAAGGTTTTGACTCTTCTTTGCAGGTGGTTTATTTTACAGCTATTTTCCCATATATTGTACTGATTATTCTTCTGATACGAGGCGCTACATTGGAAGGTGCTTGGGAGGGCATCGACTATTACATTGGAACACAGTCGGATATTTCCAAACTGAGCGATTCAGAAGTGAGTGCCTCGCACAGCATATAGTCACTATTTTATTGTTTTTCAAATTTTGTGCAAAATATCTTATGCACTGGTTAATCTATCAGCACGATAACTCCTGTGCTCAAGATTGAATTCAAAACTGGGTGAAAGTTGGATCATCCTCTCTTGTTCACAATTACAGTGATTTGATAAGAATAAGGTCATTTTCCATAGAGTCAAAGGTGAAAATTTATGTAAATGTAGGCAAGTCCTTAGTTTACCTTTCTTCCTTTACAGTAAAATATTATCGGTACTCCTCAAGGTTCAGCCTTCACATTTCTACTATTCAACATTTATCTGCGGCCATTGAATAAAACTTCTTTTTGCTGCTGGACTGCACTATCATTTGTAGGCTGTTCTCCTTTCAGTCAGGCAACCATCACCTGAAGCACACTGGTGAATGCCTGGCAGCAAAGAAACTGCTGTTACACCAGCAGCAGTTCTCTCTTATCAATATGTATCATTCTTCTATATCAGATGTCACATTATATGTACAATTTGGGATTTGCACCTTTCCATTGTTAGCAGAAATGAAGAATCTGGGAGTGAACTTGGATTCCAGATTTTCCATGGCTGCCCAGGTCAATGCTGTGTTCAAAAATGTGTTTTATAAGCAAAGATAAGCTGGAGTTTTAGCCTGATGGGTTTCAGATAAGTTCTGCAGACTACAGTCTTAACATACGTCAACTATTATAACTCCTTATAACTTAGCCCTCCCCCTCCTCAATCTTATTATATATATATATATGTGTGTGTGTGTGCTACAATTGATTCAGAATGCAGCAGTGCATGATAATATTACTACACATAGAATAAGCCTGACAGTCATTGGCTGCCAGTAAAAAGATTCTTCAGATAACTAGCTATCACGTTTTGGGAGAATCAAATGTAAGGTTGTAAAGCTTATTTACAGAGCCTTGTAAGAAACCTCCCCCTACTGTTTCAAAAATACTGTGCAGTGTAACACCTGAGGTCTACTGAAAGGACACTGCTTCCTGTGCCTTCACTGAAAAGGGCACTTCTAGAAGAAATTCATTCCCATGCTTCCTCTATCATGGACCCTATCTTATTGAATAGCCTGCCTATGACACTTTACCAGTCAGATTCATCGGTACTTTTTCAGAAGGAAGCAAAGGAATATTTTCCCCCAAAGCTTTTGCATCTTTGTAGCAAGCAGTCTGGTTTTTGTCCTTTTCCTTATGCCACTGCTTCTCAACCTAGTTCTTGAAGCACACCTAGTTCCATCAGGTTTTCAGGATATTCATTATGAGTATATATGAGATTAAATCTTTCTCATGCATATTCATTATGGATATCCTGTAAACCTAATGGGAGAAGGTGTGCCTCAAGGATTGGGTTGAGAAGCCCTGCCTTATACTATTATGTCTTACTATGCTGTGAGTAATTGAAACTTGGTTGATGCATACATAGCATTCAACCTGTGGTGGTCATAGATTTTTTTTTAAGCTATCGACTGCTCTGGGCGGATTCTAAGCTACATATTCAATGCTGAGGTCATGTCTGGGAGTATTGAATATCTGGGTCAACCATGGACCAGGAAGTTATGCAGGTTGTGGCTGATATTCAGTGGCAGCACCCGTTTAGCTAACCAGGCAAAAAACAGGACTGCCATTTGTCTGGTTATATATACGAGCATTGGCACTCACATAAATAATGGCTTCTCCCCGACTCCACCCATGGACCAACCAGATACGAACCGCACAATCTCATAGCAGTCAGAGAAGATATTCAGTGGCACTGTTCAGTTAAGTGCTGCTGAATATTCAGGCATGGCCCACTGAGCAGGGGTTAAGCATTACTATTACCAATCATTTCTATAGCTCTACTAGACACATGCAAAAAGGGGGCCCGCGTCTGTTTTTGACTCGCGCTGAGGCTCCCTTTTACTGCAGTGAGTAAAAGGCAGGTCTTTATTTTTTTCAAGATATGGCCGTGTGGCAATTGAAGCACTTGCCACGCAGCCATTTTTTTTTGGGGGGGGGGGGGGAAGAGAACTTACCACATGGCCATTTTGGAGGGAAAGCACTTGCAGCTACTCATTGAAGTGTCAGTAAGGGCTCCCGTGCTAACCCTGCGAACCGGGCAGCACGCGGCACTGTGTAATTACCGCCGGGTACACACTGGTGCTACAAAAAATTGAAATATTTATGCAGCACCAGCAATGGCATGTGTTGGGGGAGGGAACTACCACTGGGATGCTGCGGTAGCCTGGCAGTACTTCCCTTTTGGCTAGTGATAAGCCCATGTTGGGCTTACTGCCACTTTGTAAAATGGCCCCTATATTCAGGTACTTTCTCTGTCACTAGTGGGCTCACAAAGGTTTTCGTACCTGGGGTAACAGAGGGTTAAGTGACTTGCCCAGTCACAAGGAACTGCAGTGGGAATTGAACCCTCTCCTGCCCGCTTAAACCCCTTTCAATATCCACCCCTTAGTATTTAAATAAATGAGGATATGGTCTGCTGGATCTGTGGAATATAAATCTTTTCAAGAACTCCTTATATCTTAGCCCTCCACAATCTTATTATGTGCTACAACTGATTCAGAATGCAGTAAAAGGAGCAATTGTTTTTAGGTAGCTTCAAGGGTGATACAGTATAAAATGTTGCCCTTTTATGTGAAAATCGCATCAGTGATAATGGCTCAAATCTGTGTTTCAGGTTTGGAAAGATGCTGCCACACAAATCTTCTTTTCTCTTTCTACGGCTTGGGGAGGTCTGATAGCCTTGTCTTCCTACAATAAGTTTCATAACAACTGCTATGGAGATGCCATCATGGTTTGCATTACAAACTGCCTCACCAGTGTGTTTGCTGGGTTTGCTATCTTTTCTATACTGGGACACATGGCATTTAAAGCAAAGAGAGCTGTTCCAGATGTTGTGGATTCAGGTAGGTATAATACAACTGGCTCTGGTAATTTTAAATATTCATTTGCTAGACTAGAATGAAGGGAATTTTTAGAAAGCCCATATGCCCCAGAGGTAGCTGAGCTAATAATTTAATTGAAATGGATGGTGTTACTTCTCTGGCAGACACATCTCCATCCAAAAGCATTTCATTCTTGTATGATAATAAATACATTTTATTTGAATATTATACCACAGGGGTTCATTTCATGGTATTGTGACCATTAGCATACAAACTTGACTCTTTAGCATTATATTATATATACACACATATATATACATCCCCCCCCCCCCCCAAGACCCAAGATTTAGGTGCTGATTATAGAATATGCTTAGTTGATATTTCAGTGCCTAGATCTGCTCACATCCATTTAAACCAACTAAAATGTGGCGTAAATAAAATTTCAGAATGCTCACAAAATGCCCATTTACCAACCCATAACCACATCCCTTTTTGCCTGCGCACATTAGAAGTTCAGCGCACATCATTACAGAATACGCTTAGTGAGTTGTGTGCCTAAATTCTAATTAGTGCTGATAGCAGAGCTCGTTAGCTTGTTAAGCCAATTAAGTTAATGTGTAGTGTTATAGAGTCCACGCCAATTTTAGCGCCTAAATCTAAGCACACTATATAGAATCCGGCATACATAAGGAAGGAACATAACAGGGGCTCCCATTTGCGCACACACACACATCCTGCTGGCATTTTCGTGATAAGTGTTCACTTACATACATATGTGCTAGTATTCTAGACTTGAATGCATGTGAGGGGCACACAAAAAGGTGCCTAGATTAAAGAATTGTAAAACATAGGAGGAATTGGGTTCAGAAGGAAAAGAGCATTAGGGGGCAGTCTTGATTAGGAGTACAGTCTTGATTATCCAACCTTCGGTAATCTGACCGTCCGGCATATCCAACAGACCCCCAGTGACATCATTGCATTTATTGCTATGAAAAATATTTGTTTTAGAATAATTTTTGAAAATTGTGAACTCTGTGCCTTTGTTTCTGCATTGTTTGAGGTGTTTATGCAGTGTTTTCTATATTATCTGACTTTTCAGTTCTCTGACCTGTTTAGCTGTGGGCAGAGTGTGGGCAGCTATAAGTGTATCCTGGAATCTAGGCATAAGCATTTATATCAGCTTTGTGGCTGGTGTATGAGCTCAAGTCTAACTGAATATGTAGGTACATGGTTGCACTAGTAATCTATAAAGGAAAAGTAGGCACCAATCGGACCACTTCAAGCACCTAAATTTAAGTGTACCTTTATAGAATTTCCTCCTCATTCCACAAAGCGCATACGTTTACCCTCAGACAGGCAGTTCTCCAAAATGTTGTTTTAGCCATGAAAATAGCTTTGAAATTTGCTCTTCTACACAAAGAAGTTTTCACCTTATGGGGTATGTTTACCAAGGTGTGTTAGCGTGTTTTTTTACATGCCTTTAAAGTTAAGGCGAGTCAAACGCTAACACGCCTATACATTTCTATGGGCGCATTAGCATTTAACGTGCATAAACCATTAACGCTCGTTAAAACCGCTAACGTTAGTGCACCTTAGTAAGCATAAGTGTATGTTTGTCAGATTTCACACTCATTACATGAACGGTTTGCATTGAATCCTATGGTGAAAGCATCTGTACAAAAAAAAAAAAAAGGTTCTTGTCAAAAATGCAATTGCCTCTGTGAGAAAATGTTTACATAAAATTCAGAGATGAAAATCTTAGCTTAATTTAAATAGTGGGAGGAGGATAATTTTTCTGAGTTAATACTAAACTCGTTTTGTGTAGGTTATGTATATGGGGAAGGTGATCATTGCATTGTATTAATTTAGAGCATAGACCCTTTCTTCAGTTTGGCAGCTCAGAATAAAAACTTCTACATTTTTGTTTAGGTTTTGCTCTGGCTTTTATTGCCTACCCAGAAGCCCTGTCCCAATTGCCGGGAGCCCCCTTTTGGTCATTTTTATTTTTCTTCATGCTTCTAACTTTGGGTCTTGATTCTCAGTTTGCTTCTGTGGGTAAGTAATGCTTTGCTATTATTTCTTAATGTATATGTAAATGATACAGTTTTTCAGACTTTACCTAAAACTATTATTTAGTTTTCTTGGCTGTGTTGATTTTACATTTAGAGCACTGTTTACTAAGGTGCACTAGAGATTATAGTGCGTGCTAAATGCTAAATACAAAAAAACAGAAGAAACCAGTCTTTGCAAAAAAAACAACAATAACCAAAACAGCGAAGTTGACTAATAAAAACAGAACCAAAAATAAAAAATATATATAAAAAATATGTAAAAAAAAAAGACACTTCAAATATGAAAACTAAAAATATTTATTGACCTTAAAAGAATACAGGAGAACAGGACTCGACACAGCTGTGTTTCGGCCAGTAAGGCCTGCATCAGGAGTCTTCTTACCATATAACGTGTCTTTCTCTAATTCTATAGCGGATGTTTTTAAATTAATATGTAGAACAGCTTGTAGGTGAATTGTATTAAGAACGTCTGTATAAACAACTCTGCAGTTGTCTCTTCAGGGAACTTGTGTTTCTCAAAATCACTCGAAACAATATAGACCGGAGATGCTCAAGTTGGCGTCTCGCATCTATGAAATCGGGACAAAAAAAGCCAAAACCGTGAAAAGGAACCCACATTTTTCCCTATGCACATCCCTACAAATGAGCTTTCAAATAACTAAATACTGATATCTCTTTGGCAATTAAATATGCCTTCAGAACTAAATGAAAAAGGGACTCCCTAATGGTCTGTATTTGGGGGGGGGGGGGAGAGGGGAGTGGTTAACTTATCTAAAAACACTGGAGAAGTATTCCTACATTAAGGGGTCGTTTTACTAAGCTGCGGGAAAAGGGCCCTGCGGTAGCAGTGGGGGGTCCTTTTTGCCGCAGCGGGTAAAATGCTTCCCAAAAAATGGTCACACGGTAAGATAACCCTTACTGCATGGCCATGCGTCGGGGAGCACTTACCACCACCCATTGAAGTAGTGGTAAGGGCTACTGCAGTAACCGGGCAGCGAGCAGCGCTGCCAGATTACCACCAGGTTAGCACCGCGTTACAGCAAAAAAATATTTCCAGAGCACCAGAAATGGCAGGCGCTCTAGCCAAACTGCCGGCATTGGGCTTACCTCTGCTTTGTAAAAGACCCCCTAATTGGGTTCATTGGTTTTTGGATTTTGCCATGTGTTGTATCTATGCTAACATACTGCAATGGTAAATCTTGTTCTCTCTACAGAAACAATTACAACAACTATACATGATGCATTTCCAAAGCTGATGAAGAAGATGAGGGGTATAATTACAGTGGGCTGTTGTATAATCTTATTTTTTCTTGGTCTTGTTTGTGTCACTCAGGTACAGTATGCATTTTCCGCCTGCTATACATTGTTTTTTAGGTGTTAAATTGTTAATATACAGTTATTTTGTATGCCAGTGTTTCTCAATCCAGTTCTTGAGGCACATCTAGTCCCATCAGGTTTTCAGGATATCCACAGTGAATACATGTGAGGTAGGATTTACATACCAAGGAGGCAGTGCATGCAAATCTATTTCATGCACATTGATTGTGAATATCCTGAAAAACTGATGGGACTAGGTTAAGAAGCACTGTTTTATGTTATGCAAAGAGGACGTATGGATTGATTAGAACATGAAGCTACAATCCAGGAAAGAACCTCAGACTTCTATTTGGGCTGTGTTTCACTTAGGGCTGGCCCGAAGGTATAAGACATCCTAGATGAACCCTTCATCCATGTGCCTTCCCCGCTTCCCCATGACAGTCCAAGGCCCTTGCATCAATGGCCCACCATCACTCATTCCCTAACCCTCTCCAAATGTACCACCTCTTCCTTACCCAACCTCTTTCCTAGTCCCCCACCCCTGAGGTATCCAGCATCTCCCCTTCCCTTCCCTCTCCATGGTGACACAATTAAGTAGATAGCACCAGACCAGCAATCAGAATCTCTAAACAAATCAGCTGGTAAGGGGGTTTGAGCATCTGCACATGCTGAAGGCCTGCTGTGCCCATCTCCTGCAAGCTTCCTGTTTCAGAGGAAGCAGGATGTGGCAGGTCTTCAACCATATGGGTGATCAAGGCCCCATAACAGTGAGCCTCATTAGAGACACTGACTGCTGTGCTAATGCCACCCTCCCTCCCCAAATTGTACCACCCTTGGTGAATGCCTAGTTTGCCTAGTGGCTGGGCCAGCCCTGCTTTTGCTTTCTAGTTGTAATGAGCAAATTAGGCTGATACACTAAAGCCTGCTACTATGTTAACTCACAAAAACTTTTACTGTATTCTCATTTTTTTCCAATCTGTCTTATGTTATTATTTTATTTAATAATGCATGTTATTATTAACACACTAGCACACTTTAGTAAAATATTTATGGGGGCAATTCTACAAAGGTCACCAACTTTGTGTGCTAAAATACAGGGGTGCCCAGATTCTATTATAAAGCAGAGTGCTATGGATTTTGCAAGAACAACTTGTGAATCTTGACTAAGGACAGTTATGAGCATATCTGCTAACTACTGCCAAATAACTAATTAGTGCTAACACCAATTAGCAACTAATTGTTTAAGTTACGTGCATAACTGACATTATTCTATAACTTGTGTGTGCGCATCTTTGTGCACTATGCATAAAATTGTGTGTGCAAGTTTATAGAATTAGGGAGCATCTGTCTATCTAACCCATGTTTTACTGGGTTCTCAAGATAAGCTACAGTCAGGTACAGTCTCTGTCACAAAGTGCTTACGAGCCAGTGGCGTAGCCAGTATGTGGACACGGGAACCTGGGCCCCCGTAGATTTGCCCTTGGACCCCCCTGCCAATGACCCTCTAGACCCCTCTTCCCGCCGCCAACCCGCCTTCACCTACTTTTGCTGGCGCAACCCCCGCCAGCCGAGCCGAGGTCCTCTTCTTCCCAATCCCGCGCAAGGCTTCGTTCTAGTCTGACGTCCTGCATGTTGTACATGCAGGACGTCAGACTCACAGAAACAGAACAAAGCCATCTTGCAAGGCTTCGTTCTGTTTGTGTGAGTCTGACATCCTGCACGTACAACGTGCAGGACGCCAGACTAGCACGAAGCCTTGCACGGGATTGGGAAGAAGAGGACCTCAGCTCGGCTGGCGGGGGTTGAGGTCCCCCGCCAGCAAAGGTAGGCGATGGCGGGTTGGCGGCGGGAGGGGGGGGTCGAGAGGGTCGTTGGCGGGGGGGGTCAAAGTTGGTGGCGGAGGGGTTCATCATTGGCGCGGGGGGGTCGGCGGCACCAGGTTGGGGGGGGCTATAATGTGCCCCCTCACCTCGTGCTCTGGACCCCCCTCCTGCCGAAGTCTGGCTACGCCCCTGTTGCGAACTAAAAGCTATGGTGCTCATTTTCAAAGCATATAAACTTACAAACTTATATAGAGGGGCAGTTTCATTATCTAAATCCAATTTTGGATGTTTTGCTAAAACGCATCTATTTGTTTCAAAAATGGCCATTTCAGACATTTTGTGCTCAGTGCGTTTCTTTTGTCTCCGAGGCTACTGGTTCTGTGCTCATTAACTTAATGACATCTTTTTAGTCTGTGTTGACAATGAATATGCTTATTACCAAATGGTTTATCTAAGTGTCTTGCTGCCTCAAACATAATGAGTGGAGTGGAGGAGCAGCCAAATGGTCAGAGCAGTGGGCTGAGAACCAGGGGAGCCTTGTTCAAATCCTACTGCAGTTTCTTGGGATCTCAGGCAAGTCATTTAACCCTCCATTGCCTCAGATTTTGTGCCCTCCACGACCTATTGTATCTGAATGTACACCACTTTGATAACTTTCAAGCTTGTAGGCAGTATATAAGTATTAAAATAATGTATTTCTTTTGTTTCTCCTAAAGGCAGGAATTTACTGGGTCGATCTCATTGATCATTTTTGTGCTGGTTGGGGCATCCTGATTGCAGCCGTTTTGGAGTTAGTAGGAATCTGCTGGATTTATGGTAAGTAGTAAACTAATAGTTGGCAGAACATAACGGTGTTTATATTTCACTGCTATTTTCTATGAGTTCAGTTTATGTAAAAGCATTTACAGAACTGCTCATCCACTACTGTTCTCAGCAGTGTATAACATAGCATATAATAAAACCTTTAAAAAACCCATAAAAACAGAGCTGGCCCGGGGGTACTTGATGCCCTAGATGAAATGTCAGCTGTGCACCCATTCTCCTCCCTACTCTCCCCCCAGGTGACCAGCATCACATTTCCCCTCAGAGGGCAGCCTAGGCCTTTTTCCCCTCCCTACCCTACTATTTAGCATCTTCTCTTCTATCCTGTGTCCAGAATTTCCTCCCTGCCCTGGCGCTGGCATGGGGACTTTAAGCATAGGCCTATGCTCGAGTGCTGCTGCATCCCACTCTTGTCTCTCCAACACATTTTGTCAGAGTGAGTGGAACGCAGCAGTGCATGAGTGCAGGCTTATTTTTAAAGGTCCCGCGCTGGCACTGTGTGTCTCCTTCCAACTTGGACCAGGGAACAAGTAAGGCAGCAGCAACAGCAAGGCAGAGAGAGAAAATGCTGGACCTGGGAAGGAGGGGTGAGGAAGAGGAGTGGAGATATTTGCCTGTTGTATTCCCCACCCCCAACCTACAGCACCAAATGGCAGGGCTTGCCCAGCATAAAACCAGACAAATACCTCCCCCCCCCCCCCCCCCCCCCCAAATTTCCTCATTCCTTCCCCTACCAATTCAAGAATCCCCTTCTCATCTTTTAAAATCTTCATAAAAGCTTGGTTAAAATAGAATGCCTTCAACTTTTCCCTAAAATTCAACATATTTGCCAAATGCACCTCCAGTGCATTCTACAACATTCCTCCCTTAATTATCATCATCATCCTGGCTCTTATTTCACCAAGCAACAATTTATTTTATGACTGGCACTTCAGCAGTAATGGCATTTGAGGGCCACAAATGGCAAGATGGAACATAAGGTCTAATTGTTGTGGGAAACAGGCCTGCCTCCCATGTAGAACTTTATAGTTCTGTATCACCATCTTAAGCTCGATTCACCATGCCATCAGAAACCAGTGTAATGCCTTCAACTGAGGTACAAGGTGGGAACACATCACATCACTGACCTTGAAATGGCATCCTGAATAGCTTCTAATCCCTTAAAACAGGACACCAGCAAACCCACAAAGATAGCTTTTCTCATAGTCTTAATACTACTTATTAGTAGTGTAGAGGTACATCTAGGAGTCATCAGCATAAAGGTGATACCGAAAATCATGGGAGGAGATCAGAGCACCAAGGGAAGAAGTATAGATGGAGAAAAGCAGAGGTCCCAAGACAGACCCGTGAGGTACACAAACTGATAGTGGAATAGAAGTGGACGAGTATCCACCAGAGGGATAGGTTCTGGCCACGAACATGTCATTGGAGACTTTAGCTAGGGCCATTTCAGTTGACCGTAGAGGGCAGAAGCCAGGTTGAAGTCTATTAAAAACACCAGGGACTGCCAACACTGTTCTAAAATCTAAATATCAGTGAAAGTACACTTCTCAAAAGTTCACTCTTCTCAATAAGCTCAATCTTCAAAACATTGTTCACTAAGATGCCAAGTTGCCCAGTGCCAGGCTGGAGACTTTGTCCAGTCCTTGTTTTGAATTTATAATCCCAAAGCAGTGTGGGAATTTTAGTCCTCAATCCTGTCCTTTGAAGTCGGAGCTGCAAGTCCCTATGTGCCAGAATGGGATGGTCAGACATCCAGGACTGTCCAAACATTTCCAGCCTGCAACTGGGTAACTTGGCATCTCTAGGTTCATACTAATGCAGTGATCTGAGGCTATAAAGACAAACTAGTATCCATCATCACACCAAGATTTCAAACAACATTAACAAACTTCCATCACCTTTCCAACTCCATTTTCAAGGGGGCTTTAATTGTACCATCCCAACTCAATCAAATCAACTCCATTTGTTCTAAATTTAAAGGTCAAGCAGTTCTCCTCCATTCAACTTTCAAGTTTCTTTACACACAATTTTACCCTGTAGCCTCATAATAGTCTGGATCCAGCAAAAATTAAAAATTATTTTTTTTTTTAAACCAACAACAACTGAATGTCATCCACAAAACCCCTATAATTTACCCCCAGCTCACTCAACACTTCCCAACTGGTCACAGATATTAGTTAAGAACAATGGCGTTCCTAGGCTGGCTGACACCCGGGGCATTTTTACCTGCTGGGGGGGGGGGGGGGTGCTGTGCGCCTGTCGGCTCCGAGTCCGCTCGTTTCCCTTCTGCTCCCTCTGCCCCGGAACAGGAAGCAACCTGTTCTTCGCAGAGGGAGCAGCAGGGAGGGAACGAGCGGACTCAAAGCCAACAGGTGCGCGGGACCCCCCCCCCAGCGGCATGCACCCAGGGCAGACCGCCCCCACCGCCCCCCCTTGGTACGCCACTGGTTAAGAATGAGGCTCAGGCTGACCCTTGAAGAACACCAGCCATAACGGGTTTCCACCTTGTGGCATCTTCCCCTAAACTTGAGATCACCACCCTAGGAATGATCAGAACCAGAAATGATCAAGGGTTCTATTCCCAACTGCTTCAATTACATCACCAAAATAGTTAGTTTTCAAGTTTGATATACCACCTATCGGAGACCCTCCTAAGTGGTTTACATACATCAAATTAAAATAAATTAAGCAAAAGAGAGGAAATGGAAGCTACAATCTCATGATTTACCAAGTTAAAAGCAGATAAAAGACATCTAACAAAATTAATACATACGACTTTCTTGTCTAAACCCCTACATATATGTCTAAGACTGAGATCAGTAGTGTTTCAACATTATGGGTTAGATTCAGTAAATAGTGCTGAAAAATCAGCACTCAATGCTATAATATAATGGACACTCAAAGATGACCACCCATTATAGAATCGCATTGAGTGCCAATTTCAAGGACTTACGCCTGCTGAAACTAGGTGTAATTCCCGGTGCCCAATTTGGGTGCACATCCCCAGTATTCTGCAACAGTGAGTGCACATTTTAGGAATGTCCCTGTCCCACCCACACGCCTCCCATGATCATGCCCCCTTCTGGGTTGCACGCTATGGGATTTGGGCACACAGAGAGAATAGCACAAAGCAAGATATGCATGCACATTCAAATTGGTGTTAGCACTCAATAATTGGCACATTTGCCAATTTAGTTGGGTGCACATCTTGGATTGGCACCTACATATTGATGCCCAATTCTGGGCACCATAGATAGAGTCCTGGGTATGTGCTGTACAGCACCCACAATGCTTCGCATCAAAACCATTTATAACCTGTAGAAATGGCTGCAATTGATGCAGAACTATTCAAAAAGTGAAAGCTTAGCCAAAAAATGGAACAAGCAATACAGACCTATAATTACTAGGCACCTAGGTGCATAACAGCTTTTTAAAGAGAAGGATAATAAACACATTCTTCAGACTGCCTGGCACATGACATTCCTTGAGATGCATTGATTATCCCACTAACACCTCACTCACTGTATTGCTAACATCCTACCACACTGACAGGACACAGATCCAGCTCACATAAGGTAGTATTTACTTTAGCTAACAGTTTGCTTCACTTGACACCAGATGGAATTCCTCCCATCACAATTCATCCCTCATACTACATTGGTGAACTCTCTGGATTTCCCTAACAGATAGCATATCATTTCCATTTTCTACAGCCATGCATTCTGAAAATCCTGAAAAGAAATAACACCATCAGTGACCCTTTCCTGTGGCCACTTGAAGAAACCTTTCATAATAGAAAAAATTCTTGCAGCTGATTAACAGAATCTCAAATCCTACCTCAACAGAAACATTTTTTCACACTATCAACCAATATTTCCTATCCCTCCAGATCGGTGGTTCTCACCCCAGTCCTCAAGACAGTCAGCCAGTCAGCTTTTCAGTGTATGCACAATGAATATGCATGAGAGATTTCTATACATTGAAAACAGGGCACACAAATTTATCTCATACATATTCATCGTGGATATCCTGAAAACCTGACATACTGAGGACTGGGTTGAGAGTCCTTGATCCAAACAAACTTTTCATTCCTCCCTTGAAACATCAGTCAGAGTCTCTCCATTCTAGCTCAGCTCACTATAACTATTTTTTTTGATACACTTAAATCCCCGGATTGTAAGTAAACAGTTTACCATTTGAGGGCCATCTGATCCAAAATCTCATAATTTTGTGCCAACTATCTACCACACCCGAGATATCTGACTGACCAAACTTTCTCTTGATTCTACCTATCAACAATTTTTTTAGTGGAATTGGACCTCTTCCTACCCCCATTCTTCCTTGCCAGCCCTTATCAATTACTATCTGCTCAAAAATGTAAGCCCAGCAAACAGTGATCTGACCAAGGCACCATCTGACTCCATGGCATGCTAACTACCCCCCCCCCCCCCAACCTTTAGGTAGAAAAGTTTAAGTCCAATGTATGCCCCTTCTCATGTGTAGCACCACTTATTGCTTCCATGACTTCACATTTCTTGTCAGTTCTACCCACAACAAAGCAATAGTATCCACAAATGAGGAACAACTAGAAAAGACCCTGATGGAAGCTGGTACATTCAATAAATGGCTATGAGGAGCTAATGTGGATTTGAAGTGAAGCTGTTGGGGTTCACTTTGGTCTCCTATGGAAGCCCTCGCCAAGCCATGAAGTGCCATTGAGCAAGTTTGTTTTGCTGCGTAAAATCCTCCATACTGTGCACTTAAGAGGGTGTGCATGTTGAGCCCTCACTATTGACTTATGATTAAGAAATTGGTTTAGCACATTTTTGAAGTAACAAAGTTACGTGACATGCGGATCAGCTGGAGTGCGATTTGACATTAAACTGGAGCGCAGCAGATATAGATTTCACTACAGTTCACTGAATCAATAATATTTATACATATGTATATATGGTGAAAGAATTGTTCTACTGTATAAAACCATCGACAGCTGACAGTTGACAGCAGTTGAAAGATTGTGGGATGCATGGCTTGTGTGAGTGTGTTCCTGGGTTCCAATAGTATGTAGGGTTTTATGGATATATAGGGGCATTTGAATAAATGATATAAAGTAATATATAAAAACAACAGAGAGTACTGAGTTTGTTGTAAGTTGAAATTTAGATGCCAGGAGGCTGTTTGCCGAGCACGAATTCTATAATAGCAATTCCACAGGGACCTGTGGTTATAGAAAGCTAGCGTAAGTCTGATGCCAGACCTTAGGCGCAAGCACTCAAGCCATGTCAAAGGCTTGTGTAAGTGCTTCCGTCTGTTACAAACACTCTCCCAGCAGGTAAATACTCAGCACATGTCACCAATGCACACAACTTAACATATTTTTACAGTTTTGTTATGGATCCTCAGAAGCTTGGCTAGCTGAGTTTCATGTAAGTTTTTCAAATGCACGCGCTGCCCTTTCGTCATTTGATCCAAATTTTCAGGAATTATTTATATAATAAGCTACTTAGCTTTCAAGCTATTGACCTCGGAGCCTCTGCCAACATGGCCAGTTTTGATAACTTCATCAGGGTAGAGTTCTGAACCACATTGCTCTCTGGATGCAATGGAAGCAGTGAATGCAAATAAATCATACATATTCATTGTGGAAATCCTGAAAACTAGGCTGAATTGTACACCTTGAGGACTGGATTTGAGGATCCCTGCCCTATCCACCCCTACCCCTCAAACCAATCACAACTATTACCACACATCTCAACCCCACACAAAACCATAATCATTCAGGCCCTCTACCTCCTACAGAAATTCCTTAAAAACCACCCCACATGCTTCTACGATCCCTCCAAAGCTAAATCAGAAGAACTTTCTTCCAAAGACAGCACTTCTAGTGTGAAAATGCTGGGACAACTGGCAAACATATTGTACATGCTGCTGACAGTAGAATGATATGACATGACACCATCAACAAAATATTCCCTATATAAATATATTTTTGAAAGCGAATTGCTGTCATTGAAAAGTGACCTCAGTTCACTTTTAATGCTATTGCTTTTTTCACATGAACCAGGGGGAAACCGATTCATTGAGGACATAGAAATGATGATTGGGAAGAAGAACTTTTGTTTCTGGCTGTGGTGGAGGGCCTGCTGGTTTGTCATTTCACCTTTGCTGTTAATGGTAAGTTGGTATCCATAATACCATTTTTTTTTAAAGTTACAATTTAATGTGCATCATAGGATATGTTTATCCCATCCCCTAATTGAAAAAAAAAAGAACTAGATCAATGGCTCACACTCTGAAGACCACCCAAGCAGCTGTTTTTTTTATGCATGAGATAGATATACAGTATTCACATGCACTGTATTCAGTCTCACTACAAGACACTGAATGCACAAGATCAATACCATATGTGTTACTGAGGCTTGCTACCTATAAAGGAAACTCCTGAGCAAAGATTTGAAATTGGCCAGAAAAATGTTCTTCAAACACCCAACATTTAATATTTATTTTGGGAGGCAATGGATGTAGAAATAAATGCAGTAAATGCACAATGCTTTCATGAGACAAAGAGCTGGTACAAAATGGATGTTATAAAATGTCAAAAATAAAAGTTCTGCCAGTCAGGTAAAAGCAGACAAAGAGGGGCATTTTTGATATGAAAAATGTCCAAAAATCAAGTGACGAACATGGCCATTTTCAAACCACAAAAATGTCTTTTTTTTGTTTCAAAAATGGCTATTTCTTAGATGTTTTGTAGACTTTTTGCGCTCAATATGTTTTACTTTTGTGACCATTTAAAAAACAAACGTACAAAGGAAAAACGCACAAAAACAAGTCATTGGGATGTCTGGGGGGGGGGGCAGCCTTCTTAGTAGACTGGCACCACAGACTTCCAAGGAGAGCAGTGGGGCCCCCCTGGGGGGTGCTGCAGTGAACTTCACATGTAAGGTCCCAGGTACACATCTCACCGTTACCCCTTTATATTGTATGGTGAGGCCATCAAAACCCACCAAAAACTTCTGTACCCAACTAAACACCACTATGATAGCCCTTATGTCTGCAGATGTCACCTACACATGGGCACCATAGGCTTTTAGTGGGTTATGGAGAGCTCACACTTTCCACAAGTGTAACAACTAGAATGGGATATGGGCTTGGATACCCTTTTTTAAAGTGCACTGCACCGACCAATAGGCTACTCCAGAGACCTGTTTACTGCTCTTATAGGACTGGCCATAACGTCTAAAGCTGTCATAGAGGCTATTATGTACCATTTCATTCACATCTTTAGGGGTGGGAGGGGGGCCAGTGACCATTGGGGGAGTAAGGGAGAGTCATACCTTTTTGTGATTGAGTCATGATTCAAACAGGTCTTAACCAAAACATCTAACTTTTAGCCCTGGATATTTTTGCTTTCTTCCATTATGGTAGAAAAACATCTCAAGTTTTGGGAACACCCAAATCCCACCCTAATACGGCCCCAACATGCTCCCTTCTGATTTGGATATACTGCAGAGAAATTGCATAGAAAAACATCTTACAATGGGTTTTGAAAACAGCAATTTGGACATTTTGGACAAAAAAAAAGTCCAGCTACCATTTTGTGTCTTTTTTTTTTTTTTTGGACATTTTTTCTGTTTTGAAAATGAACCCCTAAGCAAACTTTTAAAATACATTGACAGAGGCTTTAAAATAAAAACAAGTGAGATTTAATTTCCTAAAAACCTCCCAGAGACAGAAAAATAATGCTTATCTGCATAATCAAAGATTTCTGTAGTTTATACTGGAATTTCTTTACAATCTTAATTCTTTTTTTTTTTTTTTTGACTTGGCCGTTTCCTCCTTCCGTGTTGGTTTCCCACCTTATTTGGAAATAGTTCCTTCTAGGCTTAAACAGCATGGGCCCGATATTCAGCCAGCAGCATTACACACAAAAATCCAATGCCAGACCACGTTCGGGTTCCAGTATTGAATTTCTGGGTATATGGAGCCAACGACAACATAGCCGGTTAAGTGCAATATTCAGCTAAGCGCTGACACAGACACTGGAATGCCCCCAAAATAGCTGGTTTTGGCTTGGACGCTAACCGGCCATTTTCAGCAACACTAGTCACTTAAGTGACCCTGAAAATGTCTGGCTAGTCACAGACAGGTGATTTAAATGGCAAAGAGCTTTTAGGCAGTAGGTATTATTGCATAATGAGGGGGTGGGGGAGGGGGAATCTTTCTTTCATCGCATACCCCTTCAGTATGCAGCATTACCACCGAGCCACCAACCTACCTCCAATGACACTGTCCTTAGTTCTGATCAGCCTCAAAATGAGTAATAACCTCATATGTGACTTTTTTTTTTTTTTTTACAGGTAATTTTGGTCTGGTCTCTGATATCTTTTCACCCACCAAAGCACGGTGATGTAGAATATCCCACCTGGGGAACAGCACTAGGCTGGTGTATGATTGCCTTCTGTATCATCTGGATTCCCATCTTTGCCATAGCAAAATTTATCAAAGCTGAAGGCAACTTTTGTCAGGTAACCATCTCTAACTAAGTAATAATCTCCAGCTCTGTGCAGGAGAAATACCTAGCCAGTTCTGGGTTTCAGGGTGCGGGTAATGAATATGCACGGCATAGATTCACAAGCAATTGGCCTCCAATATGTGCAAATTGGTCTCATATTTATTTATAGTCTATATCTAGAAAACCAGAATCCCGAGGCTGGGAAACACTGTGTAACATTTATATACAGAGAGAAAGAGCAGGAGAGAAATCCTTAGGTTTTTAAAGAATCCACAATCCATATGGCCTAGTCAGGGCACAAAACTCTGATGTCAGTTTTTTCTATGTCATTTTTAGCATGTCCTATCACTAGGGTTACCATATTTTGTCCCCCAAAAAGGAGGACACATGCCCCGCCCCAACCACACACCCCACCCCAACCACACACCCTCGCTCCACCCCCTGTCACATTTTCCCCTCTCCCCTGTCACAAAAAAGAGGACATGTCCGGGTAAATCCGGACATATGGTGACCCTACCCTACCTATCACCATTTAGGCTTCTTTTCTATTTAAAGACGAGAAAGAAAGCCGACTTGGTTACAATGTATCAGTCAATTTCTAACCCAGTAAGTCACTTTAAGGCCTATATCGAGGATACACGCCGTTTATTTATTAATCATCTATGCGGAACTGTGTCAAAGGCTCTGCTAAAATCTAAATATACCACATCTAGTTTTCTCCCTTGATCCAACTCTGTGGTCATCCACTCAAAGAAATGAATCAGATTTGTCTGACAAGTCCTGCCTCTAGTAAAAACATGCTCCCTCAAGTTCTGCAATCCATTGGATTCCAGAAAATCCCATTAATTTATTTACCACAGAAGTCAGACTTACTGGCCTGTAGTTTCTTACTTTCGCTGTTGTGGACAGGGACTACATTCGCCCTTCTCCAGTCCTGTGGGACCACTCCTGACTGGGAAGCATTGAAAGGTCAGCCAGTGGACCCGCCAGAACTTTAAAATTCCTTCAGTACCCTGGGATGTATGCCACCTGGCCCCATCACTTCATTCACTTTTAGTTTATCTCACAAACACAGTCTTCTGAACATTGTTCAGGAACTGCACCTCCATTGCTATTGGAGTTGGACTTCGGCAGTCCTGCTCCTGGCCCTTCAGTTGTGAACACAGAACAGAAATATTATGTTTATTAACTTCTACATATTCTTCCCCTTCCTCTTTGAGTCTCACAATGCCACTTTTGTACTTCTTCCTATCAATACCATATCTAACCAATGTCTTGTCCCGCCATTTTATCGTATTGGTTATTTTTCCTTTCATTTGCATCTTTCCTTTCTTGACTAATTTACCAGCTTCTCTTAGCTTTTCCAGATATCGTCACCCATCTTCCTCTTTCTGCAATCTCTTGTCGTTTATGTATTTGTTGTGGTTGTTCCCAGCACTTTGAGGAAAACAGTCAATAAAGTCTCATCTATACAGCACAGTTCCTGTGGCATTTCTTCCACTCCTTGGATGGCTCTACTCTTTTCTGCTCTGCTTCTCAAGTAATTGATTATAAACCATACATTTATTGCTTTTGAACTGCAAACAAACCTTTCAACAGGAGAAACCCAAAAGCACAAGCCAGGACTAAAAATACAACTTAGTACGTTTTAAACTAGCAGAAACATTTTCATGCTGCTAGTTTATATAATATTAATCACATCATTTTCAAATTTCATAATCTAATTTATCTGATAGGATGATGGTTAACATTGTTATCCTATTAATGTATGAATGAATTTTCCAATTTCATCGATATGATTTTACACATTCATCAATAATTTTGAACTTTAATGTTTGCAATGTGTTTCCATAATCCAATGGTAATACTTCTTTTTTTTTTTTTACTCATGACAACATAGAAACATACTCCAGCCTAAAGTATAACTTTTCAGTAATTTCAAAACCTGTTTGTTCCTTTACAGCGTTTTACCACAATTTTCTCACCAGCTCCTAACTGGGGCCCAGCTTTGGAACAACACCGAGGAGAGAGATATAGCCATGTTGTGGATACTAAGAAGGTCAACCCGGATCTAGAAATATCAACCATTCCTTATCCAATGGGTTATGATAACAAGGCCTACTCATAGACCACTCGTTCACATTTTACAACTGCAAGAATTATTTTTTACAAGAGAATTTGGGTTAAAAAACAAACAAACCTCTGCATATTTATTAATGCAAGTAAACAGACATATCCAGTGTGTGTATGTATGGATGTATATATGTATATTTGTAAATAGTTAACATAATATTTTGCCAAATAATGCTATGTTAATTTGATGTTTTAGAACTACAGAGCAAACTAAGGGGTCCTTTTACTAAGCTGGGGTAAAAGGGGGCCTCAGCGCGCATCAAAAACACGTGCCAACAGTAGCGCCAACAGAAATGGCCCTGTTGTAAGTGAACCACTTACCGCATAGTCATTTCAGTGGGGAGCCCTAACTGCCACCCATTGAGAAGGTGGTTACGTTCCATCTCTACAAAAATCAGAAAAATTCCTGTAGCACCAGAAATGGCATGTACTGGGGGGGTGCGGGCACTATCGCTGGGCTCCCGTAGTTCTGGATTGGAGTGCATCAAACCTGTGGTGGGCTTGCTGCGCTTTATTAAAAGGGCCCCTCAGGCCCTATATTGCACTTACCTTTGTGAAGGTAATGCAAGAAGTTGTGCAAAATGCCTTTATTGTCCAACTCCTACCAGCAATATAATCAAAAAGAAAAACATTTATAAAATGCAGCATGTTTGTACTGTTAAAGCAAGGAGAGAGCAAGAGAATGGGGTGATCCTAGAAATGGGTGCTTCTAGCTCCAAAACCAGGTCAGAGCAAAAAATGAGAAAAACAATTTAATCTCTGTTACATGTCTGGCACGTAAGGTTTAGGGGTTGGGTTTCTTCTTCCTAGGATTTGCTGTTCACCCTAAATACATGAAACACTAGTGGTTTATTGACTGAGGTATCTTAGATGTAAATATGGTAGTTGAGACACATTAACAGGTAAAGTGGATGCCACACAAGTTAA
Source organism: Microcaecilia unicolor (assembly GCF_901765095.1). NCBI lineage: Eukaryota > Metazoa > Chordata > Amphibia > Gymnophiona > Siphonopidae > Microcaecilia > Microcaecilia unicolor. The sequence goes on from NC_044037.1 coordinate 49,215,133, forward strand.
CTCAGCACCTCAACGGTTAAAGTGTGTTATCTTCCATATTAACAGCTAATGTAGAATGAAGTGAATGGGCCAATGGGGTGGATGGACCAATGCTCAGAACTTGGCGCTATCTGAACAGTGCCCAATCAATACCATTGGAGCAACGCTGAAAAATAGTTTCCCAATGCTCAACTGTAAAAAGATACAAATGATATGCATGCTGTTTGACTGAAAGCAAGGGGGAGGAACATGCCTGGTGCATGCACACAAAACTTTTGTGATAAGCACAGCTCTTGTACGCATGCACCAGGCAAACCCAGAAGCAGAACATATCAGCACCGTTCTTCTGCTCCTTAAAATATAAAGCTTTTCAAAAAATTTTCACCTGAAAAGCTTATATTTAAGCGCAGAAAACAGGCGCCAGTGTGCATTTTCACTTCCGGGTTTGCTCTGACTCGCCTACATTCGTCTCTCACTACGAGCACTTAGAGGCTTGCACGGGCTTCCTTTTGCTTTTAGATTAAATAAAACACAGCAGCCTTTAAAGAAAACATCATGGGAAATCCTTTTTCAACATCCCAATGCGTGCTGCAAGCTGGCATTAGGTTTTCAGTGGTAAGGATGGCTTCGTTTTGTGCGCTGTTCTCTGAGCATTGGAAGAGAATAAGAAGTCGCCTCATTAACATCTGTTTGACGATATTCGCACACTATTTGCACTAATCTTTGGCGTGCACATGGGCTTCTACACTCGAGCCCTCTGAGCATTCTGCGCTCACTAAGGCCAGTGCTAGTCCAGCACTAACCACCCCTAGTGCTGGCATTAGATTTTAAGCCTCGGACAAGAGAATGAGTGTGTACTGCACTTTTTTTTTTTTTTTTAACATAGAGGTAGTTACTGAGTGTTAACTGTTAGTGAACCAGATAACAGGGTGCAGTTAACACCATCTCAGCAGGTATAGGTAAAAGCAATTAATACATAGTTATGACATTTGCTCTATATTAACTGAATGGAAAACTGCTGGGAACACCCTAATTACTTCAGAGATTCTGATTTTAATTTTGGCAATTTACATGTAGTAAGTTAGTAACTATAAAATCTTACTATCGTTTGGGAACTTGTCCACACCAGAGAAATAATTATGATGGAACTTGAAACTTTAATTTTGTATTTTATTTTCAATTGCTGCTACCATTTTTTTTTTGTTTTCTGGGGAGAGGGGGAGCACTTTTATAAGAAGAAAACTGTTTTATACATTTTTGTATATCATATGGTACTGTAATTTTACAGGTTCCTATTTTAGGGCAGCTCCTTGTGACCTTGTGCAAGTCACATAACCCTCTAGTGCCTCAGGTACAAACTTGGGGGCCCTTTTCCTAAAGCATATTGTGTGCTAGATGAATTAGTGTGTGCTATATACTAAGAAGTACACGGTAAGCTAAGCCTTAGTAAAAGGGCCCCTTACACTATAAGCCCTACAGAGTCAAGGAAGTACAGGGCCGGTCCTAGGGTCTCTGGCGCCCCCCTGCAGACTATGAGTTGGTGCCCCCCCCAGCATCTCCTTTCTCTCTTCTCCCACCCTGCCCCGGTCCAGCGATTCTCCTTCGCCCCATCCCCCTCCCATTTATGGCCACCTGCCCGCCCTCTTCTCCCCCCAACATCCCCCTTTTTCTTCTTGCCACCCTGCGTGGTTTAAGTCTTTTTTTAATTTACCTCCGTCCCAGCGGCCGTGTCATTTCAAAGCCCTGCCCGTCTCTAGCCTTCCCTCCCTTCGTGAGTTCATTCCCTCAGAGTCCCGCCCTCGAGGAAATGACGTCAGAAGGCAGGACTCTGTGGAACGAACTCACGAAGGGAGGGAAGGCTAGAGACGGGCAGGGCTTTGAAATGATGCGGCTGCTGGGACGGAGGTAAATTAAAGATTTAAACCCCCAAGGGAGGTGCGGTATGGCAGCGCAGCACCGCAGCGGCGCCCTTGAAGGCAGGCGCCCCCCTAGGGTGCTTACCCCGCTTACCGGGTTTGACCGGCCCTGAGGAAGTACCTTCTGTACCTGAATGTAACTCACCTTGAGCTATAATTGCAAAAGTGTTTGTGCAGAGTGCTGCATGGTCACATATTGCTATATAAATAGTAATAAATCACTTTGCAAGGAAGAGTTGTAAATTTCAAAAAATTAAAAAATATTTTTTGAAGATGACATGCTTCTTCGTGTTTGTGTTATGAAAGCATTTTCAAGGATTGCTGTTTAGGTAGTCTTAGGGTTAGAAAGTCACTTTATGCTCTTATCAGGTATCATGTGATTTTTACCATATGCAGGAATACTTAATATATGCATTCAAACTGTGACAAGGAGGCACTCATGCACCCACTTGCATCCTAAAAACTGCTCTTGCTGCCACCATTTTGCAATTTTTTTCACCACCAGGGCACCCCCTTGGCCATAGGGATAATGCCTCTACCTTTTCTGGAGACTGCATTATACCTTTTGGATATTTCACCGAAAGAAAAATGCTGAGACCTAACTTTGAACATGCAGTATTTTAATGAGTCCAAAAATAAATCCTCAAACATAAATATTCTTCATCAAGTGATCACGTTTACCTGGTCCCAGAGTACTTCTAATGTTAAACAAATATTCTTCTAAGATCAAGAGCAATCAGTCTCCGAGTCCTTCCTGCAGACTGATAACTGCCCATAGTCCTTGCTATACATCCAAGTCCAGGTTTTCTATCTCACTGTCTACCGTGGATTCTTTACACAAGGCTACATTACTAAGCACTACTCTCTGATAAACAAATTCTTTTCTTGAGGTTGCCTTTAATCTGCTACCTAGGGAGTCTTATGTTACTCAGCCCCTGCTGAATAACTTAGCTCCCTCATGTGACCCAGCCTTTTGCTGCTGCCTTCCCTGGGTATTAACAATCCCAACTCTAGAACAGGTTTTTCAGCCTACAGTGACCTAGGCCAGTGGTTCCCAAACCTGTTCTGGAGACTCCCCAACTCATCAGGTTTTCAGGATATCCACAATGAATAGTCATGAGAGAGTTTTGCATGCAGTGGAGGCAGTGCATGCAAACCTCTCATGAATATTCATTTTGAATATCCTGAAAACCTGACTGGCTGGGGAGCCCCAGGACAGGTTTGGAAACCACTGCCCTAGGCTATTTTACTAAAGGTAACCTTCAGTCCCTCCACACCAGTCCAGATGCTTGGGTTATACACTCCTACCAGCAGGTGGATACTAATGAACTGTGATATCATATAAGAATCTTGTGCAACTCCCTGGTCAGCCAGTATTTTTCATAACAAAGCAGTAACGAACAGAGATTTCCCTAAGAACTAATAAACTTCTCAGTAGACAAACTAACTACCATTCAACACTCCTCTTGACCTCCTAATGCAATGGAAGAACTCAGTCGAAATTCTGGCTCTGAGGCGACTATCAAGATAGAGACCTCTGTAATGGATGCATGTTCATTCTGGTCCACAGAACCAACTCCAAAGTCGCCTCTATGAAACCCAAATCTTGAAGGTAATAAAACTGTTTTCTTCCACAAAGGTAAAAGTTGTCAGATCTGTAACTAACTTTTTCTGCTGGTAGAAAAACTTTCCCCTGCTGTGTATCAAACCTGACACCCAGATAAACTAACATTTGAGATAGAGACTGCTTTTAGAAAAATTGACCACCCACCCAACTCTTGTAGCATCTGTACCACTCGAGCCATTACTACCTCACTTTCCTGGAAGGACTTTGCTCATATTAGACAATTGTCCAAGCAGGGGTAAACTACAAATGCCTTCCTTATGATGGGCTGCTGCCACTACAACCATAACTTTGAAAAATGTTGTGGGTGCCATCACAAGTCCAAAAGGAAGGGCACAAAATTGGAAATGTCCTAGCACTACAAACTTGAGGAAGCATTGATGTGCTAACCCTAATAGGAATGTGAAGTAAGCTTCTGTTAATGAAGTAAGAAGCTTAGTTTGTTGAACTGCAACAATTACAGTTTTTAAAATTTCCACTCAAAAGCTTGGAAATTTGAGATGAATTAGAAAGTAAAGTGACTAAATTTAAAGAAAGTTGCACATGAGGTCAGAGAGATGGTTAACATATAGATAGGTAAGAGAGTAAGAGGAGTTAGCAAATACAGTAATCAATTTAAAGAAAGGTGCACATGAGGTCAGAGAGATGGTTAAATATTATCTCAGCAAGGGTAGGAGTGGATAAAACATGTCCTGCTGCAATATATGTAGCCTGTGACACTCCTTGTGTGTGTGTGTGTGTGTGTGTGTGTGTGTGTGTGTGTGTGTGTGTGTGTGTGTGTGACTAACAAGTTAGTTACTTCTTTCATTACAGGCCTGGTTGAAGAGTCAAGCTTTCACCTGCTTCCTGAAGTAGAAAAAGTTGTGTTAAGTGAGGCCTTTCAGGGAGTGCATTCTAGAGCATGAGGGCTACTCTGGAGAAGGCTCACTTGTGGGTAATCACATCATATAATGTCTTCTGGAGAGGATGCGTTTAGTGATAGTCCTTGGTAGGACCTTAGTGTCCTTGGAGGTGTGTAGAGGATCATCCAATTATTCAGGCACTTGGGGCTATTTCCTTTAAGGGCCTTGAAGATCAGACAGAGTTTTAAATTTAGCCTGTATTGTACTGGTAGCCAGTGAAGTTTTTGCAAAAATGGTGTGATGTGGTTATGCCACTTGCAACCTTTTATTAGTCTTGCTGCAGCATTCTGAATCACTTGGAGCTGATGCAGGCCTTTTATAGTCAGACTGTTGTAAAGTGCATTGCAGTAATTCAGTCTTGATGTTATCATGGCATGCACAACTGGGATAAGAGTTACCTTCTCGATGTAAGGAGAGAGGCAGCATAGCTGTTGTAAATAGTAGTGCTGCATCACCTTCTACAGGAATTATGGTCACTGCTGAAAGTACTATATCCACCTTAGGAAGCTTAAATTTGGCCGCCTGCTATGTCAGAGGATAGTGCCTAACCGTGGAGTGCACTTACTATACCGTACTATACTAGAGACTTGTATCCCACCAAATCCCCTTAGAAAAGGTGCGAAGTGAATAACAAAACAGACCAAAGCAAAACCATCGGGCAAGTACAAAAACACATAAAAAACATAAATATAAGTACAAAATCAACCTCCTAATTTAAAAAAAAAATAACAAAAATTAAGTTTTCGGTCGTTTTTCTAAACAATAAATAAGATGAACTAACATCCTGTGGAAGAAGATTCCTAATTCTAATGGTACGGAAAACTAGGGACTGGTCAGATTGGGCATATACATCAAAATTCTATAAATTGTGTTTAAATGGCTCTGAAAAGGGGGTGTGGCCATGGGAGTGTCATGGGCAGATTAGGGGCATTCCTAGAATTTGTGTGCACTGTTATAGAATAAGAGGGGGATCTGCACCTAATTTAGATGCAAGAATTTACACTAGGGATTTACACTAGGGTTTACTTGTGGTGTAAAGCCTCACATCTAAAGCTAGGTGCTAAAGGCTAGATTCTATATATGGGGTCTAAAAAATCCACACCAAACCAATTTCTGTCTAAGCCATGCCTAAATATATGCGCAGTATACAGCATACACTTAGGTGCTATTCCTGCACCTAGATCTACGCGCATCCACTTACACCAAGGAAAACGTGATATAAATGCTGGCACACAGATTTTGGCATGGAGGGGTGTATTCTGTAACAGTGTGCCTAACTTCTTGGAATGCCCATTTCCCCGCCCATAGCCATGCCCCTTTTTGAACCCACTCATTAGAATTTATATGCCTTGCGTTACAGAATTTGCTTAATGAGTTATGTATGTTAATTCTAATTATTGCCATTTCATTCTCATAATTGCTTGTTAAGCGCCATTATCAATGCTGATTGGCTTCTTAAACCAATTAAGTTACATGCATTGTTATAGAATACACTTGGATTTCGGCACGCAATGTAGGCGTGATATATAGAATCCCAGGGAATACGTATTCTATAAATGGCACCTATCTTTCAGCATCATTTATAGAATAGTAATATTTCACACCTTTCAGAGGTGGTAACTGCAAGATAAGGCGATCCATGCTTTGGTTCTTACAAGAAGTACTTAACAAAGAAAATAATAAAAGAAAATCTTCCTGAGCCTCACCATATTATTTAATTGTATCCCGCCGTTACCCAAAGCTGGAAACAGAAAAACCATACACATAATTAGTAAACACACTAAAACATAACAATAGTCAAATAACAGTTAACATATCAACCCAGTTAGATAAAAAAAAACAATTACTTAGTGCACTTCATTCTTCTAGAAAGGCCTTTAAAACTAGTGAATCTTTAAAAACTGTTTGAAATGTTTTGAAAACTAAGCAACACATTTTAAAAGCAATTCATGCTTCAATAGGAAGCCAATGGTTATCAGCAAATAATGGAGTCACATGAGGAAATCTACTTTTCATACAAATCAGCCTAGCGGCTGTGTTCTAAACCAATCTTAGCTTCCTCAATAATTTATGTGAAATACCTAAATATAATGAACTGCAATAGTCTATAGTTGATAAAATAATACCCTGAAAAAAAACTCTGAAATGTTGAGGAAAAATAATAGCTTCAATAATATCCTCTACAATGGAAAGAACAGGAAAAGCCTTTGAGGATTTTTTAATTCCTAGTAATAACGGTTCCTATGAAAAATGAACCTCTACCAAAGGGTCCTTCCCAGGCAGAACCTCAAACAGAAACTGGTCCTCTAGATTATACTGCTGCTCAGAAACCTGGAGGAGAATCCTTGCTCATACAGAAAGCTTTATGCAATAAGAGAATTAACTCCAGAGCCAAAAAACTGGCACATTCAAGCTCTGAGGCTTACCAGCTTGCAAAACATCTGAAACACTTTGTGCAGAAAGCAAAATCTGCAGCCGCTCATCACTGACAAAAACAGTGGAAGATGCAAAAAAAACATGGTAGTGGTTCCTGCCAAAAGTGGGTCTAACACCACTTTGGATCAAATGTTTCCTGACACTGGACTGAGGATTCACTGTATTGCTCCTCCGACAACATCCCCACACTGCCTTACGTAAGATTCGCCAGTTTGTCCTCACAGGCCTGACACCATTCCTGCCAAAGACTGGCATCCCACACCCAAACAGCAATGTTTGCCTTTCAGCCATAACAAAGCTACATCTCTGGTGAAAACAAAAACAAACAAACCTTACCCAGAGCTTAATTTGAGATGTGGTAACGTGAAAAAGGGTGGGCCCTGGAGCCAGGATAAACTGGAGCCACATAGCGGGTTAAGGTTAACAAAATAATATTTATTTCAGATGTCGGGTAGGGGTTCTGTTCAAACAGTTCAATTCATAGGTGGGGGAGAAAGTAAACATAAAACAAGACCTTAGATATAGGAATGTCCTCTCATGGCCTGCTCCTGCAGGGCCACGGTGTGTACTGTCTCTAGTAGGCACCATACTCTGCTTGGCTCCACCAGAGTTACCTATATAATTCTTAGCAGTTGACACAGGCCGGCCTTCCTCCGGCCAAGTCAAAAATACCAGTTTGCAAGTTCAACTTGGCCTACCTGACTGTTGTGGTTGCAGTTCACCAACACATGGTGGAGGCATATGCAGTTGGGTGTCGCTGCTTCCCTCTGTGCCTTCTTTACTTAGCTGTTCCCTGAGCTTATAATTCCTGAACCATGCCCTTGCTGGCTCCACCCCTCTCATGTCACTTCCTCCTTGGGCAGGACTATGATTTTTAAGGTGCTCTGACACTAAGAGACAATCCTTAAGGGCAAGTGGCAGAATCCTATAGACGCTTTCACATGAGTAAACAAAGGAGCAGAGAGTAGTCTGGAGCAAATAGGTTTCCCTCAGTAGTAACAAAAAAAATAAGAGTTTGTTTGTTTTTGTTAAGGCTGTCTCCTTAGAAGAAAATTCAGTTTGGGCACTCAAGGATTTTCTTCAAAAGGAAAGGTCTGAGGCACAACAAACTAACCCTTCAGAACAATTAGAGGATAAATAAAAGTAGAGTAGTTAGAGAAAATGGTTTGGAGGGAGGGGGACTGGGACCTCCAGGTGTTACACCACAAGCTGTTATTAGGGTAGTGCCAAAAACAAGCCTAGTTCCTTCAGATATGTCTTTTTTTTTAATATACATGAAATAACTGTCCAAGGAACAAAACCTACTACTTGCAGGAGACTGAGAAATACTGGTGGACCATGGAGCTGCACAGCCTTCTTAAGGTATGACATCATAGCTCATTAGTTCTCAGTCTCTATCTGCTGGCAGAAGTGTATAACCCAAGCATCTGGACTGATCTGGAGAGATAATAAGGAAGCTTTACTTTCCTTCAGCTTTACTAATAGCTATTGCGGCTTCCTTATACTTGTTCCTTTTTACTGGGCTTCTTCATAGTGAAAAATAAGCAACCACTCTTCCTACCCCCACTACCGAGTTAGTCCTCAGCCTCAGGGATTACTGATTTCACTTCTCAGTCACTGTACAATTCTCTCAGTGGCTGACTAGAGCAGTGCCTCCTCTCTTGCCTGTGTCCAGGCAGGGGCCCCTTGGTTACAGAAACATGCCTGACCTGTATCTCAGGCCCCATCCCTTGTTAAGGAAAGCTTTCATTTACTGAGCGGACAGGGTTGACCCTTCCCCTACCCTCTAGCTGTGGAAAGCCCTACCTTGGAGGCTGGAATGAAGGAACTGTTTGCCCAACCCTCCATTCTAGGAAACCTCTCTCTACCCCAAATGGTACCCCCCTCTTTCCTTGGGTGTGGTTAGGAGGCTCTGGCCCCATAAAGCTCCTCCTTCTCTTCCTATCTGTCTTACCAAACCAAAACCCTTCCTTTAAAATTCCCTTTTCCTTTGTCCAGGAGGCAGTGCTAATTAGACCAGCTGCTCCAAGATTACTTATCTGCTTTCCTAGACTCTAATTAGCACTTCTCCCTTGGCTGTAGGCACAGTGCCTTCTGGGAACCGTAGTCCAACACTTTAAGAGACCAAGTTTAAAGTTGTCCAACATTAAGGTGTACTTTTATATATCTTATTTCTTATATACCACCTACAAAAGCCCGAAAGCTACTAAAGCCAAGAATATTTCCCCAATTTCTCTGCTTTCCTACTGGATTAGCAGTGGCCCCTGGCTGCCGATCACACTACACACACTGAAGTAAACTGAGAAGAAATGGTAGTCATAAGACTAGGACTAACACATTTTTTTTATAAGACCATTTATTAGAACTTGGTGATGGATAGAAGGTCAGGCACTTGAAGTGCTACAAAGGATCTATTGTACACAGCTTTCTTGTCAGGATGTACTTTGACATTCTCAAGGCAGATACTTTCCAGAAGTTAACCTATTTTCTATTGTACTAATGTGTGCCTATAACAATACCCTTTCAAAGTTAGGATAGCTGAACTGAATTCCTTTCCTGGAAAGGTTTAATGGTCACTGCACTTTAAAACAAGTAGATCATTCCCTTCCTGTGCTTTAAAATTGGACCCAGCAGGAACCTCCTTTTCAAGTCCCATCAAAGGGGATGAGGAGGGAGGGAAATGCTTTTGTTTCTTTTTAAGCTATGTGGGTACAAGTGTCTGAACTGAAACCAGAGAACATATGAAACAGGAAAAATTACTGGAAAGCAAAATAGAACCTTCTAGAAAATATTTCTTTAGCCTGTAGGTTAAGAATGAAAGCAAACATTTACAGCTTCAGAAGAAAAATGAAATAGAAGCAGCAGCAGCTTTTGTCATACTTTTGTAAATGTCCCAATCTGCCATAAAAAAAGGACAGGTGATCTATCCACATTATAAACTTTCCAGTCAATATTCAGCTGACAATGGTCAGCATTTTTTTAAAAACACTGATCATCACAGGTGATTAGGCCCTGATATTCAATGCCGGGCTATGTCTGGGCAACAGCATTGAACATCTGGGGACATCCCTGCATTTGCTGGCTGCCAGATCTTATGTGGGTCCCAGCTGATAGTCAGCTGGAATCTGCATAAAAGGGAAGCCAGTGCCTTTCTTCCCCCTGAAGACAAAAACCACCCCCAGCCAGGCCTCCCCTATCCCTCTGTAGATCTCCTCAGGCCTATCTTTCATAACCCTGCTGGTCTAGGGAATACCAAGGGCAGGAGTGATACAGCCTCATGGTACTAACGAGAGCTGTAAGACTGCCACAAAAGGTCATGGTAGCTAGTTTTAGACTGGATCCATGACAGTTGGGAGCAAGTGAGCACTGTTCCTGCCTTTAGGACTCCCCCAGACCTCCAAGGCTATCAAAGGAAGGTCCTGGGGTCTCACAAGGGATGGAGTGGCAGGAGAACTGATCTGGGGCTCTTCTCATCTTTGCTTTTGACTCCTAGCCACTACTCACTTGCCCTGTACCCTACCTCCTTAATTGACTCCTAGCCACTACTCACTTGCCCTGTGCCCTACCTCTTTAATTCCCTTACCTCTTAATCGTTCTGTCTGTTTACCTGTCTTATTCAGATTGTAAGCTCTTTGAGCAGAGACTGTCTTTTGGTGTACAGTGCTGCGTATGCCTTGTAGCGCTTGTACCTCCATTGCCCCTGGTACAAAAATAAGTACCTGAATATATGTAAACCGCTTTGAATGTAGTTGCAAAAACCTCAGAAAGGCGGTATATCAAGTCCCATTTCCCTTTCCCCCTTTCCCTTTAATAAGTAGTAGTAGTAGGTGGGAGAACCAGGATGGGGGGGGGGGGGGAGGGGGCACCAGAAACCTCTGCCTGGAAGTTATCCAGGCACCAAACAATATTCAGCGCTGGTGTCTGGATAGCTACTGTAGCTGAGCAAAGATACTATAACTCTGCTGCTCCATTAGCCATGAAAGCACCCCCTTAACTGCCAGTCCCCCCCCCCAACTCTGCCCCTGTAAATCCCCTCGCCTGCCTTGTTTCAGTTTGACTGGTTAATGCCGATACTCAGTAGTGCCACAGAATTTCAGTGGCTGTCCCTTTTTTCACACATGAAGCCCCATTTTCCATAGGTCGTCAAGTGGGGAAATGGAACCTCTTTATCAGTATATTCATAATTCCCCCAGAAGTTTACATAAGGTTCTGTCGAACATGGATTTGTCAGCACATACAATAGGAGGTGCAGTTTTGCAGAAGTCTATTGAGAATAGAGTAGCATCACTCAGCAGCCTCCACATATAAATGCCAGCACTTATGTGTCACAGTGGTGATTTCACAACTTCCACATATATGTTCTGGCAGTTATATGCATAGGACTAAATTCCATAAATGGAGTACGCTATTCTATAAAGAGTACTCCGAGATGTATGCCATTTTATTGCGTAGCGCTGGAATCCATGCCAAAAAATTGGGCATGAGGATTTACACGAACTGAAACCAGGTGTAAATCCTGGCATGTAACTTAGGCACAATCCCCTGAATTCTATAATACTGACTGTATGCTTAGTGAATGCCCCTGATCTGCCCACACCTGTCCCCTGGCCATGCCCCCTTTCGAGTTGCATGCAGAAAAACTTTGCATAAGGATAGAATGGCACTTAGTGAGCTGCATGCATAAATCCAAATTGTTGCCAATTAATGCCAATAATTGATTCTTAGCGCTCTGTTATTGGTGCTAATTGGCTCTTTTGTCAATTTTTGTATGCGTGCAAATCAGAATAGTGTGCAAAATTGGGCACCACTTATAGAATCTAGGGATAAAGGGCAATTCTATAAAACTAGCCACTGCACTTATGTGCTCTTTGCACATGTAATTATTTAAAATATTAGCACTTACCTGCATAAATGTACTTACCCATGTGTGTGCCAGTGGAACGCCATGGGCTATTCTGTAAATATCCACTTAACTTTACATAGAGGGGCATAATCGAACACAAACGCCCATCTCCATGGGCGTCTATGCCCGAGAACGGGTACGTGAAGGGGCGGGACAGACCGTATTTTCGAAAAAGATGGGCGTCCATCTTTTGTTTCGATAATACGGTTTGTGCCGGGCAAATGCATCGCATTTGGGCGGATTTGAGCTGGGCGGTATCATTTTTCAGCGATAATGAAAACCGAAGGCGCCCAGCTCAAAAACAAACAAATCCAAGGCATTTGGTCATGGGAGGGGCCAGGATTCATAGTGCACTGGCCCCCCTCGCATGCCAGGACACCAACCGGGCACCCTAGGGGGCACTTTGTAATAATAAAAAAAAATTTAAAATACCTCCCAAGTCCATAGCTCCCTTACCTTGGGTGCTGAGCTCCCCAAATCCCCCCTAAAACCCACTGCCCACAACTCTACACTATTACCATAGCACTTATGGCTGAAGGGGGCACCTACATGTGGGTACAGTGGGTTTTGGGGGCGGTTTGGAGTGCTCCCATTTAGCAGCACAAGTGTAACAGGTAAGGGGGGATGGGCCTGGGTTCACCTGCCTGAAGTCCACTGCACCCACTAACAACTGCTCCAGGGACCTGCATACTGCTGTGATGGAGCTGGGTATGACATTTGAGGCTGGCATACAGGCTGGAAAAAAAAGTTTTTAAAGTTCTTTTTTTTGGTGGGAGGGGATTAGTGACCACTGGGGGAGTCAGTGGAGGTCATCCCCGATTCCCTCCAGTGGTCATCTGGGCAGTTGGGGCACTTTTTGGGGACTTGTTTGTGAAAAAAAGGGTCCAAAAAAGTGACCCAAATTCTCGCTTCTGGCACCCTTCTTTTTTCCATTATCGGCCGAGCGCGCCCATCTCTCCTCGGTCGATAAACACGCCCCAGTCCTGCCTTCATCACGCCTCCGCCACGCCCCCGTCAACTTTGTCCGTTCCCGCGACAGACTGCAGTTGGAGGCGCCCAAAATCGGCTTTCGATTATACCGATTTGGCCACCCACGGGAGAAAGGTGCCCATCTCCCAATTTGAGTCGAAATATGGGCATCTTTCTCTTTCGAAAATAAGCTGGATAGTGTGTATTTGCAAAGTGGGCATTCACATAGGCAGAGCATGGGAGGAGCTTCCACTTAAAGAATACTGCAAGTTACATGTGTGCCTGCCACAATTACCTCCCTGTTTAATAAGCCACGCTAGCGCTGACACAGCCCATTCACTCATTTGCAAAAGAGGTATAAGAGTACCTAAAATTTTAGCCTTAAATTCTAGCTAGGCTGTGATAGATTAGATTACATAGATTAGATGGATATTTCCACAAAATGGAAATATATATTTATTATATATATAAAAATAGCAATATGGCAAAGAAAATACCAACTTAGTAGCTGTGGAGGGGCATAATCAAAAGGGCGTCCAAGTACGCAATAGGTCGTCCTTACGAAGTTAAAGAAGACCTCGGCTGGGCTGGCGGGGGTTGGGGTCCCCCGCCAGCTGAAGCAATAGTTTAAAAAGCCGGCAGGAGCGGACCTTGGGGTAGGTGACAGCGGTAGGCGGGGAAAGGGTTGGCGGTAGGCGGGGGAGGGTTAACGGCGGTAGGGGGGTCCAGGGCGAAATATGCGGGGGCCCAGGCCCCTGTGGCCCCACGCAGATACGCCCCTGGACTGCAGACTACATACAGTGAATGCACATTCCTTGATAATGACAGAAAGAGAAGAGCTGGCAGAGAAATAAGAGCTTACCATGAACGTCTGTTTCTATCTTCTGGAACATTAGCTGGACATCTGCCTCAGTGAAATGACCCTTACTGAGGGAGGGGTGCCTGATTTGGAGCGATTGTAGCAATTTCTTAGCTCCCACAGACTGCCTGCTACAACCAGGCACAGAGAATGAGAGACAGGAAGAGGGCCAAAGGATGGATACGGAAGCGTTGTGGGCTGAGGGCAACCACAAATAACAACCCCCCAAAATACACAGGTGTCCCGAAGCATACCTTGCCAAACAAAAAGCTTAATATAAATGTGGGTAACACGTGAGAACTCACGTGAATCAGAACTGCCAGTGCATAAAATGGCGCTTTAAATGGCAATCAAGAAGGGGAAGGCAGGTGAAAACGCCCATAGTTATCTACCCATAATCGAAATCAAGAGCTCCAAATCGCTATCTCAGCTGGGCACGTTTAGGAATTATGTGTATAATCGAAATTACAGCGTCCATATCAGACACGCCTATCCCCCGTTCAAAATGGGCGTTCCTGGCGACGATATAAACGCCCACTCCGTATTTTCGAAATCCCATTGGTACAATGCTACCACGCCAGCCCCCAACCCGGAAGGGTAATTTCTCAGATGCTGAGGTGGAGCTCCTGGTACAGGAGATACAGTAACGGCACACCAACCTGTTTGCTCCCACAGGGCAGAGACTGGCTGCTACCACCAAGCAGCGGGAATGGGAGGCGCTCCGTGACAGGGTGTATGCGGTCTTCCACTGTGCAAGGGACGTGGAGGACTGTAAGCGCAAGTGGCGCAAGCTGAGGAGGGATGTGAGGAGGAAGGCTGGGGCCAATCCCGCAGCACATGACACAGCCAACCTCACCCCCATGGAGCTGATGGTCCACGCCCTGCTACCCCAGGAGGGCATCCACGGGATCGGGTCCCTTGACACCTCAGCCCAGCCTGAGGCCTCAGGTAGGTTGTCCATTATGATGTTGGGATATCTGTTGTGCTGCACTACACTCTGTTATACAAGTTGGGGCCAGGGGGAGGAGGGAGGTGGGGGAGGAGTATGTGGAATAAACGCCCACCTTTATGATGGTGTCTCACCTCCTACCCCCTACTCACTTGCTCTGTACCCTTACTCTGTATTCCTACCGTAGTCATTGGCTTCCCTCTTACTTGTCCTGTGTGTGCAGCTTCATTACAGTGTAAGGTGTCTGAGTAGTGGTAGTATTAATGTGTGTCATATGAGCAGACTCAGTGGGTGTTTGAGCATCCCCAATATTGAGGAAATATCATGTAGGTGTCCAGGGAGGGCTTATTTGCATTGGCCTTAGCACCCCCAATAATACTTTACACTTGGCTCCTATCCTATGGGTGTGTGTAGGTTACTACTCTACTCTGTGGCACAACTTTGGGCCTCTTGCTTCCCTACTCCCTCCTATTTTCCCATCATCACCAAACTGTGCCTATTTCTTTCTGTCACCTTTGTGCTGTAGTTAGTGTGGGCCACATGCGTGCAACTTAAGGAGCCTGTAATCGGGGTCATAAAGCAGTTTTAGGCAGTGTACCAAGTCAGTAGTAACACAAGACACGCTCAAATGTCCTTCACTTTAACTAATATACAACAAACAGCTTGTCCGGGTCCACAAAGTTGTGAGCGGTGTCCTTGTCTTGGCTGTCCATCCACCAGCTGTACCCAGCTGCCTGTGGGGCTGTCGTTCACATGGGTCTCAAACCCAATCCTCCTCACCATCTCTTTGCAGTGTCATCAAGTGTGGGGCTATGTAGATGAATGCTGAAAGACAAAAGTGGGTTATTTTCACCAACACACTTCCTCACCCTTGTGCTATACAGGTGATGACTCTGATGAGGCTGGCCCTAGTGGCCTCCAATCACAACAAAGGCCTACACCAGCAGGACAGCCTCAACCTCCACCGCCTGCAGCAGCAGTCCAGCCTCTACCACCATCACCACCACCACCACCTGCACCATTGCAGCCTCTACCTCCACCACCTGCACCAGAGCACCTTCTACCGCCACCACCTGCAGCAGCAGTCCAGCCTCTAACACCATCACCTGCACCAGTGCAGCCTCTACCTCCACCACCTGCAGCAGCAGAACCAGCACTAGAGGCCCAACCTCCACCAGCACCACTGGCAGAGGCGGCAGCTCCAACACCGGTTGAGTTTTCTGATGCGGAGGATGCATATTGTGATAAATAAGAGGCTGTCCTAGCCGGGGCAGGCCACTAGCAGTGTTGCCAGGTGGGCGGTTTTCTGCAACCCGCCGCGGGAAATTTTTGCCCGCGGCGGGTTGCGGTTTTTTGGGCTTGTTTTGGGGTCTTTCAGTGGTTTTTTTGAGTGGTTCTTCGGGCTGCGGGGCGGGGCTAGTGAAGTTTTGGGCGGGGTTAGTGATGTTCTGGGCGGGGCCGATGATGGGAGAGGCGGGCCGATGACGGGGAGGCGGGCCGGTGATGGAAGAGGCGGGGCCGATGACGGTGGGGGCAGGGTTGATGATGGTGGGGGCGGGGTTGATGATGGCGGGGTGGGGGTGTCAGGGGCGGGGTTTGACTTTGGGCGGGTTTTGGGCTGGATTTGGGCTGATTTGGGTGGGGAAAAAATTTTCCACCTGGCAACCCTGGCCACTAGATGGCGCTGTTCCCCTAAAAATGTCCAGGATGTCCGGGGTAGGCCACTACTACTACTACTACTTAACATTTCTAGAGCGCTACTAGGGTTACGCAGCGCTGTACAATTTAACAAAGAGAGACAGTCCCTGCTCAAAGAGCTTACAATCTAATAGACAAGTGAACGGTCGGTCCGATAGGGGGCTAGAAGAATAGGTGGAGGTCGCTAGGACCGGGGAGGGTCCACAGGTGTAGGAGGTTATGGGCTGGGTCCTGTGTAGCTAATTAACCACTTTATACCCCACCTGTGTGTGAAAGGAGGAGAAGAGAGCTGGTAGTGGAAGAAAGAGAATCCACCTGGAAAGAACTGGCTAAACCCTATGGATTTGTGGTGGACTGTGTGCTCAAGGAAGAAAAACAGGCTGGGGTAAGAAGTCCCTAAAGCATTAGTATTGGACTGTGTAGCCTCAGTACTTAGAGGAACTGTGTGTTCAAAGAAGAAGGGGGGCTGTGTGTCCCAGTATTAAGAAGCAGGCTGCAAAGCCTGGGGTTAGAAGTCCCCAAAGTATTGAAGATAGCACTGAGCCCAGGTATCTGTGTGGAGAGGCTCAGTGTGAAGATATGTGAATTTATAAAGTATTTAAGCTACTACTACTACTATTTATCATTTCTATAGCGCTACAAGGTATACGCAGCGCTGTACACCAAGCTAGAAGAAGTGTGCCCAGGGGGCTGGAATAAAGAATTGCCTGAATATGCTGTTGGTAAGACCTGTTTAATTTTGCCTCTGAAGAACCAGGTCACCCTGAGTGGAAAAGTGTAGGATGCTAATCTGCATATAATTTGCATACCGAGAACCAGCTCACCCTGAGTGAAAAAGGGGCCCAGGAGCTTGAGGTTGGATTGCTCAGGGTGCTAGTAAGAGACTGTTTTTGGAGTCCTGTTTGGAGGCCACAGGCCAGTGAGGCTTGTTGGAGAGTGGGAGCAGGAGCTTCATTTTCACAATATAGGGGGCCAGCTCCTCGCCAGAGGCTCTCCAGCCACAGGAGGCAACTCTTGCAGCTGGTCACCAACTTGCTGCGGCACAATGTGGGCTTGGAGGAGTACCGGCAACAAAAATTAGAGCTGCAGTGGGAAGCACTGCAGGCGCAGCGCCAAGTCCACCAGGAACTGCTCCAGGCACAGTGCCAAGCCCACCATGAGGTGCTCTAGCAACTGGAACAGCTGCAGCACAGCATTGAAGGTCTGCGCTCTCAGGTCACAGTATCTACTCCACCAGTGGTGGTGCAGCAAGACCTGCCATCCACTTCCTCCTCCAGTGGGCAGCAACCACCACCAGCTAAGAGGTGGGGCCTGAGATCGGGCGCCTCCGCAGCCACTAGTGCAGCACCCAGCAAACCAGCTCCCATTCTGGGTCCTGTGGCCAGGCTACAGCCAACAAGGTGGCCAGATTTCCACAGTGCAGCCGAAGCCGCAGGATGCTGTGTGGATACGGAGGAGGACAGTGGGAGTAGCCCATGGGAGGAGTCTGAACAGACTTCCCCTGCAGCACCAGCTGCATAGGAAGTCCGTGGGAGGGCTAAGAGGGGACGGGGGAGGGGACAGGGAAAGTGATGGCACATGCTGGAGGGTGAAGGTTGGTGGGTGGTGGTGGGTGTGATGTGATGTGATGGTAACACTTATGTATTACAAATAAATGTGCACTTACTTTCACACAAAACTTGTTTCAATGAGTCTTTGTCTGGCTCTGACGCCAAGCTGGTAAGCAGTGAGCTCTGCTCTATGGGCTGGGGGTGGAGGGGCTCCTCTTCCTGCTCATCTGGGGCCTCCTCTGGTGGCTGTGGCTCCTCTGGGACGGCCTGTCCTCTGCGCTGGGCCAAATTGTGCAGCATGCAGCACGCCACAAAGATCTTGGCCACCTTTTCTGGACTGTAGAGCAGCTCTCCTCCAGACCGGTCCAGACAGCGGAACCGTTTTTCAAGAAGTCAAAGGTCCACTCAGTTAATCCCCCGGGTGCTGCGATGCCTCCTGTTGTAGGTTTCTTCTGCCCCTGGTTGTGGATGCACCATGGGGGTCATGAGCCATGTCCTCTGTGGGTAGCCTCGGTCACCTTTGGAGAGAAGCAGAATGAAATAGATGAGTGTGTATTGCTTGGAGCAGATACAGGGGGGGACGGGGGAATTGGGTTGTGGGTTGGAGAGTGAGGTGGAGGAAGGCAGGGCGGAGGGTTGGCCAGTGGAGGAGATATAGTATGGGTACATCCATGTTGCACTTACCTAGTAGCCATCCACCGGTGAACTCCCCTCGCTCAAACCTGCGGAAGATGCCTGAGTGCTGTAGGATGTAGGCATCGTGGGTGGAACTGGGGTACCTGGCACACACATCTAATATCTCCCCCTGGGCATCACACACAACTTGCATGTTCATCGAATGAAATGCCTTCCTGTTTCTTGTAGGTGGCTTTGAGTGGGACGTGTGTGCAGTCAATCACACCTATGACCGAGGGGAATCTAGCAACAGCATAGAAGGCGGCTATGTTGTTGTGCAGGGCCTGGGGGGTGGTGGGGAAAGTGATGTAGTGAGAGGTGTGAGTTAGAAAGGCATCCAGGAACTGGGTGAGACAGTGTGAAATAGAAGCCTGGGTGAGCCCTGTGTTAGCAGCTAATACGGATTGGAAACTCCCAGTGGCCAGGACAGAGAGAGAGGCAGTGACTTTGAGGTGGACTGGGATGGGGTTATTCCTATGGGTCTAGGGCTGAAGGAGGGGTTTCAGCTGCTCACAAAGCTGCACAATGGTCGCTTTATCAAACCTGAACCTTGTCAGACACTGCTGGTCAGTGAGTTGTAGGAAGGTGGTGCGGGACCTGAACACTCGGGGCCGTGAATAGCTCCTGCGGTGTGTGGCCTGTTCCTCTAACATGGAAGCCACCAATGAATTTAGTGCATCCATTTCCCCACCAGTGCAAGTATTAGTAGTAGTACTGAAACAACAGCAGCACACAGAATCTCACTCCGAACACACCCTCTGGCCAGTCACTCCCCAAACAGTACAGGGAACACAGAGACAAAGGGAAGTCAGGCAATACAATATACATATGGGAACAGTGAAGAGAGGGATAGGGGGAAGGGAAGGGACCGATAGAGCAAGGAGGAGGAGTAGAGAAAGGTCAAAAGGTAAGACACAAAAGAGGCAGGTGAGGGTGACAACGGACTAGGGCAGACAGACGAACGTTACAGGTACTCCACACACTGAGCTTTCTCTGCAACCACCAATTCAGCTCTCCCAAAACCGATCGCGCCACTCTCCAACTGCACACAATCGCTATTGGGTCTAAAGACGATTTCCCCCTTGCTCTGGTCGCTTTTATTTCGGGTCTAAGCAATGACGCCCATGTTCACGCCCACCCTAAGTCATTTCGCTATCCGTTATACGTTGTAGACGCCCACCTCGTAACACGCCCCCGACACGCCCCTTATTTGGGCGTTTGTATCTGAGCGTACGAGCGAAACGGACGCACTAAAAGTTTTGTTTCCATTATACTGATTTAATCGTTTTTGTGAGATAAACGTCTATCTCCCGATTTAGGTCGCACTATAGGTGTTTTTCTCTTTCGAAAATAAGCAGGATTGTAAGTTGGACCACATGCCTGAGCAAAACCTGTTTTTCAAAGACAAAAAACACAAACTAGCTAAATCCTGAACCATTACAGGAAAATCCATTCTCTCACCCTTGTGGGCCGTAGCTTGATGGGGTGATGAATTGGCTCCTATTTAAGGCTCTAGCAGAATTCCCCTGCAAGCTACTTCTGTGTCAGGTTTTACTCCGCGGTCCCTGTTCTGCAAAGCCACTGGTTTCCCAATCTCTAGGAAGCTTGCAATCAGTTTCTGAACTTGGGCTGCACTCAGCACAGAGATACAGTTTACAGGTGCTCTGGCAATTCAGTCTCTCTCTTCCAAGAAAGATGCATAGGCCATCAGATCTTCTCTTCTTCTTTGTTCTTCCCGCTCTCTCTCTCTCTCTCCTGTCCGGGGCTAGACCTGCCCTCTGGATCCCAGATGATCAGCAGGGACCAATCATGAACCCATCTGTCCATATTCTCAGCAGGTTACACTCAGTTATCACAATGGAGAGACTTTTGGGCTGGTAACAAGAACACATTATCAGTGAAGTCTTGCCAATGAGGTAAACAGCCAGCATTACCTCATTCATGTCTTGCAGTTCAAAATGTTATACTAGAGGCCCTGTGTGCCTGAAAACTCTCCTCCACAGCTTCCCAGAAGATAAACTAGAAGGCTAAAGCACGTAAACATCATGTCCTTGAAATATGCCAGCAGTAAATAAAAGCAGACCCATGTAGTAAAAAAAAAATATATATATATATATATATATATATATATATATTCAGCGCAGATACCTCAAATCAGCATACAATTTTCCTTTAATGGTAAGCAAACTTACCTCATCAGGAAAGGATGCCCACACAAGAAAACTAAGGGGTGCTCCAGCAGAAATGACAATGTCTTCAAGCTGAGAACTGAAGACTAGCAAGTGAAAGGAAGAAGCAGTCACCTCCAGACATAGCGAAGCATCAAGAGACAAGCTCAGGTCCCGAAAGAGCATGAGGATTGAAGACCACCACCTTGTCAAGGAGTCTCTGGCCTTGTGCCAGGCAGAGCTTGAGAAAAAAGTCTTCAACCCTCCCTGGAATCCACACATCTTCAGTGCACATGCCTCATAGACCTGAGGTATGGTCTGTCCAGACTTCAGGCTGGCACTCGCAGTCTTGGACTCTACAGGGGTATCTTGCATTCCATTACAAAGTACATGATTCACCAAATCTACATAAACTCCATCTGACAAGGCAATCCAAACCCAAACATAAGGGCTGTTGCAGGCCTCGGACAATAGAGAAGTGGTGTGTGAAAGTCTTCATACCCAAGGTCAAGGGTAAGCTGCAGATCCCCACGAGAGGCTTGGAACCTTGCCCAGGTACCTGCACAAAAGTGGAAGGATATTTGACAGATAGGATCTGCAAAGACTTCACAAGGCTTCCATAAAGTGGTTCACTGATTAAGGAGATGTCACTGAGTAACAGAGAGGCCTGAAGTGCCTGGGTAGTATCCAGATGGACTGTGACTGTCAAATTATCACCCTCCCAGTGAAGACCAGCTAGCATACTAGGACACAACATGTCAGGATCGGAAAGGGCAAAAGAGAGCACCAGAGGTGTGTCCGGGGCACCATGAGGCTGGTCACGTGTAGTTGATGAGTCTTTTAGAGCAAGCTTCAAATTATCAGCATGAAGAACAATGACAGCTATCAAATCTTTCTGGAATCTGATAACTTCACTATCCTCCATGCTCCCCTCCCCCTCAGAGAAGTTCCAAAAAGCGTAGATCTGCTGAACGTCAGAAATTTATTTGAATGAAAGTATCCCTAAGCTCTATAGAACTGAAGACTCCGACTCAGCAAATGTGCTTAACTCTACCATAAGGAATTGGGCAGTCAACTTGTGACCAGACCACTTCCTGGACATAATCCAAAATAGGCCACAGTCTCTGCAAGAGGTCATTTCCAATTCAAAATTCCTCAACTTAACTTGTTGTGAGGATTACAGGGTGTTTGTAAGGCATTTTCTTAAGCTGTAAAAAAAAAAGCCAAACTTGACCCACTGTTCCAATGCTCTTTCACCAGAAGCCACAAGTGACATATCTAAGGGAATAACATGAAGTTTGTCCTGATCTCCCTCCCCCAGGAAAGCCTCAAGCTTCTGAAACAGGACTTGGGTAACTAGAGTCACCTCAGAGGCTGTATCAAGCAGACCCTAATATGGGAACACATGTTGGACCAACAGAGGCAATGCAAACCTGGGGATCGTAAGCATAAGTTTACCCAAAAAGAACTTGTGTTCTCTGATGGTGTCAAGGAAGCCACTCTGGGTCCATAGACAGGTCACCTGTGGATGCAGCAACAATCTCTTCAATGGCAGCAGATGGAGCACTCACTTTCAACAGTAGATACAACAGCCTGTGAAGAAAAAGGAAGAGCAGTTAGTTATTCTTCATACTCCTCTGAAAAGGACTGAGAGACCACCTCTACTGAGTGGACAACACTAGGTCCTAAAGCAGCTTTGGGCCCAGAAGATTGATCTTACAGCTTCTGGTCCTGGCCTCACCCATGCTGGGAAGAGGACAGCCCTTCTGGGTACCAGCAATAACGGCATGCTACATTACTTCTAGTTGAGCTAGCTAGCCTCCAGAGACCGTAGCTTCTCTGCAGCCCACTTCCTCCTGTGGAACCACTTCAGTTCAGACACAGACCTGCTCCTTCTGTATGGGGAGCAGTGTCACCTATCTGAGTATTTCCTGAAGGGACCTGTAAAGGAGAAATAGAGACATCATTCTCAAGAGACAGCGAGGATTAGACGTAATGGCAGAAGGCTGGAAAAAGGCTCTTTATGTTTTCCTATTAAAGTCATTTTCACAGGATCTGGTAAACCTGTCACACAAAGATGTCTGTAATTGCCAAATTCAAGATCCTGGGACATGGGAAGACTGCCAAAAAGACAGCCCCCCTCCCCTCTCCTGGAAATAGGAGCCAGCTGAGCAGGAGCAGAAAAAAAGTCAGGGCAGGCAGAAGGAGAACCAGGACCACAGCAGGCGCACCACTGGAAGCTGGTATCCATAAGCAAGCAGTAAGACAGAGAGAGGATCATGGTCTCTGACAATGTCAGAAAAACATAGAGAGTGAAATTCTCCCTGCAATGCCTCCAGCAGGGGCGTAGCTAGGGGGGCCACAGGAGCCTGGGCCCCCGCAAATTTCATCTGGGCCCTTGGTTTGTCTGATGGGGTCCCCAACCCTCGCCAGGCAAAGACTTCTTCAGCGCCAGACTCCGGCACAGCCGCGTTCGCTGCCCTGCTCTTCTTTCTTCTTGCTCCTCCTGTGCACGCTGACGCTCCTTTACGTGAAACTGAAAAGGAGCATCAGGGTGCACAAGGAGGAGCAAGAAGAAAGAAGAGCAGGGCAGTGAATGCGGCTGCGCTGGAGACTGGCGCTGAAGAAGGCTTTGGCTGGCGGGGTTGAGGACCCCCGCCAGCAAAGGTATTTGTTTGTGAGGGGAAGTGGCAAAGAGGCAAGGCGGTGTGGGAGGGGGGGGGGGGTGGAATGGTGAGGCAGTGGGGGGGGGGGGGGGGCAGCACTCAAAATGTGCCCCCAACCATAGGATCTGGCCCCCTCCCACCATGAGGTCTGACTAAATGATCAGACAACAAAGGCAGAAAAAATTATTTTATGCAGAATTTATTAATTGGGATATGTCAGCTTTTGGAAATGTGCATCTGTGATATTTTGCATGTAAGTTTCAATTTTTCTAGTATTGCTGCATGCCGAGTCTGGCTTCTTGAGGTAACTTTCCAGTTCAGTATTTTGCCTTCATATTTTTTTTATTTCTAGTTCCTTGTGCCATATTTGTTATGTGTTTTTCATGTGTGATCAAGGTGCAGTATTCTCCTAGAGTGTAGTGTTTGCAGCCCTTTTGTTTTTTTTACCCCATTAGGTAGTGTACTGGTGTTTTAGAGCCCGGTGTAATTACAGTGCTACCTTTCCACGCATTAGGTTGTAGCTCATCCTGTCTTTGGAATTAGTGCTGTTATGGTTTGGTAAGGTTATGAGTGTGTTTTTGCACAAGTTTGTGTATAGTGTTTTGCAGTGGAGAGATTGTGTGTTGGCCTTATTGAGGTGGCACCAAAACATCAGAAAGGGTTTTAGAGCCTAAATCATGACACACTACCTCTTGAAGGATCTACATATAGAGCTTATACATTTCTAAGGTCTATACTGGCATGATGTGGGAAAATACTACTGGAGAGGAAGAGGGAGTGCTGGGCAAGAAGGAAGGAAGTAAGGGAGAAAGAGCTGGCTTTTTTGGGAATAACCAGCTCTTTCTCCCTTCCTTCCTCCATATTAGCATATTCATTTGTATATATATATATGCAAATGAATATGTTAATATGCCCCGCCCCATCCTTTGCCCCCCCAGATCAAACAGTCAAACTATGTCCATGGTGCCACTGAAGGTTGGATAATCAAGAATGTACTGTGTATTATGTGTGTAACTATGGGCTCTATGCAGACTCCGCCCATGTGTACATCTAACTTCAAAACACCAGCACATTTAGGTGCCATTTTATACAAAAACACATAGCTGGAAGAATGGCATTTATGCACCTATATTTGCCAAGTCATTTACATGTATTCTAGGCACCAGACGTTTTGCATCTTCCTTATAGAATTACCACCCTAGTGGAACAATATATTTTTTAAAGTATACATGTAAAAGTGCTGCCGCCAATTAACAAGTCAAGCTGTAAAAGAAATTTTACGTTTTTTGTTAACCTGAGAGGCAAAAATCAATACAAGAGGGAATAAGGGCATTAACCCTCTCAATCCCTCATACAAAGCTTTCATTATGCTTGGTCTTACTTCAAAGCAACGGTAAAAGCCAAGGGGGAAATTTGGCACATACATGTATTCCCCACATAAGATGGGAAAGAGACAGTTTTTAATGCCTATGACTCACCTCTTTTGAATCAGTGGCGTAGCCAAGGGTGGGCCCGGGTGGGCCTAGGCCCACCCATTTTGGGCTCAGGCCCACTCAGTAGCAGCACACCTATGATGTGACTGGCAAGGGATTCCCAAGCCCCACCAGCTGAAAACTCCCAACGACTGTTCCTCCTTCATACCTTGTAAATAGTAGATCTTTGCCTGCAGCAGTAACTGATATATACTGCTCACACCGGCCCCACAGCCTTCTCTCTAATGTATTCCCACCTGTGTGAAACAGGAAGTTGGATAAGTGGGAAGGCTGTGGAGCCAACATGAGCAGTATGTATTAGTTGATGCTTGCTGCAGGCAAAGATCTGCTATTTACAAGGTATGCAGGAGAGGGGGGATGTTTGAAAGACCATATGGCATGCAGGCGAGAGAAGGAGAGACCAAATCACCTGTGGGATGGGGTGGGGTTCTTCTGCCCACCACCCATCTTGGGCCCAGGCCCACCCAAAATTGGGTGTCTGGCTACGCCCCTGCTTTGAATCTCAGAATCCTGTCCATATAAGTGGTTTTTTGAAATCAGTGCTTACATATGTATCCATGTATTTTTATTTATTTTATTTTTATTACATTTGTACCCAGCACTTTCCCACTCATGGCAGGCTCAATGGCAATGGAGGGTTAAGTGACTTGCCCAGAGTCACAAGGAGCTGCCTGTGCCAGGAATCGAACTCAGTTCCTCAGGACCACTCCTCCACTTGTACACATGTAAAGGCCACTCTTTACACAGGTAGATGTTTCTATCATCATCTCCTGTATCTGTTTTCAGTTTATATCTGATAAGTAAGCATGCTTTTAGAGCAAGCTCCTGCTTTTTTTCTGTTTCTCCTGTTGCTAGGTAAAAGTGATGTTACAGTGATGTGGGGAGAACATAGAACTGTGCTTCACCTCCATTCCAGAAGCCTGCTGCAGTTAAAACGGACCACTTTCAGCTGGAGGCAGTTGATACTGTGTATTGTAAGCACTGCAGTTTTATTGTTATTTCATATGAGGGGGCTGATTAGCAGTTGAGGGAATTAGTGTGGGGGAATTCATCCAAGGAAAGGAAAAGGCCATCAATGAAGCCAAAGAGTTGGCAAAAGCAGTTCCAGAAATGATAGTCTTCTAGTTTCTACACCAGACAAATCTTCCTAATATCAACTAATTCTTCTATAACTTATGGATTTTTGAGTTTAAGGTAGATTCATGAGGTAGTTAGTATATGGAAAGACACGGCACTAATGAGCTAATTATAATCTATTTGAATAATGTATTTGAACTAGCATACTCTGTCATGTCATGATGACCCAAGTAATGGACACAATTATAATTCCACAAATTATCTAGATTTCCATGTATATTGTATAACCTCTAGTCTAAAGAGACCCTGAGTGGGTTATATGAATTAATATCTGTAGATTTTTTTTTCATGCTAGAAAACATAAGTGAAAATCTTCTATTGTTTTGGTTGAAAATTTCTGAGATTCTTTCATTGTTATATCTTTTTGATTCTCTTTTAGCGCTGGAACTAATTCTGGTGCTCTAATCTTGCTGGCATCTCGTTGTTGTTGTTTTTTTTGTTACATTTGTACCCCGCGCTTTCCCACTCATGGCAGGCTCAATGCGGCTTACATGGGCAATGGAGGGTTAAGTGACTTGCCCTGAGTCACATGGAGCTGCCTGTGCCTGAAGTGGGAATCAAACTAAGAAAAGACAAGTTTAGAGCTGCAGTTATTGCTCCCTCCAAATTTTGCACCTGTGCAGTCATACAGCATTCCTCAAGTAACCATACAATGCTATTTAAATGTTTTTTTTCCCCCTGTATTTCTCTTTTATATGTTTATTATAACTCACTTAACATTTGTGATGTGTAGAGCAGAAAAAAAATGAATGAATGATGTACTTCAAGCTGTGCACAGTCTAGTGGGAGAGCAAGAGGACCTATTGGAGTTTATTCAGCTGCTACCAGTTTTCTATGCTTCTGGTATTGCCTTTCTGGGGGAAGGGGGAAGTGTTTCCTTTTAGGGAAGAGCCTTGTGCCCCTAAGATGGTTCACAAAAGTCAGTTTGTCAGTTGCATTTCACCAGTCTTTATATTATGATTTTCTGTAAGTGTTGCTTTGAACGAGAGGGGAGCTTCCAATGATGCTCTTCTGTTGGAGTTGGGTCATGGAAACAGCTGGGAGGTATGGGTTCCTATGTCAGTATAGTGCTTTTCCAGTGGGTGCTGTACTGGTGCTAATTTGTCATTTGTATGGTTTTCTACTTGAGTTTTGGTCTGGCAGATTTGGATTGGGGAGTGAAAGACCAAAGAGAGGGGTCTAGAGTCCACTGCCCCAGACCTTAAATACCTTAGTCATGTTTCTGGTTTGCAACAGCAGATATATATTTTTTGTGAGTAACAGCACAATGAGGATTGGGGTCTCTGCATCTAATCTGCAGCTTCAGGGGAGTGCAGCAAGGTGAGTATTGCCAGTTCTGCAACAACAATGTGTGCTTGAGGCAACTAAAGAAAGCTCAAAAGGAATGTGGACACAGAAAGATCTGTTGATCCCCTGGTGTCTGAGGAGGCTTAGAAAGCAGGCTAGTGCAGCACCTGAGGAGGAGGTTGATGGACTAAGGCAGCAGCAATATCAGCACAATTGAGACTCATGGTTTGGGGAAGAGACACAGTTGCTAGGGGCAGGGTAGGCTGCAACAATGGGGGACTGGTGAAGGAAAGGAAGTGGGAGAGGAGATGCTAAGAAATGGAAACAGAAGATTGCTAGGGAAAAGGAAGAGAAGAAGGATGGGAGAAAAACACCAGAAGGAGCAGGAAGGAGGTGCTTTCAGGATAGAGTAAAGAGAATACTGGGTGAAGGAAGCAGGGGTTAAACAATGGAGGAGGAAGAATAAGGCAGGGGAAGGAACAAGAGAGCAAATGCTTGGGAAAGGAGGGAGAGGCAGGATGCTTGGAAGAGGGAGATAGATGATGAGGGGAAGTTTCTAAAGAAGGGGAAAAGGAAGCAGGGGATGGATATTGGGATAAAAAAAAGAACAGGAAAAGGAGGAATCAAAACGTGACACCCAACATAAGATCAAAAGATCATTTAAAGATCAAAAGATCATTTAAAGACAAATTTCTCAAAAAATGAAATTCTATTTTTTTATTGTTTTATATATACTAAAGATAATAGTAAAATGCTGGGGTGAGCATCATAATATAGGTCTGAAGACCTCCTATGGCTTATGGAGGAGTAGCCTAGTGGTTAGTGTAGTACACTTTGCTCCTGGGGAACTGAGTTCAATTCCCACTGCAGCTCCTTGTAACTCCAGGCAAGTCACTTAACCCTCCGTTGCTCCTGGTACAAAATAAGTACATGAATATATGTAAACCACTTTGAATGTAGTTGCAAAAACCTCAGAAAGGCAGTATATCAAGTCCCATTTCCCTTTCCTCTTATGCCATTTCAGGTCAATGACCTTTATCAAATCTGTAACACCTCCAACATTAAACATATCCTTTATGGTATAAAAAAATACCAAAAACAATATATTCAGAATTCAAATAACATATGTTAAATAAATTAGCTTTATCTTTCATTTCTTTTCATTCATCACCACAAAACATCCGATGCTGGACAACAAGCCCACACCCAACACCTATAGATAGATGTGGTGAAACGCTGAAATGCCTCATCACATCGGTCTGTGGGCATTGGGTGTGAGCTTGTTGTCCAGTGTTAGATGTTTTGTGCTGATGAATGTAAAGAAGTGAAAGACAAAGCTAAGTGCTATTTTAATATATGCTATTTTAATTCTGAATAAATTGTTTTGATATTTTTGATACTGTAAAATATATGTATAATGCTGGAGGTGTTATATATGATTAAATCCATTTGATAAAGGTCGGCCTGAAATGGCATAAGCCAGAAGAGTGTTTGGTTGGTGTCCTGGCATGTGAGGGGGACCAGTGCACTACGAATGCTGGCTCCTCCCATGTCCAAATGCTTTGGAATTGGTCATTTTTTAGATGGGCGTCCTCGGTTTCCATTATCGCTGAAAACCGTGGTCGCCCATCTCTAAGGTCGACCTAAATGTTGAGATTTGGGCGTTCCCGACCATATTATCGAAACGAAAGATGGACGCCCATCTTGTTTCGATAATACGGCATGCCCCACCCCTTCGCTGGGGCGTCCTTAGAGTTGGGCACCCTTAAAGATGGGCACCCTGTTCGATTATGCCCCTCCACGTTACCATGTTACCTAACCCAACCTACCCTCTTTCTGTGAGGCTTGACATTGGAATGCTTTTGTGTTTCACTTATATATTCTGATATATTTGCTCATTTCTTAATTGTCTTGTCTGTCTGTATTTTTAGATTGTAAGCTCTATTGAGCAGGGACTGTCTCTCTGTGTCAGGTGTTCAGCGCTGCGTGCATATGGTAGCGCTATACAAATGCTAATAATAATAATTTCTGATCTGAAGTAGGTATCTTTGAAAGCTAATAAAACTAAATGTGTTTAATCCAATAAAAAGGGATCATCTTGTTTTCTTTTTGTTAACCTTTTAAAAGTGGACTAACACTGCTACCACACCACTATACTCAAGCTTCCATGGAAAAATTCAGCTTTTCACTTTGCTCTTGGATTGGGTATTCCAGCTAGCTCCTAGGACAATGTAGGAGATATTCTTAGGCTTAGGAACCTCACCCAAGGAAGATGTTTCTCATTCAGCTTCCTTCTGCAGGACAAGAATACTTGTGGACCTTTAGGGCTTAAACATAGAATATTTGCAGTTTCACAAGCAGTGGGCAAGGTCCTGAAGAAATATTTACCCAGTTATTATCAGGTGTGCCACAAAATATACGGGAGTAGATATGACACTGCGCAATGTTGCCGAGCATGCATTTCCCAAAATTAGTAGGATCAAGACAGTAGGTTCAAATTTATCATTACAAAATGACTGCATGCTCTATTTATATTTTCTCTCTCTTTCCTTCTTAAGGCACAAAAAGGTTAATCTAATGCTGTGGATCACATGAATTGCAGTCCAGGCCGGAGAAATGGCAAACATTTTACGATCAGCCTTGTGGAAACGGGTATGACTTTAAAATACATGTTGTAACACAGCTTTATAGAACTGTAAAGTACCCGCCCTGTATTATCATGCATATTTATATTATTATATTATTCAGGAAACTCCTAAAAACTAACCTGTTCAAAAAGGCATACCCTAACGATCCAACTTAAATGCCTTAACCCTGCAACACAACAAACTGGACATAACTGAACTCTTCCTCCTATGATTCCCAATGTGTCTGTCACACATGAACTTTACCATAACCTCACTCTGTATTTGTTCATACCGGTATTGGCGATCGCCTCTACGGTACTATGTGAGCCACATTGAGCCTGCAAATAGGTGGGAAAATGTGAGATACAAATGCAACAAACAAATAAATTATATTTACAACAACCCCAGTGACGGAAACTCTGCTTATTTGCACAAGGAACACTTAAGCCTCTTAATAAAAGGCTAACCCTAAGTCAATCCTGAATATCTGGAATAGAAAACTGCTAAATGCTAAAAGTATTCATAAACAAGGACACAAAGTTAGAGGAGCGGCACTGTTTGCAAGCTAATCACAGGGTCAAAATGCCACTGACTAACGTTACTTAAAATAGAACAGAGCAAATACTACAAGGAAGGACTGGAAACCCTTTTCCTCTCCCCGTCCCTATACGTACATACACAGAGATTTTGTTTTCAGCTTGTAAAAAAAGATAATCAAATGTGCAAATGGATAAAAACAAATAAAAATTGTTTCCTGAGGGGATGAGTACTCCCATGCATACCATGAAAATCATTCAGCTGGACAAGTTAGAATGTACCTGTGCATACATTAGGGCTGCATTTCAATTAAAACGTATAATTGTGATTAATCACACAAACTTTATTTATTTATTAGTTTGATTTATTTTTTCCTACTGCAGCTCCTTGTGACTCTGGGCAAGTTACTTAACCCCCCCCCCCCCCCCCCCCCCCCCCCCCATTGCCCTGGTCAAAATAGGTACCTGCATATAATATGCAAACCTCTTTGATTGTAACCACAAAAAAGCAATATGTCAAAACCTTCCCTAAAGGGCTTTCTGCCTTTCTCTTCCTTCCTTCCTTCCCTCCCTCTCCTTCCCCCCCCCCCCTCCCCCAGGTCTATTATCATTCTTATAGTTTATTATCTCTCTTCCCTTCCTCCATCCCGTTGTCCAGCACCTCTCCCTCCCTCTCCATGAACAGTGACCCGAACTTGATAGTGAGCAGCACCAAGCTCTTCTTGCGACTGCTGGACCTCACTGCTTTGGCAGTAACTTTCAGCGGTGGACCCTCTAATTCTGCTTGCGGGTCTGCAGCTCGCTCCCCTCCCCCTACCCAGGAAAAGGGCATATGCCTCCCCAGTCCCCCAAACACACACTAGTTGCCTCTGAGCTAGCCTCCCACTGTCAAGGTATTCCCTTTTCTAGGCTACTGGAGCCCCACTCTCAGGGGTCCCACAGTTCCCAGAAAGCACTCACAGACCCAAACACAAACCACCAGGATTTTTAGTCAGTCCAAGACAGCAAAGTCAATAAACTAATAAGGTTTATTGTCAGGAAATTGAACCATGTAAAACAGATGGAAAAGTACCAGGCAATAATAGTTAAATGAATATGGATCAATTATAAAACTATCTAACTAGTACCTGGGGAGTTCAGGAAATATAGCATGCTATTGTTACAAATAGCCCCCAGATAACCTGAGAACCTACATAAAAATAGGACTCATAAACTTTGATGTATCAAAGTGTAATTGAACAATTTGTTATTCAAATCCAGTGGCGTAGCCAGACCTGAGATTTTGGGTGGGCCCAGAGCTAATATGGGTGGGCATGCATTGTCTATATAAGTATGAGTAGTGTCTCTTGGGATCCTACAAAATAATGCCTTAGAATTCACTTGATGATGGATTTCTAAGTAGTCTGCCCAACAGCTGCCCTGCATCAGTATAACCACATACATAATGGAAAAATTGATATTTTTAAATATAATTACATTATCCCACAATCTCTCCACTGCAAAATGCAATGCACAAACTTGTGCAAAAACACACTCATATCCTTACTAAACCATAACAGCACTAATTCCAAGGACAGGATGAGCCACAACCTTATGCTTGGAAAGGCAGAACTGTAATTACACTAGGCTCTAAAACACCAATACACTACCTCGTGAAAAAAAAGCAAAACAAAAAGGGCTGCAAATACTACAAGCTAGCAGAATACTGAACCTTGATCACACATGAAAAACACATGACACAAGGAACTAGAAATAAAAAGAATATGAAGGCAAAATACTGAACAGGAAAGTTAACTCAAGAAGTCAGACTCAGCATGCAGCAATACCAGAAAAATTGAAACTTACATGCAAAATATCACAGATGCACATTTCCAAAAGCTGACATATTCCAATTAATACATTCTGAATAAAATACTTTTTTCTACTTTTGTTGTCTGATCTATTCGCTTTGGTCCCAGTGTCTTCTGTTTTATGCAGTGTCTTCTTTCCATTTGATATTTTTTTTCTCACCATGTCCACCATCCTCCTGTGTCCTGTCTATCATCTGTAGCCCTGTCCCTATCCTTCCTCGAGTTTCAGTATCTGCCCTCAACGTGTTCCAAACCAGCCCTTAAACTCAGCAGTTTACCCTCCATCCATATCCAGCATTTCTCCTCACTCCTCTCCAACCATGTGCATCTACTTCCTCTGTCTTCCCTCCCCTCCATCCATGTCCAGCATTTCTCCTCTCTCCCTTCCCCTCCATCCATATGCATCTCCTTCCTTTGTCTTCCCTTCCCTCCATCCTTGTCCAACATTTTTCCTCTCTTCCCTGCCCTTCACTCCATCCATGTCCAGTATTTCTCAACTCTTCCCTCCCCTCCATCCATGTGCATCTCCTCCCTGACTTCTTTCCCCTCCCTCCATCCATCCGTCCAGCAACTCTCCATTCTCCCCTGCCCTTCCCTCCATCCATCCATGTCCAGCAACTCTCCATTCTCCCCTGCCTTCTCCTCCATCCATCTCCAGCAAATTTCCTCTCTCCTCTGTCCCCTCCATCAATCCCTGTTGTCCAGCAATTCTCCTTTCTCCCCTGTCCATCCTGTTTCTTTCCATCCCCTTCCCCATTCTATCCGGCGTCTGCCCTGCCTCCCTCTCTCCCCCTTCGCAGCATCTCCCCTCTCTCAATAAAGAACAACAACGTGGATGCAGCAGCTCACAGGTTTTCTTGCTGTGTTTTGAGTGAACGGCGACGGCTGCGCGGGGGAGTGGAAACACATTTACCAAATGGCTTCCTTCCTTACAGTGGACTACTACTACTACTACTACTACTATTTATCATTTCTATAGCGCTACAAGGCATATGCAGTGCTGTACACCATACACAAAAAAGACAGTCCCTGCTCAAATAGCTTACAATCTAGATAAGACAGGTAAACAGACAGAACAATTAAGGGTAAGGGGATAAATAGGTGAGGATAAAGGACAGGGCAAGTGAGTAGTGGTTAGCAGTGGCGTAGCCAAGGTTGGGCTTGGGTGGGCCCAGGCCCACCCACTTTGGGCTCAGGCCCACCCAGTACCAGCATAGCTATAATGTGGCTGGCAGGGATCCCCATGCCCCACCAGCCGAAAACTCCCAACAACTGTCCCTCCTGCATACTTTGTAAATAGCAGATCTTTGCCTGCAGTGAGCAGTGACTGATGCATACTGCTCACACCGGCCCCATAGCCTTCGCTCTGATGTATTCTTGCCTAGGCAGAAACAGGAAGTTGCATCAGAGGGAAGGGTATGGAGCCAACATCAGCAGTGTGTATTAGTTGCTGCCCGTTGCCGGTGAAAATCTGCTATTTAAAAGGTATGCGGGAGAGGGAGGATATTTGAGAGACCATATGGTATGCAGGTGAGACCACATCATCTGTGGGATGAGGCGGGGTTCTTCTGCCCACCCATCTTGGGCCCAGGCCCACCTAAAATTGGGTGTCTGGCTACGCCCCTGGTGGTTAGGAGTCAAAAGCAGTGGTAAAGAGGTGGGCCTCATTGGCTGGTGGCCCTCTGCCTACTAAAGTTCTGTGTAGCAACAACTCTGAACTTCTCCCCCCCCCCCCCCTCCTTCTCTGTAGTCTTTTTGTTCATAGTTCCCTGTTATCTTACAGATGTGACCTTGGCTAGTAAGCCTGTCCGCCAGGGGGGGGGGGGGGGGAAGAGGGAGCTTCTTATCCCTCCCTTCTTCTCTCTCTCCCTGTCTCAGCATTTTTATCACTTTGCACACATTACTTTAAACTAACAGAGTTTCCTTTGTTAATGATTTTAAAAAGCTATAATATGGTAGTTTCTGTTAGGACAGGCCTACAGAAGTATAGTTATACTTCTATCACTGAAGAGTTCCTACCAGAGCATAAGTTATTTTCGCAATTACATTAAATGAAAAAAAACCCAATATCTTCTACTATAATAAAACTCACCCTCAACGTTCTGAAGACAACGTTCTGAAGTCACTCAGTCACTCCCTGAAGAGTTCATGGATTCATGGTGGTGAAGCCAGAACACTGATCATGTCTCTCTGCCCCGCCCTCGCATGACGGACCAATCAGAAAAAACACCCTCAACATTCTGAAACACAAAGGACCATCACAACACCGTTCCCAGGCAACACTAGGCAACGTAAGACGGACCAATCAGAGGAAACTACGTGACAATAAGGGAGGAGCATTCCCCAGCATAATGGCTCATTATCTGTGCAGCACGGAGAGCACAGAACCGCCGCTGGAATGAGAGAAGAATATTCCTGCTGTGGGTATGTGCAAAAATAGACTGGGGGGGGGGGGGGGGGGGAATTTTTCAATGCCTAATGCCAGTACTGAAGAGTGCCAGAGGGCCTATAGCAAAGACTATGTTTGGGATCGCTTGACATGGAGTCAGAGGAGCTGGAAAACAACGTGCCCGTCACCATCTGGGACGTGGGCGAACAGGACAAGCTGCGGCCCAGCTAGAAGGATTACCCGTGACCCAGCTAGCAGCAAACAGCGACCAAGGACAGCACAGCACATCCCCCAACCCCCAAGCAAAAAACAAAACAAAAAAAGACACACATCAACAACCTGCACACACACCGCACCCTCACACACTCACACACACACAAAATAACTCTGTGACACATACACACACACACAAAAAAAGCCACATGCTAGCGCCCGTTTCATTGGTTTCGGAAACGGGCCTTTTTTACTAGTCTTTACATATTTCTCACAGTCTCTACTCTTTTGCTTTGATCCTATTATTGTCTTTTTCATCTATAGTCTCTTACAGCACTCTTCTGGTCTTGTTAACATAGTTTCATACT
Source organism: Microcaecilia unicolor (assembly GCF_901765095.1). Lineage (NCBI taxonomy): Eukaryota > Metazoa > Chordata > Amphibia > Gymnophiona > Siphonopidae > Microcaecilia > Microcaecilia unicolor. The sequence goes on from NC_044037.1 coordinate 49,250,327, forward strand.
CTCCATCATTTTCATTGTCCCTCTGTTCTCCTAAGAGCATTACATTCTCTGAATATGATGGTGGGCCTAAAGGCATTTTCTTTGAAAGTGCTGTCTCAATCAACCTCTGTGTCAACCCTCTGACACATGGGATTACACAACATCCTAATCCCACTAGGACCCCTGCCACCATTATCAGAGATGTAATCAGAGCTATTGCAATGTTCTTCCATTTTCCAAACCACGTATCTAACCATCCTGTTAAGGAATTATCTATACCTGAGTTGTCCGCCAACTCATCTGCTAGGGTTGTAAGTCCTAAGAGGGCTTTAGTGATTGTCTCATCAGGAGCTGTGTTATTGGGTACAAAAGTACAACAGTCCCCCTTTCAACATCGCACAGTCCCCCCCCCCCCCCCCCTCTTTCAGCTAACATCCTATGACTCTTTGCTAGTTATAATATCTATAGTTTATTCAATCCACATTCTTGTTGACAGCTGACCACCAAAACAAGGCAGAGTGAAATCCTGCAGCTATCTGATTCCTAGCCTTAAGCTCATCTGGTACACCCCTAGGAACCCACATACTGTGGGTATAAATTCTATCATCAAAGAAGGTACTTATGGTACTTCTATTTTGTCTATTATGTAACTTGGGCCCTTCTTCAAATGCCAGGGTGAATGGGATAGCCAATTGTACCAATGCACATGTGCCTCTCTAGTCTGCCAAGTAGGCCTGAGAATTCCCCCCCACAATACCACCACACATCTGCTTTGGCTATTTTCAGGTTTGAATACTTTCCACTAGCCTGCTTCCCAGTCACATTAACCATATGTGTGCATTTGCATAAGACTCCTACCTGCCTGGTTGCCCCTTCCCCCCATCTTGAGAGACAGGCTGAATGGTTCCCATGGCCTAGTGAGGAAACCAGTGGTAGCACACATCTCCTAGGCTTAGTGCTGGAAATAGCAGTACTAGGGATTTACAGCAGTCATTTCCCTATGCTCCTTCCTCCTGAAACAAAGCCAACATACACTTCATGGTATTGAGATTTTAATTCCACCCCCCAAAGAAAAAAGGGTGATTCCAGTCATATGTCTGCCTGAGGCACATGCACAGCAATCACTTTTATTTAAACCGGCCACTGTAAATTTGACCCATTCAACTCTGGCATTTATTCCCCCTCTCTTTCGCAAATGTTTGTCCCAAATCCTTTACCCCTATTTACTTACACCACCTTGGGATCATTTAGAGATGGGGCTGTATCCTAGGCAAATTTGTTACACTTAGGATATCCTGAACCTTCTTGTACACAACAATCTTTAAACAGCATACTACTGGATCTCCTCCTAATACATCTACCCATCCCAAATAGAGTATTATGTATCTCCTTATTATATGTCTTACCCTTAATCTCTTCTGCCCCCTCTGTACCCGTGTCATAAAAACAGCATCACTCTCCTTATCCTTACAGTCAGACTGCAAGGTTAAGAATGCAAATTCTGGGCTTAGCTATTGTCACATTTACCCCACTAGGTGTAGCAGTCCACCCCCCTGTGTCTGTGCAGTCCACAGTACATAATACCAAGTCATACATGGCATAGGAGCCAACTTTTCAAAATGATTGGGGGTGCTTAATTTTTTTTTTTTTTTACAGGTGGTGCATTTGTCCCCCTCCCCTTGCCCCCCTCTCCCCTTGCCCCCCTCTCCTCAGAGTTCCAGACCCCCTCCCTCCCTCCGAGGTCCAGCCCCTCCCTCCCTCCGACTCGAGTTCCAGCCCGACCTCTTCTCCCACTCCCACAACAGTCCTTCGCCTGCCCCTCACCTTCCTGCATGCCGCCCATAACTTAAAAGTTATCTTACCGGGGTCTCGGCGGCAGCAGTAGTGAAAGGCAAGCACGAGCAGGCTCAGCGAGTCAGCACTAAGTTCAGCCTGCCTTCCCTTCTCGTTGCTCTCAGCTTTGCCTCTGGTCCTGCCTTCATTTCCTGTTTCCGCAAGGGCGGGACCAGGGGCAAAGCTGAGAGCAACGAGAAGGGAAGGCAGGCTGAAACGCCGACTCACCGAGTCTGCTCGCCTTTCACTACTGCTGGCGCCGGGACCCTGGTAAGATGACTTTTAAGTTATGGGCAGCATGCAGGAAAGTGAAGGACTGTTGTGGGAGTGGGAGAAGAGGTCGGGCAGCGGGCTGGCTCCTGGGGAACTTCCGGTTCTGGCGGGGAAATATTGGGGGTGCTCGAGCATCCACAGCACCCACGGAGTCGGTGCCAATGATACATGGTGCATTGAGACACACATACTTAATTTCCCTGCTATATTTTCTCTGTACTTTTAAATCCCCACAATTAAGTAAGCTGCACACATCAAACCTCACTATCTGAGGTTTAGTGGTTTCTGTTATCCTTATTGTAAACTTCACAGACAGATTCTGAAAGGGATGAACTGACTTTGGGGAGTGTGATCCTATAAGCATTAAAATGACCCATTAACATCAGTATCAGGCTTACCCATAAGGAAAAGCTGAGACCACTCAGGTGGGACACATTTGGCTCTGGACTGGTTAAAGGTAACCATTTCCAAATCATCTCCTCCATCCCCTTTAGGTCTCAAAAATCTTTCCTTATGTAAGCAACCAAACAAAACTAATCTTATAAATTGCAACAAGACTATTTCTACTATTTCTATCTGCATTTTGGAACAAATATATGCACTTTGTTCAAAGGAGAGAGATGGTTATAGCCCCTATGCTAAAGACAGTCTCCTAATCTTAACAAACCTAAACAGGCATTCTCCTTTTTCTACTAAAGTACCACAGTTGCCAGCCCCCTCCCACAATTTCATATGTAATGAACCAAAATGTTACCCATTCCCTTTTAGGTCAGTATAGTCTTATATCCCTTTGTTCAACCCTTATTTCAGCATACACATAGAATATGTCCCCTTCCCTTATAAAGAATGTCCTTGGCCCAACAGTTCAAGTGTCTATTAGTGGTTCGCACACTCTACAAAATCTAGTCACAGGATCCCAGGCAGGATTATCATCAGAGCCTGAATTCCAGCTCAAAACATGTTTCTCATAGGAATTGCTCATGCAGCATTTTCAGTCTTTCTTTTAATTTTTATCTTGAAAGGATCCTCTGTATTTATCACTGTACACCTGGAGGAATTTGGGGCCTTCACTGGTCCCTTTATCCTGGTGTAGTGTGTCCAACCCTTCTCTATGATCATGACTTCAGTTTCAGTGGTCAGCAAGGCTTGATAAAGACCTTCCCAGGAGGGCTGTAAATTGGACACTTTCCAGGACTTGACCAGGACCCCCTCTCCCAGCTGGATCTTACGGACAGCAAACTCAAGTGGTAGAGTCTGGACCAGTAACACTTTTTCCTTAAATAAAATTAAGAAGAAGAAGACTGTGCCAGTATATAATTCTTTAAATACAAGTCATTGGTTTCAAACCCCCCTTATCTCCCCATATAAGGTAACCCCAAACAACCTTTCATAGGGGGAATTCCCCAAGTCCCTTGGGGTGCAATCCCAATTTTCTAGTAGTGCAGTTGATAAGCCCTTTGTCCAGGGCAATTTGGTTTCTAACATCAATTTGGAAATCTGCTTTTTCAATGTTTGATTCATTCTTTCCACCTTCCCAGAAGAGGGTGGGTGCCACGGGGTGTGGAAGTGCCGGGTAATTCCCAGACCCTCCATCACTCCCTGCAAAACCTTGGAAGTAAAATGACTGTCTTGGTCTGACTCTATATTTTCCACCAACATATATATATATACACACAAATTATTTATTCCAAAAGTATCTTTAACACCCCTTGTGCAGTGGCTGAGGCCCTTGGAATCGCCTCTCCCCAGCTTGTCAGATGATTCCCAACTACCAGTAAATATTTTAATCTCTGCACCAGGGGTAGTTCTGTAAACTCTCCCTGCATACTTTGAAAAGGTCTAAGCCCTGGTTCCCTTCCCCCAGGGATAGTTTTTCTAAGCACCTTCTTAGGCATTTTCTAACATATATCTCACTTCTTTCACAAATTTGTTTTAGCCACAGTATATATTTCCAAGCCTCCATATCCTCTTAGTACTACATCACACATTTCCCGCCCTCAGGCCAAAGCCATCCTCCTTTCTCTGCCTGTACAGCTCCTAGCTGGATAAGCTTACCAAACACAAATTTCTGTGGGCTGTTCCTAGAACGCAGCCTCCTTGGCCGCTTCCTCAGCTAACCAGTCTCCCCTAGCTTCTGGGGTAGATAATTCCTAATGCACCACTGCAATTTCCATGGGAAGCAGCAAATTCTTTAACACCTGTGTCAATTTCTCATGCACCACCTTTCCTCTACTTACAATTAACCCCCTGTCTTTCTATATTCTCCCAAAAGTACATATCACCCCAAAGGCATATTGGGAATCAGCATAGATATTTCCCCTCTGTTTCCACAGAATAAATTATGCCTAACTGTAAATAACAGTGGCTGTTGTATTGTAGCTGACAACCACACTGACTCTTTCATGCACCTGTGGGCAATATTTATGTACCTTCTCCTCTCCTGCCACCTCATTAAAAACTTGATTCACATCATTCCTTGTTGGTTATCATTGAAATGACAATAATACTAAATACCTAGCATCACTGAAGCAGCAAATCGGGGCTTTCCAATTTATTTCTTATAGTAAACTTTTTGTTGTAGTACTTGACACAGCCACCTTTGTTTTTTTCCCTGGATGGGTTAGCTGTTACATCTTAGAAGCCCCCTTTACCTGGATTCCTTAGTTATTACATATATACCAACATGTACTCCTAGATCTCTTGTCGCTAATCGTCTGGTTCTTCCAACTCCAAAGAATGCTCATTTTGAGCCTACTAGATCTTCTGCATTTAAAAAAAACTTGTTACCTTGCTTCTGAAATAGTTTTCCCCCTAACATTAGGGCAGAGCTTTCTGTGCCCAAATTTGACTTTGGGGTTTGTTTGTTTTTTAAATCCCTCCATGGCCTGTATAGTCTCCTAGAGCCACAGTGTTTTAATTGTATGTTCTTTGAATGCATTCTTACCTGTTTTTAATGGATTTCCTTAAATGTTATCACTTATTATAACCTGTCTTGGCCTTTTGTTAGAAAAGGTGGTATATCAAGTTTTAAATAAAAAACAATTATTTGTTAGAATCTAAAGCTAGCAGGATGTCTTTGGGGATAGTGGACAGCAGATGAATGTGGCTAAGCTTTGTGGCGCTTCCTTTTTATTTTCCTATTTGGATGTAAGATTCCCCTCCCCCTTTTTAAATACCATCTGTTTTCCCAGAGGCCTTGTGTATGTCTGCAGCATTTTGAGGAGACTTTAAATCTCCACAGTGATACCTGGAATCTGATTCTTTCTTATCTAGAGATTTTTTTCCCCCTCTTATAAAAAGCTTTTACACAGTGTTGTATGGAGACAGTAGCCAAACATTAATGAACTTTCATTCCATTCTGTACCAAGTTCATCAGTGGTTCAGTATAGTGAATTCTATGAATTATCAGCCATAACACAATAGGATTGTTCTTATTTGTCCTATTTTGTCTGTCCTAATTAGATTGTAAGCTCTGTCGAGCAGGGACTGTCTCTTCCTGTTCAAGTGTACAGCGCTGCGTACATCTGGTAGCACTATAGAAACGATAAGTAGTAGTAATACAGCTCACAGGTCTGAACCGACCATGTATTGGGCAGTCTTTCTGCTTCCAATACTTTCTGAGCATTTCCATCTATTACTGTATATCCACTATGTCTTTATTCCTCCAAGACCACAAAGATCCCTCCACAAACAATTGTCTCCCTGTGTGCAAGGGCATATCCCTTAAATCTTGCCCAATTTTTGTCTGATATTCCATGCTGTCTAAATAGTCATGCCATATGCCCTGATCCCCACTTTCCCTTTTTAATAAGAAGGAAGCCAGATTGACACAGTTCTCTGCGGTCATGACTAAATCATCCTTTCCTATTAATATGGCTTCATACTTTAACAACCTAGAATCAGTTAGCATTTTTAGAGATGTTCTACCGGGTGTTTCTTCCCTCCCCATGTCTGTGTGAGAACCCCCAAAGCCACCCCATCATCTACTGACACAAACAAATGGAAAAGTTTTTCCAAGGATGGCAGGGCTAACACAGGGACATGGATTAAGCATTTTATCCATTCTTTCTCCTCCTCCTCCCATCTTAATCTATCAGTGGGGCTACCCAGGAGTCCTTGTATTCTTTCTGGATTTATTTGCCCGTTTCCTTCACGGACTAAATGTCCCAGATAATTCACCTCTTTTTCCACATACTGTAATTTTATTTTGGGTCGCTCTCAGACCCCTGCTTTCCCAGACAATTCAGCAAATTCTCAGTGACTTCGTCACCATATTTTTCTTTCTTCCCTGTAATCAATCAGTCCTCTATATACTGGAGAACAGCTGATTCATGTTGCAACTGGAACCTTTCCAGAATCTGCTCTAAAACCTGCCCTAACCTATATATTCCGTTGGGTTTTAAAAACCAGGACTTATCTTTGATTAATTGTTCTATCACTGGTTGCAAACCCTGTCTTCCCTTAAAAGGAATAGGGTATTTCCTTTGGCATATCAATTGACTCTCCTGCTTCAGTTTAACTTTTAATGAAGGAATTTTTAATCCCTCTCCTCAATTCCCTTCTCTTTTGATCTCCTGCAATAAAATATTTCACTATATCTGCCTATCTCTGATTTGCATTCCAAGACCTAGCTGTGTTATTAAACCCCTTTCACATCCTGTGCTTGTAATTTAACTCCTGTGTAGCTCAGAACATCTCTGGGATGACCGGGAGGCCATCCACTGGGGAATTGCATCTCTAAGAATCCCCCCTTCATTCCTCCCCTTCTCTTCTCTCTGTTTCTTTTATTCCTGCTATTATCCAGTTTCTAAACTCTGTCAATTTAGCTCCTTTATTTTCACCACTCACTCTAAATAGGGTATTCCCGCTCTGCTGGTACATTTCTCCCTGCGTCCCCTCCCTTCTGGGGAACAGTTTAACTGTAAAGTGGCAGTTCTCATCACAGCTCTTCCTCCTCTCCCATAAAGAGGACTTTTACCCGCTGTGCCCATATATAATCCTCTGTTTTGACCATTCAAAACAGCAGGAGTGACTCATTTCCTTCCTGTCCTTTCCTCTTGTACAATATTCATTTCCCCCTCCCTTTCTTTCAGACTATTTGGGGGGGGGGGGGGTATCTGAAGGCAAAAATTCCACCTGCCTTCCGTTATTCCTGGCTAGCCTATTTCCCTCGTAAGTACCCAAAAAGTACTCCCAATACCTCAGCCACCAAAGTAAGCATTTTAAATAGTCAAATTTCCTTACCTTAGTCTACGCATAGATTTTCATGGCCGATCGATCGATATATGCTCCCAGATCCTTATCTTGATTCACCAATCAATCAAACGGGTTCTTATCAGTCAGGATCCAGCACTGGCTACTAACTCAGGAAACCATTGAAAGATTCAATGGGACGCATCTTTTCCTCTGTCCACAGCCAGCCCTGCATCTCTGATGATTTCATCCCAGACGAGAGCCCCCAGATAACCTGAGAACCTGTATAAAAATAGGGCTCATAAAACCAAATTGATGGATCAAAGCTTAATTAAGCAATTTATTATTCAAATCATTCCCGCGAGGGTGTGTGTTCCTGCATCTCTGAACTTGGAGCTTGCTCACACACACACAAATTTCTACATGGTTCCACAGATTTTATAGTTACATTTAAGTGTCTGCCCCTAAGTTTTCTCATTGGCTGGTGGTCGTCTGTCTACTAAAGTTCTGTGTAGCAATAGCTCTGAACTTCTCCCCCCCCCCATCTCCGTCCCCCTCTCTGTTATCTTACAGATGTGACCTTGGGTAGTAAGCCTGTCTGCTGGGGGGGGGGGGGGGCTTCTTATCCATCCCTTCTTCTCTCTCTCCCTGCCTCAGCATTTTTATCACTTTGCACACATTACTTTAAACTAACAGAGTTTCCTTTGTTAATGATTTTAAAAAGCTATAATATGGTAGTTTATGTTAGGACGGGCCTACAGAAGTATACTTATACTTCTATCACTGAAAAGTTCCTTTCTACCAGAGCATAAGTTATTTTCGCAATTATGTTAAAGGAAAAAGCAATGTATTTACATATTTCTCACAGTTATTAAATATAACTGCTGACAGGGCCACAGTAATGAGGTCTCTCTCTCTACTTCCAAACTGAGACAATCCCCCCCCCCCCCCCAAAAAAAAACCCACCTACTTCACAGCTTAAGCTAACAGCTTTTTGGTAGGAAGAAACTTCTGTAACAACTTTACAAACAACAGATAGTCCCCACCTGCTGGCCAAACAAAGGAAATGAATATCATAAAACAATAGCTATATAATTTACAAGCAGGAAATTCCCTGTTTTGCCACACACATATGGAGGACCAGTAAGTATTTTACATACCCAATCTTTCTCATCCCCTTACTCTCTGTGCTGTCATCTCTATCTCATAAAAACACAGAAAAACAGAAAAATGAAGGCAGATAAAAACCATATTGCCTAATCATTCTGCCCATTCATGCAATCTACTATCTCTTACTCTTCCTTTGAGTTTCTATGTAGTTTTCCCCATCACCTCCACTGTGAAGTCATCTCACAAATTCATCACCCTTTTCATGAAGTATTTTCTCAGGTTACTTCCGAGTCCATCAGCTTTCACCATCATATGCCCCCTCATTTAGGGTTACCATATTTTGTCCTCTCAAAAAGAGGACACATGTCCCGCCCCCTGCCCCGCCCACATCCCACCCCTTTCACATCCTCGCCCTGCCCCCTGTCACGCCCCCTCCATGCTAGTCATCGAATTTAAATTTGAATAATATTTCAAATTGTTATACTTTGAAAAATGAAAGAGCAATCCCAAATTAATTTACAATTTATAACTTTCATAGAATGGACGCTCAATAAAAACTTTCCTTTCCCTACATCTAGCATTAACTCTGCTACCTAGCAATATACTGCCCTGCCTGTCTCCTGACTTATCCTCTATACTCTATCAATTTAAGTGTTTTTATGAAAATCACACAGTCAGTACAGGATCAGCAGCTATTCATTGATACCCAAGCATATGAGCCCAATTAGTGTATAGTGGAGTCTTCTTTGGGTATCCATGAATGGCTGCTGATCCTGGCTTTTATCCAGGGGTTGAACATGGTGGGGAAATATATATGCTGGAGTATTTCCCCATATTCAACCCCTCTTCCACCATTGCCATTCTCTCCCTCAATCCCAGACTCCACAAAAGTGTCCCAATTACTCACCTTAGTGACACACAACATCTAATCTCCCATTGTAGGACCCCTGGGCTCTCTCCATCCCCTCAGGAGGGTCCCAAAGTACCATTCTCTAGACCCAATTCTGCCCAGCAGTGTTTTCACCAAAATAAGAAGAAGTTGGGGACAATCCCCCTACCTGAGCAGAAGTTCCTGCAGGCATTTTCCCCTCTGCTTTTGTAGTTTGCAGGATTCGACATGAATGGGGAGAGAAGCTGAATGGGAGAAGGGACAAAAGGGCAGAAGCTGAGATTTGTTGGTGGAAGTTTTAATCTGTAAATTGAGGGCAGAAAAAGAAAAGACTCTGCTCGATCTCTTCGTTTGCACAGACTGATGACATCAGAATGGAAGGGGCAGAGCTTTTGTGCTAGGAGAATCTTGTCTTCTTGGCCCTACCCCTTTTAGTGCTGATTGGTCAGAATGATTCCAGGGGCTGGACTAGTAGTACAAGGGTCTGCCCTCTGATAAGGATGGGGAGAGAGCTAAGAGAGGGAGATTGGGCTGCTATGGAAGTGGGCGGGAGAATGGCTGCTGAGCTTTTCTCAAGGAGGTTTGATTGAGAAGAGGCGGCATGATGTCAAAACATTGAAGCCACTGTTTCCCCTTACCCGCTCGTCGTTCTGCGATCTGCATACACTCAAGACAAGGCAAACAAACCTATGATCTGCATCTGCTGCACCCGCGTTGTCGTTCTTTGTTGGTAGTATTTTTCTTTGTATTTAAACACGCTTACATTTTCAAACATGCTAGCTTGTACAGTATATGGATATACCAGCCTGCCCGTTTGTCCAGAAATCCGGACAAACGGGCAGATTGGCAAAAACCGCCCGGTTGCCCGGACATGCCCTCAAAAAGAGGACATGTCCGGGTAAACCCGGACGAATGGTAACCCTACCCTCATTCCTCAGCTTCCTTTCATTGGAAAGACTTGCCTCCTCTGCATTTATGCCAATGAGATGTATTTAAATGTCTTATCTCCCTTCTCCTGCTTTCCTTTTAAAGTACATATATTGAGATCTTCAAGTCTGTCCCCATATCCTTTATTACAGAAACCACTGACCATTTTAGTTGTCACCCTCTGGACTCCATCCTGTTTATATCTCTTTGAAGGTGCAGTCTCCAGAACTGTACACAGTACTTTAAATGAAGTCTCACTAGAAACTTATACAGAGGCATTATTACCACCTTTTTTCCTACTGGTCATTTCTCTACCTATATACCTAAGCATCCTTATAGCTTTCACTGTCCCCTTTTTTTTTACCTATTTGGCCACTTTAAGATCATCACATATGATCACACTAAAGTCACACTCCTTTTTTGTGTATGAAGTACTTCACCTCCTAGACAGTGCCACCCCCTTGGGTTTTTGCAACCCAAATGAATAACCGTATATAGCCATCCTCTACATGTAACTTAGATGCTGTATATCACTCACAGGATCCTTGAGCATTGACCCATGACAGGTCATAGTCCTTTCCTCATGTGTGGGCTGCTGTTGAGGAGTCTCCTAAGCTCTCTGTATACGGTGAAGTCTTTCAGTCCAGACCAATGGGTTAAGTCCCCCTTCTAGCAGATGGAGGTAGAGATACTGAGCATTTTCAGTGACATCACCAGTATAAGGGCTGATGCTGCCTGGAACCCTTCATTATGCTACTGTCAGAGCAGAACAATGCAACACCACTAAACATCAACCTTGTCATCCCTTTAGGGACTACTGCAACATGTTTTAACAAGGGAAAAATACTTAAGATTGCAGAAGAGAGCAGACAGTCCCAAAACAATTCAGTGCCGTCGTCTTCCAGGGTGGGCCCTGGACTGGACTGGCCTAGCAAAACTTAAGGAAAGGAAAATTAAAAAAAGGTACAAATAAATTTGTTCTCTGTTTCCATCTTGCTAGACCAGGCCAATTGGTGTACAGCAACAATACCCTACTGAGAAAGGGAAGACATGGCCCCCTGTAACAAAGACATCCTCACCCCCAGCTGGAACATCTGTTGTGTGGTGCTTCTCAAAAGAATGCAAAGATGACCATGTTGCCACCTTGCAAATGTCTTCTGGCACGACTGTCTGGGTCTTTTGAATTCAAGTACAGTTTACACAGTCCACCTAGAATATCTTTCCAATGAAAAACATAAGCTGCCTCAATCACTTTAATAAAAGGTGTCATGGAAGATTTAGAAGCAGCATCCTCATTACATTGCCCCTGAAACAATAGTCTATCCAGTTTTCAAAAGGAAATGATAGAATTCCAAGTAATGTAAAAACACTGAACATCCAACCTGTGGAGCTTTCAATACTCTTTCACATCAATTCTCTTTTTCACAAGCTCACAGTACTTGCAATAGCTTTAAGTACTGTGAGCTTGTTGTGAAAAAGTATTAGAAAAAAAAAGCATATACACTGTCTTTTCCCCTCTAATTTAATTATATCCAATGTTGAGCTTTCAAGAAGATATCAGATCCCCTCTTTCTGAGAAGGCTGGGAGAAATACCCTGAGAAAGGGAGAAACCACTTTAGGCCTAAATGATGGAACCATATGAAGACAGACCACATTGTCTGAAAAGGACTAGTAAGGATCCCTGCAGGACAGGGTCTGTAACTTGAAGACCAAAAAAGCTGTCTTTAGAGAGAGATCCTTCAAATGAAACCCTTTTCCAATGGATCAAACAGAAGGTCCATCAGGGTGTTGAGAACCAAGTTAAGATCTCACTGCAGCAGAACAGCTCAGCTTGGAGGCTGAAGGTGCTCTACCCAGTGCAAAAACTGAAGAAGATCCACTTGCACCACCAGGAAACTCCCACAGACTTACTGTGAAACCATGAAAGGACAACCACCTATATCTTCAGAGAGTTTAAAGCCAACCCTTGCTCAAAAGCACTCAGCAAAACCACCAAAATAGATGGCACATCCGTTCACCATGTGGAAAGTCCAAACTCAGCACAGCACTACTCGAAGTTGTGCTATACTTGGACATACCCCAAAGGATGTGGACTGGCCTTTGAGCAGAGTAAAAATGACAGAGGCCAAGTAGCCCCTGTTCCTCAGGCATGCTTCTCAAGGGTCGAAAAGTAACCTGGGTCCTCCATCATGATTAGGCCCTGTTGCAGAAGCCTCTGGCTCAGTGCAAGCTGCAATGTGGGGGGTCTCACTAGTAGACGAATCATATCTGCATATAATGGCCAATGGGGTCAGTTCAATGCCACTAGGATCACAAGAAATCAATGCTTGGCTGCCCTTCAGAAGACCCTGCCAATCAAGAATCATGAGAAGCTCCTGCTAGGACTGAACTAGAACAATGATTCCTGCTAGGCCAAACTTCTTCTTGCAACTGAATAACAGGGAACACAGTGATGCCATTAGGTCAAAGCACTAGATGCCCTAATGCTCTGCCAGGAGCTGGAAAGAGCTCCAATACCACTCTCCCAGGGAACAGGATGTTCTGACTGAGAAAATCCATCTGCACGTTCTTCATCCACACAATGTGAATAGCCAATAATGCTGAGAATGATGCTCCATGCAGCTTACCTCATTGCACTTTTACCTCATTTGTTGATATAAGCCATCACTGTGACATTGTCGAACATGACCCAGACTGCCCTTTCCTGCAGTAAGGGGAAGAACCATTGCAACACTAAGACAATGGCCCTCACTCCAGGATACTTCCAACTGTGGCTACTGATCCTGAGCAATCTGGCCATGGCAATGGGCTCCCCAATCCTTGAGACTCACATTGGTGGTCAGCATCATCCACTTGGGAGAGATTGCTAGGGTCATGCCAACAAGCTAGACTCCTCTAAAGATTCCTGGGAAAAGGAAGGCGAGTGTCAAACTCCTAGGAATGGGGGCCTAACAAGACACCAATGCACTCTGAAGGGAACACATGTGGGCCCACACATGGACTCAAGAAACTGGAGATTATACCAAGGAGGCCCCCTGGGCTTGGGACAAAGTGCCCTCTTCTGAGACTGCATTTTTTACTGAAAATAGCTGCACAGTAACTCATGTTATGAGGTAAAATGTGCAAGATCCCTTTTTTCCATTTACTGTGTAGTGATAGTCTTGACAGCTGGCCTGCAGAGATGGCTTCTATGTAGACTTGTGTTTTACCAGATACACTGATTGTCTTAATAGGAATACATTTTCAAGGCCTTTCCATGCTACACCCTTTAACCATTCAGAGTGTGGATTAATAGCTTGGGTGCAGGTGCATCTCCAACACTGGTCAGTATATGGGACTGCAATGTTGGCATGCATATCTTATATCTCATGCCATCAATTCATCATCCATACAGGCTTTGCACAGGTGAAAGTTAGGGTTGTCAACTGGCTCCAGATTTACTTGACTGAGTTGATCCATTTATGGGTTTACCATTAAATGCAGGGGACTTGTAGTTCTGATTTCCAAGAAGAATAAGACTACAATTCCTTGCATGCAATGGGGTAAAACCTAGATTTGATCAACCTTGTCAGGCGAATGTGGAGCCAGTTGGCAACTCTACTGAGAGTCCATCAGCCTTTCCTATCAATTTGACTCAAAAGCAGAGCTGGGATAGCAACATCCCTAATACCTGACCTGGTCAGAACTGCATGCATTTGGTAAGCTGTTTGAGGGCTGTACAGACATTCCAGTTGAGAGTGCCACACTCTGCTGCATACAAAGCATTCCAGATCATTTCCTAAAGACTGGGGTAACTGACTTGTAGGCATGTGGAGTGTGTAGGATGTCATGGAACTGAAGATGATATTTTTATTTGAAGGCAATGGCATTCAAACAAGTGAGGCATTATGGAAACAAGAATGGAATCTATAGGTGAGCAGACTTCTTGTTAATATGGGAGTAATTCTACAAGGAGCTGCCTAGATTTAGGTGGTATTTTAGTCATTTATGTACATATGCATAAAAATACCAAAGTCTTATATTCCACTATAAGTTAAATGGCTCTGTTCAGATTACAAGAGATAGCCAGGTATCCTAGGAGTTAACATTTTTTACAGTCAAATACAATAACAAAGAGGATCATATAAACTTTCATTTAAGAAACTTCATAAACAGAAACATTTTCAGTTTCTTCCTGAAAATGAGGTGAGAGCACTCCAGCATTTTGCTGCTTGGTAAGAAAATGTTGAATTGTGCATTTTCATAAATCTGAGAGATTTCATGGAAAATGCAGCAGCAAGATAGTTGTTGAATGTTTTGACTATAGGAATATAGTATATTCTAGGGATGGGTATTCATTTGCAACAATATGGAATATGTCAATGACCTATCCCATGTCATTGCATGTTGTCAAACAAAAATGAGCAGAAGAACACAAAAATTAATGCTTTTCCTTTTGCAGATAATAGTGCACACTCTTTTGAAAGGGGCACACTATTTGCAAAGAAAGGACTCATGGTACATGTGCAAATTATCATGCATGTGTAAACCACTGCACAGTCATGCATAGTGCTCAATCTTTCAGAAAGAATGCACCCTCTTTGCACATAGTTCACCCTCTTTCAATGCAATCAATGACTTTGTCCCCATGATGAAAAAAATGGCCAAATGAAAACATATATTTCCTGAAATGACAAGGGAAATGATTCTTGCTGCCCATCCCTAGTATCTTCTAGCAAAACATTAGAGCAAATCTAAACATCCTTGCTATTCGATTCACCTGTCTGCACAATGGTCAGTTGCTCTGTTATTTGTTCCCAGGGTCCCCATCCTGATGGCAATGATGCAACGGTAAAGCGAGGAAACTGGTCAAGTAAAGTGGACTACCTCCTCTCTATGATTGGCTATGCAGTAGGTTTGGGGAATGTCTGGAGATTCCCTTATCTGGCTTATAAAAATGGAGGAGGTATAACATCTCCATGATATAACATATCATTTACTCTCAAATCACATTCAATGCTTAGGGGACATTTTCCTAAAATGTGTTAAGCAGTTAATGAACAGCCATGCTAACAGTTAAAACAATGATTTTGACAGAGAGAGGGCAATAACAGTTCACCTAAATTTACATGCTCAGAGGTTACTTATTCTATAAGAGAAAGTAGGCATCTACTTTCCTATATAATGCTAACGTAACCAGGTATAAGTTATCCCCACAAGTGTGAGTTCTACCCATGCTCTTCCCAGACTATGCTCATGTGTACTCCCACCTGTCAAATGCATGATATACAGAATGCTTTTCAGCATTTATATGCTTATGTGCACACAGGCATGCATGTATGCCAGTATTTTATCATTTATGCATGTATTTGGCATGTATAAGGGCTTTCAGAGATTGGTTATCCAGTTAAGTAATTCCAATTCAGAAAGACAACCAGGTTGTTACAATGTACTACATAAACAAGTAGGGAGAGGCAGGCTCTTTCTTCCGGTGTAAGGAAGCAATCAGATTGTGGAAATGGGCCATCTCTCAAGGGAAATTCCTTAGACCCATATATCTGGCAGATAGACTGAGTTGGATTTTGCAACCTGCTAAGTGGTTTCTCCATACTGACATAGCCTAGAAGATCTTTGATAGTGAGACCCTCCTTTGATAAATCTTTTTGCCACTCACCGTAATAAAGTCCCTCAGTTCTGTTCCAGATTGGCATCACATGGTAGACCAGCCTCAGATCCTTCCTCCTGTATTAGAGGGTCTTCTGTACACATATCCTCCAGTATCTCTCATTGTGAAAATTCTTCTGAAACTCAAGCAGGACAGGGGAACCAAGATCAAAAGCACCCCTTATTGGCTGAGACAGACATGGTTTCCTCTTCTTCTAGAGCTTTCCTTCAGAGATCTATGGAGATTGGAAATTTTTCCAACACTGATATCACATGAGTAGGGATCCCTTCTATATCCCTACCTCTAGTTTCTAGCCCTCACAGTTTGGATGTTAAGAGGATAGTAGTGGATTCAGTGAACTTGCCTGTCAATGTCTTTCAAGTCCTGCTAGCTTCCAGAAGAGATTCGACTAGGAGGTCATATGGTTTCAAATGGAAGTTTTGCTATCTCGTATGAGGGCAATGCCCTATATCCTTTTTCCTGACCTACACAAAACTGCTTGAATACCTTCTGCACCTGTCAAAATCAGGTCTCAAGATCAACTGTATTAGCGTTTACCAAAGTGCAATTGGCACCCATCGTCACCAGGTAGAAGGTAAACATATATAGTAACATAGTAAATGACGGCAGATAAAGACCTGTACGGTCCATCCAGTCTACCCAACAAGATAAACTCATTTTACATAGTATGTGATACTTTATATATATACCCGAGTTTGATTTGTCCTTGCCTTTCTCAGGGCACAGACCAAACCTATCTTTGTTCAGCCTCTAGTTGTTCTCTTCATGCAGGACTTGCTTCTATTGAAGCCTACCATTAAGCCTCCTGCAATATCATGGGACCTCAATGTCATTTTAACACAGCTGATGAAAGCTCCTTTAGAGCCTCTTAATACCTGCCACTTGAAGTACCTGACCTGGGAGGTCTTATTTTTGGTGGCAATCACTTCAGTACACAGGGTCAGTGGGCTCCAGGCCTTAGTAACTGATCCAACTAACACAAAGTTTTACAACAATAGATTGGTCCTGCATACACATCCTACGTTTCTTCCTAAGGTAGTGTTGAATTCCATTTTAACTAGTCAAATGTTCTTCTAACATTTTTCCAGAGAACTCATGCCCATAAAGGTGAAAGTGCAGGTCATACTTTGGACTGCAAGAGAGCCTTGGCCTTCTACTTGGAGTGGACTAAAACTCATAGACAGTCTACCCAGCTTTTTGTTTCTTTTGAAACAAAAAAGGCTTTCACACTTTTTTCAATTGGCTAGGACACTGCATTTTCTTTACTTATGCCCAGGCTGGGCTTTCTCTAGAGGGTCAGGTCATGGCTCATAATATCAGAGCCAGGATAGTGTCAGTAGCCCTCTTGAGATCAGCCTCCACTGAGGAAATTTGCAGAGCTATAATCTAGTCTTCAATCCACACGTTCACGTCTCACTACTGTTTAGATCAAGACTCCCAATGTGACAGTCAGTTTGGTCAGACAGTCTTTTAGCTAGGGAGTACCAGATGTAAGGCTATGATATTCTGCTTGTCTTTAGAGATAGCAAAATTACTTACTTATAGCAGGTGTTCTCTGAGGACAGCAAGATATATAGCCTTATGTACCCTTCTTCCCTTTGGAGTTGTATTCTATGAGCTATCTATTTGACTGGATAGGTCTCATGTGACAACAGCAGGTAGGAAAGTTCATTCATGTGCCATGCAGTGATTTCAAAGATTTGTTGTAAATAAGTGGACAGCATTCCTGCGTGGGCTCTATTGGATTATATGTCACCCAGATGTAAAGCTCTGTATCCTGCTGTCCTCAGAGAATACCTACTACAGGTAAGTAACTTTGCTTCCCTAATGTTATTGTTAAGTCTACCTCCCTGTAACCTGAATTTATGTCCCCTAGTTCTATCATTTTCCCCATATCTGAAAAAGATCTGTTTGTATATTAATACCTTTCAAGTATTTAACCATCTATATCATATCTCCCCTGTACCTCCTTTCCTCTAGGGTATAGATATTCAGGTCTACAAGTCTCTTCTCATACATCTTTGGCACAAACCCCATACCATTTGTGCCACTTTCACTTGAGCTGCTTCAAGTTTTTTTTATGTCTTTAGCGAGATACAGTCTCCAAACCTGAACACAATACTCCAGGTGAGGCCCCAACAATGACCTGTACAGGCAAAGGCGCCCGGTATAAGAGGCTTGGAGAGGCTAAGCCTCCCCTGAGGGGTTTAAATTGTTGATTTACCTCCATCCTCACAGCAGGAGCTGCAGTGAAAGCCCTGTAGCCTTGTGTAACCAGTTGTAGAAATTGGTTTATGGTTTGTTTACCTTACTGCTAGAAGAGCAGGGGGGGTGGTTGGCTGGAGGTGTCCTGGGTTGTCAGGGAGATATTTAAGGAGGATGACTTCCTGACCTGCACTGAGGACAGATAGCAGCAGAATCGGATACTAGCCAGCATGATCAGAAAGTCACCAGACAACAAAGGTAGAAAAGATCATTTTATTTTCATTATAGTGTTTGGAATATGCCCACTTTGAGAATCAGGTGCTCAACATTAAAAGTTTATATTTATTTACTTATTTATGGCATTTTATCCCACATTAAACATGAATTAGGGTGTTTTGTGGCTCTACATGAGAACTGTGATATTATGATCCCTTGTTTCATATTGTTGACGGTCTGCATTTTCCGTATGGGTCATGGTATGTTGGTGTATTAGGTTCTGCCCAGTGTAATATTTATGGTACAGTAAGGTTCGAAGTGTGTTTTTGCACAAAGTTGTGCATAGTGTTTTGCAGTTGAGCGATTGTGGTTAGAATATGCTTTGAGCAACCACTTTATTCTTTGACATATGATACATATCTAATATCTAAATTTAATAAAAGGTATTAATTGTGACTTTTTATTTATTTATTTTTTCTGTGTGTTATCAGACAATTATGAATTTAAGCTCCACCCCTGGCCCCACCCCTAACCCTGCCCCCTTTAGCCTCCCCAAACAGTTGGGCCACCGACCGCCTATGTGTACAGGGGCATTAAAACCTCCTATCTTCTGTTGCTTTTGCCTTCCTTTATGCAATCTAGAATCCTTTTGGCTTTGTCCACCACCTTGTCACATTGTTTTGCCACCTATATTTGTTTGTCATATAACTAGGCATTCATAGTTAGGCACCCCTTGCGTGCGTAAATGCTGAGAAAATTAGAACTTCTGCATGTAAGCACCATTTTATAAGGGTGCACGTAAATGCTTTAGAATGCATCTGCAAGGGGGGCAAACATGTGGCTGGAGCATGGGCAGGGCTCCCAATTATGCGCATAACGTACAGAATACTGTAAGTTGCATATACCCTTACCACATTTAGGCTGTAGCAATTATGTCTGCTCTAAGGCTGCTGTAGCTTCTGGCATGTAAATGTTAGGTGGTGCCAACCATGCGTTGCTTTGAGAGGTCACGCAGCCATTTTCTTAGGAAAGCGACGAGAGGCAATAGTGCGTGGCCTTTGCTCCTATCCCCACAGACCACCAGGGACATCAGGCAGGCTCAGAGGACCTACTTAGACAGCTGGGGGGGGGGACCTTTTCTTGGCAGCGGGCCAGAGGGAGGGTGGAGGGGAAAAGGAGGCTTTATTGGGGGCCTGGGAAGGGGATGGGGGGGCTTGAAAAAGAAAATAAAAGTTATACGGTTGCCAGCCACAGTGCCAGCACCTGTATAGCTAAGAGGGAAGAATTAGAACAGCTTTTGAGCTGTCCTAAATTCACCCACTTAGCTATGTGAGTGCTGGCACAGAATCTTATCAGTGTCCGCATAACTTCAGACTCCTTCCCACTGCTGCCCCCTGTACTGCCCCTGACCGGCCCATTTTTTATGGGTGGTCAAGGGCAATATTCAGCACCACTAAACCGGGCAGTGCTGATGAATATTGTGGGTTAGGCAATATATGCATAGAGGTCAAATGTCAGTGCATATACATATAATCTATATGAATTATGCTGCCCTGTTCCCAGAGCACCCTAATTCCACCCTACGTATAGCATTATATGAATTGCAGAATATACTTATAATTTTATATATATAATGCTCTCCAATTTTTTTTAAAGCACACAATTGTTTGGAACAGCATCAAATGTCTACATATTTTTTTGAGTACTGATCTGATATCCTATATAATAAAACACACCTCCAACATTCTGAAGCTGACTGCATGGCTGAGGCATTCCTGCTCTCTGTATCCATCTCTTGAATTGACATCACGTACTTCCGGATTCGTCACAAGCAGAAGTGACAAACCACATGAGGTTTCTCGGCTTCAGAATGTTGGAGGTGCATTCTATTAAATAGGATTGGTCAGTTCCTTGAAGCACAGCCAGAGCTCAGCATCCTGCACAGTAACGCTCAAGAAGGGGGGGGGGGGGCTGACACCAGAGAGGGGGGAGGTATCTCTGTCATACACACACTCTCTCTCACACACACACTCTCTCTCTCTCTCTCTCTCTCTCTCTCAGTCAGTCAATGTCTTTCTCTCACTCTCACACACTGTCTCTCACACACTCTGTCTCACTGTATCACATTCACTCTCTATGTGTCACACAGTCACTCACACACTCTCTTGGTCTCATACACTCAGTCTCACAGACAGTCTGTCTCACACACACTCTCTCTCTCGCACACACTGTATCTGTGTGAAACACAATCTCTCTCTCTCACACTGTCTCACATACGCACTTGCACACACTCTCATTCTCACACACACACTCTCTCTCTCACAGACACACTCGCACTCAGACTCACTCTTGCTCTCTCTCACACATACACACACTCGCACATTCACTCTCTCTCTCACACACAGTCACTCTCACATACACTCTCTCAAACATACACACTCCGAGGAAAACCTTGCTAGCGCCCGTTTCATTTGTGTCAGAAACGGGCCTTTTTTACTAGTTTATATATATTTATATACACACATGCAGATCTTAAAATGCAATGTTCTAGCATGTAGGGAAATATGATGTGGATGTTTGAAAGTATCCATACTGCATTCCTTAAAATGTCAGTACATAGCTTATATATGCCACAATAACAATCTTACCTCCCTGTTTACTAAGCCGTGCTAGCGTCGACACAGCTCTGTCAGCACTGCTGCGCGGCTTAGTAAACAGGGAGGTAGATAGAAATATAAAGTCACATTAATGAAGTTTCCTTTAATGATATAACTCCAGTGTGCATTCTCTTCAATTCTCCAAAATAGGATCTAAAAGTATTGTTTTTCAGAATATGGCAGCAATGTTTTGAAAATTCAAGTGGAACATCTAACTTCTACAATGAGAAGTGCAAGCAAGGTTAATTTTACAATCTTTAATTAAACTCTCAGGTGCATTTCTCATTCCATATACATTGATGCTGGCACTTGCTGGTTTGCCTTTGTTCTTCCTAGAATGTGCTCTTGGGCAATATGCCAACTTGGGACCAATTTTAGTGTGGAAGTGTGCACCAATATTCCAAGGTCAGTGACATTGTGTTTCTTCATGTCTATGCTGTTAACATTAACAATCAATGTTAATGATTAATTAATTCATTTAATCAGCCTCAACCATAAATGAGATTAGTGAAGAATATCACAAAAGTGTATGTTTCATAAGGCTACTTATTAAAAACATAGGATGGACAAGGAGCTCAGGTATGAGAGTAAAAAGATGAAAGACAAAGGAATGAGAACAGAAGATGTGAAACTGGAAATGGAAATTCAAATTGCTAAGCAGTGATAATTACTAATGAGGTTAGGGGTGTCATGGCAGTTACAAATTTGGAGTAGGCATCTTAGGGCCCTGTTTACTAAGATGCGCTAGCGTTTTAAGTGCACGCCTAAAATTAGCGTGTGCTAAATGCTAGAGACACCCGTATATTCCTATGGTTGTCTTTAGCATTTAGTGCACTCTAAAAACCCTAGCGTACCCTTAGTGCAGCTTAGTAAACAGGGCTCTTAATATCTAAGAAAATGAGCATAGCAATTGAGAAAATGGTTGATTACAGGGAAGAAAAGTATATCTACAGATTTTAACAGCGTTCAGCTTATTATTGCAAATTATCTGTTAATGAAACTTTGCATTTCTCTGAGGATAAGCAGGATAACATATCCTTATAGCATAGATAATATCTCCGACGACACCTGCTAAGGAAGCTTCTCTAGCTTAAAGAACATTCAAAGCACAGGGATATCTTCATTTTTCTGTGGTCTCTTTTGGATGTGTGTCACTGGACCTCATCGCAAGACACCATTTTTTAAAACTAAAAGTATGCTTGATTTATTTATTGGGTTTTATTAACTGCCTTATAAAGAGATTTGTCCAAGGTGGTGTACAGCAGGTACAGCTTGATATGTGCAGGCACCTTTTAGATAGTTTGTTCATTCTAAAAAATACACATGGAAGTGACCAATTGTGTTTTTGACCATCATTTTAGAAAGACAGATGAGCACATATAGGTATCATGAAAATATCAACATATTTCCAACTCGGGGAAAGATGGGTAGGTTAAGGTGCCAGCTATGTTTAGGGGAAATAGCACTTTCACAAACTTACATGTATAAAAAAATGGAAAACACTGTCTTACATATGTGCATGTTGCCACTGATACATGTTGGTTAAAAAACATAAGAACATAACTAGCCATACTGTGTCAGACCAATGGTCTATTTAGCCCAATATCCTGCTTCCAGTAGTGACCAATTCAGGTCACAAGTACCTGGCAGAAACCCAATTAGTAGCACCATTTCATGCTACCAATCCCAGGGCACGTAGTGGCTTCCTTCATGTCCATCTCAATAACAGACTATGGACTTTTCCTCTAGGAACTTGTCCAAACATTTTGTAAACCCTGATACATTAACCTGCGATACCACATCCTCTGGCAATGAGTTCCAGAGCTTAACTGACACTCAAGGAAGTTACATTACATGGAAATACTTAAAACAAATAGGAGGAAATATTTTTTCACTCAAGAATTCTTTGAGTGAAAAAATATTTCCTCCTATTTGTTTTAAGTATTTCTATGTAATGTAACTTCCTTGAGTGTCCCATGTATGGCAGACAATTTTGTAAACCTACCTGAACACATCTTCCCTCCTTTGACAAAGCTGTCTCCCCCCTTCATGAGCTTATCTCCCTTTATCATACATCCCTAAAAGAGTTTACCCCTGATCCCAATACCCTCCATGAGTTCATTCCTGATTACAACTCAATTCATCCCCCCCCCCCCCCCCGGTAGAGCTAATCCCTTAACATCAGGTCTCATCCCTATGGTCCTCATCTCCCTGGAATCATATTCTCTCTGATCCTTCCTCACAAATCAACCTCCCCTCAATCGCCATCCACGTCTCCACCCCCCCTGTACCCCTTACCCACTCTGGAACTTACCAGGAGGGCATCCCTAATGGCCCAGTGGCACCAGCATCAAAATGGCATCAATGGGGGGATAGGGGATGCAGGGGAAAATTGGCCTATGATCAAGTACTGGTAGTGCCTTGGCATCATGAGGGCCTTGAATGGCAATTACAGGGAGGCTCGAGGGGATGATTGGAAGATTTGATGCCAGGTGGGATCAAAGGGAGCCAGGTTGACCCGATGCCAGGAGATTACCTCTCTGGAGGGAGGCAATGGGGGGAATTGTGATTGGGAGGTTCCTATCGGAAGGGTATGAGTGGGAGTGGGTTGGGATTAGGGAAGGTGGTTAGCCAGTAAGGTGAAGTAAGAGGGGAGCTCTTACTGCACCTTACTGGCAGTGATTTGCCCTTATTAATGGGAAAGGGCAGGTATAAATGTTTAGATTTCTGTTCCACCCTAGCCCCAACCTCAACATGCCCACAACATGCCCCCTTCTCCCATACACTTGTATAGCTTTTCATGTGTACACACCGACTTTGTGAACATTGTTTTTTCCATGTGTAAATCGTGAATAGGGTTTCTAAAAATCAGAACAAAAATTTTGTTAACAGTATAACAATAGTAGAATGACCAAATATAAGCATAAATACAATCTACCAAGTAAACTTGAATATGTCAAATTGAATCCTAGTAGTAGGGCTAATTTGATACAGAACCAGAAATATAAACGTTTAACAGCACTATAAAACAATCATATGACAGAAATATGATAAATGTCATCAGAATATGAATATCATAGTAGGCAACATCGAAGAACATTCATATAATATAGATATGATACAATGTTAGCACAATACAAATGAAACACCTTAATAGCACACAGCAAACCAGCTCCATTAGAGTACTCCTTAGTGCAAGTACACTTATCACCAGCTTGTAGAAAATAAACCCATCTCTCTACAGCCTTTAGTTGTTCAGTTCATGCAGGACTTGTTTCTGTTGAACCCTCCTATCAAGCCTCCTGCAGTGTCATGTGACCTTAGTGTAGTATTAACCAAGCTGATGAACGCTTCCTTTGTGTCACCCCTATAACCCTTGCCCGGGGTCTCACAATGGGTTTCAATAATTTTTTTATTCTATTGCTCTTTTTAAGCTATCTGTTGTAATACCCCTTATAAATTAATCATCCTCAAACTTTAGTTGGGACTTTCATGGTGAATAACTCACATAAGATTAGATTAGGCCTCTGCAGCACTTGGGACACTTGAGCCAGAGAACTCTGTTGTAATACTAAAGATTTTTGGACAGCTTGCTGTTGTTCACTGTTGCACCTGCATAATTTACTGCAGCTGCTGTCCTGGAGTAACTGTTCTATTCTGACCTCTAGCATTTTCCCCACTAGTACAAACTGAGAAAAAAAAATCATGCCTGTCCAGCTGTAAATAAATTTCTTCCAGTCTCTCTTTAGGGCACAGCTACTCACTTTAGCCCATGTACATATCCCTACACTGTAATAAGTACTAAAGGTTAGTAGATTTGCCTCCTTTTAAACTGAGAAACACAGATCCCACTGTCTGAACCACTTGAGACACTGTGAACAAGCATGGGCTGAGGGAACTTCACAAACACAGCTAGAACATGGTTTAAATTGATCAAAAATACTTTTAATTGTGTGGTTGAAATAGAAAACATATAGCAGCCTATTCCCGGCCTCACTGGCTGCTAGCTCAATATTGTACCAAAAGTATTTTGAGTTCAATGTAAACAAACAAAAGGGATCTAGTTCCTATCAAATCATAGAGCAGTGGTCCACAAACATGGTCCTAGAGGCATCCCTCCCTGTGTGATTTTCAGGATATAAGAACATAAGAATAGCCATATTGGATAGGACCAATGGTCCATCTAGCCCAGTATCCTGCTTCTACCAGTGGTCAGTTCAGGTCACAAGTACCTGACAAATTACTAACCACTGATACTACATCCTCTGGCAATGCATTCCAGAGCTTAGTTATTTGCTGAGTGAAAACATATTTCCTCCCCGATCGCTTTAAAAGTAGTACCATGTAACTTCCCTGAGTGTTCCCTCTACTTTGTAAAAAAAAATTGATTTATGTTTACCCGTTCTACATCACTAAGTATTTTGTATACCTATATCATATTCACCCTCAGCCATCTCTTTTCCAAGTAGAAGAGTCCTAACCTCTTAAGCCTTTCCTCATATGAGAGGAGTTCCATCCCTTTAATCATTTTGATCGCCCTTCTTTGAACCTAGGTGCTCCCCAGGCACTTAAATATATTAATACTGTTATAAAATTATCCCTTTGGTGTATTAAGGCACATCAAAAATATTATTGCATAAATAATTGATTTAACACTCGTTAACCTATAGATTAATATACACACAACTGATTTCTGTGTCATTAAAACCTCTAACACATGTTAATAATAATAATTATTATTATTAAAGCATAAATGTGAAATGAATTGAAGAAAACACCAGAAGTTGGGAAATATTTAGAAAAATCTGAAAATGTACTGAAATGTTTTGTCTGCACACACCCCTACCTAATTCTGCCTCTTTTTCTTTGTATGGTTATGTGGTTGGGAGGTGGGTGGAAAGAAACAGCAATCAAATCTCATTCGTATGATGGTAAACATATACAGTATTTACCCACATACATTTTTTTGATTATTGTCCAGTGTGTGTGTGTAACAATATAGAGTCTTGGCCACCAAGTTCACGGCTGTATTTTCTAAAAGTGCTACCTTGTGCTAACAGAAATTAGTGTTCCAGACACCATTCTCTGCAATATTTATATACTAATAAAACGTGTTAATGCAATTACTGTGCACTAATGCTGTAACATACTTTATGAGAAGAGCCACACGGAGGCGGAGGTGCCCTGGTTCCCTACGGACAACAGTTCAGTGTAGAGCAGAGAGGGAGTAGGGAAGGTAGGCTCTTTCCAATCAGTGAAGGAGACGAATGGATGATAAAAGACTTTATTGGATAACATCAAAGGTGACTCGACACAGCTGCTTTTAGCCTATGACAGATATTATGTAGGTAGTAAGAACATAAGTCAGGTTTTTAGAAAAAATAGAGAAATTGGAATTGAGATGTCTATGTTGGGACATGTAGAATTCCAGCAGTAATTTAAAAAGAATCTGCTGATGGAGATCCTCTTCTAAAACATATGCATGAAAAGAAGTATATATGCTGGCTATGGGGGTCTTTTACTAAGACGTGCTCACGTTTTTAGAGTGCGCTAAAATTGGGCACACGCTAAATGTTGGAGACCCCCATAGGAATGCACTGGCGCCTACTACTACTACTACTATTTAGCATTTCTATAGCGCTACAAGGCATACACAGTGCTGCACAAACATAGAAGAAAGACAGTCCCTGCTCAAAGAGCTTACAATCTAATAGACAAAAATTAAATAAAGTAAGCAAATCAAATCAATTAATGTGAACGGGAAGGAAGAGAGGAGGGTAGGTGGAGGCGAGTGGTTACAAGTGGTTACGAGTCAAAAGCAATGTTAAAGAGGTGGGCTTTCAGTCTAGATTTAAAGGTGGCCAAGGATGGGGCTAGACGTAGGGGCTCAGGAAGTTTATTCCAGGCGTAGGGTGCAGCGAGACAGAAGGCGCGAAGTCTGGAGTTGGCAGTAGTGGAGAAGGGAACAGATAAGAAGGATTTATCCATGGAGCGGAGTGCACGGGAAGGGGTGTAGGGAAGGACGAGTGTGGAGAGATACTGGGGAGCAGCAGAGTGAGTACATTTACCTCTTAACATTTAGCGTGCGCTCAAAACGTGAGCGCACCTTAGTAAAAGGGGGTCTATATGTGGATACAGTACTCATTTAGCGGGTCTTTTACTAAAACTTAGCTCGAGTTATCTGCAGCTGGGTCCATTTTATTCCTACGGGCCCTGCTGCAGATAACTCGGGTTAAGCGTTAGTAAGAGACCCTCTTAATTGTCAAATTCTAAAACATCAGCGGGGGCAATGCATCAACATACACATCGATGTAACAGAACTTACGTGTGTTTGTGGGTATTTCTGAGTATAGACATGTGATTGCTGAAACATAGATGTGTATGTCAGCGTTTTCAGATACCTACATGTCTACATTCTGCCAAGTAGGTAAAAAGACCACATTTCATATTTTTTGCGCGGGGGGGGGGGGGGGGGGGGGGTAGGGGGCACAAAAAGCACACAGTCCAAACAATCAAACTGTAAATCCCAAAATTGATCTTCACAAGCATAGACGTCCATTCCCTTCCTGAAATCAGGAATATATGTGTGTTTCTTGAATCTACCCTAGTTCTGCTTAAAATAACCTCAAAACATGCCCCCTTGACAAATACACATATTCGCAATGTGGACTTGTAAATTCAGGCTTTATTAAAATTGGGTTTTCTATGCGTGTCTGAGATGCAAGTGGAAATGCATGTCCAAATCTTGAATAGAACTTCAAAAATAACCATGAAAATCTTTCAAATTTTGTGTGTATGAAGCATTTATATATATATATTTTAAATTTTACTTTTCACACAGTACATAAGAACAACTATGAAGCATTTATATAAACCTTGCATTTGACATTTTTATCTATACTGAGTATTTTTACTGTTTTTCTTTTCCAGGTGTGGGAATCAGTATGGTTCTAATGTCAGCATATGTGTCTATTTATTATAATGTTATAATTTCCTACAGTCTGTATTATCTATTTGCCTCATTACAAAGTGTGGTACCATGGGCAGACTGCTTTGAGTGGGCAGATGAGATGTGCGGCAGAGAACCCAAAGGTAATTTTTAAAATATTTTTTGGCTTAATAAACCATATTGGGATTGCCTTAATTAACAATAATCTGATTCAGAAAGGGCTTCATGCTTTTGTATATGGAACATTGGAAAGAAATATGTAAAAGGGATCTGTGCCTGTCTCTCCATCCAGGGCAGGATTAAGGCATAGGCAAACTAGGCGTGTGCCTAGGGCACAAATATTTAGGAACGGCCCTTACAAGTGTGTTAATTCAGTGGCATCCAAGGCAGATTTATACACTGGTAAGCCATTTGTTGGCAGAAAGAAAAGAGATAGGGGAGGAGGAGAGAGAGAGAAAGGACCTGAGCCAGTACTGCCATCAGAGGTCTGTCTGTTGTCCCCACCGCCTGTGTTTGGCTGGAGAAGTAGGCAAGCAACACTTCTTACCTGTTGCTTCCTGTTCTGCTGACTTTTCCCTGTAGTCAGAATCATATTTTATTTATTTGCTGCATTTGTATCCCATATTTTCCCACCTCTTTGCAGGCTCAATGTGGCTTACATTATGCCGCAATGACAGCTGTCATTAACGGTAAGAGAATAATAGAGTATTGTTACAATCAGGGCCGGTCTTAGCAAGTGCGGGGCCCTATGCAGACCTCATGTCCCACCCTCTGATGTAACTTCTGCAAGGGCGGGACATGAGGGAAGGCCGGCCAATGGACAAAGCGACTTTTCTTCTTTTACAGACGCGAGGAGGCACTGCCGCTTGTAGCTTTTTTAAAAATGCTGGGTCAGGTGAGGTGCCGGCGGGTCGGGTGGTAGACGAGGGTCGTTTGGCGGGTCGGGGAGGGGGGGGGCTCAGATGGCTGGAGGGAGGTGGAGCAGGGGAACGAGGACTGGAGAGTCGCGTCGCTGGACATGGAGGGCAGGCGAGCATTGGCGGTGGTAGGAGAGGTGAGGCAGACGAGGCGGGCCGCGCGGGGCCCCCTTAGGCGCGGGGCCCTATGCGGCCGCCTTGGTCGCCTCTGCCTAAGACCGGCCCTGGTTACAATTAAGGTACATTAGTTGTCAAGGGAATTGGGAGTAAAGAAATAGAATGTATCAGATATGCATAATGTAATACAAAGTATAGTGTAAATAATAAATATGGGGTATAGAGGGTCTTTTACTAAGGCGTGCTCACGTTTTTGGCGTGCGCTAAAATTGGGGGCATGCTAAATGTTAGAGATGCCCATAGGAATGCATTGGCATCTGAAACGTTTAGCGCGCACCCAATTTTAGCACGCGCCAAAAACGTGAGTGCGCCTTAGTAAAAGACTCTCTTAGTTTGTTATAATTTTAGAAATGTGTTTACATTATGATGGGGTGTCAAGCAGTTGTTTGTCTAGGGCCCACTAAACAGTTAGGCAGATGGATGGAAACAGTGTATGATTATCTGCCAGTAACTCTCCAAATAACAGAGAAAAAGTCACAAACTTTGGCTTGCTTTAAGAAAATGGGAAACTCAAATTCAAAAACCAGAAATGTCAGGGGCTTCCAAAAAAAAGTCCCCGCAGTTCAAGACAGTGAAATACTGACAAAGAAAACCCTGAAGCACAATTCAAGTTACGTTACCAGCAAAATCCCCCATGCACACAAACAATCCGGTTATCAAACACTACATCCATACCTTACAACGTTCTACCTGCATAACTGCATACCCCCCTTCCCCACATCTCCTCACATGTCTACTGTACACAGTTTGGGATTTATTAACCACTTTTATGAAGAGATTCGCCCAGGTATATGTATATACATACATACATGCATGCCCACATACCCCCATTCTCTCATATATACACCTCCAAACAAGCAAATTCTAACACAACTATTAATGCTTATAAATCTTTATTCCATTATTGCACTTTACATATTCACATTATTGTTCATTATTTGTTAACATCCACAAATAACACCATTCACTCTTCATCCATTCATACAATACTTATACGTATATCCCCACATTTTAAACCTATTCAAATTACCCGTATAAGAATGTATATTTTCTCAAAACTTGCCAATCAAGTCCGACAGTGGTTAATCTGACCAGATAGCAACACACTCAATGCGATTATACACAAATATAGTACTAGAAAGTTCTTCCAGGTTCTTCCAAGAACCCAATCACTTCGAGGTTATCCAAAAACTGGTATCATTCTGTTGTAAACAAGTTTTTCAATTTGCAAAAAATCCACTGTTACTTCACTTAATAGGCAAAATTGTCCTTAAAATATTTTACTCCAAGACCGTATACATCCTGGAAAATTCATGTAATTTTCACCATCTTGATTGTCAGTTATTATCACATAACTGCTTGCACTGTTCCTCGTAACTGAAGACATGAAGACATCATTGGTTTAGATCTTTAGCGATACATTCTCTTTTTCACAAGGACCCTACACGTACGTGTTTCGCTCCTCCGAGCGTCTTCAGGGGTCACAATCTGAATGAACAACAGCATATAATTCACTCTCTATTACACTTTCTCCATTATTTCTAAACAAATATGACCATGCTTACCGGCTATCGCAGACTGTTGGGTACTCGAAACCAGTCATCCACCAGGTCGTCACTTAGGACGCCCAAACATGCGCATAAACCTGTATCAGGATTCAATATTTATCCATCACCAAACCTCCAAACATACACACTATACATACACCACATACATGTCTTACTCATATATATACTGCAAATACATCAACACATACACACACATCCTACAAATACATATCTGTCCACAGATATACACACAATCCTTCACACACAGATACCCATACTCCTCCTCAAAAGTTCATCACATATCTACAGTACAAACATACTGATCCGTACCCAGTAAGACACATTCCCCATCGTTTGAATATACCTCACACCCACATACACCCCACACCAAAGGTACAGCTACCGTGGAGTGAGCCTATCAAAAAGCTGGGGGCTGACCACAGCAAGGGGCCACCTGGTGCTCAACCAACCCTAGCTTGAAAAAAAGATGAGGAACTAGTGGAATGAGGTGAATGTGGCGCATTCTACACTTGCCAAATCATATCCTGATCTTATCATAAAACTCTTCCCCCCCCCCGCTGCATGTCCAGCAGCACATAAAGCACTACATTTCCTGTTGTCATGGGGCTGAAGTCTTGTGCTAAGAGCCATGAGACCATGATCTTGTCACAGTCCAAGATGAAGCACTTAAGCACTTCGCCTGCTGCTGGGCTACATGGGAGGAAGAGTTTTATGATGAGATTGGGAGGTGGCTTAGCAAGTGTAGCACAGCTAGAAGTAAGTGCAGTGTGTATGCTGTAGTTGCCTTCTTACAGCTCCTAGTCTTTAAAAAAAATGGTTTATATATACCACAGGAAAGAGGAAGAGGTGGGGCGTGTTCCATGAACCCTCCACTACTTCCCCTGATCCTCACATACAACTTTTCTTCAGACCTTTCACTGAACCTCTACCCCACTCTCTCCTTACAGACCTGGGTGTAGGTGCAATTTGGGATTGCTATGGCGAGAGCGATATCTCGCCAAATATTATGAGGGCTAATGCTGAATTAGTCCCCCTCCACACCACAGCCAATATTTATTTATTTATTTATTTATTTATAGCATTTATATCCCACATTTTCCCACCCAAGGGCAGGCCCAATGTGGCTTACAGAAATTTACAAAAGTCATACATCAATTCTACAACAAACAGTCAATGGCATTGTAGTGAAAGAGGCTAGAGAGTAATAGCAGAGGTGGGGAAATGTGGAAAGAGAAATTGAATTCAATAGGCAGCGGTGCAGGGCGGGTCAGGAGCGTAAGCTTTTCCGAATAAGAAGGTCTTAAGGTATTTTTACAAGGTCGGACGATCAGGGGTAAATTTCACAAATTTAGGTAGACCATTCCACAGTTGTGCGCTAATATAGGAAAAGGTGGAGGCGTAGGTGGTTTTATACTTGAGGCCTCTGTAGATTGGGTAATGCAGATTTAAGTACAAGCGAGCTGATCTGTGAGAGTTTCGAGGTGGTAAGCTGACAAGGATGTCCATATACGCAGGGGCTTCACCATAGAGAATTTTATGCACCAGAGCGCAAATTTTAAATGTTATTTGGTCCTTGACAGGGAGCCAATGCAGTTTCTCACGCAGCGGTCTTGAGCTTTCAAACCTCGATTTACCATAAATAAGCCTAGCAGCTGTGTTCTGGGCAGTTTGTAATTTTTTCAGAAGCATGTCTTTGCACCCTGGAAATATCCCATTACAATGACTTTCTTGTCCTTGGCCTGTGCCCCCTTGCCTTAAGTAAGAAGGAAAACTATGCCAATGGACAGGAGACACTTCCCTTCCGCTACACCCCCACACCACTGTTTCTTCTATGCTCCACCTATAGTCCTGCCATTGTGGGGTGCTGTTTCACCATCTCATTTTGAATAATAAGAGACAGGCAAACTCTGTGGGACACCAGAGAACCTGTCTGTCCCTAGTGATTTGAAAATACAATAATGAAGTACCATCCCTCAATGGCTATAATGCAGTTGGAGGACTCCCACTCAGCTTAGAGGGAACAGTGCCCCACACCCTCCCTGCAGATCCACCTTAGATAAGTCCCCTCAGTCACACCCATCCAACATGATCCCTGCAGACTCTTCTCCTCTACTATATACCTGATACCCTCCCTACAGTCTCATCTTACATACCTCCTTAACGAGGACTGCACCATCATCCCAGGAAGAACCTTTCTCAGACCAGTCCACCCCCCTTTCCTCACTATGTGTCCTACAACTTTCTCCTTTGTCTCTTACTCATATACACATCCTGCCTCACCTCTGCACCACATCCACAAATACCCCACACGGACATGTGTCACATACACACACTCTCATATATCACACTCCACTATGCCTCCAAAATATAGAAGCTCCTACTCATACACCTTACACATCTCACCTACAGCATATACCCTCCACATACCCTTAGTTTCTTAGTTACCTCCTTACACACCCTACATGTACCCCTGTCCTACATACAAAGCTCCTAGCCCGTGTACACTCCTAGCCTCAATATCTACTCACACACGCTCTATACCACATTACCTCTCCACCCCTCCCCCTAACTCCCTGACTGGAGCTCTGATGTGAACTCCCTGGCCCCAGCTACTTTAGAAAACACGGTATTAAAGGGGCTCATTCAATCCAAGCTACACCATTGCCCCATACTCTCCACATATACTCTAGAAACATACCCCTCAAATGTCTACACAACACCACCACCCCAACACAAATATAACCTCACACTATTTAGGGCTGGATTCAGTAAATGGCACCCAAATTTGGGCACCAGAAAATATCAGTGCCCAGCGCTATTCTATAAAGGGCACTCTGGGATGAGCGCTCTTTATAGAATAGTGTTGGGTGCTGAATTCTGCGCCCAATATTGAGCACAAGGACTTAGAGCAGCTGAAACCTGGTGTAAGTCCTGGCACACAAGTTGGCATACATCCATAGTATTCTATAACACTGTATGTGATTTTTCAGAATGCCCCTTACCCACCCATGCCCCTCCCATGGCCACACCCCTTTGCAGTTATGTGTCAAAACACTTAGGCACTATCCTGTAACTGGGTGCATAAGTATATTTGTGCGTGTATCTGCCGTTTCAGTGCTGTTTCGTCAACTTGCATCCCTTAGAACATGTTTCTGTGCTGGAAGTTGGGCACCTAATTAGCACCTAACTTTAAGTGCCATTTCCAGAATTCTCTATTTAATCCTCCCAAGAACTCATATACCTCTATATCTTCAACAGTACATACACAGGCTTACTTCACACATCCCCTACACAAGACTTCCCACACATACACATACCTCACATATAACTCCTCATACACACCTCACATAAACACTCACTCAGGCACCACTGAGATTTAGTGCTTTCCTTCATGAATGGCGTATCCAGACCGTAATAATATCATGCACAACAAATCTGATGGTTAGAAATATGTTTTGTATTTTTCAGTAAGACTGTTGCAATGTTAAAAATATTAATGAAATGCATTTGCTCACAAATTAATATTCATATTATGTCCCTTTTATACAGCTTTATGCAATGTAACTTCAGGAGGTATTGTCACTATAATGAACTTGACATGGGTGGAAGAAAAGAATCTAACTTGTAATCCCAACAGTATTATCTATCAGTCACTTCAAGCCCCAAGCATGCAATACTGGGAGTAAGTATATTTGACCTCATATGTCAGTCACATGTATAGTAACTTTTGAAGCTTGGCTTACAGTATATCTATTCATGTGTATAAAAATAATGGTACATAGAGGGGGGGGGGGGGGGGGTGGAAAAATAAAGGTCAACAAACAAGTCAAAGGGAATACCTTTACATTTGTTTCTAGTTTTCAAAGCTAAGCTCCCATCATGAGATCTGTGCAAACTCATGCGTAATGGATAATGAGAGTGCAGTCACTACTGACGACTGGTAAAGCCTAAAAAACAGAAGGATTTCTACCTTATGTTTGCATTTGGGAAGTGATCCATGTAGGAAACAATGATTTTGTTAACTATGTCTAATGAAACATTTAGGAACTGCACAGCAGACTGCTTTGACTTTAGATGTGGATATTGCTGTAGTAATGCTTTAAGTAAAGTAACTTAGATAACGACCTACTCTTTGTGACATGATAAAATGTCCTGGTCTTTGTGACATGATAAATTTAATTATAATTTAATATAATACATTAATTTCCTGCCTTTTCTGACATGTAGTGATACAAAGCAGCTCACAATACATGAGAATTAGAACATATTTAACATATTTAAAAACTACATTAAAACATAATCAGATAGAATGTAGAAATCAGAATCATGTGACTAGAGAGGGGTGTAACCAGCAAAAAAAAGGAGGTGTCGATGCCCCTGTATAAGTCATTGGTGAGGCCCCACTTGGCATATTGTGTTCAGTTTGGAGGTTTTATCTTTTTGAAGCAGTTCAGAGAAAAATGACAAAAATGGTATGGGGTTTGTGTCAGGAAGTACTTTTTTACAAAGAGATGCCTGGAATGCCCTCCTGCGGGAGGTGGTGGAGATGAAAACAGTAACGGAATTCAAAAATACATGGGATAAATACAAAGGAATCCTGTGTGGAAGGCACAGAACAAAACAAGCTTAGCAATGATCAGATGGCAAAACCAGTAATTGAGAAGCAAAGCCAGTACTGGACAGACTATTACAGTCTGTGCCCTGATCATGGCTGGACAGATTCAGCTTCAGTAGTTGGAGAACAAGGCCAGTGTTGGGCAGACTTCTACAATCTGTGCCCTGATCGAAGTAATAAATAAACAAACTGGAAAAAAGAAAACCACAGGCAAAACACATGCAAAAGAAAGAAGTAGGGGTGAACCAAAAATATTATCTGAATTGAATACACCCCAGCCTGGACATTATATATACCGGTAGTAACATAGTAAATGACAGTACATAAAGACCCATAAGGTCCATCCAGTCTGCCCAAAAAACTCACAGTAAATGGTATGATATGATACTATATATACATGCATGATCTTGATTTGTGCTTGTCATTTTCAGGGCACAGACGGTAGAGGTCTGCTCAGCACTGGCCTAGTTCTCCAACTACTGAAGCTATCATCAAAGTTTCATTCCAGTCATCCAAATCTGTCTGGCCACGATCAGGGCACAGACCGTAGAAGTCTTCCCAGCACTGGCCTTGTTGTGCAGCTACTGAAGCTGAATCTGTCCAGCCATTTCAGGGAAAAGAACCTTCCAGCCGAAATGTAGAGCAGAAAGAGTCTTTATTTACCACTGGGTCATTGTTACAATGTGGTACTAAATAAAGATTCTTTCTGCTCTACAGTTATCACCACTGAAAATTAGCAGTTAACATCTAAATGAAAGCTGGCTGTTTTGGGGGTATTCTGCAGAGGAGTCGGCACTTGGACAGTTAAGTACCGATTTCAGCACTTAACTGGCCAGGGAAACTACATAAAACACAATCCTATCTTTCTGCAGTAACCTATGACCATTTAAGTTCTGAATATTGTTTTAAGCGGCTGCGGCCATGTTTAAGCCAGTGACACATAAACCAGATATTCAATGCCAAAGCCTGGACATGGCCTGGCATTGAATATTTAGGAATAATGCCAGCAGCAGTCAGCAAAATGCTCCCCACTGCCGGCTGAATTTTTACTCCTCTGAGCACAGACAGACCATGGAGACCCAGGGAAGACAAGAGCAGCCTTCCAACATATGCCTTTACCCAACATATGCCTTTACCACAGGTGTGCAAGCAGCAGAAGTTTAATACAGGTAGGCCACGTTTTACTTAGAACCTTGTGAAACCCTATTCCTGGAAGCCAGGTTAGAGCTAGGTTTTGATTTGGTTAACCTTGAAGACAAAAGAATAGTGCACACTGAGACTGTGGAGCCCTGTCAGGGACAGAGCTGCAGGGAGATTGGAATAAAAGTGTCCTGGAATGCATTTACAAAGTTTATCATACCTATGCAGGGAAAGACTTTGTTTTGATTCTATCCCTTATGCATAAACTAGCTTTTTGCACATCTAAATGCTTCCTAACACTTCTTAAATGACCAGTTACATAACAGATTAAAGAGAGATTGGCACAGAGCTTTGAAGTCAGAAAAGAGACACCTACATCAGGATATTAACAATTTCCAGCTGATTTTGCAAAAGGCCTGTTGAACACAGGGCTGGCTCAATCATTAGGTATGACTAGGCAGTAATCTAGGGCACAAGCTTTTTGGGGGCAGCAAAGACCAGTTACAGTCTAAGCAAAGCAAGTCCTGACAACCACACAAACTCAAGGAACCATCATCACATACACAAACATCGTATAAAAATGCAGGTTAAATTGATAATCATGATCGTTGAGTTTAATAATCAAAGAACAGCAGCAGTGTCCCCCTAACAATGGTGCACAACACAGCAATGAACATGAAAAGAAAAGGGCAGACCAGGTGGTGGAGGATGCCCGAGGCAATCTTTCAACCCCACTCCCCCGACACCCCTCAATTAACTTTGAAGCCCCTAGCATGCAGCCTCCCCACCCTTAGATTTTGATTATTAAACTCAACAGTGAGTTGAGTAAGTTCCCTCTCCTGAGGTTCTTGTCAAGGATTGAGATTTGCAGTGAAGACCCCATTCTGTTGTGTTTGGACATTATACAACTGGATTAGTCTAATCGTATAGAGCATTATGAAAGAGGATACGTTGGAACTGGATTTCAAGCTAAGTGATTTATATAAACTGCTCCATGTTGACTTTTTCTGTGAAATTTATTTGGGATGTGTTTTTGGAAAACCCTCTTTGAAATGATTTTGGGAACTTTTGATATTTTTTTTGATGTATGGTGCTGATTATTGAACTTGTTGATATTTGAATGAGCAATGACGGTGAGTTTTCCCTTGGCTGTTTT
Organism: Microcaecilia unicolor; assembly: GCF_901765095.1. Lineage (NCBI taxonomy): Eukaryota > Metazoa > Chordata > Amphibia > Gymnophiona > Siphonopidae > Microcaecilia > Microcaecilia unicolor. Next base: position 49,287,797 of record NC_044037.1, read on the forward strand.
TGAGGGTTTTTTTCTCACTCTTTGGGTTTCCTCTCAAGTGCAATATAGAAGCTGGTGATAGTACTGGACTCCAGTGATAGCCCCGGAGATTTGAGGCTTTATTGTTTTAAGATTTTGATATCAGTTATTTGTAGGCACCATACATTTCAATATAAGGCAAAGTTTATTGCTTTTGTATGCAGGCAATTTTATAAAGTCATTAAATTGCCTCTTATAAATTGCCAACCAGCATAACTGTGTTCGCTTTGAAATCATGGCACATGCTTTCCTGGTAGGTATGCACAGGGGCAGAATTTGAACTGAGTGGAATTCACAAGTATACGTATGAATTATAAAATACTAGGATAAAAGGCCCGTTTCTGAAACCAATGAAACGGGCGCTAGCAAGCTTTTCCTCGGGGTGTGTGTGTTTTACAGAGTGTGTGTGAGAGTGAGTGTGTGATAGAGAGAGAGTGAATGTGTGATTGTGTGTGACAGAGAGAGTGCGACTGGGTGCGAGAGTGTGTGTGTGAGAATGAGAGTTTGTGTCAGGGCCTCCCTCCCCTCCCAGTTCCAGGGTTTTCCCACCCCCTCCCTCCCCTCCCCTCCCAGTTCCATGGTTTTTCCACCCCCTCCCAGTTCTAGGGTTTTCTCCACCTCCTCCCTCCCTCCCAGGTCTAGGGTTTTCTCACCCCCTCCCTCCCTCCCTCCCTCCCAGTTCTAGGGTTTTCCCTCCCTCCCTCTCAGTTCCATGGTCCTCCCTCCCTCCCAGTTACAGGGTTTTGCATCCCAGTTCCAGTGTTTTCCCTCCCCCCTCCCTCCCAGTTACAAGGTTTTGTGTCCCAGTTCCAGTGTTTTTCCTCCCCCCTCCCTCCCAGTTACAGGTTTTCCCACCCCCTCCCACCCTCCCAGTTCCAGGGTCCTCACCCACCCTTCCTCCCTCCCTCCCTCCCAGTTCCATGTTCCTCCCTCCCTCCCTCCCTCCCAGTTAGTGCCTGTTCCTGCAGCACCATCGCCAGATGTGTGTGTGTGTGTGTGGGGGGAACCCCTGAAGCAGCTTCAGAGAGATCTAGTAAGACCTCCCGTCAGCATCAAAAATATATTGTAATAGACGTCTTGCAGCTTAGAAAAGTATGACCACCTCTTGCCCTGTCCTCACGCTCGTAGTGCGGGAGACGGACTGAAAGCCAGGAAGAAGAAAGAGACCAAGACAAAATCCCTTTCCCCACACAGCTTCCCTACCATTTCGCAAACAGTTCTTTCGCATCCTTGCTCTCCAACCAGTGACACAATTTAAGTGGTAGAAAGCGGAAAGTAAATGTCACAGCATGCGGCCGAGATCCTTTGAGAGAGAAGAAAACGGTGACATGTGGTTCGTACCTTGCACTTTACATGTTTGTAGGGGGGCTTGTGGCGGCATTACGCAGGCAAGTAACTCCTTTTCTATTTTCTGTTTTCATTACCCGCCCTCGACTTCATGACATTTTGACATGAGGGCGGGGCGGGTGAGCAATGCTATTCGTTGAGTACCATTGCTCCGCCCTCGACGTCATTACGTTGTGACGCGAGGGCAGGGCATACACTCATGGGGAAATCGCGATCTACACAACTACAAAGTTATAACTTGGAGGAGGCTTCATTAGAACGTTGGAGGTGCGTTTTATAGAGAGATAGGGCGTGGCTAAGGGCGGGTGTATGAGTGAGGGTGAGTGGTGGTGAGAGCCTATAGAGATGGGGCATGGTTGAGGGCGAGTGTATGAGTGAGGGTGAGTGGTGCTGAGTGAGCTTCAGGTGCTGAGTGAGCTTCAGAACGTTGGAGGTGGGAATTATTTATATAGATGCTAATTTACACAGTGCTTATTTAATTTAGATCTGCAAGGGAAGCATGATTTCTGTGTTAAAGCTAGTATTTTATATAAAGATACATAGGTGCCCATGGGCTCATTTTCAAAGCACTTAGACTTACAAAGTTCCATAGGTTACTATGAGGTTCATTTTCGAAAGAGAAAAACATCTAAAAAGTGGCATAAAGCAGTATTTGGAAGTTTTTCTCACAGAACATCCAAATCAGTATTTTTCAAGCCTATTTTTAGATGTTTTTCTATGTTATTTGACTGCAGTGCATCCAAATCTCAAGGGGGCATGTTAAGGGTGGGATTTGGGAGTTCCTAAAATCTGGATGTTTTTCAGCCATAGTGGAATGTCCAGGACTAAAACTAAGACGTTTTGAGCTAAACCTGTTTTTAGAATGAATAAGGCACAAAAATGTGTCCTAAATGACCAGGTGATCACTAGAGGGAATCAGGAATGACCTTTCCTTACTCCTCCAGTGGTCACTGACTCCCTCCCACCCCTAAAAATATGATTAAATTCAGGTATTTATTTTGTAGCAGGGGCAATGGAGGATTAAGTGACTTGTCCAGAGTCACATGGAGCTGCAGTGGGAATTGAACTCAGTTCCCCAGGATCAAAGTCCACTGCACTAACCACTAGGCCACTCCTCACTCCACTCCAGCAGCATGCTGGTCCCTCGACTAGTGTAGTTGTGGGTGCAGTGCACTGTAGACAGTTGGACCTAGGCCCATACCTCCTCCTACCTACTAAATTTGTGGTGGCAACTGTGAGCCCTTCAAGACCCACATATAGGTGCCCACTTCACCTATAAGAAATATTATAGTGGTATACAGTTGGTGGTAGTGGGTTTTATTGGTGGGGGGCTCAGCAGACAAGAAAAGGGAGCAATGGTGAGATGTGTACCTGGGAGCATTTATTTGAAGTACACTGCAGTGCCCCCTAGGGTGCCCCATTGCTCTCCTAGGATGTCTGGGGGACCAGGGTACTAAAATTGATGGCCCTCCTACATCCCAATGGCTTGATTTTCTCTGTTTTTTCACTTGGACCTTTTTTTTTTTAAATGTACAAAGCACAAAACTTTGTTCAAGGTAATATTGAAAATGCCTCTCCACATAACTTTCTAAGTCTAAGTGCTTTGAAAATAGGCCTCCATGTGTCTTTATAAAATAGCACCTAAAAGTGTCCTCTTAAACTAGACACCTAATTATAAAATTACCCTCCACCTACATGGCAAATAACATTTAATACAGTTAACTGTACATGTAATATAACTAGTCTGCATTGTGTGCCGTGCTAGCATATTAATGACCTCTCTTAACATTAAGGTGCAGTTTCCACTCAGTCCATACTCTACAATAGCACATTCTGCACCAGGAGGATAATTCTATGCCTAGATATAGGTGCTAGAAAAATGCCTATTTGAAACCTATTCTTTAAAGAAAAGTAAGCACTAATCATGAAGAACCTACACAGAGTGCCAGATACAGATCTGGATACATTGTTGGGCAGTTTGCATGCTGGCATTGACTCATTTTCAAAGCACTTAGACTTACAAAGTTCCATAGATTATTACGGAACTTTGTAAGTCTGATGTGAAAATACACTTCATATGTTACTTTTCTTTATAGAATACTAGCATAAGAAGCTGAAAATGTGCCTATATTTAAAGCACAGATGCTTACACCAATCATAAAGACCACACTTAGATTATAAGTTTTTATAATCTATTTATGTAATTATGCACCCTGCCTGAATGCCACCCATGTGAATGCTCGCACACAAAATACACCCCTTTGTATCTAGGTGCATCCTCATAGAATACTGCTTTTCCAGAAACTGCTCAGTTACACATGTAATTGTTTACATATGTCTGTAAATTACTGCATTACTGGCATTTACACGTGTTCTTTCCACTTAAAACTAGGCAGTTCTTTATGGAATTACCTCCTAACTGTTTAATGTAGAAAATAACCATTAAAACTGTGCATTAACTCTTAGTACCTTTCTGCAGTGATAGTGCACTGTAATTCCTCTTTTCAATAGCTAATTCATCTCAGTAAACAGGCCGTTAAATGTGCAGCAATGTGCAGTCCTTTTTACAACAGATTACAGGAATCCCTGTATCATTTAATTTGTGCGTTATGTTACTGTGTGTTAATATTCAGACTTCCCTTTGTATTTATGGACATATGATAAATGGCCTATTGTTAGATGCTAGATCTGTTATAGCTAGGGCAGAATGGCTCAATAAGGTTTGGATGATTCACAAGATAGAAAAATTAAACATCTGAACTGAAAAATGATAAAATTTGATGAGAACTGGAATCCCTGTCTACTTTGGACAACATGTATGTAGCTCTTCTTTTGAATTTGATTTGTGCCTTCTTTCCTTTTAGGTATGATCTCATTTTCTCTTCTGGGGAACTGAGTTCGATTCCCACTGCAGCTCCTTGTGACTCTGGGCAAGTCACCTAACCCTCCATTGCCCCTGGTACAAAATAAGTACCTGAATATATGTAAACCGCTTTGAATGTAGTTGCAAAAACCTCAGAAAGGCGGTATATCAAGTCCCATTTCCCTTCCTCTTTCCCTTCTATTTAGTCTTAATGTTATATAATGTTCTTGACTCGGAGAGCTGTACCTGTTTAAAACTGATTAAAAAACGATTTGGAAGCAAAATGTGCATTAATGGAGGAGTAGGAATTTGTTTGCAATATTTTTGTAAAGAAATACATGCTACTACTACTGTTTATTCAAATAACTAGTCCAGATTAAAAAGAGGTACTATATATTCCACAATGTGTGTGTATGTTTTTTTTTTCAGTAAAGTAACCCTCCGTCGATCCACTGGTATTAGTGATACTGGTAATATTGTATGGTATTTAGCCCTTTGTCTCCTGCTGGCGTGGATATTGGTCGCATCATCATTGGTTAAAGGAATAAAATCTTCTGGAAAGGTACCTTGGGGGGGGGGGGGGGGGGTAATCCAGTTTCATTTAACATTTAATTTAAAAAGTATGATAGGAAATGTTTCTTCACATTTATAAATATTTGAAATGTAGCAATCATCAAATACACACTCTCCAATTGGCTAGCACAGCGGTTCTCAACCGCTGTGTGTTGTGAGCACCAGAGGTGCACACAGCGGCTTTTTTTTTGTTTTGTTATTTTTTTCTCTGTTTCCTCTCCTTTCTCACCACATATCCATGAGTCCAATACTTGTTGCTCCTCCCCCACCCATGAGTCTAGCACTTCTTTCCCGTCCTCTGTCAGAGCCCCGTCCCCCAGTCCTCAAAAACCTGAGTTCTCCACTGGTGCCAGCAGTAGCAGCTGTCTGGGCCAATCCGGATCCTTTCTTCTGCAGCATTCCATCTACACATAAACAGGAAGTTAGGTCAGAAGGGCAAGATGCTGCAGAGGGAAGGATCTGAGTCAGCCTAGACAGCCTGTTACCACTGCCGCTGCCAGCACTGGTGAAAATCTCAGGTTTTTGTGGCCTAGAGGGTTGCTGAGGGAAGATGAAGAAGTGCTAGACTTGTGGAGCAGGGGTAGGGGTGGGTGGGAGGGAGGTACTGGATTCACAGTGAGGAGATGGAGGAAGGTTGAAGGAGAGGTGTTGGACATGTGTAAGGGAGGGCAACAGGAGAGATGCCAGACCTTGGTTGAGGGAACAGGGGAGAGAGGAGGGACATGTCAGACCTTGGGAGGAGGGATAGAGAGATACTGGACCAATGGGGAGGGGATGGGGGAGAAGAACAGGTGCTGATGTTTGAGGGGCAGGAAATATACCAGACCTTGACTGAGGGAAACGGGGAGAGAGGAGGAACATGTCCCCCACCCTCACCTCCTATGGTCTGACATGCCAGACTGTATGAGTGTGGGATGGGGAGAGGGGGCATTACCAGATTGTGGGAGCTGAGAGAAATGTCAGACCATGGGGAAGAAGGGGAGGGGGAGATGGAGAGAGTGAGTATGAAAGAGAGATGATGGATTTCAGGGGAAAGAGAGGGGGAGATGAGGCTATACAAACACTGTTGCTGTGCTCCTGCCCGGATTGTGTAGGTGGTAAACCACACTTAGAAGGATTTTACTTCCAGTGCTTGGTTTGCTGCCTACACAACCTGGCAAGGAGTAAGACATTGGGATTTGTGTAGCTGCATCTCCTGCTGCCAGATTGCTTTCCAGTCCGAGCTTCTGCCCTGTTAAACACTGAAGCTGGGGGAGGGGGGAGGGATGGAGGGAGAGGGTGACATGGAATTGCTGCACCATAGTGAAAGGGAAAGGGACAGAGAATTGCTGAATTATAAGGGGGAAGAGGGAGAAAGGGGGCAAGGAGTGTTTGACCATGGGGATGGAGGGGAAGGGGGAGGGGACAAGGAAAGGCTGTATCATAAGAGGGAAAGGTGGAGAGAGGGGATAGAGAGTTGCTGGACCATAGAAGTGGAGGGGAAGGGAGAGGGGACAGAGTATTGCTAGACTATATGGGTGGAGGGGGAGAGAGGACAGGGAATTGCTGGATCATAAGGGGGAGAGAGGAGATAGGATGTGCCAGACCATAAGGGTGGAAGGGAAGGATAGGGGACAAGGAAACACTGGACCATAGGGGTAGAGGAAAGAGAGAGAGAGAGAGAGAGAGAGAGAGAGAGAGAGAGAGAGAGAGAGAGGAGATATGCTAGACCATAGGGGTGGAGGAGAGAGATAGAAGCTCTATCATAGGGGTGGAGGAGAGAGATGGGTGGGCAGGACAGGGAGATGGGCTACAAGTGTGAGTGGAGAAAGAGAGGGGAAATGGGTTAAAAGAGTATAGGAAGGAAAAGAGAGGGGGGATGTTTGGCATAGTGGAATCATAGGGGTTCTCAAGGGAGATGAGTGAGAAGAGGATAGAAATGTAGTAATAGGAAGTGAGTGAAAGAGGACAGAATTAAAGGCCAGGGAAGAAATGAGACAGGAGAGTTAGAGGATGACAGGAGGAGATGGAAAAGTTGATAGGTAAGTGAAATATAGGTGGAGGACTGAAGAGTGAGAGGGTGAAATTTGAGTATGCAGGCAGAAATGAGTGAAAGAGGAAATATGTTGAGATGGATATATTGAGGGACTAGAAGAAGATAGGAAGAAAGTGGAGAATGGATAAATGACAGTACTCACTATAAAGAGAGCAGAATTCATTCAAGAAAGCAGAAAAGAGAAACTGGGACCAACGTGCTTGGAAAAATAAAATGCCCAGACAAAGTTAGAAAAAAAGTGTTTTATTTTGAACTTATTAGGTGGAATATGTTAGCTTTGGGAAGGTGCATCTTGGATGTTTGTGTTTTGTTGGAAATGCGTTTCTGTTTTTAATTTCTCCTAGTTGTGATACATGCCTCACTTAAGACCTACTTATTTGGGCAAGTGTACCCTAAAGATCCTGCCCTGCCTCACTGACCAGAGGACACTGCTGTAATGGATGGTCCCATTTCTTTACCCTTAACTCTCCACCCTACTTCTTGCTTTCCATTTATTGTATTCGCCTGTTTTTTTATCTAAATGTTGTAAGCCACATTGAGCCTGCCAGCGGTGGGAAATTGTGGGATATAAGTGCAGTAAAATAAATAAAATAAATTTCAGATTTGTGATCCCTTGTTCTGTATTTGGTGGGGGTTTATCTGTGATTTTGCATGTGATGGAGGTGTGGTATTTTGTTTGCATTCAATTACTGTGGAGAACTCTGTAACAGTCCCACTTGTTCAGTTTTACTAGTAGTAGGTGTTTTTGTGGACTGTTGTAGTGTCGCCTATTTATAGGTAGGGTTTATGTTGTTTGAATCATAGGAATTAATGCTACTTGTATGGTAGGTTTGCTACATGTATGCTGAGTTAGAATTTGTTTAGGTTTTGTATTATTTCACAGTGAGCCTAGTAGTTGAAGTATTTATATACCACCTACAAGCCCAAAAGCTATTGAAATGGTGTAAAAAAAAATCATGGTACCTGATACACACCTACCTCATTAGACCACAATATAACCTGTATTTGTTATCAACCGAATTGGCGAACGCCATTACGGTACTATGTAAGCCACATTGAGCCTGCAAATAGGTGGGAAAATGTGGGGTACAAATGTAACAAATATATATATTCCCTTCTTCCTCCCACTGTCATTGTAAATGTTTCATTAGTTCATTGTAAGCCACTTAGGGGCTGCATTATATGGTAATAGGCGGGGTATAAATGATCTAAATAAATACATAATATATAATATATATAATATTTTTTTCTGTATGATAACTTGTATGGAGAAAATGTGCTAGGGATCATTTAAAAGGTGAGACAAAAAAAAAAAGAGTTTTTTTGCCATTTTCTCAGCAACCACTTTGAATTTCAACAAGAAATTTTATGTACTTATTTAGTCATCATATTTATATATTAATAGTAAATAACATTTAATTATCTTAAGCTATGTTGATGTTACTGACCTTTTAGCGTTACTACCTAGCGATTTTTGCATGTTAATGTTTGAGCTAAATCACACACAGTAAAATATTGTCATTCAAATGATACAATTGACAGTGTATTAAAATTTTGCACTCATTGTGAATGCTCAGTGTCCACCCCCAGCTTTAACACAGGCCTTCAGATGCTTTAGGAAGTTGTTAACGGCCTTGTAGATTGGTCCCTGTGGTAGGCTGTTCCACATCATCTGCAGCGTTTCCTTGAGTTTTATGATTGCTTGCAAGTTTAGTTTTGGTGGAGCATCCAACATTGTTCTCCAGACAAAAGTCTATGTCACTGTGATGCCATTAAGAGTAAGCTGGTACTTCGTTGTTGTTGTTTTTTTTCAAATAATGGTAGTTTTACACTGCAAACATTTTTGAATATGTGACAATTGCTGGGTGATCACACTGAAAAGTCTGTAACTTCACTGTGTTTAAAGATAATCTCATTCCACTCAGCACATAAACATATATAGAGGGGCATAATTGAACGAAAACGTCTATCTCCATGGGCGTTTTTCTCCGAGAACGGGTCCGTGAAGGGGCGGACCGAACCGTATTTTCGAAAAAAATAGACGTCCATGTTTTATTTGACAATTTGTGAGCTGGGCGTTTTTGTTTTTCAGTGATAATGGAAAATGAAAGCGCCCAGCTCAAAAATGAATAAATCCAAGGCATTTGTTCGTGGGAGGGGCCAGGATTCGTAGTGCACTGGTCCCCCTCACATGCCAGGACACCAACCGGGCACCCTAGGGGGCACTTTTACAAAAACAAAAAAAAAAGGTAAAAGAGCTCCCAGGTGCATAGCACCCTTCCCTTGTGTGTTGAGCCCCCCAAATCCCCCTCAAAACCCACTGCCCACAAGTCTACACCATTACTATAGCCCTAAGGGGTGAAGGGGGGCACCTACATGTGGGTACAGTGGGTTTGGGGGGGTTGGACGACTAAGCATTAAGCAGCACAATTGTAACAGGTAGGGGGGGATGGGCCTGGGTCCACCTGCCTGAAGTCCACTGCACCCCCTAACAACTGCTCCAGGGGCCTGCATACTGCTGCCAGGGAGGTGGGCATGACATTTGAGGGTGAAAATAAAAAGTTGTGAAACATCATGTTTTGTGGTGGGAGGGGGTTAGTGACCACTGGGGGAGTGAGGGGAGGTCATCCCCGATTCCCTCTGGTGGTAATCTGGTCATTTAGGGCACTTTTTGGGGCCTTATTCGTGAAAAAACAGGGTCCAGGAAAAGTGCCCTAAATTCTAGCTACAAACGCATACTTTTTTTCCATTATCGGCGAAAGGCACCCATCTCTCCTCGGCCGATAACCACGCCCCAGTTCCACCTTCGCCACGCCTCCGACACGCCCCCGTCAACTTTGTGCGCTTCCGCGATGGAATGCAGTTGAAAACGTCCAAAATCGGCTTTCCATTATACCGATTTATTCGTTTTTGTGAGATAAACGTCTATCTCCCAATTTGGGTCGAAATCTAGGCGTTTTTCTCTTTCAATTATAAGGTGGATAGTAACAATAAATAATGCTGTAAACTTTCACGATGAAATTCCAAGCGATTGTTGAGAAAATAGCAAAACCCTCTATGGGGTGTTTTTTTTTTTTTTGCCTCACCCTGTACATCTGTTGTTGGATTGGGGGGGGGGGGTGGAGGTTGTGTTTACATTTAATTCATAAGAATTGCTATATTGTATCAGCCTAAATGACCATGAGGGTCAGGTATAAAGTGTGTCATGTATGCAAGCACTGTCCATCAAGTGTGTCCTGACTGAAAAAAGGTTGAGAACCACTATTTTTTTTATTTTATTTTACATTTGTACCCTGTGCTTTCCCACTCATAGCAGGTTCAATGCAGCTTACATATTATGTACAGGTACTTATTTGTACTTGGGGCAATGGAAGGTTAAGTGACTTGCCCAGAGTCACAAGGAGCTGCCTGTGCCTGTAGTGGGAATTGAACCCAGTTCCCCAGGACCAAAGTCCACCACTCTAACCACTAGGCCACTGCTCCTTCTAGGAAACTGCATTTCATTCCCTTATCAAACAAACAATGAGGCACCTGCTAACCTACTAGCAGTAGAAACAATAAGTACCACTAGGAAGCAAAGTAGCTTTCTCCCCCAGAAGAGAAGACGCCCCAAACTAGGCCCCACCCACCCACCTAGCCCTGGTGGTCTAGGGGGTCTCTGTCGCAGCTCTGGTCTTAAAGTGACAAGTACTGAGAGACTGCCCTTAGAGACCATGGTGGTCATTTTGAGGTTAGAACCATAGCTCCTGCTCTTGGGACCAATTAGACCAACAGGGAAAGCAAAGGTAGGCCTGAAGGGGGGGGGGGGGGGGTTGAGCCCTTATAAGACTTGATTACTTGATTACCTGAGATCTTTACAGGTTGCTCAAAATGCTACTGCCCATGTTGTTGAAGGCATTTCTACATTTGAGCATATTACAGTGGCTTCCCCATGTCTGTCTCGATAACAGACTATGGGCTTTTCCTCCAGGATCTTGTCCAAACTGTTTTTAAACCCAGATATACTAACTGCTGTTACCATATCATCCAGCAACGAGTTTCAGAGCTTAATTACTCACTGAGTGAAAAATATTTTCTCCTATTTGTTTTAAAAGTATTTCCATGTAACTTCATTAAGTGTTCCCTAGTCTTTGTGAAAGAGAAAAAAATTGATTCACCTCTACTCTTTCTACATCATTCAGGATTTTGTAGACCTCAATCTTATCTCCCCTCAGTCGTCTCTTTTCCAAGCTAAAGAGCCCTAACCTCTTTAGCCTTTCCTCGTATTGAAATAACACTCCTATCATGGTCAGTCCATTTTCTAATTAAGTTTTCCCTAAGTGACCACCGGAAACAAATGGTACCTCCCAGAATTTGGAAGAAGATCAGAGACAAAAAAAAAAAAGCTGACCGCTGAGGATTTCCTAGACGCCTTGGACTATCCACATATGGTTGAAAAGGCAACTACAATGTCAGAACAGGTTGACACTTGGAATGTACACCTAACAAACACCTTAGAAAAAACAGCACCACTAAATAAACTCTTATGCCTCACTCACAAATGCTCATCTTGGTATTCTCCAGAACTTCAGATCCTTAAACGCGAAGGATGGAAACTGGAAAGGAGATGGCGTAAATCTCGCCTGGATGAAGACAAGCTAAACTGTAGGAAATGCACGAAACAGTATCGCCAAGTCTTAACAGCAACCAACAAACAATATTTCTCTCAGTGTATTGCACAGGCTGCCAATTCAAGCAGCTGTTTAGTATAGTAAATAGCTCTGCCAGGATTTACAGGTAGTTCCACCCTGTCTCCAATCAACTAACCAGGAGTGCACAAACTCGCCCTCTCCTGACACAGGCATATGGGAAACTTTTAACCCAATAACAGAGGACAGCCTTGACAAAATCCTAAGAGACCTTCAACCAACTACCTGCTCCTTGGACCCCTGCCCATCAAAGATAGTGTAGCAAGCAATATTTGGCCTCATAGAAGGCGCCACAAAAATCATGAACTCCTCTCTTTCTAATGAGCAACTACCAACAGCATTAAAAAGGGAAGAAGGGCACCCTTTGCTAAAGAAAAATAACCTTTGTCTCAGCAAGTGAGCCCTTGTGCTGATCCGGAAGACCAGCAGTCAACAAGCCCAGTGCTTAAACTGCAGTGACCACTGTTCCCCAGTGGTTGAGCCCCTAGGTTCTGGCGGCCAACAGGAATAGAGAGGATCTGGTCATACGAGGGGGCTACAGAAGATAGTGAGCTGGAGGCAGAGACCAAAGACAGGACAGACAGTAGACAGGTGGAGGCATCAGGTCCAGGCTATGTATCAAGGTAGACAGCAGATAAGTGGTGGCGTCAGGTCCAGGCTATGGATCAAGGTAGACAGCAGATAGGTGGTGGCGTCAGGTCCAGGCTATGGGTCAAGGCAGGCAGCAGATAGACGGTAGTGTCACATCCAGGCTATGGGTCAAGGCAGGCAGCAGACAGGTGGTGGCATCAGGTCCAGGCTATGGGTCAAGGCAGAGAGTAGACAGGTGGCAGTGTCAGATCTAGACTATAAGTCAAGGCAGGCAGCAGACAGGTGGTGGCGTCATGTCCAGGCTATGGATCAAGGCAGACAGCAGACAAACAAAGGAAGAAACAACACCGAACCTCTCCAAAACGGGTCATAGCTGAGAAGAGGCCCTCCCCTAAGAGGAGAAGAGCGCCTGATGTCAGACCGACATAACAGGGAGGCAGAAACCCGGAAGGGCACAAAGGTGCAGAAGCGATGTCCGATGGGGAGGAGCAAGCCGCGATCCACCAGCAGCAGAAGGGAATTGTGGGAAGATGGTGCCTGGCCACCCGAAGGTCAACGGAGCAAAGCAGCAGAGTAGGTACTGCGGTTCGATGGTGCTAATGCTCCCTGCACTTCCTGAATGCAACCCTGCGCCATGACAGTACCCCTTCCACGATGTGGCCTAGGCTTTAAGGGATAGTGAGAATGGAAATGCGGATTAAGTCTGGGGCATGAATGTTAGTTGCCGGCTCCCAGGAGTTATCTTCCAAAACAGAAGATGGTAGAGATGAACTGCATGTCATTTAGAATCCAGGACTTCTGCCACCTCGTATTCCGGATCTGGGGTGGTGTCTTGGAGGAAGGATAGTACCGGCTCAGGATGCCATTTAACAAAAGGCTTCAGGAAAGAAACATGGAAAGCATTATGTATCTTCAGCTTGACGGGTAAGTGCAGTCAGTAAGTAACAGCCCCCACGTGGGACATTATATGAAAGGATTCAATGAATCTTAGGGCAAATTTATAGGAGGGCAGGCATAGTCAAAGGTATTCGGTGTTAAGTCAGACCTTTTCTCCTGGTTGAAAAACAGGTGCTGTTTGTCTCCTTCAATCGGCAAAGTATTTGTATCGGACTGAAGCCTGTTGGAGGTGGATCTGGACTTTATTCCAGACGTTCTGAATATCCTTGAGGGTCCAATGAACTACTGAAGGTTCCAGGGTACCAGGGATCGGTAACTGTAGTCGGGATGTTGACTCTATACAATGTAGAAAGGAGACATTCGGGAGGATTCATGGATATTATTGTTGTAGGCAAATTCTTTCCAGGGAAGCAGAGATGCCCAATTAACATGCATCCAAAGGAAACTGTTGAGGGTTTGATTTACCCATTCTACTTGACCATTCGTCTGGGGGTTGTAGGCTGAGGAAAAGTGAGTGGTGATGCCTACAGCTGAACATAGATGTCTCCAGAACCGTGAAGTAAATTGAGGACCTCGGTCACTTAGGATCCGCACCGGGAGTCCGTGGAGACAGAATATACATTGGACAAAGGCTTGAGCCAAGGTTGCAATGGAAGGAAGAAAGGGCATGGGTACAAAATGGGCCTTCTTGGAAAGGCAATCAACAGCCACCCAGATCATAGGTCTGTGATAAAATCCTTCGAAAGTTCCTGCCATGGGGCTTGGGGAGTGGGTAAGGGTTGTAGGAGCCCCCAAGGTCTGGTGTGAGAACCCTTGTTTTGGGCACATGTAGTGCAAGTGCTGACAAATTGCCATATGTCCTGGGTCATAAGTGGCTGCCAATAGTGTCGCAACACAAGGTGCAAGGTCTTGCAGAATCCTGGATGCCTGGCTAGACGTGATGAATGTCCCCATCTAAAGACTGACCATCTCAGTTGGAGTGGCACTGGGGTAGTTCCGGGTGAATTTCTTTGAAAAGAAGAAGCAGGGATGGAGTTTCCCTGCTATGGAGGCCTACGACAGGTCGGCTCCAGCTCCCAGGGCGAATGCATCAACTTCCAGGGTGAATGGGCATGTTACATTTGGCCTCTGGAAAACAGGTGCTGACAGGAAAGCCTGCTTCAGGAGGTTGAAGGCCTGAGAGGCTTCTGGGGACCAGTTTTTAACATCAACTCTCTTTTTAGTTAGAGCTGTCAGGGGAGCAGTGATGAGAGAATATCGGTCTATAAATTGTCTGTAATAACTTGCAAACAGTGGCGTAGGAAGGGGGAGGCGGTGGGGCGGTCCGCCCCGGGTGCACGCCGCTGGGGGGTGTCGGCGCCTCGCTGGTTCCTTGCTCTCTCTGCCCCAGAACAGGTTACTTCCTGTTCCGGGGCAGAGAGAGCAAGGAACCAGCGAGGCGCCGACACCCTCCCAGCAGCGTGCTCTCGGCGGGTTGACCTGCCCACCCACCCCTCTATCGCCTTCCAGGTATGTTCTCTATGTTCGCGGGGGCGGGGGGTGTTGCGCTACGGAGGGGGGAGGGTGCATCGCGCTGCACCCGGGGGGGGGGGGGGGGGTGGGTGCGCAGCGGCGACCCGCCCCGGGTGTCAGCTGCCCTCGCGACACCACTGCTTGCAAATCCCAGAAAGCGTTGTAAAGGTCATAGATCCCGAGGCTGATGCCAGTCTTGGATACCCCGAAGTTTATCTGGGTCCATCTGCAGACCTGCTGCTGAACTAATATAACCTAAAAAGGGAATGGAGGACTGATGGAATAAACACTTCTCCAGTTTGGCATATAACTGGTTATTTCGGAGTTGCTGGAGGACAGTTCGCATGTGAGCTGGATGTTCCTGTGGAGAGAGGCTGAAAATATAAGTATATCTTCCAGATTGATGATGACAGATGAATATAGTAAATCTCAGAAGATATGGTTGACGAAGCTCTGAAGAAGAGCGGGCGCATTACATAGGCCGAAAGGCATGACACTGTACTCATAGTGCCTGTCATGTGTGTTGAATGCAGTCTTTCATTCGTCTCCACTATGAATTTGGATTAAATGGTATACCCTGCATAGATCTAACTTGGTGAATATCACAGCTCCTTGCAGACGGTCAAACAGCTCAGGAATAAGCAGAAGGAGATACTGGCTCTTGATGGTAATATCATTTAACCCTCAGTAATCTCTCCAAGAGCAAAACGTCCCATCCTTCTTGGAGACAAAGAAAAACCCTGCCCCAGCTGGAGAAGTGGAGGGTCTTATGAATCCTTTTTTTAGATTCTCCTGGATGTAAGCACTCACGGCTTTAGACTCGTCTCAGGAGAGGGTATAAACCCACCCTCTGGTGGGTGTTTTTCCTGGAATTAAATCAATAAGACAGTGGGGAGGGTAGGACCTTGGCCTCCTTATTGACAATGCCCTGAGAGTCAGCATATTCTGGTGGTAGGAAAGAGCTCCGGGAGGGTGATGACAGAATAGTGGTAACAGCAACAATGGGATGGGATGGAACATGCCAAGGCATCTCTGAAAACACCTCGGTCCCCATTTCGCAATGTCGTTAGTACCCCAGTCAATCCAGGGGGAGTGCTGATGGAACCAGGGAAGGCCCAGAACTATGGGATGAATGAATTGGGGAAGAACAAAAAACCTTGATGGTCTCATGGCGTGAAACCCCAACCTGCAGCCGGAACTGGACAGAAATTCTGCAAATGGTCCCAAGGACAATCTCCCCCTGAATAGAGTTCAATCATAGGGCCGTATCTATAGCCTGGGTGGGAATGCCATGTTGCTACAGCAGGTTGGTGTCAACAAAGTTTCCAGCAGCCCCTGAATCAATTAGGGCCAAAGCTTCCACCGTATCCTCTGCCCACTGAAGGGTGACTGGTAAGGTCAGTAGTGTTTTGGGGAAACTAGGGAACAGGCCTAAGGATTTCCCGCCTTCTGGTAGCTGATTAGAAAGGACACAAGAAATTTCTAAGTGACCGTATATACAGCTGGCTGTTGACTGCTGAGGTCTTTTTCCTCCTGACCAGGAATATTCAGCAGGAGATAACCGGCTATCTCCCACTGAATATTTGTGGATAACTGGTTAAGTGCTATTTAACCAGCTAGGAGCCATTCCTGGCCAGTTAAATAGCACTGAATATCAGGCAGCAGATGTTGATTGCTACCTAAATCTAAGTGGCTCCTTATAGAATTACCTCTTAATTTTCTTAATGTGTGTTAGTTCATATATAAATTCACATTAAGGGCCCCTTTTACTGAGGAGCACTAGCGGATTTAGCATCCGCTAATGATTAGCATGTGCTAAATGCTAAGACACCCATAGGAATATAATGGGCATCTTACCGTTTTGTAAAAGGGACCCTAAATCAATTTAACAAGCTTTAAATATTTGAAGGTGCAATAGCAAACTGAGGGGGTCTTTTACTAGACTGTGGTAATGTTTTTAGCGCGTGCTAATGATTAGCACATGCTGAATGTTAGAGATGCCCATATAGTCCTATAGGCATCTCTAGCTTTTAGCGTGCTCTAAAAACGCTACCACAACATAGTAAAAGACCCCCTGAATGCAGTGGCATACTAAGGGCGGGTCGGTGGGGGCAGTCTGCCCTGGGTGTCAGCAGGTGGAGGGGTGCTCCGCTGGCGCCGCAGTCCCCACCTGCCTACCAGCTCCGTCGACGGACAGATGACCTTCCTCTGCCACCCGGCACCCAGCCTTAAAAAAAAAAACCTGTGAAGCGCCTCCAATCTGGTCTGCTCTGCTGTAAAGGAAACAAATCGCGTCGGCCCTTCCCGCATTATGTCCCGCCCTCGTGAAAATAGGAAGTTACATCAGAGGGTGAGGCACAGTGAGGGAAGGGCTGATGCGACGAGGTGATTTGCTTTCTTTACAGCAGAGCAGACGCGAGGCGCTTCACAGATTTTTTTAAAAGCTGGGTGGCAGGAGAAAAGGGTCATCTGTCTGTCGACGGAGCTGGTAGGCAGGTGGGGACTGGGTCGGGGGCTCAGATAGGAGAAGGGGATGGGGACTGGGTCTGGGGGGGCTCAAATGGGACAAGGTAACTGGAACTGGGTGCAGGGGGCTCAGATGGGAGGGGACTAGGTTTGGGGGGCTCAGAAGGGAGAAGGGGACTGGGACTGGGGGTCGCTCAGATAGGAGAAGGGGACTGAGTCTGGGAGGGGGGCTCAGATGGGAGAAGGGGCCTGGAGCTGGAACTGGGGTCTGAGAAGGGGGCAGGAGGGAGAATGAGGCCATGCGTGGGGCAGGAGGGAGAATGGGTCTGGGGCTGAAAAAGGGAGCCCTAATGCAAGGCATGTGGATGAAGGGGACTGGAACTGGGGGCTGAAAAGGGGGGTAGGTGGGATATGGGGGCTAGTACTGGAACTGGGGGCTGAAAAGGGGCAGGGGCTGAAACTGTGGGGACTGGGGGCTGAAAAGAGGACAGGGAGAAGTGGCTGGGGCTGAAGCTTGGGACTGGTGGGAAAGTGGGGCTGAAACTGGGGGCTGAAAAGGAGGGGCAGGTGGGAGATGTGGGCTGGGGCTGGAACTAGGGGCCGGTGGGATAATGGGGCTGGAACTGGGGGACGAAAAGGGGCAGTGAGGGCAGACCCTGGGTGGATAGGAGAGGGAGGGCAAATGGTGGATTGAAGGAGTAGAGAGAAAGGGCAGACAGTGGATGGAAGGGATGGCAGAGAGAGAGAGAGCGAAGACAGATGCTGGATGGAAGGAAGACGGTGAAAAGAAGATGAGGAAAGCAGAAACCAGAGACAACAAACTGTAAATAAAATATATATTTTTATTTTTTTGCTTTAGGATATAGTATTGTAAATGTGTTAATAAATGCTTTTAAATAGAACATGTAAATAAGGTAATCTTTTTATTGGACTAATTTTAATACATTTTGACTAACTTTCAGAGAACAAAACACCCTTCCTCAGGTCAGGATAGGATACTGGAACAGCACTATACTGTATTGACCTGAGGAAGAAGGTTTTGGCCTCTGACAGCTAAATGTATTAGTCCAATAAAATGGTATTTTCTTTTCTATATTTGTTTTATTTCTATTTGTTAATTTGTAAAGTGGTGATTGGTATTAGTTTTTTTCAAATTTACATCTGCTGTCTTTATATTTTGCACAGTACTAGGGAACATTTTCTGTTTCTGTGGCGTTGCATTGTATGCAGAGTCTGGCATCTTGGGGGTTCAGTTTAATTTTTGTCTAAATAGAAAGTTTATGATTACTTATTCTATAGTGGATTAGGGTGTATCGGTGTTTGTTAAAAAGACATGGCTTTCAGTTGGCATTGACTTTGCAGGATCAACGATCTGTACTATTCTGTCTGGTTTTGTTTTACAATAGGTGAATTGATGTTCTAGTGCTCACTGTAGTGTTTAAGATGCTTTCTTTTTCCTTGTGTGACTTGTAGAAATTACTGCTTATGGTATGCTAGAATTGCTCTATAGGTCCTGAGTGTTTTGTATTCTCAGTATGCCTAGTACTGGATTTTGGAGGGGGGTGTTAAAAATGACCAGCCCCGGGTGTCAACTACCCTAGGTATGCCACTGCTTGAATGCATATTAATAAATGTGCATCCTTAACATACATGTAAAAAAATATGGTGCTCAATTTCAAACCTATGTAACTTTGTGAGTCTATGTGCTTTTGAACTCCGTGCTGAATATTATTTAGTTCCTTATATTTCACTACTTTCTGATGTCCCACTGAATTTGCCCCTGTCACTTCCCATATAATATTTTTTATGATGTATTCTTTAAATGTACCTCTAATTTATTTTTTTCTTTTATGTTTATATTGTAAGCCACATTGAACCTAAGTTCCACTTGGGCTAATGTAGGATAGAAATGCCATAAATAAATAAATAAATAAATAAATAAATAAATAAATAAATAAATTAATTAATTAAATAAATAAATAAAATGAGCCTCTTTATGCAGTAGAGATAAATATGTCTTCTCTGGGATTATAGTGTTTCCCTTTTAAGTAAATGTATTATTCAGTATTTGCCTCATGATATTCAGAAACACCTGCTTAGTGGCAGCTGCTATCAGGATAAGGGCCCTAGCTGGCCCTATCTGTGAATTTTCCACAGCACTGTACAGAGAGTCTCACTGAAAATTCTTACAGATTACACCACCACCACTATCTGGATAGAGTTGAGGCAGATCAAGGGCAGTTCCACCTAACTCTTCAGATAGTTGGCAATGAGGGGCATTTTCGAAAGAAAACGTCTAAGCATGAATTTGGATGTTTTACAAAGAGATCCAAATTCTGAGGCGGGGAGAAGGTCATTTTCGAAAAAGATGGACGTCCATCTTTTGTGTTCAAAAATACCATGGACGTTCTTGGATTTGGACGTTTTGCGATTTGGACATCTTTGATTTTCGGAAACAAAAACGTCCACGTCTAAAATGTCCAAATTCAAGCCATTTGGACATGGGAGGAGCCAGCATTTTTAGTAGACTGGTCCCCCTGACATGCCAAGACAGCAATCGGAGGCACCCTAGGGGCCCTGCAGTGGACTTCATAAAATGCTCCCAGGTACACACCTCCCTTATGTTGTGTGCTGAGCCCCCCAAAACCAACTACTCCCAACTGTACACCACTACCATAGCCCTTACAGGTGAAGGGAGGCACCTATATGTGAGTACAGTGGGTTTCTGGTGGGTCTTGGAGAGCTCGCTGTTTCCTCCACAAGTGTAACAGGTAGGGGGGTATGGGCCTGGGTCCACCTGTCTGAAGTGCACTGCACCTACTACTAAACTACTCCGGGGACCTGCATGCGCTATCATGGACCTGAGTATGACATCTGAAGCTGGCATAGAGGCTGGCAAGTAATGTTCTTCATCACAGTTTTGGGGATTGGGAGGGGGTTAGTGACCACTAGGGGAGTAAGGGGAGGTCATCCCCGATTCCTTCCAGTGGTCATCTGGTCATTTTGGGCACCTTTTTGTGCCCTATTCGTAATAAAAACAGGTCTAGCTAAAAATGTTCAAGTTTTAGTCCTGGGCGTCTTTGCTTTGTTCCATTATGGCTCAAAGACGTCCAAGTCTTAGGAATGCCCACGTCCTGCTTTAAACACGCCTCCGATATGCCCCCTTTAGATTTGGACATCTTTCCGACGCGCTTCAGAGAAAGACGTTCAAAATCAGGTTTCGATTATAACGATTTGGAAGTCTCTGTGAGATGGATGTCCAAATGCCAATTTATGTCACTTTTTGGACGTCCATCTCTTTCGAAAATGAGCCTGAATATCGACACTATTCATATATCTAGCTCTGGTCACTGATTAATACATATATTGAGCACTGCCACTTTTACAGAGTGGACAGCAGGTGTTTAAAAGAAATGCTGATTGTGACATTTGAATATTGCCTCATATTTATTTATTTTGACTATGTTTGTGGCAGTAGCATTTGATATACTTACTGCATCATAATGTATATTTACAGCTATTATTGTAAGAAGAATATTGGAAAGAAAATAAATGCCAAGGGCTTTTTTCCCTTAGAAATAACTTTGTTCAACTAAGTTAAATGTCTTCTGCACTTTTGACAGGTGGTATATTTTACAGCTACCTTCCCATATATTGTGCTGACCATTCTTCTTATAAAAGGTTTTACCCTAGATGGGGCTATGAACGGCATTAACTTTTATATTGGAAGTCAGTCAGATATTTCAAAATTGAAAGATGCAGAGGTAAGTATCTTCAGATGATGAAAACAAATTAAATAAATATTTTTTCTTATCTGCACTAGAAATTGTAAATAGTTTAAATGGTAAAAAACTGCATTGTAAAATCAAAATAATTGTTAACAAGTTCGAGATTATAGCTTCAGGAGTCAATGACAATGAAAGTAGTATTTTAATCATCTGTACATAAGGCTCTGACATTGCTTATGGAGATACTGTCCCCCACTTGCGGAATTCCGTACCCAGGCCCTTAAAGACATCACCCTCGCTAGCCCAGTTCAAGACAGGTTTAAAGACCTATCTCTTTTTAGAAGCATTTGGGCTTTAGCCAGATGAGTTACTGGACCACCCTTGCTCTACTTTTCCTAATGTGCTGCCCTCTCTTACTCTCTCTTTCCTATCAAATATTGTAATTCTTCCCTGGTTTCTTTTGTATCCACCGTGTTCCGTATTGTACCTACCTGCAGCTGTTGCATACCCTTATTTCTCCAATTATAGATTATAAGCAGCTCAGACACTTGTTTGATGGGTGGGGTAGAAAGTTCCTAATAAACTTGAAACTTGATTTCCTAGAGTCTAAGGAGCTCATTTTCAAAACAAAGAAAAATGTCCAAAAAATATCATAAGGTGGCAGAAGGATGTTTTTCTCTCCAAAACATCCAAGTTATGATTTTTGACACCCTGATTTTAGACATAGAGAAGGGAACCCAGGCCCATATCCCTCTCTAACTGGTACACTTGTGGTGGAATGTGCGAGTCCTCCAAAACTCACCAAAACCCTACTGTATTTACAGGGCCGGTCTTAGCAAGTGCTTGGCCCTGTGCAGACCAATTTGGTGGGGCCCCATCCTAGCTCACGTGCAGCAGAACAGTCTGGGTTGCGGGTGGTTGGCAGCGGACTGTGAGCACCGGTGCAGGGAGCAGGATGGAGCGAAGGAGGCAGAGTTGAGGCGCGCTGCACGGGGCCCCATTAAGCGCGCCGCCTCGATCGCCTCGGCCTAAGACCGGCCCTGTGTATTTACATTTAGGTGACACCTGCAAGCATATGAGCTATTGTAGTGGAGTAAAGATGGCTACAGTAAGTTTTTGGTGGGTTTTAGAGGGCTCTCCATACACTATAAGGGGGTAATGGTGAGATGTGCACCTGGGACCTTTATGTGAAATCTGCTGCAGTACCCCCTAGGTTGCCCCACTGCTCTGCTGGGATGTCTGTGTGGCCAGTCTACTAAGAATGTTACCCCCCCCCCCATACATTCCAATGGCTTGTTTTTGTGCGTTTTCTCATTGGTCTTTTTTTTTTTTTTTCAAAAATGGTCCTAAAAGGTAAACACACTGAGCACAATGTCTAGCAAACGGCCATTTTCAAAACAAAAAGTGGAACATTTTTCTGGTTTGAAAATGGCCACATTCACGACTACATTTTTGGATGTTTTTCAGAAAACATCCAAAATCAGATTTAGAGCCCTGTTTACTAAGGTGCGTTAGTGTTTTTAGTGCGCCTACACTTAGCATGTAGGTGCTTACAAGGCTATTGTAGGCACGTACATGGGTAACGCAGGTTAAAAATGTTAATGCACCTATAACGCTGCTTAGTAAACAGGGCCCTTAGACATCATATCAAAAATGCCCCTCCATATTATTAATATAATTTTTTATTAGCAATTCATTTGCCAGAAAAATCTGAATTGGTTAAATATATTGTATGATTAGGATTTTCCAATAGTGTGGCCACATACCAACCACATAAATTAGTTGTGTTCAGTTCCAGTCCTATTCCCCAAAATCTCAATTTTAATTTAACTATTGTTTTCTATATCTGTTCCAAGCATACTTAAATTACATCACATTCCTGGTTTCCACTAATATACCAGAATTTAAGTACATAAGTACTTAAGCCATTCTGTGTCAGACCAAAGATCCATTAAGCCCAGTTATCTTGTTTCCGATAGGGCCAATCCAGATCGCATGTACCTGGCGTGATCCCAAAATATAACAAAATTCCATTCTGCTTACCCCAAAACTGAGTAGTGGCATTTCCCAAGTCTACCTTATAGTGGTTTATGGACTTTTTCCTCCAGGAATTTGTCCAAACGTTTTTTTTTTAACTCAAACTACTTTTACCACATCCTCCAGCAATTCTTGACCAAGTGAAAAAAAATATGTTTCCTATTTGTTTTAAATCTCCTACTTAGTAACTTCAGGATATGTCCCCTAGTCTTTGTACTTTTTGAAAGAGTAGACAATTGATTCATGTATACCTATTCCACTCCACTCAGGATTTTATATATTTCATATTTCTTGGGATTTAGCTCAAACCTTTTTCAGTAGTAGCTCAAGTTGATTTCTATCTTCTCCCTTCCTTTCTAGGGACCTCACCTTCAGTACTGCGTTCAGTTCTGGTTGCTGTATTTAAAAAAAGATATAATGGAATTAGAAAATGTTCAAAGAAGAGCGACCAAAATGATAAAGGGGATGGAACTCTTCTCATATGAGGAGAGGCTAAAGAGGTTAGGGCTTTTCTGCTTGGAAAAGAGATGGCTAAGGGGAGATAAGATTGAGGTCTACAAAATCTCGAGTGGTGTAGAACGAGTAGAAGTGAATCAAATTTTTGCTCTTTCAAAAAGTACAGAGACTAAGGGACACTTAAGCTAACAAATAGTAGGAAATAATTTTTCATTCAACAAATAGTTAAGCTCTGGAATTCTTTGCCAGAAGATGTAGTAACAGCAGGTAGCATATCTGGGTTTAAAAAAGGTTCAGACAAGTTCCTGGAGGAAACGTCCATAGTTTACTATGGAGACAGACATGGGGAAGCTGCTGTTTGACCTGGGATTGATAGCATGGAATGTTGCTACTATTTGGGTTTCTGCCAGGTACTTGTGATCTGGATTGTCCACTGTTGGAAACAGGATACCGGGCTAGATGGACCATTGGTCTGACCCAGTATGGCTATTCTTATATTCTATTCTTATGTACATTTTGAATGACTTAAGCCTCTCTGCTTAGGGTTTGGGTTATTTTTGTAGCCTTTCTCTGAACTGCTGCTGTTCTCTCAATGCTATTATTAGGTGTGGCATCCAGAAAGCAAAGATACTTAACTGTAGCAGATATTGTCTGAGGACAGCAGCCAATTAATTCTCACATGTGGGTGACATCATCCATGTCGCCCTGTGTGGAGCATAAAATAAAGCTAAAAAAGATTGAAAAGCATACACAGCGTCCCCACCATGCATGTGTAAGTGCCTTCCCGCCTGCTTGAGAGCACAGGACCAGCAGTACAATAACATAGCATGGAATCAACTCCAATGGGAGGTGGGAGGGCATGTGAGAATGAATAGCCTGCTATCCCTGGAGAATACCTGCTACAGGTACGTATCTTCGCTTCCTCTGAGGATAAGAAGGCCATATTCTCACATGTGGGACCCCCTAGCTACCAGGCTCATCAAAACCAACAACCATTGGTCAACTGGGCCTCACAATGGCCAGGGC
The DNA here is from genome assembly GCF_901765095.1 of Microcaecilia unicolor. NCBI lineage: Eukaryota > Metazoa > Chordata > Amphibia > Gymnophiona > Siphonopidae > Microcaecilia > Microcaecilia unicolor. The sequence continues at coordinate 49,312,034 of NC_044037.1, forward strand.
AAAATACTGATTAATCTGAAACTATATACAACTGTGTGAGAGTGCAGCCTGGAACGGAACAAAACGGGCCCAGGATGGTAGATGTAGAGTTGGATTCTAGATCCCAAACAAATTCTGTAGAATTGTCTGTCCAAATTGACTATCGCGTTAGTTAGTAGTGAGATATGAATGTGTGGACTGAAGACCATGTTGCAACCTTGTAAGTTTTTTCTATGGAGGCTGATCGCATGTGAGCTACTGACACCACCATGGTTCTGATATTATGAGCTTTGACATGACCCTCAAGATTCAGCCCAGTCTGGGTTAAGTGAAAGAAATGCAATCTGCCAGGCAATTGGAGATTGTTCGTTTCACTATAAATTTGCGGAATAAGTAGAATATATTATCAGAAACTCTCCAACAATTCTACCATGTAAACAATATGTTTGTGGGCAACTGTGGCAGGCAATGATGAAAAAAAGTGGAGAAAAAAGACCTCAGAGATATCGGCAACACCTCATTTTTAAAGGACACACCTTTTGTGTAATGAGGGCACCACTTTAATCATGTCTTTAAAAAACCTCTACCATATCAAATTCACAATAACTTTGCCACTGTACCCTTACAAGCACCTATGATAGAGACACTACATTGAATTAAAAGTAACTTGAAATCGTTACTTATCTTGGATGACGATTGTTCCACGGACTTTTGTAGTATCCAACTCTACTTGTGTTATTCTCCAAAGTCCCATAGAGTCCCGACAGGGGAACCCAGTTTCGCTAAAATATAGCTGCTTCAGGGGAAATTTCTTGATTTAAACACATCCAAGTAGTTAGAACATCTCTTAGTCTCCTTTTCACCCTGGTACAAAAATGGCAGACAGGTTCTTTTTTCAAACGTACTGCTTATATAGTCAGCATGTGACGTCAAAGATATCTTCTCCAATCAAGTAAGCAATGCAATTATAAAAATGCTTTCCATTCAATGGACCGTCTAATGTCGCCCCTCTGTTCTGTTACTTTTATCTGTTCCACAACAATGTCGGGACTTTATGGGACTTTGGAGAATAACACAAGTAGAGTTGGATACTACAAAAGTCCGTGGAACAATCGTCATCCAAGACTTATGATTAAAGTGGTGCCCTTATTACTCAAAAGGTGTGTCCTTTAAAAACGAGGTGTTGCCGATATCTCTGAGGTCTTTTTTTCTCCACTTTTTTTCATCATTGCCTGCCACAGTTGCCCACAAACACGTTGTTTACATGGTAGAATTGTTAGATTGTTCGTTTCCCAATGGCAACCCCCATCCTGTTGGGATCAAAAGAAACAAAAAGCTGGGTGTACTGTCTGTAGTACATAGGCTGCTCTAATGCTCACTTGCTGTCCAAGGTGTGCAGTGGCTAATTCTCACTTGCTGTCCAAGGTGTGCAGTGTGCTTTCACCAGGATGAGCATGAGGTTTGGGAAAAAATGTTGACGAGTCTAGTATTACAGTAATAGTCAATGCCCCCTTGTTTTATCTTTTTCGCTTATCTGTATCTTCATAATTTGTAATTCCTCCTATTTTTCTGTAACCCACATTGTGCCTGCATGTGTGGGAAAATGTGGGATATAAATGAACTATATATATATATATATATACTGCTAATCTTGTTTATCAACAAGGTGGAGACCTCAATACACCTGGACGCTAATGTTTTTTTTTCACGTCTTTAACTGGAGTAGTGTATAATCATCATTGGTCTCACTTCCTTGAAACGATTTTTGGAAATGTTAAAAATTCCTGAATCTCCTTATATCTTATTCCTTTATTTAACTTATTTTTTACATATATAATTAAAAAATGTTGAGCACTTAGCTGTGGCTCGATGGTGGCCAAACCCGTTTCAAAATTCCCATCTTATACCCTCGTGCTTTCAATCGTGAAGTCAATGTTTTAGATTTTTTTAAAAACGTTCTTTATTGCTGTATATTCTTCTGTAACATAAAAATTGGGAATATGGTAAAGACTCTTTGCAATGCATCTGGTGGCAACTTGCATTGCAAAGAGTCTTTACCATATTCCCAATTTTTATGTTACAGAAGAATATGCAGCAATAAAGAAGATTTTTGAAAAAAGCATACAAGAGAGCAAAGTACAACAAAAGAGATTGACTTTTAAGAAAATCAACCATCAGATGATCAAAAAACATTGACTTTTATTAGTAAATATACAAATGCCAGTCCAAGAATTTTGAATATAATTAGGAATCAATGGCACATAATACAATCAAATGACACATTTAAAGATACAACATTATGTATTTCATATGCACGAGGAAGAAACTTGAAAGAAATCTTAAGCCCTTCAAATTTAAAACCTATATTTACAAGAAAAAATAATATTCCAGTTGGCCACTACAAGTGCGGCAAGTGCAAAAACTGTGAAATAACCTTGCAGTTAAAATCTTTTGCCAATCCACAAGACAATAAAACTTCTCAGTTAAAATATTTCAGCAATTGTGACACCACACATGCAATATATATAATCTTTTGCCCATGCAAAAAATTGTACGTGGGGAAGACAATACAAAGCCTCAAAACAAGATTAAATGAACATCGAAGCAACCTCAAGAGGAATCGGGTGGAAGCGCCACTAGTCACCCACTGTAAAAAGCTGGGCTACATTTTTTGATATCTTAAAATGTTTTATAATTGATAGAGTGAGACCAAATGTCAGAGGTGGAGACCATGCAAGGTTACTTTTACAACAAGAGCAGAAATGGATCCATCGGTTAAACACATTGGAACCAACTGGTTTAAACAATCTAATTGAATGGTGTGCATTCTTTTGTTAATCAAAAGAATCAAAAGATTTTTTTCCAAAAGGTTTTTTTATTTCATTGATAGGTTTAGATTACAGTTAAATAAAATAAAACGATCAAAGGTATTCAATCATGCAGCTGAGTATTTGACAGGATCCAATAATATAGGAGATATCTCAATCATGTTGATAGTAACCATTGATCGGAAGTTTCAAAAAAATGCAGTGCAGTGATTCGCTAAAAAATGCAGCTTTCTGATAGGGAAAATCTAATTGACATCAGGTTAAAAGAAGCAGTAATAGGCGACTTGACTTGACATTTACCGATCAGCGGCAGAGAACGCTATACTGAAAAGTTACGCTGGACAAGATGTAATGTGAGTTTGTAATGTCAAAATAAGCAGCATTAGTTTAAATAGTCTGTTTGTGACCAGCAGTTAAGAATATTGCGCCAGCATTTTGCGCTAAGAATTATGCTAGGGAAATCAGGATGTAAGGGCTGAAACGCCACGCAATGATCATAAAATAATAAAATTCAGAGTGAGGATTGAATAACAGATTATGTTTTAGGTTTTTTTAGAAGTAATAGATATATATTCATTCCACAGGTGATCACCAGAATGTGTGATACCATTTTTTTCGACACTTTAAGAAAGTTGATGCACGGCTCCTGATGAAGCAGTGAAAGCGAAACGGGTTTGGCCACCGTCGAGCCACAGCTAAGTGCTCAACATTTTTAAATTATATATGTAAAAAATAAGTTAAAGGAATAAGATATAAGAAGATTCAGGAATTAAAACAATTTCCAAAAAATCCTTTCAAGGAAATGAGACCAATGATGATTACACACTACCCAAGTTAAAGAAATGAAAAAAAAGCATTAGCGTCCGGGTGTATTGAGGTCTCCACCTTGTTGATAAATAAATAAATAAATAAAATATATATATATATAATATATACAGTGGTGGAAATAAGTATTTGATCCCTTGCTGATTTTGTAAGTTTGCCCACTGACAAAGACATGAGCAGCCCATAATTGAAGGGTAGGTTATTGGTAACAGTGAGAGATAGCACATCACAAATTAAATCCGGAAAATCACATTGTGGAAAGTATATGAATTTATTTGCATTCTGCAGAGGGAAATAAGTATTTGATCCCCCACCAACCAGTAAGAGATCTGGCCCCTACAGACCAGGTAGATGCTCCAAATCAACTCGTTACCTGCATGACAGACAGCTGTCGGCAATGGTCACCTGTATGAAAGACACCTGTCCACAGACTCAGTGAATCAGTCAGACTCTAACCTCTACAAAATGGCCAAGAGCAAGGAGCTGTCTAAGGATGTCAGGGACAAGATCATACACCTGCACAAGGCTGGAATGGGCTACAAAACCATCAGTAAGACGCTGGGCGAGAAGGAGACAACTGTTGGTGCCATAGTAAGAAAATGGAAGAAGTACAAAATGACTGTCAATCGACAAAGATCTGGGGCTCCACGCAAAATCTCACCTTGTGGGGTATCCTTGATCATGAGGAAGGTTAGAAATCAGCCTACAACTACAAGGGGGGAACTTGTCAATGATCTCAAGGCAGCTGGGACCACTGTCACCACGAAAACCATTGGTAACACATTACGACATAACGGATTGCAATCCTGCAGTGCCCGCAAGGTCCCCCTGCTCCGGAAGGCACATGTGACGGCCCGTCTGAAGTTTGCCAGTGAACACCTGGATGATGCCGAGAGTGATTGGGAGAAGGTGCTGTGGTCAGATGAGACAAAAATTGAGCTCTTTGGCATGAACTCAACTCGCCGTGTTTGGAGGACGAGAAATGCTGCCTATGACCCAAAGAACACCGTCCCCACTGTCAAGCATGGAGGTGGAAATGTTATGTTTTGAGGGTGTTTCTCTGCTAAGGGCACAGGACTACTTCACCGCATCAATGGGAGAATGGATGGGGCCATGTACCGTACAATTCTGAGTGACAACCTCCTTCCCTCCGCCAGGGCCTTAAAAATGGGTCGTGGCTGGGTCTTCCAGCACGACAATGACCCAAAACATACAGCCAAGGCAACAAAGGAGTGGCTCAGGAAGAAGCACATTAGGGTCATGGAGTGGCCTAGCCAGTCACCAGACCTTAATCCCATTGAAAACTTATGGAGGGAGCTGAAGCTGCGAGTTGCCAAGCGACAGCCCAGAACTCTTAATGATTTAGAGATGATCTGCAAAGAGGAGTGGACCAAAATTCCTCCTGACATGTGTGCAAACCTCATCATCAACTACAGAAGACGTCTGACCGCTGTGCTTGCCAACAAGGGTTTTGCCATCAAGTATTAGGTCTTGTTTGCCAGAGGGATTAAATACTTATTTCCCTCTGCAGAATGCAAATAAATTCATATACTTTCCACAATGTGATTTTCCGGATTTAATTTGTGATGTGCTATCTCTCACTGTTACCAATAACCTACCCTTCAATTATGGGCTGCTCATGTCTTTGTCAGTGGGCAAACTTACAAAATCAGCAAGGGATCAAATACTTATTTCCACCACTGTAACTGTAATACTGGACTCTTCAATTATTTATCAGATGGAACTCCAACACAACCTTAGGTAGAAACTTAGGGTGCATGCACAGAACTACTCTGTTATGATGAATTTTAATGTAAGGTGGATCACCACTAGGGCCTGAAGCTCACTGACCCTGCAAGCTGAAGTAACAGCTACCAAAAGTAAGACCTTCAGGTCAAGTACTTCAGATGACAGGAATACAGCAGCTCAAAAGGAGCTTACATCAGCTGGGTGAGGGTGAGGATGACATTGAGGTCCCATGACACAGGCGGAGGTTTGACAGTGGGCTTTGTCAGAAGCAAACCTCTCATGAAGTAAATAACTAGAGGCTGTCCAGAGATGGGCCTACCCTTTACATGGTGATAGTAAGTACTAATTGCACTAAGGCTAACCCTTACAGAGTTGGTCTTGAGACCAGATTCAGAAAGGTGTAGAAGGTATTCAAGCAGGGTCTGTGTGGTGCAAGAAAGGGGATTTAGGTCCTTGCTCTCACACCATAAGAACTTAAGAACAAGCCTACAAGGTCAGAACAATGGTCCATCTAGCCCTGTATCCTGCTTCCAGTAGTGGCCAATAAAGGTCACAAGTACCTGGCAGAAACACAGTTAGTGGAACCATTCCATGCTACAAATCCCAGGGCAAGCAGTGGCTTCCCCCATGTTCATCTCAATAACAAACTATGGACTTTTCCTCCAGGAACTTGTCCAAACATTTTTTAAACCCAGATACATTAACCGCTGTTACCACATCCTCCGGCAACTGGTTCCAGAGCTTAACTATTCTTTGAGTGAAAAAATATGTCCTCTTATTTGTTTTAAAAGTATTTCCGTGCAATTTCATTGAGTGTCTCCTGGTCTTTGTACTTTTTGAATGAGTGAAAAACAGATTCACCTCCACCTATTCCACTCCACTTAGGATTTTGTAGACCTCAAGCATATCCCTCCTCAGCCATCTCTTTTTCAAGCTGAAGAGCCCTAATCGCTTTAGCCTTTCCTCATACAGGAGCATTCCATCCCCTCTGCCATTTTGGTCTCTCTTCTTTGAACCTTTTCTAATTCCGCTATATCTTTTTTGAAATACGGTGACCAGAATTGAATACAATACTCATGGTGAGGTTGCACCATGGAGCGATAGAGATGCATTATAATATTTTTGGTCTTATTTTGCATCCCTCTCCTAATAGTTCCTAGCATCCTGTTTGCTTTTTTGGCTGCCACTGCACACTGGGCAGAAGATTTCAGTGTATTGTCTACAATGATGCCTAGGTCATTTCTTAAGTGCTGACTCCTAAAGTGAACCCTAGCATTAGATAACTATGATCTGGATTATTTTTCTCAATGTGCATCACTTTGCATTTGTCTACATTAAATTTCATCTGCCATTTAGATGCCCAGTCTTCCAGTTTCCTAAGGTCTTCCTGCAATTCTTCAGAATCCGAATGCGTTTTGACAACTTTGAATAGTTTCATGTCATCTGCAAATTTAATCATCTTGCCTGTCGTTCCAATTTGCAGATCATTTATAAATATGTTAAATAGCACAGGTCTCGGTACAGATCCCTGTGGCACTCCACTACTCACTGTTCTCCATTGAGAAAAATGGCCATTTAACTCTACCCTCTGTTTTCTGTCCAGTAACCAGTTCCTAATCCACAACAGAACACTGCCTCCTATCTCATCACTCTTTATTTTTCTCAGGAGTCTCTCATGAGGAACTTTGTCAAAACCTTTCTGAAAATCTAGATACACTACATCAACCGGCTCACCTTTATCCACATGTTTATTCATGACTTCAAGGAAATGAAGCAAATTGGTGATGCAAGACCTCCCATGGCTGAATCCATGCTGACTCTGTCCTATTAAACCATGTTTGTCTACGTGTGCTGTAATTTTATATTTTATAATTGTTTTCCATTATTTTGCCCTGCACTGAAATCAGGCTTACTGGTCTGTAATTACTCAGATTACCAGACGGCAAACGTCCTTCTTTTGAAAGAGTAACACTTCTATGTGGTTAATATGGTCAGTGACACCACTGCTATCTGTGTCATTTAGGCTTGAATATCACTCGTATATGGATAATTTCTTGGTGATTTCATTGCTATATGGATTTATAGCCCACCACAGTCTGTTTACTGCAGTAGCTGCAACTTTGCGAGTAAACATATAGGTCCCAATATTCAGCTCATGGTGGTATATGGCGTTAGAGCCACTCACAGCCACAGCTGGGTATGTGAGGCTCCCAGAATTGAATATCCAGGTATCAGCGGTCACCCAGAAGTTAACAGGGCACCGCAGATATTCAGACCTGTGCCCAGTTAACTATAATGCTTAAAGGGGGTCTTTTACTAAGCTGCACCAGCATTTTTAGTGCACGCTAAACATAAGCATGTGCTAAACGCTAGAGACGCCCATATATTTCCACGGGTGTCTCTAGCGTTTAGCCCATGCTAAGAACGTTAGCACAATTTAGTAAAAGACCCCCCAAAGTTAGGACAGTTTTCTTGCTCTCCTAACTTTATGCAGTTACTTAACCAGTTAGTGGATTGAAAATCACTGCTAACCGGCTAAGTAGGTGCTCCACTCCTACTACTCCCCCCCTCAGCCTTCCCCTAACCTAACTGGTTAGGAGATGGACAGTTAGCGGTGACATTCAGCTGCGCTAACTGGTTAGGAGCTGCTGAATATCAGGTGCCTGGTTGCTCAGCAGGGTTTAACCGGACAGAAACCTTTCCTACCCGGTTAAACCCTTTTGAATGTTGGGTGGATAGTTTTCTTTGCAAATTGATTCCTTCAATTTCTACCTAATTGAAAAAAAACATTATCAGAGCACATAGCTATGACTTCAGCTAAGTGGAGGGGCATTTTCGAACAGGGACGCTCATCTCCGAGGATGGCGCTGCGAAGGGGCGGGGCCAACCGTATTTTCAAATGAGATGGGCCTCCATCTTTCATTTCAAGAATACGGTTGTGGGGGCGCCCAAATCTGAACATTTAGGTCACCCATGTCCAGCGACCCTCCTCTCCCCCTGCCCCCCCTGCAGCCACCCATGTCCAACGACCCTGCTCTCTCAACTGCCTCCCCTCCAGCCACCCAAGTTGTGTAGCGAATTCTTCGGGGCAGGCAAAAAAGATCCCTGGCACTGACCATCCCCTGATGCCGGATCGCTGTTCAAAATGGCCGCCAACACTTATAAGGGTTGCCTCCAAAACTACAGCAGAAGTCTCGCGAGTCCACTATTGGAAGTCTCGGTGGCCATTTTGAACAGCGATCTGGCAGCGGGGGAGGGTCAGCGCCAGCAGCGGGCAGGCAGGACCGCGGATCTTTCCTGCCTGCCTCGAAGAATTTGCTACACAACCTGGGTGGCTGGAGGGGAGGCAGGTGAGAGAGCAGGGTCGTTGGACATGGGTGGCTGCAGGGGGGTCACGGGAGAGGAAGGGGGTGAGGGGGGTCCTGAGACCAGAGAGGTGGGGGTGGAAGGGGGTCCTCAGACCATAAAGGGGGGGAGGGGCACACACTCACTCTCTGTCTCTCACATACACTCTCTCTGACACTCTCTCTGTCACACACACACACACACAGTCTCACACACACAGACACTCTCCAGCTTACAATCGAAAGAGAAAAACGCCTATATTTCGACCCAAATCGGGAGATGGGCCTTTTTCTCGCAAAGGCGCCCAAATCGGTATAATCGAAAGCCGATTTTGGGCATTTCCAACTGCACTCCGTCGCGGAAATGAATAAAGTTGCTAGGGGTGTGTCGGAGGCGTGGTGGAGGCGGGACTGGGGCGTGATTATCAGCCGAGGAGAGATGGGCGTCTTTAGCTGATAATCGGAAAAAAGGCGTTTTTACCGCGATTTTGGGTCACTTTTTTTGGACCCTTTTTTTTCACGAACAAGTCCCAAAAAAGTGCCCCAACTGCCCAGATGACCACTGGAGGGAATCGAGGATGACCTCCCCGTACTCCCCCAGTGGTCACTAACCCCCTCCCACAAAAAAAAAACACTTTAAAAACTTTTTTTCCAGCCTCTATGCCAGCCTCAAATGACAGCAGAATATGTTCGATCCTGTCACAGCCTTTCCCTGGGTCAGATGTGGCTCTCAGGTGCACTACAGGGTCACATCAGCATTGCATTGTGGTGGGTGTAGGGTATTGGGCTCCGTGATTTCATTAGCTTCTGTTACAGTCTCACGAGGTTGGTAGTTGGTAGGCTCTTCTCCCATGGTGCTTTTCCCCCTGCCTACTTGGTCAGAGTGTGCCCTGTTGTGTTTCCGGTAGTCCATGAGGTAGTGGCCATTTTTGTAAGCCAGTTTTAGATCCCTTCCATGTGTTAGCCACGTTAGAGATCTTAGTTCTTACCTTGAATGTGGCTGAAAGAGGGCATTGTACAACATTCTGCCAGCTCTGACCTACTGCTAATCTCAGTACCAGGGAGACTCGTTGCCAGTGGTGGGGCACAACCTCTGATCTGCAGTTAACTGTGAGTAAGCGTGCTTATTCCAATAAAGGACGTTTTCGGAGAGATTAGTCTTCAGGTGTAAACTGGTGTGCCAATGTTATACAGCAGTAACAAGTCCTAGAGGCCTGCGTGTATGCAGGTCCCTGGAGCACTTTTAGTGGGTACCGCAGTGCACTTCAGCCAGGTGGACCCAGGCCCATCCCCCCCCCACCTGTAACACTTGTGCTGGTAAATGGGAGGCCTCCAAAACCCACTGTACCCACATGTAGGTGCCCCCTTCACCCCTAAGAGCTATTGTAGTGTTGTACATTTGTGGGTAGTGGGTTTTGGGGGAGGGGGTTGGGAGCTCAGCACCCGTGGTAAGGGAGCTATGCATGTGGGAGCTTTTTCTGAAGTCCACCGCACTGACCTAGGGTGCCCAGTTGGTGTCCTGGCATATCAGGGGGGGTGAGTGTACTATGAATCGTGGCCCCTCCCACGACCAAATGGCTTGGATTAGGACGTTTTTGAGCTGGGCGTTTTTAGTTTCCATTATCGCTAAAAAAAAGAAACGCCCAGCTCAAAAACATCCATTTTTTTTTTCGAAAATACAGTTCAGCCCGCCCCTTCACGGACCCGTTCTCGGAGATAAACGCACATGGAGATAGGCGTTTCCGTTCGATTATGCCCCTCTCTGTCACACACACATTCTCTCTCTCTCTCTCACACAAACACACACACACACACTCTGTCTCTCTCTCTCATTCTCTCTCTGACACACACACTCCATCTCTCACACACACTCTCTCTCAAACATACACTCCGAGGAAAACCTTGCTAGCGCCCGTTTCATTTCTGACAGAAATGGGCCTTTTTTACTAGTGCAATATATTGCCGCACAAACTGATATTTAATTTAAGATTAATAAACTGCTGTAATGCAAGATAATGCAAAGCAGCCCATTAAACCTAAATTCCTGAGAAGCCAGCGTATGAAAATGTCTTTGCTGACCTCTTTCCTGTAGTTATCTTTCTTAAAACTTTTTCCATGTAATGTTATTTGAGATTTAGTTACAAGACTCACTTGCATATGGCTGATCTGCCATGAAAATTCATGTACCTTAGGACAGTACTTGAGGCTCAAGTTATGGAACTTCTCAAGCATTTGTTTATTTATACTTTATTATTGTGGGGCCCAATATTCAAAGGATTTACGGTCCTAACTTCAAGATTTATGCTCCTAAATTGACCTTTCTAAATTTACTAGGGCTGAGTGATTAGCTCTGTAGTTCAAGGGGTCGATATTCAAAGCAATTTAAATAGCCAGAATTGGCTACTGTCCATTTAAATTGTTTGTCCTGGGCTAACCAGGCATGTTCAGCGGCACTTAACTGGATAGAGTGCTGAAAATGCCCAGTTAGCGTCCAAGCCAAAGCTGGCTATTTTTTGTCCGTTCCAGCAGTGGAGTCAACACTTAGCCAGCAAGAATAACTGCATAAAACACAGGCCTAACTTTATGAGGTTCATTGTAGCTGGTTAAATGCTGAATATTGCACTTAATTGGCTATGTTTCATCTGGTCACATATACCCAGATATTCAGTGTCGATGCCCAGACATGGCCCAGCATTGACTATCTGGGAATAAAGCCAGCAGCAGTAAGCAAAAGGCTAACTATGGCCAACTGAATATCAAGCCCAGAATTTCACTAAACTCCTAAATTTAGGAGCATAAAAAGTGGGTGGCAATGGGGCAGATTTAAGGTGGGAGGAAAGCGTGAGGTTCATAAATGTAGTATAATGAATGGCATGCCTAAAATTATAAGCATAACTTTTAAATTATTAAATTAAGATGAATTTTCAGCTGATAATTTATGCTCATGCGTTTGGCTGGCAACAGGGCAAAACTTTAAGAGCAAAATTTAGGCGCACACATTTAGAAAGCTGAGGTTTTTTAAAATATCTATCTATCTATCTATCTATCTATCTATCTATCTATCTATCTATCTATCTATCTATCTATCTATATTGGGCCCATTATTTTTCCATGAAATCACATTATTGTTCATGTTAAACTGTTCCCATTTTAGGTTTGGAAAGATGCTGCTACTCAGATCTTCTTTTCACTTTCAACGGCATTTGGTGGTCTGATTGCTCTGTCTTCCTACAATAAATTCAACAACAACTGTTACTTAGACTCCATTATTGTTTGCGTTACAAACTGTCTTACCAGTGTATTTGCTGGGTTTGCTATCTTTGCTATACTGGGACACATGGCTTCTGAATCAGGAAAGTCTGTTTCAGAGGTTGCAGAGTCTGGTAAGTTTTTTCATTAATAAAACTTTGTATTCTATTTGTTTACATACAGTAATTTGGTTAATTCAAGGGGGAAATTACTACAGTGCAGTAAAAGTTGGCATTTTACAACATCTTAGTTTATTGCGTGAGTTTGGGGGTCCCTCCTATCTTTTCTATCTTCTCCCAGCTAACAGCTCTCTAAAGGTACCCCCAAATCCCAGACCCGTCACCCCACCAAAAACCCAGATATGCTAACTGCTGTTACTACATCCTAAAGCAAACTGTTCCAGAGCTTAACTATTCATTGAATGTAAAAATATTTCCTCCTGTTTGTTTTAAAAGTATTTCCATGTAACTTCCTTGAGTGTCCCCTAGTCTTTGTACTTTTTTGGAACCAGTAAAAAAGTGATTGATTTCTACTCATTCTAAACCATATTACATATTACTAACAGCAGATTAGCAATTTCATGCTTGAGTTCTTTCCGTATCCTTGGATGCATGCCATCTGATCCATATGATTTACTACTCTTTAATTGGTCAGTTTGAGTTAGTACAACTTCCAGGTTCACCGAGATTTCTTTCCGTTTGTTTGCATCATTACTCTTGAAAATCATTTCCAGTAAGGTAGATCTCTTACATCTTCTTCCATAAAGTTCGAAGCAAATAATTCATTCAGTTTCTCCGCTTTGGCCTTCTTCTCCCTGAGTGCCCCTTTTGCTTCTTCATGATCTAAAAGTCCCAAATGAGTCCAGAGTCCTGGCTTCTCTACCTGGGGGAGCCAAGGCATGTGTCCTGCAATGTCTGGCCCATTTGAGGGTGAATTTGACTACCAAAGAGGGGTGAGCCAGTTGTACCCTTTTGAATCCGGGAGTCTTTTGGATATGATATTTCGCATCCACCTTATTTGGTGTGACCTGCACTAAGAGGGGAGATTCCCAGTTCTTCATTGGTGCATCCTTCAGGATAGGGTGTAATGGAACTGTGACCCCTTCCTTGGGAGAAGATTTGTAGTCCAAGACCGATAGCAATTCAGTCCTGGGATCCTCATCTGTCTCAAAACTTAAATGGGATGGCAGATGCCATCTCTTTAACACCACCAATGACAGAGAGACCCTCAGGTGGAGATTTATACCTCTCTTATAGTGGGGGAGGGATCAGAAAGGATACCGTAAGACTCCTCCTCTGAGAAGTAATGTGGATCCTCCTCAGACTCTAATGAATGGTCCAGATCAGAGTCCTCAAAATACTCTGAATGTACTGAGTGAGTCTGCACCTGCCTAGGCTAAGTGTGACCCAGTCCATGTTCCATAGGGTGATGAGGCACAGTCATACTCTCAGACTCTGGAGAATCTTCCTTACCTGATATCGAAGTTGGTACTGCATGGGTCAACATTGACGTTGATTGATGCCTGTTAAGGTGCCAACGTCGATGACCATTCCACAGGCAAAGTCTGGGACTCAGGAAGGGGCTGATTCTGAACTGCAGTTGTCACAGGCACCCTCGATGCCTGAACAGAGTGCAACTGGAACATCTGCAGCAGCTCCTCCCTGAGCATGGCCTGGTACTGTTCATTAAGGGCTGGCATCGCAAAGACTGGGGATCCGGTTCAGAGAGAGCCTGGGAAAGGGTCAGTGTCAAACCAGATGTGGGAACCTGGCTGCCTGAAGTGCACTGGCACTCCACGAAAGAGGGGGAGCAGTCCTATCAGTGCCTGTGCTTCTCAGGTACCATCAATTCCAATGCCATGGTTCTCCTGGCATCACACTTCAACGAGGACTGATGCCAGTGCTTCTTAGGCCCCCCTCGACACCTGGCATCATGGTCCCTAGGTGTCAGGGGCCCGCTATGAGTGCCTCATGTCAAGGGAGATGGAGACCACCTCAGTGCTGGGGCACTCCCAGTGGTTGAAGCAGTCTGGGCAGCCATTGAGGATGATGCTTCCGCTGCTGTTTTCGATGAACCAGCCTTTGAGGAGTCTGGGACCTGACGCACTTTCTGTGTTCTCAACTGCATTTTTAAACAGAGAGAACAAGAATTAGTTTGGTTAGGCCTTAGGTACCTGATGCATCAATTGTGTGGGTCTGTGATAGAAATCACCCTGTTACATTGGGCATACCTCTTGAAGCCACTGGGGGTCTTTTTAGACATTGAGAAAATGATCACAATCAAATTAAAAATGATGATAGTAAAAAGGGGGCAAGACTCAATTTGAGGCCAGTGCTCAGGCACAAGTGGGCTTAAAGAGCTGTGAAAAAAGAAAAAAAGAAAATGTGACGAGCTGAAAATAACTAAGGTTTAACAGGGGAAGGTACTGAAACTAAAATACTGAGGAAAATAAGTTTAAAAAAGGGGTAAAAACCAACAAGGGAAGGCACTCAAAAATCGAGAAAAAATGCACTGAGAGGAGACCGCAAAGACGTGTCCTCCTAGCTCCATAGAAAAGAAGAGACTGATGGACCTGCACTCGCATGTCGGTTGGGAAGCCAACCGCGCATGTGCGCTGGGATGCTGCTAGAACTTTCATTAAGTAATACATGCTAGGAAGCATCTGCAGCTTCGTTGGATGATATCACCCCATGTGAGAATACAACTGGCCTGCTTGTCCTCGGAGAAGAAACTTTTTTTCAGACTTTCTTACCAGTAGCAGTGGCTCTTTCTCTCTTACTATTTCTTCAGGTCATGCTCCCTTTTACACCATAGTACTTCCCTCACTGGTAGAAAGAGGGAAGAAATTTCAACGCCACACTGTGAGCCCAGGCAAGCAGAATGTTCCTGAGGCAGCACAGAAGAGTAAACGAGGGAGGGAGGGAGGGAAAGAGGGAAAAAGAATGTAAGCCCGCCCACCTGAATTGCTGCTGGTGTAGCACTTGGTAAATGCATGTTCAGCCTTCTTTTACTACTACTACTACTATTTAGCATTTCTATAGCGCTACAAAGCATACGCAGCGCTGCACAAACATAGAAGAAAGACAGTCCCTGCTCAAAGAGCTTACAATCTAGTAGACAAAAAATAAAGCAAACAAATCAATTAATGTGTAGAGGAAAGAGGAGAGGAGGGTAGGTGTAGGTGAGTGGATACAAGTGGTTATGAGTCAAAAGCAATGTTAAAGAGGTGGGCTTTCAATCTAGATTTAAAGATGGTCAAGGATGGGGCAAGACGTAGGGGCTCAGGAAGTCTATTCCAGGCATAGAGCGCAGCAAGACAGAAGGAGCGAAGTCTGGAGTTGGCAGTAGCGGAGAAGGGAACAGATAAGAAGGATTTATCAAGGGAACGGAGTGCATGGGAAGGGGTGTAGGGAAGGACGAGTGTGGAGAGATACTGGGGAGCAGCAGAGTGAGTACATTTATAGGTTAGTAGAAGAAGTTTAAACAGGATGTGAAAACGGATAGGGAGCCAGTTAAGCAACTTGAGGAGAGGGGTAGTATGAGTAAAGCGACCCTGGCAGAAGACGAGATGGGCAATCCTTCTTTTGGCACACATAGACCACTATGACACCACCTTAAACAAAAAAAAAGTTGAATTGACTATGCAGGCTAATGACACTAATCTAAAAATTAAATTGATCCCAATCAGGAGCCATCACTGATCTGCAGACCTTACATTGAAGAACACACTGTCCTACAGATTTGACAAGCTAACATCCATGGTCAAAATGTAGGTTGCCATAGTTATCTCTCCATAAACATGATATATCAGAGATCAATTTCTCTGTTACTGAACTGTTGGGACTGGAAGAAATAAGAAAGTTAATAGTCTATTAATATTTTCATCTTAGAGGAACTGTGCCAAATCCATTCTACAAAACAAACTGATATGTTATCAGATTTTGCTCTATGTTACTATTGGAATCTTGTTGGCTTACTGACACTGAGGCCAATGTTCATGCTACCTGCACAAGTCCACAGGTACTTTTTTTTACCTGTGCAGTTATATGTTTTGCTCTGAAAATTGCTTAAGAAAATAGTACCTGTACATACATACTTCCACCTCTTTTTTGCAGGAGTCCTTTTTTTTGCCTAAAGCAATATGTGTAAGCTCCTTGCCCTAACCCCATCCCGGAATGACTCGCCCCAATCCAAATTAAGATACACAGGTGGTTGAATTTTCCACATACTCTGACTTGTATATGGGGTGGGGGTGGGGGCAATTTTGAAAAAGATCACTTTCACAGTGAAAAACAGTTTTGCCTGCAAGAGATAGTTTTGAAAATTGACCTCTCTTTCAACAGAGGTTATCATGATTTATGTAGCACTTCTAGAATATATAAATTGAGCCATTTTGAAACTTCCTGTGGGCTTATAAACACATTTTCAAGGGGAAATTCCTTGCAGTGCATCAGGAATGTAGCATTGTGAAAAAGCGCCTGTGCAACACTCCCCCAAGTGTTCCCACCCCACCCACCGTGTCATGGTCAAACAAGGGAGGCCAATAGACGGCATAGTTTTGGTGCTACCGCTTCCCTTATGCCCTCTGTTGGTAAGGCACTTTGGGGTCCTTTTACTAAGCTGCGTAAGTGTCTACACGTGCCCAACAATTGCCAAAATGGACTTACTGCCTGACTATCGTGTGGCTCTTGCGGTAATTTCATTTTTGGTACACGTCCGCAAAATATTTCATATTTTCTGGCACACGTAGCGGACGCGCACAGGTCATTGCCACCCAAATTCTTTACTGCTAGGTCTATGGCTGGTGGTAAGGTCTCAGACCCAATTTTGATTTTGCCACATATCCATTTTCGGCAAAAAGGGCCTTTTTTACAGGTGCACTGAAAAACGATTCTGCGCATGTCCAAAACCCGCGCCTACACTACTGTAGGCCATTTTCAGCGCGCCTTTGTAAAAGAACCCCTTTATAACCTCCTCTTCCCTAGTACCATCTTAGTTATCTGAGTAAAATTGTCTGAAAATGCCCTACTAACTATCAGCAATGAATATTCTAAAGAATATTTCTACAATCCTAATTCGCAAAATGTCTATCTAGGATTATGTTGACAAAAAATAGGACCAGATGCACTAAAATGTTTTTCCTGTTTCAAGGTCAATTTTCAAAATATCTGTTTAGGGACAAAGTACCCCTGTCTTTGTTTCTAATTTTCAAAGAGTGTGTAGACACAGCTTGAAAATAACTTCTAATATTAATTTTCTTTCTTAGGTTTTGGTTTGGCATTTATGGTTTATCCAGATGCATTGTCTCACCTGCCAGTGCCCCCTGTTTGGTCCTTTCTATTTTTCGCTATGCTTCTAACATTGGGCCTAGACTCTCAGTTTGCATTGTTAGGTATGTAGTGTTTTATTATTGAAAATAGATGCATTTATCATTTAAAAATCTATTGTTTCAGATTAACAAAAAACTAAGCGTGTCTTTTACTAAGCTGTGGTAGCATTTTTAGTGCACGCCAATGATTAGCATGCGCTAAACGCTTTAGATGCCCATAGGAATATATGGGCGTCTCTAGCATTTAGCGTGTGCAACTTATTGAAAGATCATCTAAGTTTATTTGTCATATGCTAATATCACAAAAACTTTGTGGACCCATTAAAATCGATCTTGACTACGAATAAAGAACCCTTTTACCAAGCTGTGTTAAGCACTAATGCATATCTTATTGTGGAGTGCACTCAGGCATGACCATTAATAGGAAAAAATAGAAAATGGGGTCATTTTACCACTGCTCTAAAACTGGCCTTGGTGTGCGGGAAAGACCCCTGCTGGGGGTAGCGCTGGCCACTTTTTGTGCTGCTTAATAAAAGGGCTCCTAACTAAGTTGCACAGATATTCAGAATATTTTACCCATATACATTCATAATAATGCTAAGTGGGATGTGTTGTTAAACATCTTTGAACTTTATTGGGTCAATATGTAAATACTGCAGACAGCATTTTTTCTTTAAATGCTAGCTGTGGCATTTAAAGATAATCCATATATTCAGAACTACTCTTTGAATTTTGAGTGGTGCTGGATATCTGGAATAGAGTGATAATATAGGCTTTTTTTCTCTGTCCTAACTTTATCCAGTTAGTTATCAGGACAGCGGTCTGAATATCGCTGCTTTCCAGATAACTTGCTACTGCATGCTCACTCTGCCCACACACTGCCCCAGCACTCTGGATAGTGATGAAGCAGTCTGCAAAGATATTTAGCAGCACTGTTCAAATAGGAGGTTATTCTATAACTGTACGTCTATAAATAACACACCCAGAGAGTGCCGGGTAGGAGCCTATTCTATAAAGGAATGCAGGCAGTTATGTTTATTTATTTATTTGTTGCATGTTACGTTCTTCACCTGATTCCAGGCCTGCGCATCTGATTCGCTGGCGAGGTGCGGTCCGGCAGAGCTAGCCGGCTTTTTGATGTTTCTCCAGGATGGGTCGGTTTCACTTTCCCAAGTCTGGCAGCCGTCATCCGGCTTAGAGCACAGGCAGCGGCCATCTTGGCTAGCTCAGGAGGGGGCGGCCATCTTGTATAAACGAGATCAGGAAGGAACTCCATATTTGGTCTTGGGAGGATCTCCTATGGGGGCAGCCATGTTGGCTTCACCTGAGTGTGGTTTGCTCAGATTTCCTCACTATTTAAAGCACTGCCTCCAGGCCTTCATTGCTTCGGCCTCATTTGTTCTGAGGAGTTGCTATTGGAGTGCTGTTCACTGACTTCCTTCTGTTCCTGGTTTTCCTGTGTACCAGACCTTGGCTAGTTATCTCGGATTTTGCTTGTTTGCTGCCTGCCTTGACTCTGGACTGGTTTGACTATTTCTTTGCCTGTTGGAGTACTGGTTCTGGACTGTGTCTGTTTCCTGCTATCCTGGTCAGCGGCTGTGCAACCCCGCCGATTCCTGAAGTCCTGGTGGCCGCCTGCAGCTGGGGGCTCAACTCCCGGTGAACGGTGGTCGCTTCCCAGGTGAAGCTAGGGGTTGTCTGGCTGCCCGAGTGCGGTGTCACTCCATCTCTGCCGTGCTCAGTTGGGGCACAGGGGCTCACCACTACTGGGTCATAACATTGCATTTGTATCCCACATTTTCCCACCTATTTACAGGCTCAATGTGGCTTATAATTTCTGTCATGACTTATGCCATGTCAGAGTACAGATACAATTGGTAATATATATAGAAACATGGATGATATAATGAACAATCAGGTTAAAAAGGGGAGAATATACAATTAGTATCACATATTGAACATGAATTACATGATAAATTAGGCAGTACTAAATAGGGAGAAAATAATCCGATTGTTAAGTAGATGATGAAGAATTACGGTTCCAATTATGAGTCATTATGGTATGTCATGTTAAAGAGATGTGTTTTCAGTGCTTTACGGAAGTTGATTAGATTGTGAATTATTTTCAGGTCAAGTGGTAAAGCATTCCACATTTGCGAACAAAAATATGGACCAATAATTTAATCATAAGTGTTTGAGATATGTAACTTACAGTATTCTAGAAGTCATTCATGTAAATGGGAGTCCTGCCCAGACTCCACCCATATGTCAGTGCACCTGGCTGCTTGCTATTCTATAAGCCTGGGCACCCAAATCCTATAGGTGCAACCTAAAAGGAGTTGTGGCCATGGGAGGGGCATGGGCAGGTCAGGGAGATGCAGGCAGTGTTATAGAATTGTTGGGATCCGCGTCCAATTTGCAGCTGAAGTAAGTCCTCATGCCCAAAGTTGGGCACAGGAATCCCTGCTAAACTCTATTCTATTTAGACCGTGTGACAAAAGAGTGGTTTTTTTTTTTAAGCCTGTAAAACTGCCTTAATTCTTGAAGTGTATTTCTCTAGTTTGGCCAGCAGGTGGTGCATGTTTAAGTTTAAAGCTGTTACCCAGAAAAAGACCTGCAGTGATGTGGCCAACTATTTTTGAAACTTGTTGTTCTGGGCTCTGCTTTGCCCAGGAGCTAGAATGTACTGGCTTTTTCTCCAGTCTTAGCCAGGAAGAAAAGAGAGAGGGATCTCTTTGCTAAGGCCCTGTAAACAGTTATATTTGATAACTCGTGAGTAGCTATATGTCCTGATCATCCCAGGTACTATTTAGATAGTGTTATAATTGATCCATATTTCAGTTACCTGTTATTGTTTTGCTGATTGCACCTTTTCTGTTCATTGTTTTAATTTTTCAGACAATAAAAATTTTCAGTTTATTGCCCCTACTTGTCTGGACTGATTAAGAATCCTGGTGGTTTGTGTGTTTGGTCTGTGAATGCTTTCTAGGAACTGTGGGGGCACTGGGAGTGTGGCCTCTAGTTACCTAGAACTCACGGGGATAATTTGAGAGTGGGAGACTTACCCAGAGACGGATGAGACCCAGTCGGTGGGAGGATACTAGTGTAGAGCACAAGCAGCAAGTGCAGGTGGACCTGAGCTGTGCTGGGGATAGACCCTCTAAGTGCCCATGGGGTAGCCCCAGGTGGGTGGTTAGGTGTTTTGTAACAGGGAACTTATGCTGGAGGGTCCTTTATAGAATAGTTCTCAATGCCATTTTATTTCCTGGCCACTATTTTTCAGCGCCATTTATTGAATCTGGCCCTTACTGCTCAGTAAGTACAAAATCTATGTGGGAACTGTTGGAGGCTTAGTCAGGCTTACTCTTCAATTACAGTGCAGAAAAAACTTTGTAAATGATAAATGTAGTTTCAATGCAGATGCACTTCCTCCTCACAAGGCATACCTGCAATATGGAATACTTTTATTAAATAGCGGTAAAAAATGGCCTGTGATAGTTAGGAAGCATGAAATTGGCATGTGCTGTGCCATTTTTTATAGTGTCTGGGAAAAAATGGCTTTTTTATTGGGGAAGTAAATGGTCATGCACCAAAATGAAAAGTAGCTCATGGCTATTTACTGCCTGAGCAATTACTGCAACCCATTGATCTAGCGGTAAGGGCTCATGTGCTACTTGCTCAGTAATCATGTAGTGCACACTAATGTGGCCACGCTGCCAATTACCACTGGTAGAAATTAGAAAAATATTCTCTACCACGGAAAACAGTGCGCGCCAATTTCAAAATTATCGCTGGGTGCCCACGCTACCCAGGTGGTAGTGTCAATTTGGCACATGCTACCTGCGAGTTAGCCCCACTGTAGGTTAGTAAATGGGCCCCTATATGTATAGTAACATCTGTAATAAGCTACTGAGCTCTAACCCCTAGAGTCTATAAATGGTAACTAAAGTTGTGTGAACAAATTAACATGTGTAGCCAATTTGTACACTCAATTGCTTAATCCAATTAACGCCAATAATTGGCTGCTAACAACTAATTATTGGTGTTACTTGCCCTTAAATAGGATTTACGTGCAGTTCGTATTCTATAATAATCCACGCATAAATCTTAACGCATGTAAAGTTTTGGAGGCATGGCTAGAGGCATTCCAAGGGCATTTCAGGCGTAATTGCTGGAACCTTAAGTTAGGCATGGTTTATGCCCTAAGCACTATTCTATAAGGGATATGTACCCTTTATAGAATGGCACTCAGTGTGTAAATTTTTGGCACTGATTTTTAGGCGCCACTTGTAGAATTTACCTTTAACTACACAATCCAGACCATGCCCCTTCTCTACCTATAACCCACCCATTTCCCTTCCCATTCCAAGGACATGGGAGAGTAGAGTGTGTGATTTATTTATTTATTACATTTGTACCCCGCACTTTCCTGCTCATCGCAGGCTCAATGCGGCTTACATAGTAACAAGAGAATACAATATGCAGTATCAAAATCAACAAAGGAGGTATATGGTAGGTCAAATGAACAAAGGGTAAATGGGATAAAAGAGGTATGAGAGAAATGATAGGGATAGGTAAGGAAGTGGAGCGATAAAGAAGAGGTAGGGGAAGAGCATGGAGGATAAGAAGGTTGGTAGGAAGTAATTCCTGAGTGATGACTCTTACAATACAAACAGAGAGATCGTGAAATTTCACAGAACAGTACTTTGTCAAAACACCATTTAGTCTTGACACGGAGCCATGTTTCACGTAACTACATGATTCAGGAGTTTGTAGGTGCATAATCTCAGGTCTGATGCTAAAAAACAGAGATTTATGTAAAACTCTTCTATATAAAACACCTACGAGAAACGCTGCGACATCTGGAATGGTGAGGGCAATTCTGTCCCGCAAAGAGGATTGCCCTCACCTTGCCAGACATTGCAGCATTTCTCTTAGGCATTAAGAAGAGTTTTACATAAATCTCTGTTTTTAACATCATATCTGAGATTATATACCTATAGACTCCTGAAGCAGGTGGTTACGCTGAAATATGTCTCTGTGTCGAGTCTAAATGGTGTTTTTGACAACAATATTGTTCTGTGGGATTTCATGATATAAGTACATAGGTATTGCCACACTGGGACAGACCAAAGGTCCATCAAGCCCATCATCCTGTTTCCAACAGTGACCAATCCAGGTCACAAATACCTGGCAAGATCCCAGAAAAGCTCAATACATTTTATGCTGCTTATCCCAGAAATAAGCAGTGGATATTCCCAAGTCAATTTAATAATGGTCTATGGACTTTTCCTTTAGGAAGCCGTCCAGACCCTTTTAAAACTCCGCTAAGCTAATTGCCTTTACCACATTCTCTGGCAATGAATTCCAGAATTTAATTACACATTGAGTGAAGAAATAATTTCTCTGATTCATATTAAATTTACTTTTTATCTTCATCGCATACCCCCTAGTCCTAGTATTTTTGGAAAGAATAAACAATTCACGTCTACCCGTTCCACTCCACTCATTATTTTATAGACCTCTATCATATCTCCTCTCAGCCATCTCTTCTCCAAGTTAAAGAGCCCTAGCTGCTTCAGCTTTTCCTCATAGGGAAGTCATCCCATCCCCTTTATCATTTTTGGCACCCTTCTCTGTACCTTTTTTAATTCCACTATATCTTTTGTGAGATGCTGCAACCAGAACTGAACACAATATTCGAGGTGCGGTCACACCATGGACCGATACAAAGGCATTATAACTTCCTCTCTTTTGTTTTCCATTCCTTTCCTAATAATACTTAACATTCTATTTGCTTTCTTAGCTGCCGTAGCACACTGAGCAGAGCATTTCAACGTATCATCAACAACGATGCCGAGATCCCTTTCTTGGTCGGTGACTCCTAACATGGAACCTTGCATTACGTAGCTGTAGCTCGGGTTCCTCTTTCCCACATGCATCACTTTGAACTTGCTCACATTAAATGTCATCTGCCATTTAGACACCCAATCTCCCAGTCTCGTAAGGTCCTCTTTTCACAATCCTGTCGCGATTTAACAACTTTGAATAACTTTGTGTCATCAGCAAATTTAATTACCTCACTAGTTACTCCCATCTCTAAATCATTTATAAATATGTTAAAAAGCAGCAGTCCTAGCACAGACCCCCTGAGGAACCCCACTATCTACCCTTCACCATTGAGAATACTGACCATTTAACCCTACTCTCTGTTTTCTATCCTTTAACCAGTTTTTAATCCACAATAGGACACTATTCCTATCCCATGGCTCTCCAATTTCTTCTGGGGCCTTTCATGAGGTACTTTGTCAAACGCCTTTTGAAAATCGAGATATACAATATCAACCAGCTCACCTTTACCCACATGTTTGTTCACCCCTTCAAAGAAATGTAATAGATTGGTGAGGCAAGATTTCCCTTCACTAAATCCATGTTGGCTTTGTCTCATTACTCCATGCTTTTGAATATGCTCTGTAAGTTTGTTCTTTATAATAGTCTCTACCATTTTGCCCGGCACCGATGTCAGGCTTACTGGTCTATAATTTCCTGGATCCCCTCTGGAACCTTTTTAAAATATCGGTGTTACATGGGCTACCCTCCAATCTTCCGGTACCATGCTCGATTTTAAAGATAAATTACATATTACTAACAATAGTTCCGCCAGTTCATGTTTCAATCCTATCAGTACTCTGGGATGAATACCATTCGGTCCAGGAGATTTGTTTGTATTGGAAGAGTCATCACACACCCTACTCTCCAGTATCCTGTGTATTTGCCATAGTGGTTGTGCTATTCATCCTCTTCAGTGGCTAACGTCAATAGATCAATACAGTAAACTTAACTAATCAAAATTAAATATAAAATATGTGAATGAAAAAATGTGCTCAGTTCAAACCCAGCATACCATTACAACCCATGCATGTCATTGATAGAAGCGGAGGAACCATCATTGCACATTTACTGTTCCAGTATAAATATATGTATACATATGTATTTTGGAGCTAGTATCCCAATTTGTGAACTTTTACTTGAAGCCCTTTGTAGCTAGGGCACAGTCTTATATCCATGACTCTTGCCATTTTATATAATTTTTGGCTTCTGTACAAATTTATAATGTGGATGAAATATTTTTGGACAATCTAGAGCTTAGCTCATTATACCCTAACTTCCCCCAGGAAGAAGCTTTACAGACCATAGACTATTTTTTGGCTCAAGCATCCATTTCTGGGGAGAAGTTGTTATTGAATCATATGAGTGAACTTATAGTAAAACATAATTATTTTGTGTTTGAAGACAACTTCTTCCTTCAGACTAGAAGCGTTGCCAAGGGGTGGCGATGGCTCCGTCCATCGATTGCCTTTATATGACTTTATTTCAAAGCAGATTTATATTTGATTGCCCATATGTGGGTCACGTAGTTATGTGGAAGCATCTTATTGATGATGTGTTGATGGTATGGAGAGGCACTGAAACGGAACCTGAGAAATTTCTAAGGTATATTAATCTGGTTGATACTCATATCCAGTTCAGTGCTCACTGGGACAAATTTTTTTGGATATAGCCATTCTTTTCTCTGAAGTGGGAGAGTTTAATACCACTGTGTTTAGGAAGGACACGGATTGTAATATGCTTTTGCATTATTCAGGGCCGCCGAGAGGGGGGGACAGGGGGGACAAAAGTCCCCGGGCCTCCGGGGGGGGGGGGGCCTGGCGCCGCTGCAGTCCGGCCCACCCTCCGTAGCTCCCGGAACTAACTTGAAGCGCCTTCACGTTCACATCGCAGCAAGCAGCAGGGCAGGCCACTCCTTCCTTCCGTGTCCCGCCCTTGCCTGATGTAACGTCCGTGAGGGCGGGGCACGGAAGGAAGGAGAGGTCTGCCCTGCTGATGCTGCTGCTGCTTGCTGCGATGCGAATGTGAAGGCGCTTCAGGTTAGTTCGGAGGGCCCGGCAGCGGGTGGAGGGGGGGCCCGGCGACTTCGGGTGGGGAGGGGCGTGACGTGACGGGTGGAGGGGGGCCCGGTGACTTTGGGTGGGGGGGCAGGGTGTGACGCGACCTTGGGTGGGGGGGCCCGGGGGCTCTCGGCGGCCCTGGCATTATTCAAGTTTTTATCCTCCACATCTGAGGGATAACATCCCTATTAGCCAGATTCTTCAGCTTAAACGACTGTGTTCTTCCATGAATCAATTTAAATTTCATGCTACATGGATGTTTTTTCATTTTCAACAATGGGGTTACCCTATAGGGAAGAGAATGAAAGCATATAAATGAGTGTTATACGTTGATAGAATATGGCTTCTTGAATCTAGCCCCACTGGTGTGTGTTCTGCCATTCTCTTCAAGGGTACAAGAGATTCGTTCTTTGATATGAAGTTTTGGCATGTTCTTGGCTACCATGCTCCACTAAGAAAATTGCCCAGGTTTGCCTATCATAGAGGTAGGAATCTGGGGGAGCTGCTATCTATCCTGGTGGAAGCTGTGTTGGAGGAGAAGGGCCACTTTAAGTATGGCAAATGCATTTGCTGCCAATACACTATTGAAGCGACATGGATTATGATACCCCATTCCACAAGGCGATTTTACCTAAGGGGTAAAAACAGATTGCAATTCCGCAGGAGTGGTGTATTGTAGCCATTGTCCCTGTGGTCTGCTTTATATTGGCCAGATTGTTTGTAAAATTAAGGTGCACATCGGAATATTAAGACCTTAAAACCTGATGCACTTTTGACAGTGGATTGGAAGGAATATAATCATGAAGTTAAGGATGTGCAATTTATGGTGTTGATGAACATACAATTTTTTCGTGGTGGCTCCTCCACTGACATTCTTGTACGCAAGGAACAGAGGTTCACATTTCATGGAATACTATATAGCCAGACGACTTGAATAAGGAAATTGAATGGCTGTAACTGGTTAGGTTGGTGGGTGTGACTTTGATTAGCTGAGTGATTTAAATCTGACTCTATTGTTGATCTCATCATGCAGCGTTGAGAGTGTGCGTGTGTACGTGATTTTGGGCTCATTTGCAAAGCACTTAGACTTACAAAGTTTGTAAGTCTAAGTGCTTTGAAAATATGCCTCCTTGCTTCCCACAGGAAGGGTGTCTGGTATGTTATGAATTAAGTATGTGGAGTTAGTTTGTTCTTTGTTTCTTTTTTTTATTATAT
Organism: Microcaecilia unicolor; assembly: GCF_901765095.1. Classification (NCBI taxonomy): domain Eukaryota; kingdom Metazoa; phylum Chordata; class Amphibia; order Gymnophiona; family Siphonopidae; genus Microcaecilia; species Microcaecilia unicolor. The sequence goes on from NC_044037.1 coordinate 49,338,501, forward strand.
ATTTTTTTGTTGCTTGGTTTTGTTAAAATTTCTTTCCTTTTGTAAGAGATTTCCTCCTGAAGAAGCTTTCTAGTGAAACTTGGCCTGAGCTAAGGAAACGCCAAAAGAAAAGTGTGTTTTAAGGTCACATAACTTTGTTGAAATGCAGAACTGCGATAGACTGGACTATGAAATGATTGGGGTGTACTATGAATAATGAATAAGTGAGTAGAATTGTGCTCTAATACATTGAGGGTTGTTTTATTGTTCTATTTGTATGTTAACATTATTGTCATTTTACTGTTTATGTGGGTTAATATTGTACATTTAATACTGTTTGAGAATGAGAGTTTATTGTTATTGATTAGCACGCTTGGAGTAGCATTTGATGTATGTATGTATATATATACATGCACATTTACTGTTCCTGTATGTAATGATGGTTCCTCATACATGGTTTGTAATGGTATGTAGGGTTTGAACTGAGCACATTGTTTCATTCACATATTGTATATTTAATTGTTATTAGTTAAGTTTACCGTATTGATATATTAAATTTTAACTGCCAGACCCTTGACCATTCTTCTAACATTTGGTGATCTCTTTTCATGGTTTCTACTCCCTCCAGGGTATCCACTGTATTGGCTATCTTTGTGTCATCTGCAACAAGGAAAACCTTTCCTTCCAATCCTTCAGTAATGTCTCTCACAAACATACTAAACAGAATCGGCCCCAGCACCAAACTCTGAGGCACTCCACTACTCACCTTCCTTTCCTCAAAGCCAATTCCATTTGCCACCACCCTATGCCACCTATTGGTCAACTAATTTCCTATCCAGTTCACTGCCTTGGGTCCTAAGTTCAGCCCTCTCAGCTTATTCATAAGTCTTCTGTGAGGGACCATATCAAAGGCCTTGCTGAAATCCAAGTAAATTACATCTAGCGCATGTCCTTCATCCAGTTCTTTGGTCACCCAGTCAAAGAAGTCAGTAAGATTCATTTGGAAGGATTTTCCTTTGGTAAAGACATGTTGCCTCGGATTCTGCAACCCGTTGGCTTCTAGAAAGTTAACTACCCTTTCCTTCAGCAGCGACTCTATTATTTTTCCTACCACTGATGTAAGGTTTACCGGCCTGTGATTTCCCACTTCTTCCCTGTTTCTGCTTTTGTGAAGAGTGACCACATCAGCTCATCTCCAGTCCTGAGGAACTTCTCCCATCTCTAAAGATCTAGAGGTCCTGCCAGGACTTCTCTGAGCTCCCTCTGTATCCTGAGATGTATCCCATCTAGCCCCATAGCTTTGCCCAATTTCAGATTCTTAAGCTGTTTATAAACTCTTCTGTGAATGGCACAATATCCACTCCATTCCCAGATACTTCCACGGCAGCCGACTGCGGTCTTTCTCCAGGATTTTCTTCCGTGAACTTTGAAGAGAAGTATTTGTTTAGCACATTCACTTTATCCTCATCCCTTTCCAGATAGTCATTTTCAGCATCTTTCAGTCTACCAATTCCATTCCTATCTTTTCTGCTTTCCCAATATATTTGAAAAAGGCCTTGTCGCCTCTCTTAACATCTTTATCCATTTTTTCTTCCGCCTGTTCTTTCGCTAGCCGTATTTCCCTCTTTGCTTATTTTAGTTTAATCTGATAATCTTTTCTGTGATCTTCTTGTTGCATTCTTCTGTATTTCTTGAATGAAGCTTCTTTTGCCCTTATTTTTTCAGCCACTTGTTTGGAGACCCTAAGTGAACAATTAAAACCAAAGAAATGACAGAGTTCTGGGAGAAGTGGTGTTCTCCGAGGATAAGCAGTACTGCTAATCCTCACTTATGTGTGATGCTGCTGACAGGGCCTAATCCAGCAATTTTTTTAGAAGCCTTTCATTAGGCTCACCACATATATGACTTTGTTCCCACCTGTCATTATCATGTGGGACCTCCTCAGTCTAGCCTTTTCTGCATTGCTGACTAGACCTGTTTTTCTGTCTTGGTTACCTCAGCAGAATAAAAACTGTAGTTGGCCACAGATGAAACAGTGAGACGGAATCAAGGATCAGAAGAAGCAGATTTTATTGGTCCCGATGTAACCTGTGTTTTGGCAAATGCCTGCGCTGGGGTCTATACACATAAAAGACAAAAATAAAATGCATGCCAAACAGTAAGCACATGAATAAAAAATCAACATAAATACCATCATTCCAGTACAGTAAAGCAAAGCTTCTAATTTACAAGTCACAATCACAGTATTAGAGTGTCAGATATACTGTAAGAAAAAAAAAACATTTATAATGTTAACATAATTGACCGAATAAAAAAAAACAGTTAAGGACCAAATTCCATAAATAATGCTGAAATATTGGCACTGAAAAAGCAACATGCAAAGCGCCATTCTATAAAAGGCACTGAAAGTTAGGCGCCATTTATAGAATATGCTTAGGACTAGGCCTAAAGTTAGGTGCAGTTTATAGAATATGCCTAGCACCCATCAATGTGACTAAATTTAGTTGCAGGTATGTACACTATATAAAACTTGGTGTAAATGCCGGTGACTGTCAAGTGTGGAGCGGGTGTATTCTGTATCAACACACATGAAAACGCCCACGACATGCCCATTCCATGCCCATGGCCATGCCCCCTTTTCCATTCTGCATCTTAGAAGTTATGAGTAGAACGTTACAGAATATGCTTATCAAGTTCTGCACGTAAATTTTAATGAATGCCAATTTGTGTCAATTACCTGTGAAGTGGCAATTATCAGCGCTGATTGGCTTGTTAAGATAATTAAGTTGTACGTGCAAATCAGAATATGATCTGATTTGCACGCACAACTCTGGCACATTATATAGAATCTGGGGGTTAGCACCTAACGTTAGCCATGAGGATTTACACCAAGTAAACCCTGTCATCTTAGTTTGGCACTGATCCTGCTTATTCTATAACAGCATGCATACATTCTAGGAATGCCCCGATCCACCCATGACCCTCCCATTGCCGTGCCCCATTTTCAAAGCCTTGCAAATCTCTGTGACAAAAACTGCACATGTAAATTTCAATTAAGGCGAATTAATGCCAATAATTGATTAGCACCCAATTATTGGCACTAATTGGCTCGATATTCAATTAAATTGTGTGTGCAAATTGAGTACGTGCTCAAATATTCATATGCAATTTTAAGCATCAAAAAACAAAACAGCACGTAAATCAATAGTACAAATTCTAACATAACAGTTTATGCAGAACTAACAGCAATTGAAAATTGCAAAGGTACATATTTTCCAATCATTAGAATAAAATAAACCAATGAATGAACTTTGTGTGTTCATGCCAGTTATGATACGGTGAGGTATAATATATAATATATTGAACACGGAAAAACTCAATATTTATTTAGGCTTTAATCTAGAAAAAGATGAAGAAAATGTAGTGTTTGTTGAGGTCACAATATTCCCAAATGTTAGCATAATGCTCAGCCACAGAAAAAGCTTGCAAAAAACCAAAACAAAAACATGCAATTAAGCACCTTCTACTAATGGTGTACATGATGCTAAAAGAGACTAAGGGGTCCATTTACTAAGCTACGTTAAAAAGTGGCCTGCGCTATAATTAGCGCGTGAATTTCCCGCACACTGAGGCCATTTTTTGTATGGCAGTAAAATGGCCGCATTTTCCCTTTTTCCAGTAATGGCCACGTTCTAATTGTCTTATTAGTACATGGCCATTGGCACATGAACCCTTAATTACACCTATTATCTAGGTGTTAAAGGCTTAAAAAGCTAACCACTCACTAATCGGTTAGCATGCAGCGATGTAGATGCTGCCCCCCAAACACGCCCTCACAGCTAAAATAATATATAATTTTTTGCACATGGCAAGCACACACAGATGCCAAAACTACCGCGGGATGCCTGAGCATGCCCTGAAGTAGTGATTTTTAACCTGGGCTAAGTTTGCGTTAATGCTTTGTCATCTCTCACTCTCGCCTGGCCAGAACATGCAGTCTTATAGCATCCTCTACAGGGACTGATTCTGGCAATCCTCCACTTTACAGCTCCCTTCCCCAGATGCACTCCAACATCGCTTTACAGTTCAACTCTAGAGTGCAGTCAGCTTCACTTCAGTATAGCTTCACAGCTCACCTCTTAAATAGGTCCAATCCCTAACTCTTCTCCCCCAAATCACCCCAGGGATCAGAGCAGTGCTCCTCCCTCACTGCCAAAATCCAAGTCTGGTCTGCTTTCAAACTCCTAGAGGAATAGATGCCAGACTGAGATTTTAGTACCCTTTATTTATTTAATTTTTTAAAAGTTACATTCTGCACGATCCTATAACTCTTGGCAGATCACAGCAGCACATACTTAATATAATATAATCAGAAGCATCTCATTTGAATATTTTGACCTAAAGTCAAATTGAGAAACACCTAATATAATATGGGGCTCATTTTCAAAAGAGAAAAACATCCAAAAAGTGTCACACACATGCCATAAAAGATTCCTGACTAAAACAAATCCATTCCTAAAACAATAAGCACCCAGCTTTAAACCATCGTAAAAACTTTGGCAAAAAGGAAAGCTTTCAAATTATTACGGAACTGAAGAAGTGAAACCATACCTCTTAAATTAAAGGGCAACAAATTCCACTGCCTCACACTCTCAATATAAAAAAAAGTTGAATGTTACTCAGTTAGCCTAATATGATGAAAGGAAGGAATATAAAGCAAAGGTTTGCCTGAAGAATGCAATGCAAGAGCAGGCTGATAAAACTTCAAAGAACTAGCCACAGAAAGTGGCATATCGTTGCTTAAAGCCTTAAAAATTAGCAACAAGATTTTAATCCTGTTTCTCCACTGGATGGGCAACCAATGCAACTCTTTAAGTATTGGCATAATATGAGCCAAGTGAGAGGTATCAGTGAGCAAATAAGCAGCAGCATTTTGAGCAATTTGTAAAGGACGGATCTTATGTAGAGGTAAACCAAGATACAATGCGTTACAGTAAACAAACAAGGGAGTGATCACACACTGTAATACAGACCTAAAGTTAGTGGGCGACAACAACTGCTTTAGCTGCCTAATAAGATATAATTTGAAAAAACCTTTCTGAGTTGAAAATAACAAACTAGAATCCAACCACACCCCAACATACTTTAAGCTCCGCACAATGGGAATTTTCAAAGAATCGAATACAAAGGTTTCTGGAACCAAAGAAGGGGAAGCCATACCAAACAAAAATAAAATCTGGGATTTAGAAACATTGAACTGAAAACGATTTGCATCCATCCAAGCACTCCTGGACTGCAAACAAGTAGCTAAAAATTGAAAGCTTTTCTCACCAGTATCACATATAGGGAAGACAAACTGAATATCATTTGTATAGAGCCTAAATTGAACATCTAGACACCAAAGGACCTGACAAATAGGTCTCATATAAATATTGAACAATATAGCTGATAACGTTGAGTCTTGGGGTACACCTGATGCTAAATCAACCCTTTCTGAACACCTAGAACCCTGATGAACTCGAAACTGTCACTGAGAAAGATTCTAACCAAAGAAGCAATTAACCACTAATGCCCAAGTCTTTTAAGCGATTCAAAAGGATTCCATGCTGCATGTTATCAAATGCAACAGAAAAATTGAGAGTCACCATGAGATACTCGATTCATCTGTCAAAAGCAGCCTAAATAGAATCTAACACAGAAATCAGAAGCATCTCAGTTGACTATTTTGACCTAAAGCCAAACTGAGAAACATCTAATACACTATCGGGCTCCAACGAGAGTCCTTTGGTTTCCAAGACCATGGGATGATTTTCCAAGAGCTACTGAGCGGTGATGGTGTCTATCAGGTGTCCATCTATCAAGGAAGGGATGGAGTATCTTCAGCAACAGACTAGCTAAAGTACTAAAGAGGGCTTTAAACTAAAATTGCTGTGGATGGGTAAAAAAGGCCACAAAGCCATAAATAACCCCAGGGATGGTAGGACATCGAATGCCCCTATAGAAGAGGGAAAAAAAGTAACATCTGGAGAGCCTTGTGTACCAATGCCCGTAGTATGGGAAACAAACCTCTAGATCTAGAGGCTACAATGATAGAAGCAGACTCGGATTCAGTGGCAGTCACAGAGACGTGGTTGATAGAGAACCATGACTGGAATATTGCTATAACTGGCTATAACCTATTCAGGAAGGACAGAATAAGAAAAAAGGGTGGAGGAGTGGCACTATATGCTAAGAACGATATTAAAGTGATGGAACTGCAGGACATGTGGGGTGCAGAAGAAGCACTGTGGGTTAAAATGGAAAGAGAGAAAGGAAGATGTATTTATATTGGAGTACTACTACTACTACTACTTAGCATTTCTATAGCGCTACAAAGCATACGCAGCGCTGCACAAACATAGAAGAAAGACAGTCCCTGCTCAAAGAGCTTACAATCTAATAGACAAAAAATAAATAAAGTAAGCAAATCAAATCAATTAATGTGAACGGGAAGGAAGAGAGGAGGGTAGGTGGAGGCGAGTGGTTACAAGTGGTTACGAGTCAAAAGCAATGTTAAAGAGGTGGGCTTTCAGTCTAGATTTAAAGGTGGCCAAGGATGGGGCAAGATGTAGGGGCTCAGGAAGTTTATTCCAGGCGTAGGGTGCAGCGAGACAAAAGGCGCGAAGTCTGGAGTTGGCAGTAGTGGAGAAGGGAACAGATAAGAAGGATTTATCCATGGAGCGGAGTGCACCGGAAGGGGTGTAGGGATGGACGAGTGTGGAGAGATACTGGGGAGCAGCAGAGTGAATACATTTATAGGTTAGTAGAAGAAGTTTGAACAGGATGCGAAAACGGATAGGGAGCCAGTGAAGGGTCTTGAAGAGAGGGGTAGTATGAGTAAAGCAACCCCGGCGGAAGACGAGACGGGCAGCAGAGTTTTGAACCGACTGGAGAGGGGAGAGGTGACTAAGTGGGAGGCCAGCAAGAAGCAGATTGTAGTAGTCTAAACGAGAGGTGACAAGGGTGTGGATGAGGGTTTTGGTAGAGTGCTCGGAAAGAAAGGGGCAGATTTTATGGATGTTTTAAAGAAAGAAACGACAGGTCTTGGCAATCTGCTGGATATGAGCAGAGAAGGAGAGAGAAGAGTCAAAGATGACCCCAAGGTTTCGAGCTGAGGAGACAGGGAGAATGAGAGAGCCATCAACAGAAATAGAAAATGGGGGGAGCGGGGAGGTGGGTTTGGGGGGGGGGGGAAATGAGTAATATACAGGTCACCTTCAAAGTCAGAGGAAATGGACAGAGACTTAATTGAAGACATCCACAAGATAGCTAGGAAATGGAAGTACTACTGATAGGTGATTTTAATATGCTGGATGTCGATTGGGGTGTCCCTGCTGTGGGGTCATCTAGAAGCAAAGAAATCCTGGATTCTCTACAGGAAGAATTGTTTCAGCAGTGGGTAACGGAACCGACATGAGATGGAGCTATTCTGGACCTGGTGCTTGCAAATGGAGAGAATATTTCTGACATCAAGGTGGGAGACCATTTGGCATTTAGAGATCAATGAATGGCGTGGTTCAGTATTAAGACAGGGGAGAGGGTTCTGACCTGCCCCAGAAGCCTCCTCTATACAGCTTCCCACGTAGGCAGGACACTGTAAAGAGAAGGGTTCCGAGGCTGGCCGAAGGCAGCACTTACATTGCTGATGCTGCTGGAAGCCTCAAAGTGAGGAGTGAGGAGTGAGGAGGGGGAGAACAATACCACACTAGTCAGGGCAGGGGACGGGGATGGTACACCCATGGCAGCACCGCACCAGTCGGGGGGGGGGGGTGAAGACATCCATGGCAGCACCACACCAGTCAAGGGGGTGAAAGACATACATGGCAGCACCCCCTAATGACCTGCAACTGGGGCAAGCCACCCCCAATGCCTCGCCATTGGTACGCCACTGCATGGTGGTGAGACATCCAGGTAGTAATGTCAGACAGGCAGGCTGATACTTGGGCCTGGATTCCTGCTGAAATTTCTGGTGTAGAGAGTTAGATCTGGGAGTCATCAGCATAAAGGTGATACTGAAAACCATCGGATGAGATCAGAGCACCAAGGGAAGAAATATAGATGGAGAAAAGAAGAGGTTCCAAGACAGAACCCTGAGGTATGCCAACTGATAGGGGGATAGAAGTGGAGGAGGATCCACCAGATCATGCACTAAAAGTGTGATGGGAGAGATAAGAAGAAAACCAGGAACGAACAGAGTCCTGAAATCCAAGTGAGGACAGTGTAACAAGGAGTAGGCGGTGATCAACAGTGTGAAAAACAGCAGATAGATCAAGAAGGATGAAGATAGAATAGAGACCTTTGGGTCTTTCCAGGAACAGGTCATTAGAGACTTTAGCAAACACTGTTTCAGTTGAATAAAAAGGGCAAAAGCCAGATTGAAGCGGATCAAGGATAGCATGAGATAAAAAAAAAAGTGAAGACAACAACGGTGAACAGCATGTTCAAGTATATTGGATAGGAAAGGGAGGAGGGAGATGGGGTGATAGTTGGAAGGGCAGGTAGGGTCAAATGAGAGTTTTTTGAGGAGTGGTGTAATTACAGCACATTTGAAGGCATCAGGAACAGTCGCAGTGGAAAGTGAAAGATTGAGGGTATGACAGATAGAAGGGATGAGGTTGAGGTCACTTGGTTGAGAATTCAAGATTAATCTTCTGAACCTTATCATGAAAGTACTCAGCCAGAGTCTGGGGAGAAAGTGAAGGGGTAGTTTGAGGTGAAGGCACATTGAGAGAGTTCAGTGTGGCAAAAAGACATCGAGGGTTTAAGCCAAGACATGACAGACCTCATTGACCTGCCAACCAGAAACACCACAAAATCTGCACGATCGTACCTAAACCTCCACTACTCAAGCAGCAAAGGACTCAAATACAAATCCACCTATGCATCCAGCTTTTCCTACCTAAGCACACAACTATGGAACGCATTGCCAAAAGCAGTAAAAACTACGCTTGACCACCTAAATTTTCAGAAAGCACTAAAGACAGACCTGTTCAGAAGAGCATACCCCACCGACCCAACATAAAAATACCTGGACACTTGCGACACAATGTAACCAAAGACCGTAACGGGCATTACCTGACTCTTCTTCCCCCTTTCCCTCTCTAAGTTTCCCCCAATTGTACCTACCATACATGTACCTCATTCTACCACAATATCACTTTGTATTCATTCATACCATGTATTTGTTCAGACCGGAATCAGCTAACGCCGTTAGCGGTTATATGTAAGCCACATTGAGACTGCAAAAAGGTGGGAAAATGTGGAATACAAATGTAACAAATAATAATAAGAGAGTTGTCAACTGAATGTAGTAGTCCTGTTTAGCAAGTGCAAGAGCAGCCTGGAAAGAAATCAGCAAGAATTTGAAATGTATGAAGTCAGCATGGGATTTCAGCTAAAGGCATTTAGCAGATTGGGCACAGCAATGTAAGTAGCGAATTCTAGACATCAGCCAAGGTTTGGGCTTGGTACACCTTACAGAACAGGGGATGGGAGGAGCGGGTGTATCCAGAGCAGAGGAGAGAATAGTATAAGTACATAAGTACATAAGTAGTGCCATACTGGGAAAGACCAAAGGTCCATCTAGCCCAGCATCCTGTCACCGACAGTGGCCAATCCAGGTCAAGGGCACCTGGCACGCTCCCCAAACGTAAAAACATTCCAGACAAGTTGTACCTAAAAATGAGGAATTTTTTCAGTCCATTTAATAGCGGTCTATGGACTTGTCCTTTAGGAATCTATCTAACCCCTTTTTAAACTCCGTCAAGCTAACCGCCCGTACCACGTTCTCCGGCAATGAATTCCAGAGTCTAATTGCACGTTGGGTGAAGAAAAATTTTCTCCGATTCGTTTTAAATTTACCACACTGTAGCTTCAACTCATGCCCTCTAGTCCTAGTATTTTTGGATAGCGTGAACAGTCGCTTCACATCCACCCGATCCATTCCACTCATTATTTTATACACTTCTATCATATCTCCCCTCAGCCGTCTCTTCTCCAAGCTGAAAAGCCCTAGCCTTCTCAGCCTCTCTTCATAGGAAAGTCGTCCCATCCCCACTATCATTTTCGTCGCCCTTCGCTGTACCTTTTCCAATTCTACTATATCTTTTTTGAGATACGGAGACCAGTACTGAACACAATACTCCAGGTGCAGTCGCACCATGGAGCGATACAACGGCATTATAACATCCGCACACCTGGACTCCATACCCTTCCTAATAACACCCAACATTCTATTCGCTTTCCTAGCCGCAGCAGCACACTGAGCAGAAGGTTTCAGCGTATCATCGACGACGACACCCAGATCCCTTTCTTGATCCGTAACTCCTAACGCGGAACCTTGCAAGACGTAGCTATAATTCGGGTTCCTCTTACCCACATGCATCACTTTGCACTTGTCAACATTGAACTTCATCTGCCACTTGCACGCCCATTCTCCCAGTCTCGCAAGGTCCTCCTGTAATCGTTCACATTCCTCCTGCGACTTGACGACCCTGAATAATTTTGTGTCATCGGCAAATTTAATTACCTCACTAGTTATTCCCATCTCTAGGTCATTTATAAATACATTAAAAAGCAACGGACCCAGCACAGACCCCTGCGGGACCCCACTAACTACCCTCCTCCACTGAGAATACTGGCCACGCAATCCTACTCTCTGCTTCCTATCTTTCAACCAGTTCTTAATCCATAATAATACCCTACCTCCGATTCCATGACTCATAGAGAAGAGGTTTGAAACACTGGAGGACAAAGTAGAAGAGTCAATAGCCTGAAGATTCCTAAATATATTGGTGGAGATTAGACGGAACTGTGTGTGTGTGTGTGGGGGGGGGGGTGTTTAAATGTGAAAGTTATCAGATGATTGTCAGAGAGGGGAAGAGCTGAGGTGCAGAAATTGGAGAGTGAGCAGTTGGAGAAGAAGATCAAGACAGTGGCCTTCTGGTGAATAGGGGTAGTGGAGAACAGTTGAAGATTGAAAGAGGATGTTAAAGCGAGAAATTGAGAAGCATAAGTGTCAAAAGGATCATTAGCATGAATGTTAAAATCCCCAAGAATGAGGGAAGGAGATGAAAGTTCAAGAAAGAAGGAAAGCCAGGAGTCAAAGTCAGTGGGAAAGGAAGAAAGGGACTTATCAGGGGGTTGATAAATGACTGCTACTTGGAGAGGTAGAGGAGTGAATAGATGGATGGAGTGGACTTCAAAGGAAGAAAAGCTCTTCCCGCTTTTGCTCCCCCTCCCCCACCAAAATTTGTTGGCTTCCCTTAGACCTTTGTCTCTTTGTTGACTGCTTGGTTTATTTCCTATCATGTAATTGTAATTCCTTTCCTCTTTTTAAGTTTATATTTTTAGATTTGTAAACTACCCAGATCTGCCAGTCAACTAGGGTAGTATAGAAAGTTTTAATAATAAACATAAACATAAGCTGTCCCGCTGGGCTTTAACCCAGGCGCCAGACCCACTCAGGACCAAACCTCCCTGTCTATCCTTCCCTCCAGATGGGCACTTCTTCAAGTTGCTGCTTCTGGTACTGAACAGCTCTTCCTGCTCCACTCCCAGACTGGGTGTGCTCCTCACAATCTAGTTAATGCTTTTGTTGGCAAAAACCTCTTCTTTATTCAGGCTTAGGTTATTGGGCCTTACCAGGATAACTCCTCTCCTCATGGGTTCTTTCGGAGGTGAATATAACCAAAGACCATGTGCTCACTAATCCCATCACATTTATCACCTTCCAGCTATGACACCTATTGTCACTCTCTACCAATCCTCCCTCTGGGCTGTGCTCTTCACCCTCCTGCTCATGCTATTCTCCCTCCCCCCCAGTAAATCTGGAGAGTTCTACACCAGTCTAATAATCACCTGAGGAAATTTCATCAGTTTACCAGGGAATTACACATGTATGCACTAATGAGCCATGTATGTATTATCCTGGGTTGTACTTATAGAAATCACAGTATTGTAACACTATATAAGGTTTGTAGTTCAGATAGAGAATCTGATTGCTGAATCCCTGTCTCTCAGCACTGATATAATAAACATTTTATTATAATGCTGGAAGAACTGGTCATTTAATTCTTTATCAGTGTTGATGGATGAGAATCTAGAGACTTTGAACTAGACTGTTTTCGAGTTGCCCAGAGATACAGGTTACTGCCTGGCGCCAAGTATGTATACAGTGCTGTGTGTGGCTGGGTTTTCTCTCTGGTCCCTTCAAAACCTTTTGATGTCTCACTTTTTCCCTCCTGCTAGTACAAAGTCAATATAGCATTATAAAAACTTTGAAGGTGGTTTATTTAACTGAATAATTTGTCCAAATACGTATCTGCTTGCACCTTTGTTACTTCCATCTCACAGCTGGAGATTTCTCTGGTCTGATCTCAATGTTTTACTCTCAGGGTTGGTTTGGGGGATATCCTTTTTTCCAGTTCAAGGGATCCTCAAGCCCCCTTCTTGGTGACACCCCTCTTTTTTAGCTGAGGGGCTCCCAGGTCTGTCCCACGAATCGCCTTTGACTTTGTCTTCTTTTGCTCCTGTGATGAGATGGGAGTAGAGAACTGAAACTTCAAATTTTCATTAGAACCTGCACCTGCAGCTGGTAGTACTTTCCTCATAAAAAAGAAAACCCAAAACAAAAACCTGATTATCTTGCTAGTGCTAAATTAGTCTCCTTTCCCACTATCAATATGACTTCTTTATCCTTTGCTCTCCAAAAGTAAGTAGACAAACTAGACCAAGGTACAGAGGATTGTTATTCACTGGCTTTTACCTTGATTAGATTTTCATGTCATTCAGGGCTTCTGTTAGAAAGCGGTGCTACCGATTAGCGGCATGCTCAATGCGAAGAAACCCATTCAATTCCCATAGTCTTCTTTGCATTCAGCACACTCTAATCGGTAGTGCCGTTTTGTAAAAGGAACCCTCAGTTTGTTGTATTTCTTTTCTTCAAAAAATGCACATTCCTCTCAAAAATGAATGAAAAAAAAACCTGAAAGAAATTGAATGGGAGATTGATCCAAAAATAAACTAAACCAAATGTTTTTCCATGTGCAATCCCTTATTTCAGATGGGAAATAACACAAAGCAATATAAATAATTCTGCTGTTTTAATGTTTTTAAAAATGATAGCACACCCCCTACCATATAGTTGTCCTGTTACATGCATTGATAAATTTATGCCCTTTCTGACATATTTAGTTTACTGAATGCTTTGCCCTGGAAGATATACATTATCCAGTGCTTTTAATATACTCTGTCTTTTTGCAGAAACCATCCTAGCCGCTATTGAAGATTTGTTTCCAAAAGCAATGAGAGACAACAGACTTAGTATCACTGTTTGTTGCTGTGTAATTTTATTTCTTCTTGGTCTCCCCTGTGTCACTCAGGTATAGTAACAACTAACTGCTCATTGTATTGTTCTGAAAACTGACTCATCTCCTTAGTAAACTTCAGCTGGTGTGTATCTGCTGCATACAAGGGAGATAACATGTAAAAGTGGTATGCAACTTTCCTTTATGGGTATTATGAGAAGACTAACAAAATTCCATCACTGTTTCAATATTGCTACCAAGTATTGCATATTAAGGTCATTTGCTTTAAACTTTGTTTTAATTCGTTTATTCAGTCCTTACATGCACGTGGTTTTACTTTTAAAACCCAAAGGTAAATCCTAAAGGTGTTTGAACAATTAGGTGTAAACTGTGTTTTGGAGACTGCTTTGGGTCCTGCTGATCTGTATATCTGCTGTCTAGAATTTTGGAAGATGGAAATGAGAAAATAAAAATTAAGCTTTGGATGTACTCTTTTGAAGTTGTTGTTTACTTTTAAAGTGTGTGAATAGATGCCTGTTCTGGTGTGTGCATGCTTATACAGATGGCTATAAAATATGCGTCATCATTAAAGGACAGACTTTTAAAAGCTCAGTTGGGTATATATGCTAATCTCAACTTTGTTAAATGTTTCAGACATATTCATCTATTTGCTCCCATGATATAATTGAATTCTATTATTCTGTCTCGCTGTATTTTCAAATGTAAGCCACATTGAACCCGAGTTTGCTTGGGCTAATGTGGGATATAAATGTTTATTTTTAAATCCTTTATGCTCCACCTTTTAAGACACTGTCTATCTAGCTGGAAGGTGATGGCACAAAGAAAGCAAGTTTGGTCCAGTGAAGACTAACTCAAAATAACCTGTTCCTTAGCAGGGCTCTAGTATTACCATATTACCATATTGAAAATGCAACCATTCCATGCCTCCGTGGTTATGTTCCACTAATAAGTTGGCTGGAGTCACTGGAGCTCATTTTCAAAGCACTTAAAGTTCCATAGGTTACATATATGTAACTTTATTAGTCTGAGTGCTTTGAAAATACTGCTCATTGTTGCCCCACAAGTTTTTAACTTTTCTTGGGTTTCCAGACAATTTATTTATGAGTTTTATTTCAGGGTAGAAAGTGATCTTGTATTTTGCTCCCTACAGTAGATAATCCCTTTTTATTTGTATTTCTCCTGTGCTGTACTGCTTACAGAGAATGTGATTTATCAGCGTTTCCTTTTCTAATTTTGGTCCTTTACTCTGTAATTGGTGAGGATTGGTCTGTGTTCTGTGAATGACCAAGGTGAGAGATTCTGCTGGTATGTACTTTGTGCATGGATTCATAGGAGTCTGATTTGTCTGGCTTTTCCAATAGGAAACATATTGCAATTCAGGTAGGCCGGCGAGGGGCATGCCGAGCAGCCGCACATAACATGGCGGCTGCTGTCCGGCAGCTCCTGCGTCAGAGCGACCCTTCCTTTCCGGCTTCCCCATCAGCGATTGAGATGACGCGGCAGGAGACCCCCTTGCCGTTGGTTGGGAAGCCGGAAGGGGCAGGGCTACAGGGGAAAGCATAAAAGCTGCCAACGAGGGCTAGGGAGCCTCTTGTTGGCAGCGAGCGGCGCGGGAGTTTCAATTGCGGTATTAGCCGGCTATCAGATCAGCTGATTTCTGTCCCTTTTTTTTATTTTTTCAGTTTCTCACAAAAGCCGGCCATTTCCCTTTCCTTGTTCGCGATCGCGGTGTAGCGGTGTCGCACCTTTGTATAGTCACTGCTGCTTTTTTAAAGGTACAGTTACTGATATTTGTGTGTTTAGAATTGGTGCTGTTAGGTTTGCTATATAGGCTCTGAGAAGCTTCTTTGCAGAATTTAGTGTTACTTCACAAAGTAATTTGCCAGACAATCCTTTAAGGAGAAGGGAGTGGAAGGAACACTGCCAGGGACTTGAACTGGTTCATGTCAGCTTCAGAAAGGAGAGAAATCAGTAGAAGAGAATAGATGACTTATTTTATTAATACAGCTGAATAAGGTGTTTTATATGTCTGATAAAGTAAAGTTGAGGGATATGTGCCATTGCAGTAATTATTTTCCAGGATACTATGATGCGTATTGAGAGGTTGACCAGATTCAAGTCTACTATAATAGTAAAGTTTAAGTTATAGTATAAAGCAACTTCATGTAAAAATGTCAGTGCTTCCAAGGTTTCCGTAAGTGTGCATGTTGTTTATGTTGATACAGGACAGACTTTTTACTTAGAAATCCGTTATCAAATGCATTCTAAGGCATTTTTTATGAGTATACCAAGAACTACTCACGCCTACATGCCTAGTGCCCCCCATGTAAACTCTGCCCTTCCCCTCCAAAAAATATCAGGTCTGGCTACACCCCTGGTAGAGAGAGGACAGAGCTGTGGGGACTGACAACACTAAACATGTTCTGATTTGCTTACCAATCACCCCACATTCACTTTAGGGCCCTAATACAGCCACATGACTGCTGTACAAAAATGTCTACATGCATGCAGCTTTGATCTTTGTTATCTGGCCTACACTGTCTCCTTTTTAGGACTTGTGCCAACTGATTAGAACCTGAAGCATGGGGAGGGGGGGGGGAATCACCCTACCATGGGGGAATCACCCTACCACATGCCCCCTTCCCTAAACTACACTAAATGTCTGTTCCACCTAACCTCTTTTCTGGTTGAATCAGTTTAAGTGTTTATCCTAATCCTGTACTTCAAGAAAGCATAACTCGAGGTTTAACAAATTGGTCCATTGAAACACTGGCAAGCTCAGTAAGACTTCAGTTTGCTCCAGGTCCAGTTCAGGTTCTAAAAATGTATTACTAATCATTAATGACTATTTAATGATGCTAAAATTTTCAATCTTTTAATTTTTCTAAATGCATGATATAGTGATTTCATTTTTCCTTCTTCAGGCAGGAATATATTGGATTATTCTGATCGATTCTTTTTGTGGTGGATGGACTTTCATTTTTGCTGCTATAATAGAGCTTATTGGAGTCTGTTGGGTATATGGTAAATATTTTGTCTAAATGATATTGATGTACTGAGGCTGAAATATGTTAATATGTAGGTTAACCGTTTCATGTTTGCAGGCAGTTATGATATGCTAACCACATAGGTGGCTTTGGTTACTCATTTGTTTGGAGAGGATGAAGCAGAGAAGTGGGATAGGGAGAATAGATGGGCAGATAAACATTTGCCTCTGGGATGTGCCTAGGATTGTCTTTTTTAAGAACATAAGAATATAAGCATTGCCATACTGGGTCAGACTAAAGATCCATCGAGCCAGCATCCTGTTTCCAACAGTGTCTAATCCAGGTCACAAGTACATGACAAGATCCCAAAAGAGTAAAAACAGATTTTATGCTGCTTAACCCAGGAATAAGCAGTGGATTTCCCAAGTCCATATTAATAATGGCTTATGGACTTTTCTTGTAGGAACTTGTCCAAACCTTTTAAAACTCTGCATAGCTAACTGCTTTTACCACATTCTTTGGCATCGAAATCCAGAGTTGAATTACACGTTGACTGAAGAAATATTTTCTCTGATTTGTTTTAAATTTACTACTTAGTAGCTTCATTGTATGTCCCCAAGTCCTTGTATTTTTGTAAAGAGTACACAAGGGATTCACGTCTACCTGTTCCACTCCACTCAGTATTTTATAGACCTGCTACGTGCATGTCTTCTCATATATGTACCACTAACTTATGATTATTCCATAAATTTTACATAACAAAGATTGACCATTTTATATTAATATGAAATTCAGATAACAACACCCCTCTATGATGTTTTAAAACTGTATATTGTCAAGGATCTGTGTTGAACGCAGGTGGCCATGAGATGTCCCAAAGAAAAGAGAAAAGAGGCTGGCAGATCCCAAGCCTGAAATATAAGACAGGATATTAGGAAAAGGGGTCTAGGCCAAGAAAGAATGAAAAGCAAAGGTCAGGAAATGTGGACTCAGGTAAAGAGATCTAGTTATAAAGCCTTATGGCAGACCTCCAAACCTTTAAGAGGCAGCAGCTCTAGGAAATGTAGGCAGGAATAGAATATAGGGAAATAAAGATCTACCTTTGGACAACACAGACAGGAGAGGATGGAAGATCTTCAAAACAGGTTTGAGGATTATGAGGGCAGGGATATATGACAAGCAAGCAGGCGCTGCTTGTCAGGGCAGTAAGGAAGAATCAAGCATAGTGAAATAGTACTCATTGTGACTGTAGAGTCTAGGAGATGGCAGAAATGATTCCTTAAGTCTGGGAGAGCTACTTTCCTCACAGGGCTTATTTTCAAAGCACTTTGACTTACAAAGTTGCATAGCAAGCTTTGAAAATACACCCCCACAAGACATTGAGGGCTCCTTTTATAAAGTGGCAGTAAGCCCAACGTGGTTGGGCCCAGGTTGGCTCTCAGCTAATATAGAAGTCTATAACCATGTAGGGAAAAAAGAGAAAACTGCTTTCAGACTGGAGCCTCTCTCCTTATCAGATGGGAAGGAATGTGGGGAATCTGGTTTTTACTTTAGCGTGACAGAATGCTGTTCAGATTTAAGCAGAAGTATGGAGTTTAAAAAGGAAAATAACTTCATACTATTTTCCTAATGTTATGTACAATAATATAATATACAGAAATACAATGCCATGCCTAGGCAGCTACTAAACTAGGCTACTGCACTAATAACATAGTAGATGACGGCAGAAAAAAGACCTACACGGTCCATCCAGTCTGCCCAACAAGACAACTCATGTGTGCTACTTTTTATGTATACCCTACTTTGATTTGTACCTGTGCTCTTCAGGGCACAGACCGTATAAGTCTGCTCAGCACTATCCCCGCCTCTCAACCACCAGCCCCGCCTCCCAACCACCGGCTCTGGCACAGACCGTATAAGTCTGCCCAGCACTATCTCTGCCTCCCACCACCGGCTCTGGCACAGACCGTATAAGTCTGCCCAGCACTATCATGGTAATACAATGTTAGTTTACCTGCATGTATATGTAAACTGAAAACAGTTAACTTGGTATTACTTAGGTGATTGCTTAACTTACACATAAGTGTATTTGCTGCATTTCCCATCATTCCACCTCTTTAAGTTAGGCTCACTGAGGTATCCTATACAACATATATCTGCTGCATAGTGCTGTTGCTAAATGTCCAGTTAGGGTTGCAACATCATTAAAGCCACTCCCTGCTGGAAGTGGGAGAATGTGTGAGCACAGGCCTTCATCTTTCACAGAAGTGACAAACATAAACAGCAATATCTGAGCACCCCCTTCTCCCACAGCAATGATTTCTCTCCATTCTTCTTGTTTCTCTGGAGTGTACACTGTCACTTTCCTCCCTCAACATCGTTTTCTGGCATAGGAACTTTCACTGCAACTGTGCACAAGATTTTCAGTGTACAACAGATCTTTCTTACCTCAGTGTGAACATTTGTGTTTCTCCCTGTCACTTTCATGACAGTTATCTCTCCCGTTGTCCCATTTTCACTAGCAATATATGTTTGCCTAAGTTGCCAGGGGACGCCCATGTCCTCTAACTGCCTTAGTAAGATGGTGACATCCAAGACTGATGTCCCCTGTGTTCCTGCCAGCATACTTAGGGGTGTGCCTTTCAAGTGTGCAAGGACTTGCTTAATTATTTGGGTCCGTATTCCTGCAGAAAATGGCACCCTGTTGGGGCCCTGAAAGGAGGTGGCAATGTAAATTGTGGCTTTCATCCCCATTTCTCTTAGTTGCTGGATCCCCTCTGCCACTGTTTTCCATGCTGTGTTATCTTCTTCAGTGTCCATAGAATCTGCCCAAGCATGCTGAACTGCCCCTGTCATCCATTCAACCAGACACTGTGCTCCATGTGTTTGTCTCAGGGTGGGATGTGAGGCTAGAGACCCCAGATGCTGCATCTCTGCTGTGGTGATTTGTACAGTCTGCTCCCTCATCCCACAATCTTACTAGTCATTTCAGAATTCCTTCTCTGGTTCTTTGCCTAAATTGAATGTTTATATCTAACATTTCTGCTTATGTGAAGTCCCTTATTGTGAGTGTCTGGTTTGACCATCCTCCCACTTGACCCTTTGATTTGTGTCATGTTACAGGTCGCACAGCAAGTACCACGGCCTCATCATCATTGCTGTCTACCTGTATCTCCTCACTTAACAAAAAATCTTCTTCACTTTCCGAGTCTGTGACATCTCCCATCTAATTGTTTGGGTCTCAAGTTGAGGTTTATTTATTATTTATTTATTTATTTATTTACGGTTCATATCTATCCCACATTTTCCCACAAATGCAGACACAATGTGGCTTCCATGAATTACAAAAGTTAAGAGATACAGCACATGAATTTAGCAGTAGAATAAGGATAAAATGTTAACAGCAATTAGGATGACTAAACAGCAGAGTCACTAATGGAATACACTTGTTCAAAAAGGTACGTTTTCAGCAGCTTCTTGAAAAGAGGGTGGTCAGCTTGCGACTTTAGGTACAGGGGAAGAGTGTTCCAGGTCTTCGGGCTGGAGTAGTGGAAAGTGGAAGCAAAAAGAAGCTTGTATTTAACACCCCGGCAAGATGGATAATGGAGTTGTAAAAAGGTGCGTGCTGTAGTGATGGCATTTCTAGGTGGGAGATCTATTAGAGGAATCATATATTCCGGAGCTAAGCCATAGATTATTTTATGTGTCAAAGTACAGATCTTGAATGCAATTCGTTCTCTCACAGGTAGCCAGTGTAGGTTGAAACGTAGGGGCTGCGCAGAAACCCAGCGCGGCTTGCCCAAGATGAGTCTTGCAGCAGTATTCTGGGCAGTCTGGAATTTCCTCAGTAGATGCTCCTGGCAGCCTGCATAAATTCCACTGCAGTAGTCCAGGTGAGACAGAACTAGCCAGTGAACGAGAGTGCAGAAGAGCTCTCTGGTGAGACAAAACCTAACACGCCACAGCCTCCACATAACATAGAACATCCGTTTGGTGACCATTCGCACTTGCGGTTCGGACAATAGCTCTAATACACACAGCTCTCACTTGCTTATACTTCTCACCCTTCCTCTGCTTGTGCTGTATAGCAAGCTAGGGTGTCGCATTTATCTTCTAAATGCACTGCTTGTTCTAATACCCCTTTAGAGTACATTTACTTCCTCAACAGACTGAATCTTAGTTTCAAGCTCCATAATCTTAGTTGCTTGTTCCGCAACAGTGTCATCTAATCCAGTGTTTCCCAAGTCGGTCCTGGAGTATCCTCTTGCCAGTCAGGTTTTCAGGACATCCACAATGAATATGCATGAGACTGATTTGCATACACTACCTCTATTACAGTGATTTTCAACTTTTTTCATCGCGCGGCACACTTACAATGTGCAAAAATTGTCAAGGCACACCACTGGAATCTAACCCATACCCACCCATCCCCATTAAGATCCATTCCATTCCCACCCATCCCTGCAAGTATCTCCTCCATCCCCACCTACACCTATAACCTTCAGAAATAGTTATTTCATGTAATTATGCTACTGGAATATATTAGAGCACCAATTGGGAAACTGGAACAAAATGGACTGTAACAGATTACTATACAGACACCACATGCCAGCAGAATCCTTCACCTTATCTTGTTGGGCAGACTGGGTGGACCGTGCAGGTCTTTTTCTGCCGTCATCTACTATGTTACTATCCAGCTTATAATCGAAAGTGATCGCCGGCCATCTTCCGACACAAATCAGGAGATGGCTGGCGATTTCTTAAAAGCAGCGAAATCGGTATAATCGAAAGCGGCATTTTTGACAGGTTCGCCGCTTTCCCGTCGCTTCACCGGCGAAAGTTCAAGGGGGCGTGTCGGTAGATTAGCGAAGGCGGGACATTGGCAGGCATGGGCGTGGTTACCAGATGGCCGGCTTTCGCCAATAATGGAAAAAAAAGCGTCGTTAAGCAGTATTTCGCCGGCTTTACTTGGTCCTTTTATTTTCACGACCAAGTCTCAAAAAGGTGCCCCAACTGACCAGATGACCACTGGAGGGCATGGGGTATGACCTCCCCACACTCCCCCAGTGGTCACCAATCCCCTTCCAAACTAAAAAAATAAAACTAAAAACCTTTTGCCAGCCTGTGTGCCAGCCTCAAATGCCATACCCACCTCCATGACAGCAGAATGTGTTGTATCCTCCGACAGCTTTTCCCTGGTTGTGATGTGGCTCTCGGGTGAGTGTGACACCTTTTCCGTTAGGTGCCCTGCAGAGTCACATTAGCAATGCATTGTGGTGGGTGTAGGGTACTGGGCTCTACTCCCATGGTGCTTTTCCCCTCTGCTAACTGGGTCAGAGTGTGCCCTGTTTTGTTTCCTGTTGTAGTCCATGCAGGGCCGGTCTTAGCAAGTGCGGGGCCCTGTGCAGACCAATTTGGTGGGGCCCCATCCTAGCCCCACCCCTGCCCTAGCCCCGCCCACCCCAGCTCCACCCCATTGATAAGATTTTTCAATTTTTAGAAAATTTTTTATTTATGAAATTTCAAATTAAGACAAATGAAGCTAAACTTGTATAGAAAAACTGATTGAAATAATAAGCACAATGCTATCATGAACCCCCCCCTTCCCCAGAAATTATTCAGTTCAATTCCACTACAATTAGTAGTTCCAATTCTCATAACCCCGGGGGGTCAGAGGTGCGGACACACAATCTCCTTCTCTGCACATATTCAGCAGACTAATAAAATCTGTTGTTTCTTTCTCTATAATATCAACAAAATTCATACTTTCCTTTCTGAGCACACTACAAGAACCCTTATCCACACTCTTACCACCTCTGATGTAGACTATTGCAACTTGCTTCTCACAAGTCTTCCACTAAGCCATCTCTCTCCTCTTCAATCTGTTCAAAATTCTGCTGCACGACTTATATTCCTCCAGTGTTGCTTGCTATGCTCATATTAGCCCTCTTCTCAAGTCACTTCATTGGCTTCCTATCCATTTCTGCATACAGTTAAAACTCTTCTTATTGACTTACAAGTGCATTCAATCTGCAGCTCCTCAGTATCTTTCCACTCCTATCTCTCCCTACACTCCTACCTGGAATTCTGTTCACTGGGTAAATCTCTCTTATCTGCACCCTTCTCCTCCACTGCTAACTCCAGACTCCGTTCCTTTTATTTTGCTGTGCCATATGCTTGGAATAGACTTCCTAAGCCGGTACATCAAGCTCCATCTCTGGCCGTCTTCAAATCTAGGCTAAAAGCCCACGTTTTTGATGCTGCTTTTAACTCCTAACCCTTATTCAGAACCCATGCTTTATCATTCCCACCTTAGTAATTCCTTTATTTGTCTGTCCTAATTACATTGTAAGCTTTGTCGAGCAGGGACTATCTCTTCATGTCCAGTCTGTAGCGCTGCTTACATATAATAGTGCTATAGAAATGGTAAGTAGTAGTACTAGATGCTTTTCCTGGGCGGTGACTCCTAGTGTGGAACCTTGCATCACATAACTATGGTTTGGGTTCCTCTTTCCCACATGCATCACTTTGCAATTGCTCACATTAAATGTCATCTGCCATTTGGATGCCCAGTCTCCCAATCTCATAAGGGCATCTAGGAGCAAAAGGTGCAAACATAACTATACCTTCTCAAGCCTATGCACCTTCCTGAAAAAAAAATGCCCGATAACAAGGCAGTTTGTCACACTGTAGGTTAAAAAAAAAAAGCCAAATGTAAGCATCTCATTTATTCTAGATTTCTAAAAGTGTATATTCCACCAGTCTGAAAGTCTAATTTTTTTTTAACTTTCAAGAGTCCACCAATAAAAAAAAAGGTAAAAAGAAAGCAACACCAAAAAAATTGCAAATCAAAACATTTGAAGAAACAGAAAAGTCAATAGGCTAACAGCAAATTATAACTATGGTATGACTGGTGGGCATAGGATCAGTGGTAATTACACAGCACTAGCCAGTTTTGTTTCAGTGAACCAAGAGGCAGATGCAGCAACCAAACGTAAAAAAATCAAAATCGTTAAAGTCCCTAACGATTTTAAAATAACGAAAAATGCACCAAAAAAAAAAGTCACACATGCTGAGATCGGTAGTGAAACGTACAATGTATCAAAGAATCACAATACACATCGTTAATCGGCCCCCAAATCATGCGCAGAGCAGCCAAGCGTTATGTTAGCTGCTCTGCGCATGCCACAAACAGTCAAAACACAGTCAAATCGCAAGCACATGGCTCCCAAATAAAAACAAAAATAAAAAAAAAGGGTCGGGAGGGGGCAAGGGCGCTCATCAGGAGCGTCCTGTACAGACGGCCTTGCCCCCCACCCCCCCGCTGCTCCCCACTTTCCGCCGCTCCCCCCACCCCGAAAAAGCAAAATTCTAGCAGCCCCTGCCCCCTCCCCACTTTCCGCCGCTCCCCCCACCCCGAAAAAGCAAACTTCTAGAAGCCCCTGCCCCCCTCCCTTCCTCACTACTCTCTCACCTCAGCTCCGCCTCCCGACATCCTCCATCCGTGCCCCGCCCCCTTTTGGGGTCGTCGCCGCCATTCCCCTCCTCCATCGGGCCCCCCTTCCTCTTACCGGGCCCGTGCAGCGCCTCTCTCCTCTGTCCGAAGGCGCTGCACGGGCAAGAAGAAAGCTGAATTAGCTCTGCTAATGCGCTGGGATTGGCTCAAAGTTTGTTTATTTTTTCACTTAACACTTTTTCCTGCCACAGAGCTGTCCTAACGAGAGGTCCAGACCTCTCGTTAGTTTTCCTGCCTTTTTCCTGCGTAAAGGCAATCGGAAAAGGTTAGTGCATGTCGTTTCAATGGGGTTTTCACACTAATTGCTCATCTCCATTCCGTTTTCGTTAGCTGCTACTGTCGTCGGAAAATAGGCTTAAGTGCATGGAAAGGATAGGAAATTCTTCCCTGAGGGCTCATTTAACGATGAAAAACGTTTAGTGCATCTACCTCCAAGTGCAGCTAAAAAGAACAGTGTGAAGGACTTCTGCTAACTAAGTGCTCATAATTTCAAGTGCATGTCCTGTGTAGCTCTGTGTGCACTGCACTGACCACACTGGGGGGTCCATCAGGGCTTCCCCTTTCTCTATTATCTGCAGTTCATTGTTAGGAGGTTCTATTAAATTAGTCTTTCAGAAAGGCTGCCTGGAGTTAAAGATCAAACAGTTTAGGCAGGCCATCCTGCCTGCTTTGTGCATGCAAAGTCAGTGAAAATCAGGTAGTCCTGGATCAAAAACACCTCTGCCGCCAAGAATCTCTTTTGTTTAATGAGCTTCCTGGGCAGGAAGGGAAAAGCTGGGTGGGTGAGCCGTCGCTGCCTGCAACTCTGACTGTCGGGGTTCGGGGCGTCGCTGCAAGCCTGCAATTGTCTGTCAGGTCCGGGGAGAGGCGGGAGCTGACAGCAGGCTCAGCGGTGGGTGGGCAGGGCACCGGACCGGAGGTAGAAGCAGAGCGGAATCAAATCATGATGCGGCGGTGCGGTCCAAGCGGGGGTCGGTCAGAGAGGCAGAGTTGAGGCGCGCCGCGCGGGGCCCCCTTAAGCGCGGGGCCCTATGCGGCCGCCTCGGTCGCCTCTGCCTAAGACCGGCAATGAGTCCATGCAGTAGTGGCCATTTTTGTAAGCCAGTTTTAGTTCCCTTTCCTGTGTTACCCACGTTAGAGAACGTAGTTCTTACCTTGAATGGTGCTGAAAGAGGGCATTGTATACCATTGTGCCAGCTCTGACCTACTGCTAATCTTAGTACCAGTGGACTCTTTGCCAGTGGGGCACAACCTCTGATCTGCAGTTAACTGTGAGTAAACGTAGTTATTTCAAGAAAGGACTTTTCAGAGAGATTAGTCTTCAGGTGTGAACTGGTGTGCCAAAGTTATACAGCAGCAATAAGTCCTAGAGGCTGTATGCAGGTCCCTGGAGTAATTTTAGTGGGTGCAGTACATTTGTGGGTAGTGGGTTTGGGGGGGGGAGTTGGGGGGCTCAGCTCCCAAAGTAAGGGAGCTATGCACGTGGGAGCTTTTCTGAAGTCCACCGCAGTGACCCCTAGGGTGGCTGGTTGGTGTCCTGGCATGTCAGGGGGGCCAGTGCACTAAAAATGCTGGTTCCTCCCATGGCCAAATGCCTTGAATTTGGCCGGGATTTGAGATGGCTGACATAACTTTCCATTATCGCTGAAAAACAAACCCGGCCATCTCAAACCTGGCGAACTCCACGGCATTTGGCCGGGCTAAACCGTATTATCGAAAAAAAAATGGCCGGCCATCTTTTTCGATAATACGGTTCCGGCTGTACTGCCGCCGCCAACATACATCGCTGGTGATCTATTTGGCCAGCGACGTTTGATTATGCCCCTCCACGTTACCTCAGTTGCAGATGCAGAACAGGACTCTCACCTGATACAAAATAGGGAACTGCAAAAACATGCAGACAAAAACTGAAAGCAGAGATACAGGACTCTGCATGTCATGCAATGCCAGAGAACTAGAAAGAAATGCGTAACTCATGGTTTGTTTAAGAAAATGATAGAGTGAGCCCTGGGTGGCAGGTCACTAGGGGAGTGACTGGATGACCCGGGAGGAGCTCAGAGGTTATAAAAGGGAAGCTCAGAGGAAAAGATTTGTTCCTGATTCTGCCTCTTGACTGAGTAACTAGGTCCTTGGTTGCCTGTGTTCTGTGTTACTTATAGCCCCCTGCCAGGTGACCCATTACAATCAAAGGGAGGGGGGGGGGGGTCCTGCAATGCTGTAACCAGTGGATTGAAGCCATAGATAGTGAGCTGTTACATTGCATCAACCATTTGAGGAGCCAGAAACTCGGAGTCCATCTGTAAACGGGGCTCGGGAGGACTGTGGGGTCTACCCCGACTAAGGCGAGACATTCGGGGTGGCAGCCTGAAGGGAGAAGACATTTCCAAGGAGTCTAGCCCGGATGGTATTGAAGTACATCGGAAGAGTGAAATCTAGTCTGGGTTCCAATTAGACTGCAGGACAAGTATGAGGGTTGTGCACCTATGTTAGAGTGGAGGAGTAACCTAGTGGTTAGTGTAGCAGACTTTGATTCTGGGGAACTGGGTTTGATTCCCCCTGCAGCTCCATGTGACTCCAGGTAAGTCACTTAACCTTCCATTGCCCCAGGTACAAATAAGTACCTATATGTACCATATAAACCGCTTTGAATGTAGTTGCAAAAACCACAGAAAGGCGTTATATCAAGTCCCTTTCCCCCTTTCAAACCCAGAAATGTACTATTGCTTGTGACCATCTTGAAAGCAATTATGATTGAAATCTGAATTATATGAAGATCAATGCAGTGAAACCATTAGTTAAATAGTTAAATAAATGTTCCAGTTACTTTTAATCCTCTGAGTGTTGTGTGCTTCCTGAGTGGATGAGCTGACGGGACCTGGACTTAAGTATGTGACTTAGGACCTCTCGAGTCCCCCCTCTAACCCGGGATAGCAGGACCGGGTTACATCTGATTTTGGTGCCCAATGTGGAGCATATGAGATGTTGAAGAAAGAGGAACTGTGATTGAAGAATTATCAAAAGTGACTTTTTCCTGTGGATTACAAATACTACAGGCCATTTTGCAGGCCTGGGATTAACACATTTATTCCCAGATAGATGGAAGATATCTGCCACTAGATATTCAAATTTTCCCGTCTGCACAGAGCCACGCTAATGGACAGAGAAAAAAGCGTCAACAGTGAGTACCTGGGAGAAGGGTGGGATAAATTTTGCTGAGTCATAGTGGTAGCGATTCCCACGCCGGCCAGGGAAGAAGAGGGGGGCACAATCTAGAAGCAGCACACAGCAGAGTTTGAGCACTGCATACCATTGGACGTTGAACTGAATGACGTCATTCACACGTTTTGCCAGGCAGTGGACCAGCACAAGCAGTGAACGCGGACACTTGCTCTATAAAAGAGAGCAGGAGTGGCTTAGTAGGGTGCAGAGTTGGCAAGTGGAAAATGAACTAAGAGAAATTGTGCACTGATTGCAAGCCATTGTGGGGCTGACCATTGAGGAGAACGCAGTAGTGGGACGAATTGTCTGTCCAGGGTGCCCATACCAGAGCGAACCCGCACCAGTGAAGTTGTGCTGCCTGGATTGCGGAACGGGACTCTGTAAATGGGACGGAGGCAGTGCAGCATCTGACAGCAGGCAGTGCAGCATCTGACAGCACCAGCCCGGATCTTGCTACAAAGGAAGGAGAGGCCCATGCCGCCCATGAGAGTTCTGTTCCAGGAGCTGCAGAGAAAGTAAGACCACCCACCAGAAATTGGAGTGACATGAGGGAACGAGCCCAGCGGTGAGTCTCCTTGACTTGGATACCTTCTCAGGGAAGGACCCCTAGAAAATGGACAGCATAAATGTTTGCTATATTGATATTTGATCTTGTAAAAGCCAGATCCTAAGTGGTATGGATAACTATAAACTGTGGAGTAGGACTCGGACTCCGGTCCAAATAACACAGCTTAAATAGTTTTTCAGTTCATTGTTGAATTATGCAAGAAGAATTATTGATCAAGAAATTTCAAAATATTTGGAATAATATGAGAATGATATGTTAATTAAAGGTTGGGCAATAGACCCTATGAAACAATGTTATAGAATTATGTTAAAGTAATACAGATAAATGCTAGTATTAATGTTAAACAAGGATGAAGTATTTCATTAGTTGAAACTTGATTTAAAAGTAAAGCCATAAATCAAGAAAAGCATAATATGATAAATAAAAGTAATCACTGTTAAATAAAGTTTAATTGCAAGAATCCAGATGTTGAAACTATTCTGAGCAATAATGAACATCAGTCATTGCTAAATGTTGAATAGGGTTTGGATCCTTGAGGGCACATAGTTTCTGACTGGGGGGAGAATGTAATCCATGGTTTGTTAAGAACATGATAAAGTGTGCCCTGGGTAGCAGGTTACTAGGGGATTGATTGGAGGACAAGAGAGGAGATCAGAGGTTATAAAAGGGAAGCTCAGAGGAAAAGATTTGCCTCTGGTTCTGCCTCTTGACAGAGTAACTAGGTCCTTGGCTGCCTGTGTTCTGTGTTATTTATAGCCCCCTGCCAGGTGACCCATTGCAATTAAGGGGGGGGGGGGGAGGTCCTGCATTGCTGTAACCAGCGGATTAAAGCCATAGACAGTGAGCTGTTACATTGCATCAGCCATTTGAGGAACCAGAAACTCGGCAGATTGGGGAGACCATTTGTAACTGGGGCTTGGGTGGAGTGTGGTCTATCCGTAGCTGAGGCAAGACCTCTGGGGTGGCAGCCCGAAGGGAGAAGACCGTTACAAGGAGTCTAGCCCAGGTGGTACTGAAGTTCATGAAATCTGTTCTGGGTTCCAGTTAGACTGCAGGACATGCATGAGGGTTGTGCACATATGTTAACCCTGAAATGTACTATTACTTTGACCATCTTGAAAGCAATTGTGATTGACATAGGAATTGTATGAAGATCAATGTAGTGAAACCATTAGCTAAATAAATGTTCTACCTACTTTTAACCCTTTGAGTGTAGTGCAGTTCCTGAGTGGATGAGTTGACGGGATCTGGACTTAAGTAAGTGACTGCTGGCCTCTCGAGCCCCTCCCCCCCCCCCCCCCCGGTTACAAATGCATTTCCTTCTGTACAGTGCAAAATAAAGCCAACAGGTGTAAATAATCAACACCAATGTAATTCAATCCAATCATTAAACTGAAAATAAAATCACTTTTCTTACCTTTTGTACTCTGGTAATTTTATTATTCCAATCATCTAGTTCCCAATCTTTGGTTTTGCTTTCCTCTGTCTGTGCTCTTAACTCTGTTTCCAGAGTCTCCTTTCCATTTGCTGTTTCTTTTCTCACCTCCTGCCCTATGTCTGTTTGGCACTGATCGTTCTCGTTCAGTTCTCTTGAATTCCTCTGCCTCCTTCTCAGATCTTTCATGTTATCCATCTCTCTCCTCTTTCTGCTCAGCCTTTCTGCCCTCTCCCCTTCATGCTCAGCCTATCTCCTCTCTTCCCCTCCTTTCATGTGTAGCATGTCTCCCTTCTCTTCTTCATTCACAGCATATCTTCTCTCTCCCCTTCCCTTCCCTCTCTGCTCAGCCTGTCTGCCCTTTCCCTTCCCTTCATGGGTAACCTTTTCTCCCCTCTTCCCCACCCCCATTCCCTCCCACAAGTCCAATACCTTTCCTTACCTTCCTCCTCCTACCCTTCAGGCCTCTCTCTCCTCTCTGTAACAATTCTACAAACTTTGTATTTTTCTTTTTTATTATTATTATTTTTTTAGTCTGATAACAAAGGCCTCGAATAAAAACCTGTAGCAAATTCTCCCTTCTGTGCTTTTTTTTTTCTCCTATGCAGCACCAATCCAATAAAACAATGTCTGCATAACCCACAGGCAGACTTTTGATGCCATCATTTGGTAAAAGCTTACAATATGACAGGTTGGCATAATGAAAGAACTAACAGTGAGCTGCACGTGGCCAACAAGATTTACTGGGGTGGGGGGGGGGGGGGGAGAGGAAAAGGAGGAGAGCAAACCAACTGGCACGTTAAAAAGTCACTTCAATTTCAGTCTGAGAAATTTGCTCACTGCTGATGTTGACAATGCCTAATGCTAACATTGTTTAATGTTTATACAAAATCACACTCATACCCTTAGGCACAAATAAATATCACGAACCATAGCCAACATGAACACCAACAAACTGCTCATGATGATCTACTTCCTACCCCTAATCTATCACGTATGGACCACTCCCAACTTAAACAACAATCTATCCACAGCATTCAAGCCCTATAAACAACCCATTCACAATTCACCAGACCAAAGGAACAACAACCAACTAAAAGGAAAAACAAACACATACAGAAAAAACCAACAGAAAGGAAATAAAGGACATAACAGTGTATACCCAGCAGACAGAACCTGGACCAACTTCGAGATATTATTGGAGGACCCCCATCTCCCAAACGCTCAAAAGATTTGCCAAATCTCATTGCAAATTAGACATATGCCCAAACAACCTAATGGCATCTGCCCCTCAACAATTCATAACAGATCTTACGGACCACCTGAACTATATGTTAGAAAGTGGACTCTTCCCGAAGGAGAAAGGAAACATTCTACTCACCCCCATACCCAAAGACGCAAAAAAAAATGCTAGTGAACTAACCAACTACAGGCCAGTAGCATCCATTCCCTTAATAACCAAAATAACAGAAGGGTTGGTGACCAAACAGCTTACAAACTACTTAGACAAATTCTCAATACTACACGATTCCCAGTCAGGATTTTGGTCTAACCACAGTACTGAAACAGTACTAGTCACTCTAATGACAAAATTCAAACAAATGATCGCAACTGGCAAGATCATACTACTTCTACAATTTGACATGTCCAGCGCCTTTGACGTGGTGGATCATGGAATACTACTACACATCCTCGAGTACTTCAGAATTGGAGGCAATGTCCTCAATTGGTTCAAGGGGTTCCTAACCACATGATCATAGCAAGTAACATCTAATTCGACTACATCACCCACATGGATACCTGAATGCGGAGTTCCACAGGGATCCCCCGTCTCACCGACCTTATTCAACTTAATGATGATACCCTTGGCCAAACTACTATCAAACCAAAACCTCAATCCATACATATATGCAGACGACGTAACAATCTACATCCTATTTAAACAAGACTTACAGGAAATCTCCAATGACATCAACCAAAGTCTACATATCATGCATTCATGGGCGGATGAATTTCAGCTGAAACCCAATGCAGAAAATACCCAGTGCCTAATACTTACCTCTCCACATAACACGAACAAATTCACCACCATTAACACACCAAAACTGAACCTTCCAATCTCGGACACCCTAAAAATTGTTGAAGTTACCATTGATAGACATCTAACACTTGAAAACCACGCGAAAAACACAACCAAGAAGATGTTCCACTCAATGTGAAAATTAAAAAGAGTAAGACCTTTCTTCCCAAGGAACGTCTTCCATAACCTGGTACAATCAATGGTACTCAGTCATCTAGACTACTGCAACGCACTCTACGCTGGCTGCAAAGAACAAATAATCAAGAAACTCCAGACAGCCCAGAACACTGCAGCTAGACTCATATTCGGTAAAACAAAATATGAAAGCGCTAAACCCCTACGAGAAAAGCTACACTGGCTCCCACTCAAAGAATGCATCATGTTCAAAATCTGTACCCTAGTTCACAAAATCATTCACGGTGATGCCCCTGCCTACATGTCAGACCTGATAGATCTACCACCCAGGAACGCCCCAGAAACGCTAAAAAATCATCCCGCACATTCCTCAACCTTCACGTCCCTAACTGTAAGGGTCTAAAATACAAACTAACGCATGCATCAACATTTTTCTACTTGAATACACAATTCTGGAATGTGCTACCGCACAACTTAAAAACGATCTATGAACTAATCAACTTCCGTAAACTACCGAAGACCCATCTCTTTAACAAGGCATACCACAAAGATCAACAAATGTGAACCCCTCCACATATATCCAGTATTGTCTTGTAATATTAGCTTGTGATACAAACCTCATGCTTTTTTATTATCCTGTTTATCCAAGATACTTTCTATAATACTAAATGTCTAGTTTATTATATACTTCCACTATTCATGATGTATTGTAAGCCACATTGATCCTGCAAAGAGGTGGGAAAATGTGGGATACAAATAATAATAATAATAATAATTAATAATAATAATAATAATAAATTTGCTTTATAACTTAAAAGCATTCAAACCTCTTAGTATGATGCTTAAGATAAACCATTTTAAACTTCTGGTGGAGTTTACTAAATTAACTATAAGCCTAATCTCCTCTGTCTATATAAATAGCTATGCTCAAGCAGGTAAGGTTTCTTGGATCCACAAGCTATAGGAATGTTAAGAGTAAGTACTAAAAAGTTCGGAACCTACGAACTTTGTGGTTACTGGCAACTATTAAAGCATACTTTCGTCTGACCGTCCAGAGGCTTTCCCTCTGCCGCACCTCTTCCATGTGGCCAAAGGAAGTCGTTTCAGAAGGAAGGACCCCAGGGCTGGTCAGAGGAAGGCATGTTCTAATAGCTGCCGGCAACAACAAAAATTGTAGAATTGCAGAGGAGAGGACAGAGACCTGAGGGGTGGGAGGAGTGAAGTGAAGTGTGCCGACTGCAGATCCTCTTGCCAATCCCGCAGGATCCCCATGGTACACCTGGGGAACAGCCATGGCACACCGATTGAAAAATGCTGATTTAGTCTGTCTAATGGTCAAGTCGGCATTGGTGACAATTAGCACACACTAAAGTTCCATATGCTAACTGCTATGTGTAGTACACACCCACTCTCTACCCCGTTCCCACACACTAATAGAGCAAGCAGTTAGTATGCAACTTAGTGGGCACTGTCATGCTAACACACTAAAAAGTTACCATGTTTGCGTCCTAATAGTTAATGAGCATTATTAATGTGTGTGCTGACTACTTTGCATACTTTAGTAAAAGGGCTTCAATATGTTTTATGTAAACTGTTTGTTTCTTGTTTGTTTGTAGTCTACCTTGTACCACATTACTGGATAAAACAGTAATACCTTATTAAGTTAAATTAAAATTTAAAATTTGAACCTGTCCCATAATGTGTTGAAGAAACCAAAGTGGTACATATCAAAATCTTGATAAAGCTGAATAGGTTTTGTTTGTGCACGTGAATAAATATCATAGTCATTGTAAATCTTTGTAGATATAAGTTTTAAGAATTGTAGAGAATTAGCTTAGAGGGGCATTTTCGAAAGGGATGTCCAAGTTTCGAATTGGACGTCCTTTCAAAATGGCCCGATTCAAGGGCGGGGAAACCCATATTTTCGAAACAAGAGGACGTCCAAATCCTTAAATTTGGTCGTCCTTAGACATGGACGTTACTGATTTTCAGCGATTTTCGAAACCAAAGATGTCCATGTCAAAAACGACCAAATGCAAGCCATTTGGTCGTGGGAGCAGCCAGCATTTGTAGTGCACTGTTCCCCCTGATGTGCCAGGACACCAACCGGGCAACCTAGGGTGCACTGCAGTGGACTTCATAAATTGCTCCCAGCAACATAGCTCCCTTACCTTGTGTGCTGAGCCCGCAAAACCCACTACCCCCAACTGTACACCACTATCATAGCCCTTACTGGCAAAGGGGGGCACCTAGAAGTGGGTACAGTGGGTTTGTGGTGGATTTTGGAGGGCTTGCTGTTTCCTCCACAAACGCAACAGTTAGGGGGGATGGGGCTAGGTCCGCCTGTGTGAAGTGCACTGCACCCACTAAAACTGCTCCAGGGACCTGCATACTGCTGTGATGGACCTGAGTATGACATCTGAGGCTGGCATAGAGGCTGGCACAAAATATTTTGAAAGATGTTTTTTGAGGGTGGGAGGGTGTTAGTGACCACGGGGGGAGTAACGGGAGGTCATCTCTGATTCCCTCCGGTGGTTATCGGTCATTTTGGACACCTTTTTGGGGTATAAATGTACTAAAATAAATAAAATAAATAAATAAATAAGAAAAGCATGACCAGGTAAAAACGTCCAAGTGTTTGTCAAGGACGACCTTGTTTTTTTTCCATTATGGGTGAAGGACGTCCAAGTGTTAGGCACGCCCAAGTCCCACCTTCGCTACACTTCCAACACGCCCCCTTGAACTTTGGCTGTCCTTGCGATGGAGAGCAGTTGAAGACGTCCTAAATCAAGCTTCAATTATACCAATTTGGACATTCCTGGGAGAAGGACGTCCATCTTCCGATTTATGTCGAAAGATGGACATCCTTCTGTTTCAAAAATAAGTCCGATAGTCATTACTACCAGAATAGCTTCAGATATATACTTTGCAGTATGCATTTGAAGACCACTCCCTTGGTAGAAGAGGTAGCCACCTCTGGTCCTCAAAAGTCATGAATATGTCTGTTTTCAGGAGATCTACAACAAATATTCATGAAATAAATTTGCATGCAATGCAGTCAGTAAGTGCAAATCGTTCCTATGTATTCATTGTGGCTCTCCTGAAAACCTGTTTTGATTTGCATGAGATCGTTCTTTCTGATAATGCTGCCTTTCATTAATATAAGAAAGAGAAATAAAAACAGAAAAACTCTTAACTTAGAATATTTCTATTTCACACTTTACAACAGGGGCAAATCAATTTGTTCAGGACATAGAAATGATGATTGGATCAAAGTCCTGGGTCTTCTGGCTGTGGTGGAGGATGTGCTGGATATATGTTTCTCCTCTACTTTTGATAGTAAGTTTGTAGTTAAACTGTACTAAGGCATACTAAGGCATATAAATTAACATATGCATCCAGCTTCTCTTATATATGCACGCAAATTTGGAATGAATTACCAAAATCCATAAAAATAACACACGACATCATGACCTTCCGTAAACTATTGAAAACTTATTTATTTAAGAAAGCATACAATAACAACTCCTCATAAAGTCAAATTAACAAAACACAATTATACAACATGTATTCTCTATATCTCAACTGTTTTGTTAATTATCTTGATTTCCAGTTTAATGATCCTAATTGTTCAAGCTATTTTTTTGTCATGATTGAGGTTTAACCTATTACCTTTAGCTCTTATCTTAGGATGAACTTTCCTCTTGTAACCTAACCTAATCTGTCCCTTTGCCCCAACTATGTACTTCTCCTATCCGGAACTGGTAATCACCGCTTGCGGAATTATGTAAGCCACAATGAGCCTGCAAATAGGTGGGAAAATGAGGGATACAAATGTTATAAATAAATAAATAAATACTCACAGAAAAGTTCTTAGGTTAGATCTATAAATGGTGTTCTCAGAGCAACCCTTATGTATACATTACCCGGGTTCACTCCTCAGGGATTGCATTGAAGGAAAATATGGGTCCTGGTTGGTAGAGGGAAAGAACTGCCTGAAGGCCCTCACTGCTTCTCTATGAAATCTCACAATCAGGGCTATGCAGATCAGTTTGGTGGGGCCCCCACCTCTGCCTAGCCCCGTCCCTTGTATAGCCCCACCCCCTGTTGAAAAGATTTTGCTAAAAGTTTTTTTTTTTTTATTAATGAAATGTCCAATAAAAACAAATCAAGCAAAACTTGTACAGAAAAACTGATTCAAATAAGCACAATGCTATCATAGGAAACCTAGTATTAAGCAATGAAAATAACCAGAAATTATTCAGTTCAAGTCCACTACAATTAAGAATGTTAAAAAGCAGCAGAACCAGAGATTATTAACCCACCTCCTGTACTTCTTATAATGACATTGACTGCCCTGGCTTCCAATCAATACTAGTTTGATGACCAGCACTAGAGTTTAAGGTATCTCCTCTCTTTAAGATTCATAGAAGATGGTGGGTGGTGAGCGGGTGTGGGGGGTAGGGGTTGGTCTAAACATGGCAGAACAGACAGGTCAGTTAAAGGGTAGGGGAGTATATGAGTCCCACTCTTCATGCCATAACTCAGTACATTATTGGTTGTTATAAAAGTGGTACAAGTACTGTATGTATCACTGCCAGGTTGTTCTGGTTGGCTGAGGGCAGGGGGTGAGGGTCTGAGGACAGAGAAAATAAATAACAAAAGAAATTATTTGGAGGAAAAAAATCTTATGGACTTTTGTTCTTTCTGTTTCTCATAGGAGATGATGTGATACAGTTTTTTTTATTGGTTTGTTTGTCTATGCAAAATGTTCAATAAAAAAGATTCTACATAATGTACCCCCTCTGCTCCAGCCAAGACCCTGGGCTAATCTCCTCTCCTGCTGCTGCCCTTAAGTTGAAGTTGCCGCTACTACTGCCGTATGCTTGTGTCCCTGCAAGCACATTAATCACCGCAGAAATCAAATTCAAAAAGAAGCAGGAGCACCTTGGAGCCTATCAGAGGTGCCCCATATAAGAGGCTTGGGGAGGCTAAGTCTCCCCAGCCCCAACTGCAACCTCTCCTGCCCACTGGAAAACCACCTTCCTGTATTGCATTGCCCTTCTCTCTCATTCCTCGATCCTGCTTTACAGCATCTTTTATCTCCCTTCCTCCTGTTTGCACCTCTGCTGGGTCTGTGCTAATTAACACAGAATGAAAACACGCTGGAATGCAGCTTTCTGTGTGCCGCTACTGCTTCCTCTGCTGATCCTGGAAGTTTACGTCAGAGGAGGTGGGACTGGCAGAGAAAGCAGTAGTGGCCCAGGGAGAGCCGTGGTCCAACACATCTTCACTCTACATTAATTAGCACGGATGGGGCCATTTACTATTAGCTCCCAAAAGGCCCTGCTTGGTCCCATGGCTTCTGTCCACTTTGACATGTGCTTCCCTGCCAACGCTACTGCTAACTGCCTCTGTTTGTAGCACTGAAAATGGTGCACGGTGGGAGTGGGAAGTACCGCCAGGCTGCTTTGATAGCCCGGCAGTAGTTCCAGTTTGGCGCACGGTAAGCCTGAGGATGGCTTACCGCTGCTTAGTAAAAGGGCACCCAAATGCACTTATTTTGGTCAAGTTGCAAAACTACCATTTGGGATCCTTTGCTCAATAGATTTCTCTGAAGCAAAGTTAGGGTTTTTTTTTTACTAAGGTGCGCTAACATTTTTAGCTTGCTCTACACATCAGCTGGTGGTAAACACTGAGATACCCATAATGGGTATCTCAGCTTTTAGCACTGGCTAAAAACGCTAGCGCACCTTAGTAAAAGACACTCTTAATTAGCCTTATCCTTATAATAATGCTAGCTTCCTTATTATGATATTCATAGATATTCATACATTTGTTATTGTTTAATTCTGTTTCATCACCATGGGGAAGGTGGAGAGGGCTGAGCAAGGTGTGTTGTGTGTGTGGGGGGAGAGGGCAGATTAAGGTGAGTATGCCATGGGGGGGGGGGGGGCAGAACAACAAAGCAAGGTGAGAGCATGCCCTGGTATTTAATGGGGAGGGGCAGTGAAGGCTGAGTGTGCCATAGGGATATTTATTTTTTTGGGGGGGAAGGACAGAGAAAGCTGACAGCCTATCTTGGGAAAGAGTGGGGGGGGGGGGCAGAACAAGCTGAGAGTATGCCATGGAGAGGGTGTGAGAGATAGAATGATAGCAAGAGAGAGGAGAAACAATGAAAGGTGGAGGGTGTATGCCTGGGGGAGGGAAAATGAGAGGTAGGGGTATTGTATGCGGGAGAAGAATTAGGGGTCTTGCTGGGAGTTAGAGAGAAGTGCAGTTGGAGTGAGAGATGGAACGGAGGATGCTAGAGCATGAGGACGGAAAGGGCAGGAGGAATTTCAGGCCTCATGATGGGGAAATTCTGTGCAAAAGGGCTATAAATAAGCAATGCAGAATTTGGCAGACATTTTAAATATTGTGCACAACATTTTTAAAAATATTGTGCAGATTTGCCCCAGGAGTAATATAAACCTTGTTACTAAAATAAATGGGTTGCAGTCTTGTAACCAGTGTATATCATTGTGAAACATGTTACTGACATCATTTTTCATTTTTACCAGGTGGTATTACTTTGGTCTTTGGCAACATTTTCTGCACCTACATATGGTCCAATTCAATTTCCCACCTGGTCAATCGTTCTAGGCTGGCTTATGACAATTTCCTGTCTTATCTGGTTACCCATCATGGCCATAATACACATTTCTAAAACTGAGGGAACCCTTTGGGAGGCAAGTATCTAAAGAGAATATTTCCAAATCTGTATAATAATTACTTTGAAAAAGATGTTTACTGTTGCAGCTCATTTAGGAATAAGTTTGCAGAAGTCATCATATATTTGAATATCCAAGGAAATCAAAAAATGGTTAAGTACAAAAATGTTAGAATTTTTATTTAGTCAAATTGAGCAGGTTCATGTAATATTTTTGTTGTGAGATTTAACTCTAATTAACCCAGAGGAATACTTTGATGTTAACGAGAGATATTTCCAGGTGGGTAGTAAGGGTATGTAGGCAAATTTTTTTTTTTTTAATTTATCATTTACATTTTTTACATGCGGAACATGCAATATGAAATACATTGTACAACTTGATCAAAAACAAAAATAATTACGACATTAAGCTTACAATACTTTCAATAAAAGGAAAGAGCAAGTTATACAATTAATTAGACCACAACTCTACCTTGAGGGGGAAGTGATTTAGATAATAGGAGATCTTAAACAAGAAAGAAAAAGAAAATGCATATATGGCCTGGCCTATCTACCCTTATTACTTTAATACTTAAATGATATCAGTTACTCTACAGGTTTATTAGCTAGTCTTTTCATCTCCAGGAATGCTTTAAGATGTTCCGGTTCAAAAAAAGTATATTTTACACCCAAATATTTAACCAGACATTTACATGGGTAAGCCAATAGATATGTTGTCCCCAAGGCTTCTCTTCTCTATACAATAAAAATTTCTTTCTCCTGTCTTGAGTTGTTTTATAGACATCCGGGTATATCCACACTCTTTGACTACAAAAAATTTTCAAAGCATTTTTAAAATATAACTTCAATACAGCATTCAAATCCTGCTCAAAGACAAACGATATTAAAAGGGTTCTACGTTGTTCAATATCAGATATAGATGTCTCCAAGATTAATGAAATGTCCAACTGTGCTTGAGAGTCCAAGGGTTTATTCAAATTATTTTTCTTACCACTATCTCCTGGTTCAGCTAGTAGGCAAATTTTTAATTTTGTTTAATTTTTATGATTGTAGACTCATCATTGATGTTTCAAGCCCTATTGTTCTAGCATTGTTGTTTTCGGTGAGCCTGATAACTAGAAATTCCCAGCTGTGAGAATGCAATAGCCTGCTTGTCCTCAGAGAAAGCAAAGTTTGAGTTGTATTCTTTAGCTTTTTAAAATGACTAAGGGACCTGCGCTCACGCGTTGTGGAGGAAGGGACCAGCACATGCGTGGTGGGACACTATTAGAAAGTTCTGGTTTAATATCGCTAATCAGCATTCACACTGGGCTCTGTCAGATAACTTCACCCAGCTGTAAGAATACTTGGCCTACTGTCCTCGAAGAACACTTGCTACAGGTGAGTGACTTGGCTTTTGTGCAGTTTTATAGAATTAGGGGAATATTGGTCATATATTTTTGTAAAAACCCTGTCCCACGGATGGGGTACTGGTTTATCCATGACAATTACTTTGAAGTGTCACTGTTCATCTGCAATAATATTATTTCCTATCATACAATATCACTAACAGAAGAAATCTTGTTTTCTGTTCAAACAGCGCATTGTAAAGATTTCTAAACCTGCTGCGAACTGGGGACCAGCCTTGGTAAAACTCGGAGACAAAGATACTGACATATGGTTCTAATTGGATGTGACAACAAGGAATATTTTTAACATAGCTATTACTTTCTGCACGAATATAAATTAAGTATATTAAAAGATATAAAGCATTAAATGTCTGTTCATTAAAATGTAACAGTGATAAAAATATAAAGACCACAAAGTCCATTCTGAATGGTCTCTTTCTCTTTTCTGTTGTACTGCAGACCTATTTGACCTCCAGCAGCAGCTTTTCCCTCCTGATATTGTTTATTAGGCATAAGCATTTATTTGAAACAGAATAGGATATATCAACATCATTTCCTTTTTTTATCATATTACTTAATTACATTCACATTTATCACATAAATGTAAGGAAATACAGAAATTAATATAAAAAGGAAAACATTTTCTCTCAACAATATATCTCTCTATATAAAACACACCTCCAACATTCTATGAAGCCTCCACAACTCCCAACGTTCTAAATGCATGGTGGTGAAACCCACATCTCCTGAATTGACATCACGTACTTCCGGGTTCGTCACAAGCAGAAGTGACCAACCACACAAGGTTTCTCAGCTTCAGAATGTTGGAGGTGCATTCTATTACATAGGATTGGTCAGTTCATTGAAGCACAGCCAGAGCTCAGTATCCTGCACAGTAACACTCAGACACCAGAAAGAGAAGGGGGGGCCTGAAACGAGAGAGGGAGGGAGGGGGGGCATGACACCAGATAGGGGGGGAGAGTTATCTCTGTCACACAAACACACTCGCTCTCACAGTCAATGTCTTTCTCTCTCTCACTCTCACACACTCTATGTCTCACACTGTATCACATTCACTATCCAGCTTATAATCGAACGAGAAAAACGCCCAAGTTCCGACCTAAATCGGGAGATGGGCGTTTATCTCACAAAAACGAATAACGCGGTATAATCAAAAGCCGAATTTGGGTCGCTTTCAACTGCACTCCGTCGCGGATGCGGACAAAGTGGACGGGGGCGTGTCGAAGGCGTGTCGAAGGCGGAACTGGGGCGTGGTTATCACCCGAACAGAGATGGGCGCCCTTCGCCGATAATGGATGCGTTTGTAGCTAGAATTTAGGGCACTTTTCCTGGACCCTGTTTTTTCACGAATAAGGCCCCAAAAAGTGCCCTAAATGACCAGATTACCCCCAGAGGGAATTGGGGATGACCTCCCCTGACTCCCCCAGTGGTCACTAACCCCCTCCCACCACAAAAAAATGATGTTTCACAACTTTTTATTTTCACCCTCAAATGTCATACCCTCCTCCCAGGCAGCAGTATGCAGGTCCCTGGAGCAGTTGTTAGGGGGTGCAGTGGACGTCAGGCAGGTGGACCCAGGCCCATCCCCCCTACCTGTTACAATTGTGCTGCTTAATGCTTATTAGTCGTCCAACCCCCCCAAACCCACTGTACCCACATGTAGGTGCCCCCCTTCACCCCTTAGGGCTATAGTAATGGTGTAGACTTGTGGGCAGTGGGTTTTGAGGGGGATTTGGGGGGGCTCAACACACAATGGAAGGGTGCTATGCACCTGGGAGCTCTTTTACCTGTTTTTTTGTTTTTGTAAAAGTGCCCCCTAGGGTGCCCGGTTGGTGTCCTGGCATGTGAGGGGGACCAGTGCACTACGAATCCTGGCCCCTCCCACGAACAAATGCCTTGGAGTTATTCGTTTTTGAGCTGGGCGCTTTCATTCTCCGTTATCGCTGAAAAGCAAAAACGCCCAGCTCACACATTGGCGAATAAAACATGGGCGTCTATTTTTTTCGTAAATACAGTTTGGTCCGCCCCTTCACGGACCCGTTCTCGGAGATTAACGCCCATGGAGATAGGCGTTTCTGTTCCATTATGCCCCTCCATGTGTCACACAGTCACTCACACACTCTCTTGGTCTCATACACTCAGTCTCACAGAGTCTGTGTCTCACACACACTCTCTTGCACACACTGTATCTGTGTGAAACACACTCTTTCTCACACTGTGTCTCACATACGCACTTGCGCACACTCTCATTCTCACGCACACACTCTCATTCTCACACACACACTGCTAGCGCCCGTTTCATTTGTGTCAGAAACGGGCCTTTTTTACTAGTATTTACATAATTGTCCACAATTGGAAGATCCAAGGTCAGGAAAACAATCTTAAAGAAAATAAGAAAAACTCAAAATGGTTAATCTTACACTTCACATTTTCTGAGGGAGGAAGGTTAATCGGTTATTGCAGCCGGTACAGTGGTAACTGAAGGAAGTTGCTGCAGAGGATTCTTCATCTGTTTCCACAAACTCTTATAATTTCTTAGGTTCAAACAAATAAGTAATAAGGAAATAAAACACTTACAAGGGAATCGCGCTAGGAAGGTCCCACCTAGGGCAATGATTCCTGGCTTAAAAGCCAAGACTTCACACCTCCCAGTCTGCGATTCGCTTGATGTGTCAGGAAATATATGCATCTTTGAACCCAAAAAACTATCAACCATGTATCGGAAATACAATTTCAAAACATTGTTCCTATCTAAATCAAAGACGAAAGTCACTAATAATATAAATCTATAACTTCTGAATTTTCCAAAATGTTGGTTAAACTTA
The DNA here is from genome assembly GCF_901765095.1 of Microcaecilia unicolor. NCBI lineage: Eukaryota > Metazoa > Chordata > Amphibia > Gymnophiona > Siphonopidae > Microcaecilia > Microcaecilia unicolor. Next base: position 49,380,733 of record NC_044037.1, read on the forward strand.
CATCTCTTTTCTCTGATAAAGAAGATTTTAAAGGAAATATAATTTTAGTCACCAACATCATTTCCAGTTCTATTTCAGGTATAGCTCCTTCACTGTTTTGCTTCCCACTTCCCACTGTTCTCTGCAGGTGAGAGTTCTTCTCATTGACAGGTTTAACTCCTCTCTCAATCTGTGAGACCCCACCTTCCACAAGACTGCTGGATCATTTCCCTGGCTCCAGGGCCAGGCACATCCCCTTTTTCTTGGACTGGTTTCCCATTCCCAGCACTTCTCCTGGTACTCGTAAATTCCAGGTCAGTGGCAACTCCCAGTCTGCTGAGTTCACATGAAATTCTCTGCCACATACCTGCTCTGAGCCCTGGAAGGATCACAGCTTGAAAGCTTAGAGATTATATGCTTATTATTTAATAGACTTGCTATATCACCCTTACTAGGAGCAGATCAGGGTGGTTAACAAAATAAAAACTGCAGAAAGGGAAAGGAACTCGTATATAAAATAAGAAATATACAATCAGTTATATATCCTATGATAAAAGAAAATAACACATTATGATTGAGTGGTGTAGGTGGAGCTAGATACAGTATACTGCTTGTAATGGCAGCTTTATTTGTCTGACTAAAATCTCTCCCCATACATTATACAAAATGGAGTTCTTTTGCTCTGGTAACTGACAAGCAAGGAAACAAGCCAATTCTTATAAAAATAAAGGTTTGTTTATTTACATGCTAATGAAAGAACAAAAGTGAAAACACGAGTAACTGCAAATTATATACAATTATAAATAAATACAAGATAACTGAGGAAAATGAAAGACAAATGTGTATATCAGAGACTAGGTCAGAGTGAATGCACATTAAACCCTAGGTCAGGCCCAGAAACCGACCTTTTATCATTACCCTTTAGTAATAACAGAACTGCTATAGAACCTGGATGTAGATGTGGGTAGCAGGTGAACAGCTGGATGCAAAAGACCCCTGGCAGGTCACAGCAGTGTAGGCAGAGTGGATGGCTGGCAGTAACTTGAGTGATATTACTTCAGATCAGATAGAAAAAAAAAAACAGCTGCTTCTTAGAGCTTTTCTTGTTTCCAGTACCTCCTTATACAGTTCTGGTGGAGGCAGAAGTCCTTGAAACTGGCCAGCTCCTTCCCATGTTCTGGATCTTCTAACCTGGGGATTTATTGCAAACTTATGTGGTATTAGCGAATTGCAATTCCGGGGTCTCAGGCTCCAAACAATCTAATGATGCGAATCCTGACTTTGATTTCATGCAAAGGCCTAGGCTCTGAAGTGTCTGGGCTAATCTGACCTGGGGTACATGACTGGGCAAGAATGTTTGTCAGATGATTCCATTGGGTAAGCCGTTCTTAAGCAATCCCTTTCTGTTGTAATCATGCTGTATTGAGGATGATCTGAAGCAGCTGATGCTAAGGTTGTTACCAAGCTCTCATATAGTTATATAAGCAGGGGTTTTAGCCCTACACCCCCCCCCCTTATTTCAAGATGGTGGGCAAACAAGTGTTTGACAACTTGAAACACTAGCTAAAATGATAAGGGTATTAAGGTGGCTTTATTTGCAGATGATTTGTTGGTAGCCCTTATTCAACTTACAAGGATATTGCCCAAAGCCTTGGATCTATTGCACACTTGTGGTCAGTATTCAGGTCTTTGGATTAATCATGATAAATCTGAAGCTGTGTGAGCGAGGACTTAGTCCTTAATTGGCTGGGGTAACTTCCATTAAAATAGTCAGGGGAGAAGTTAAAATATTTGGGTCTTGGGATTCCTAGGGATCTAGGGCATTTATATAACAAAACACATAAAGTCCATACTTACTGTTCACTAATGCATCGTACATTCATCTCGGAACTCCCATTCCCATATTATCACATCACTCACACCTCTACACACAGAAAGTTGTTTACCATATGACTTCATGTCTTTTTATCGCCCCTTAGCTCCCATTGCTTCCTTCCAAAGTTGCAATGCCTATGTTCCATTATCACTTCCCTTAACGACACCTCAATTGTTTCGTCTAACCCTGCTTAATATAATCCCTAACTATCTATATAAATTGTATTTCCAACATTCAACCCATATTGTAAGCCACACTGAACCCGCAAAAAGGTGGGAAAATGTGGGATACAAATGCAATAAATAAATAAATAAATAAATAAATAAATAAATAAATATATACTCTAAATGTTACCCAATTTTTGTCTGCTATTAAAATTTTGTGTACTAGATGGAAGGGTCTTTCTTTGTCTATGTGTGGTATAGTCCAATTTCTTAAGATGGTGCTTTTGCCTAAATGGGTGTACCTGCTGTAGCATTTGCCTCTAATTATTAAATCCCAGAATTTGGCCCTCTGGATTAAAATAATATGTTAATTTTTATGGGGCACATGGAAAGCTTGGGCCTCCCTTTGTCAGATACAATTATTACTTCTCCTACTGTGTTACTTTTTTAGGCTCACACAGCCCAATGCCCCCACTAGGGCCACCATTTCTACCCCCTATGGAATATAATAGGGGAATCACATTTTTCTATTTTTGTGAAAAATGGAAGTTGAATCCTTGACCACATCCACTCTCAATATTAGAACTGCCAAGGGAAAGTAATTTTTAAAAGGGAGAATTATAGATCATGTTATTGTATGCTACCACAACCTTTTCTTCTTTCCCCATCCTCCCCCCAAAATACCTTATTTACCTCAATGACTGCAAGGCAGGAAAAAAAGAACAGATACCAGCTGCCACCCTACAAATGATCCAGCCCAATTAGCCAATAGTATATCTCCCACTCAGTGATAATTGGGTTTGCTCAGTTGTGGGGAGAGAGAAGCTGACTTTCAAATTTTGGGGCCTAACTCAAATTTATTCTCTTTCCCTTCCAAGTCTCACCCCTCTTGCTACTGCCATCCTTATCTCATTCCTTTGTGTTTATTCCCTCCATCAGGGCCGCTGAGAGACTGGGCCGGGCCCGGGACAAGGCCACTCCCAGGGCCCCCCACCCAAGGTCACCGGGGCCCCCTGCCACCCACCCCCGGGCCCTCTGCATTGAACTCACAGGGCCTCGCCTTCAAAAGCACAGCAGAAGCAGCGGCAGATCACTCCCTTCGGGCCTCCTTCACTCCCTGTGTCCCACCCTCGCAGACGTTACATCAGGTGAGGGCGGGACACAGAGGGAAGGAGTGGTCTCCCGCTGCTTGCTGCGCTTTCGAAGGTGAGGCGCTTTATGTTCAATGGCAGGGAGCGATGGAGGGTGGGTGGGCCGGACTGCGGCAAATTTTGTCCCCCCTGTTCCCCCCTCTCGGCGGCCCTGCCCTCCATCTATATTCCTTTCTCATATCAGAATCATTTTCTTAGCCTATCTCCCCTATCAGCCCTTTCCTCACCTGCTTCTCTTTCAATTAACGCTCAGCCTTCACCTTCCCCATATTACCTATACCCGTTTAGCCAACGTGTATTGCCCTCATGATCTTTCCCGTCCTTCTGACTTTTGTGTCATTACACTTCTTATATTGTAACCTTTTGTAACATTGTAAGCCACACTGTGCTCCCTCTAGTGGGAAAATGTGGGGTATAAATGTACCAAATAATATAATACCAAATAATATTACAAACTATGCCTCCTTCCCTAGTTTGTATTTACTTCAGCTTCCTTTTATGGCCACCTGCTCTACTCTCAGCCTCTCTTCCCCTCACAACCTATGTCTGCCAGCTATCAGAATCTGTGACTACTTTTCTCACTCTCCTTAATTTAATTGAATAACAACATTTATGTCCCGCTTAGCCACCAAGTTCAAAGTGGGATACATCAGAAACATGATTATATGGTACGACAAGGGCATATTCAATACCATAGGTTTAGCAATCAATTCCATAAATTATAGAAGATAACACTGGAATATATTTAGATTGTGAGCTCTTTGAGCAGGGACTGTCTTTTCATGTATGGTGTACAGCGCTGCGTATGCCTTGTAGCGCTATAGAAGTGATAAGTAATAGTAGTACTAGAATAACAAAACTTTGAAACTCATATAATGTGTAATATTTCTAACCTCAGATGATAAGTTATTTCGAGTGGCCTAGTGGTTAGGGTGGTGGATTTTAGTCCTGAGGAACTGAGTTCAATTCCCACTTCAGGCACAGGCAGCTCCTTGTGACTCTGGGCAAGTCACTTAACCCTCCATTGCCCCATATAAGCCGCATTGAGCCTGCCATGAGTGGGAAAGCGCAGGGTACAAATGTAACTAAAATAAAATAAATTTCAAAATTCAACAGCTCTACCAAAGAATGTACTCTTTTGGTACTAAGCAACCAACAACAATTAGATGATGAAAATGTCAATAACAATTCCTGTGAAGAACAGAGACAAAGCAAAGATCTACAAAATGGTAACAAATGCTGTTAAATATCCAGGACTTAACCCATACAAAGTCTTAAAAAATAAAAGTTAAATATTTAAATTTGATTCTTGCTCTGATAGGCAACCAATGTAATTCTCGCAAGAATGGTGTTGCACGATCAAATTTACTTTCTTTTAAGATCAATTTAGCAGATGCATTTTACAAAACTTGAAGTCTCTTCAATTGTTTATTTGACAAGCCTAATAAACAGATGTTACAATAATAAAAAAGATTTTAAAAGCACTGCCTGGACTACTAGTTGAAAACATCAACTTTCTAAAAGGTATCTTAATCTACGTAGTAACTTCAGCTTAAACTAGTTACATAAGTGTTACCATTCTGGGACAAACCAATGAAATCCAGTATCCTGTTTCTAACAGTGGCCAATCTAGGTCACAAGTACCTGACAAGATCCCAAAAGAGTAAAACAATGTTGCTTATCCTAGAAATAAGCAGTGGATTTTCCCAAATCCATCATAATAATGGCTTGTGGACTTTTCTTTTAGGAAATTATCCTAAAAGTTATTTCTCTCCTTTGCTAGCCAGGAATTCTTATTTTAGATACTACCCCAGACCCTCACAGCAGTATTATCTCATAGCCATTACCCTCTTTTACAGCAAGCCTCCCTCTTGCAGCTCCTCTATCATCTAATGCCAGCATTTCTCTGCCAACCATAGGTCCTCTGCTCATCTCTCAGCCCTTCCTTTTATTCCCCCTGCCACTCTATCAGCTTCTAGTTACCTTTCCAGGTTCCGGTCTCACCACTTTTCCTTATTTATATGGCAGACCAAAGGCAGGAAGAGAAACAGAGAAAGAAACAGTGATGAATGTCCCCCTCTGCAAAATATAGACAGCAGATAATTTTCAAAAATTGACATATTCCAATCACTCTTCAAATTAACAAATATAATTACAATAAGAAAAGGAAAAATAAGATGGTATCATTTCATTGGACTAAATACAATTTTTTCTATTAGATTTCTGAAGCCAAAATCACCTTTCTCTGTTATGGTATCCTGTCCTGTGGAAGGAGGTTTTGGTCTCCAAAAGTTAATCAAAAATGCATTAAAATTAGTCCAATAAAAAAGATATCACATTATTTCCATTTGAATGGGCTCTGTTGGCACTAGCGCTGGGACAGCCGCTAGCATGGCTTAGTAAACAGGAGCATTACAGTTTTGTAATGGTGCACAAAAATCTCAGCCCTGCAGAACTGGGAGTCTGTTTTCTACCAGCACACCCTGTTAACCAAGGAAGCCAGGAAATCTCAGCACTGGCTGATGATTAGATGCTGTCAATACTTTAAATGGTGAAAATTTGATGATGTTACGGGCTTTTGAGAGGCTTAAAACAGCTAGGCTCAGTGTTAGACACAGTTCTTAGAAACCCGTGCTGCAGACAGATTCTTATTATTCAAGAGAGGAGACAGAACGTACAGTACAGGCTATACCCATCATACATGGGAACAAGAAACTAGCCAATAAGGCAAGTCCCACAAGGCATAGGGAACTGGGACATGTGCTCAGGAAAAGCCTATTACAGAGCACTGCAGGAAGATTAATATTTGTTGTCCAAAGGTACTTCCTGCCTTTCTTAAAGGCACAAGCAATGTAAACTGTCACAGGCAATGCAATCTGATATAACAATGTCCAACACATACCTGTAGAAAATAAACAACCTGCCTCCATGAATATGAGGGCAGATCACAATGCATGCAAATTTATCTCATGCTTATTCATTGTGGATATCTTGAAAACCAGACTGGCTTGGTGTGTTCCGAGATCTGGGTTGAGAACTGCTGTTTCAATAGGATCGCCTCCTGCTCAGGGGCGTAGCTACGGGTGGGCCTGGATGGGCCCAGGCCCACCCAGTTTAGCCTCAGGCCCGCCCGCCCAGAAGCAGATCCTTATCTTGACCGTCTCCCGCCCCTGCCGCAGCGCTTCATTTAATGTTGTCGGCGCTGCCGTTACAGTTTCCCACCCCCGCGGCGGCGCTTTACACTTTACCTAACAGCCAACGCTACAGATGCAGCGCTGACGTCCGAATCCGACGTCCTGCTCCGGGGCCTTCCACGCTGATGTAACTTCCTGTTACGGAGGCGGGACGCGGAAGGCCCCGGAGCAGAATGTCGGATTCGGACGTCAGCGCTGCATCTGTAGCGTTGGCTGTTAGGTAAAGTGTAAAGCGCCGCCGCGGGGGTGGGAAACTGTAACGGCAGCGCCGACAACATTAAATGAAGCGCTGCGGCAGGGGTGGGAGAGAGGTGAGGAAGTCAGTGGGGTGCTGCATGCTGGCCCAGAAGTAAGGGGAGGCAGGGAGGGGAGGGAACAGAAGGGTGCTGGACTTGCCAGGGGCAGAGGGTTGGAGGGAAGGGAGAGAGGTTTTGGGATTTGCAGAGGGGAGGTTGGAGGGAAGGGGAGAGATTTTGGATTTGCAGAGGGGAGTTTGGAGGGAAGGGAAGAGGTTTTGGATTTGCAGAGGGGAGTTTGGAGGGAAGGGAAGAAGTTTTAGATTTGCAGAGGGGAAGTTGGAAGGAAGGGGAGAGGTTTTGTAATTTGCAGAGGGGAGTTTGGAGGGAAGGGGAGAGGTTTTGGATATATAGGGGGGGGTGGAAGGAAGGGGAGAGGTGCTGGATATGCAGGGGGGTGGAGGGAAAGGGGAGAAGTGCTGGATATGCAGAGGGTTGAAGTGAAGGGGAGAGGTGCTGGACATGTATGGGGGCTGGATGAAAGGGAGATGCTGGACGTGTGGGGGGGGGGGAGCGGAAGGAGAGGTGCTGGATATGCAGATGATGATATGCAGAGGGAAGGGAGAGAGATGCAGGGAGAAAGAGCCAGATGCATAAGGGGAAGGAAAGAGAGGAAGAGAAGCTGGTTGGGGGTGGGATCAGAGAGGAGAGGGACACATTGGTGTGGAGGAGGGAGAAAGGGGACATAGGGAAGTATACAGATACAGAAGGGAGATGATGGGCATTAGGTGAGAGCATGGGACAGGGACACAAATGTGAGATGCTGTATGGGGATAGCACATGGCACGGAGGGGTAATGCCTGACCAAGGGCGGGGGAAGGGGATATGGAATAGAGATAAAATGCTGGACACTGAGAGGGGGGTATATGGACACGGGGGGGGGGGGGGGAAGATACTAGACAAGGGAGAGAATAGGAACGCAGAAGGGATATGCTGGGCATGGGGTGCATAGGTGCACAGAGGAATGATGATGGATGAGGGGATATGAACACAGGGGAGATAATGAACAAGGAAATATAGGAAAACAGAGATGGGAGATGGATGATGGACATGAAGAAAGAAGAAATGTCAAATAGGAGACCCTGGCAAGTGAGTTAAGAGAAGACAGAGGGAAGCAGAAAACAGAGACTGGGACCAATATGATTTGAGAAAAAATGACCAGACAACAAAAAGGTATAAAAAAAATATTTTATTTTCAATGTTGTGAATATAATATGTTGGATTTGGAATGTACATCTTGCCAAAGTTGATGGTAAACATGGCTGGGGTCCAGGACAGAAATCTAGGAAAGGACTCCAAAGTCCATTACCAGGCTGCGCCTTCAGCTTCCAGCATGCAGGCTTTCTCTGGCCAAGGAACCAACCCCTAACACCATCCCTGGCATGTGCCATCTTTATATTTTCCACAGGAGCAAATGCCTTTCTTTCTTGTTTCTCTGGTGTTGTACTACATGCAAGGTCTAGTTTCTTGGGGTTTCCATTTAATTTATATTTCTAGAGTTTGTGGTCACTTATTCTGTATTTGGCATTTGTGTCTTGGGTGTGTGACTGAGGTATTCTGTTAGCATGAAGTTTCCATGTAGCATTCTGTAGTAATTTGGCTTGTTCAGCTTTCCTGATAAATGTATTTGTATTGTAGGGCCCTACTATAATATTTAAGGCACTTCTTTTTCATAGGTAGGATCTTTGTTTTTGGAAGTTAGTGTTGGCATGGTAGATTTGCTCAAGGTTCTGAGTGACTTTTGTTTTATAGATTTTTTTAAAGTTAATTTATAATATGTCTGTAATTGAGATTACACTAGAAAACAAAATTTCTTTATATGATGAGTTTTATGGAGAATTGTCCTTGCTGTGCTCTGTATCCATTGTTGGTGGAGGGCCAGGAGGTTCTCTGGATGCAGAATGTGTTTGGCTTCAATACCATATATGTGTTGGAGGACCATGGCTCAGTGGGGCTGAATAGTGCAGTCTATTGTACTTCCCTTGGCTCTCAATTGGCCTGCAGCCACTGAAGCCTGCACTGCAACCCTCATTGAAGTTATGGGGAGTGGGGTAGGGACAGAGCATGGGTGCATCAGGTTTGCTGTTTTTTTCTTTTTCAAAAAAGTTGGCAACTCTAGTGCCCACCCATCCAACCTGTTGGCCCACCCAAAAATTGCCTTCTGGCTACGCCACTGCTCCTGCTTTTTTTCTGTTTCTCCTGTTGCTAGGTAAAAGTGATGTTACAGTGATGTGGGGAGAACATAGAACTGTGCTTCACCTCCATTCCAGAAGCCTGCTGCAGTTAAAACGGACCACTTTCAGCTGGAGGCAGTTGATACTGTGTGTTGTAAGCACTGCTGTTTTATTGTTATTTCAAATGAGGGGGTTGATAAGATTAGTTGAATTCATTCAAAGACAGGTAAAGGTCATCAATAAAGTTGGCAACAGATTTTAAGTAAATGTAGTAATTTGGATTCTACATCAGGCACATCTCCCAAGTATCAATTAATGGTAGATAGATGCAGGAGCTCTATCGAAACACACTGCATTGATGAGCTCATCATAATCTATTTGAATAAGCAGCATACTCTGACCCATGTGATGCTGACCTAAAGTACAAAAATCTGTTGCCTGGGTATTGAAATAATTTCACAATCAAAGTATCTTAATTTCCATCTAGATTATACAGCTCAGGTGATAACACATAGCTATCGTTTTGGTTGAACATTTCTGAGATTCCTCCATTGTTGTATATTTGTGATCTTTCTTTTAGTGCTGAAACTCATTCAGGTGATTTACAGTAGCTGACATCATATGCTGTCAGCAGGGAAAGACAGGTAAATTCACATTTTTCATTGGAAGATTGATAGAACTGCAATCACTGTCCCCTCTAAAGTTCACACATGCATTGACACACAGTATTCCTCAAGCGGCAACATATGATTTTTACATGTTTTTATTATATTTCTTTTTATTGTCTTATATTTCTTGGTTCCACGCCTGTATAGAAGGCAAGGACAAATCAAGACCAAGCATACTTATCACACCTTATACTATGAGTTTATCTTGTTGGGCAGACTGGATGAACCGTACAGGTCTTTATCTTCTGTCATCTATTATGTTAAATATACATATGTTTACTGTAACCTGCTTAGAGCGTTTGTAATTGAATGAGCTAGAAATATAGGATCTGGTATTCAAAGAATTTATGCTCCTAACTTTGAAAGTCAGGGCCGCTGAGAGGGGGGGACAGGGGGGGACAAAATTCCCCGAGCCCGGGTCTCCGGGGGGGGGGGGCCTGGCGCCGCCGCAGCAGTCCGGCCCACCCGCCCTCCGTCGCTCCCTGGCATTGGATTTAAGTGCCTCACCTTCGAAAGCGCAGCAAGCAGCGGCAGACCACTCCTGTGTCCCGCCCTCGCCTGACGTAACCCGCGAGGGCGGGACACGGAAGGAAGGAGTGGATCTACCGCTGCTTGCTGCGCCTTCGAAGGTGAGGCACTTAAGGTCTGTGCAGAAGGCCCGGGGGTGGAGAGAGGGTCCAGTGGTGGGTGGAGGGGGGCCCGGCGACCTCGGGTGGGGGGGCCCTGGGGGCGGCCTTGTCCCGGGCCTGGCCCAGTCTCTCGGCGGCCCTGTTGAAAGTTATGTACCTAAATTGGTCTCTTTGAAAATTTACTAGGTATGAGGGCCTACCTTTACAGTCCAAATTTCACTGAACTTCTAAATTTAGAAGCATAAAAAGGTGAGTGGCAACAAGGGCAGATTTAGAATGGGAGAACAAGGTTAGGAGCTTAGCACTGATTTTCAGCATTAGGTTTATAAATTAGCCTCGTACATCTAAGTAAATAAAAGGTAGGCCTAAGCTTATAAACATAAGACCTGATATTCAAAATGATTTACATACGATCATCACAATGAGGTGTTGGGCTTCAGTAGTAGTCTTACCAATGAGGTAAACAACTAGTATTACCTCATTCATGTCTTGCAGTGCATACTGCTCCTCCACAATTTCACACAGAAAACAGGCATCAGTAATGGTGCTTAAGATGTAATCCACAAAGTCTAAATATAAAATCATGGGCGTAGTTTGACTGTTTCATTTTGGGGGGCAAAGGATGGGGCGGAGCATATTAGCATATTCATTTGCATATATATATATATATATATATATATATGCAAATGAATATGCTAATATAGCAGAAGGAAGGGAAAAAGAGCTGGCTTTTTTTGGGAATAACCATAATGAATATGTATGAGATATCAAGCCAGCTCTTTCTCCCTTCCTTCCTTCCTTCTTTCCTCCTTCCCCATTCTATCAAGCGCCTCCCCCAAGACAGACAATGGTAAAACATGGCCCAGCGTGTGCCAAAAACCTGCACCCACACTACTGCAGGCCACTTAAGTGCGTAACTGCAAGGGGCGGACTATAGGAGGTGCATGGGTATGTCTCCACGTTATAGATAGAATACTATAAGTTACATGGTGCTCTTAGGTGCACCCAATTTCACTAGTCAGCCCTGGCCTAAATTTAAAAATCTGTGTAAAAATCAAATGGAAGAAAAGACCTCAAAAGTCATTAGTGTTGAAGCAAAAACTTCACAGAAACCTTTCAAGCACAACAGATGATCATTTCATCACTGGCCAAAAACCTCCAGTAATATTTTACATTTTTTCTTTTAATTTTCAATAATATATTTATGTTTTTCTTTGTGTGTACTTTAAATGCAGTATGCAGTGCAAATCATAAACTTTCATATCATCTTTTCATAACGTGAATATCAAATAGCACTTAGCTTTAAATTTCTGAACTCCAGCAGGGACCCGTTTTGCCCACTGGCTTTCCAAAGGGAGACTTTATAGCAGCATGCCCATAAATCAGCTGTTGCCCTCAGGTTTGCTGTGTTTTGAGTGAACGGCGACAGCTGCGCGGGGGAGTGGAAACAGCACTTCCACTCCAGCAGCGAACAGGTGGGCGAGCGAGCGGGGGTTGTAAAAGCAGCAAGCAGGCACGCTCGTCTCCGTCCACTTCCCTGCCCTCTCAGCGTCCCACCCGCCTGAAAGGAAATGACATCAGAGGAAGGCGGGACGCAGAGAGGGCAGGGAAGGGGACGGAGACAAGCGTGCCTGCTTGCTGCTTTTACTACTGGCGCCCTGCCCGCCAGTTCACCGAAGCGACTTCAGGTAAGTCGTTGTCATCATTTGAGGGGGCAATGCCCCCCCAGTCTACGCCCATGATTAAAATGGTTCCTTTTACCCCATATAAGTGAGCACAGCCAGCTCAATCTTTCCATAGATCCCATGGACAACTGCTGCACTCCATTCACCCCTTTCCTGCCCCCCCTCTCCCCACAGTTTAGTCTCTTAACTGACCTGATGCTTGAAAGCTGTACATCTCTCCACCCATTCTCCTTCCCGGTCCATCCTTTTCTTCATCTGAGTTTCTAGGCTATGACAGTAGGAGAGAAATAGAGAAAGCTGCTTGCCCTGTCCCTCTTAATATGAAGCCTTCTTCATGTTAGACTAAAGGTGAGGCAGAAGTGGGAGGTGGAGCTTGCAACATTTGTTTATAAATGGCTAAATTTCCAAACAAGCAGATGCTTTCACTTCTCTGAACAATAAGATTTATTTGGACAAATATATTTGGGCTAATAAAAATCACAAGTTTGAAACATTTTAAAAAACTCTGCCAATAAAATATGTATTATTGATGGGGTTGGAATTTATAAATTCAGTTTGGTCATTTAATTGCATGGTGATTTTTTTCAATTTTTGATTTACACAGATTCAGCTGCATCATAGTGGTTTCTTCAGTGAACCAGCCATAAATATCTCAAAGGTAGTTCCAAGCAACAGTAGCAATAACAGGAACCACAACAACAACAACAACAACAACGCCACAATACAGTCTTAAAAACAATGGTAAGAAACAACTTTGAACACCTTTACCCCCTCCCCCCACAGCTTCCTTCCCTTCAGCTGAAGTTCACCCCAGTACCATTAAATAATGTGCAATTATCATACAGTCCTTCCTACTTTTGTGCTTGCCACCAGGTCTCCAAATGTTTCCTTAATTTCTGTGATGAAGGGAATAGAGCAATGAGGAGGTGTTCCACCGAGGTGGATGAACACTAACTCCCACGAGAAAACAACAGTTAAAAAGAAGTGGGAAGTGGACCAATGACTCCAGGGGGACAGGATACTGATGTATAAAGTACCACTTTATTCACAGACTCGACACAGTACCGTGTTTCGGCCACAGGCCTGCCTCAGGAGTCTTAAATGATTCTGGTACTAGGAATCGTCTGAAAGTTAGGTGGTCTTTAAAGTTTTACTTTTGACAGACTTCACAGAGACTTTAAAGTATCTGTTTCAATCATTCAAAGGTCTTTTTCAAGACCACCTAACTTTCAGACGATTCCTAGTACCAGAATCATTTAAGACTCCTGAGGCAGGCCTGTGGCCGAAACACGGTACTGTGTCGAGTCTGTGAATAAAGTGGTACTTTATACATCAGTATCCTGTCCCCCTGGAGTCATTGGTCCACTTCCCACTTCCTTTCAATGGGAATAAAGCAATAACACATTGAAAACTGAATTGGTATTAATAGAGAAGGTGGATCGATCTGATAAGGTGATAAAAGCAAGGTTTTATTACAATGAAATATGAGCATGAAAGGACAGCTGTGAGTCAAAGGCTACACCAAGGAGCCATACTGGGCATTGATGGTCTATCTGAACCCATATAGCCCTAGACTTTGAAGGATTAAGCTTAAGATAATTCTGGAAAAGCCAAGAGGCTATTGGCTCAAACACAGTTAAGAGTAGATAAATCTGAATTCTTAGGGTTAACATGTGCAGTCAACTAGATGCCATCCATGAATAGGTATGTGTTGATACCTAATATCTGTACTAATAATGCGAATAGGTTGATAAAGAGATTAAATAGTAGGAATGATAGCACAGAGCCTTGGTGAATGCCACAAGGAAAAGAATGAACACTAGAATTCTGTGGATTAAATGAGACATAAAATGAAATGGGATGGGATTTAATACGTGCCTTTCTGTGGTTACAATCAAAGTGGTTTACGTGTTATATATAGGTACTTATTTTGTACTGGGGGCAATGGAGGGTTAAGTGACTTGCCCAGAGTTGTAAGGAGCCTCAGTGGGAATTAAACCTAGTTCTCCTAGTTCTCAGGCCACTGCACTAACCATCAGGCTACTCCTCCACTTCATAAAAAGAATGATACATAAGAAAAGATCAAAACCAAGCAAGGACAGTACCTCTCATTCCACTGTGCTTCCAATGTAACAACAGTCCATGATCAACCAGATCAAAAGCTGAGGATAAATCTACCTGTAATAGTATATGTAAATGGAAACTGCTTTGACTATATCTACAGAAAGGTGGTATGTCAACTGTGGAATAAACATAAACATAATGACACTGTAAGAGGTAATTTCCATTTAGTGATTCATGGAGTTCACTTAGAGGCATATTTTCAAAGCACTTAGACTTACAAAGTTCCCTAGTAACCTACGGAACTTTGTAAGTCTAAGTGCTTTGAAAATGAGCCTCTATTAGACTATCTAAAAGGCTGGTTTCTGTGCTATGGTGGTCTCTAAATCTCAGTTGTCTGGGATATAAAAGAATCCTTTTGTCAGCAAAGTCTTTACGTTACAAAAAGTCTTGTTCTCCACTTATTTATAGACAAAAGATAAATTAGATATGGGCTATAGTTCTCAATAACATACACATCTAAGTTTTCTTTTTTCAAAACTGGCCATACAACTACAGTCTTTCAGCATGAAGGAAAAGTGCCAGTTGAGAGACTGGTAGACATCAACAATGGATGTCTAACGCTGATGTGGTAAGATGGACTCGAGAAAAGAATGAATCCAGTGAAGCATAAGATAGTAGATTAAAGAAGGACCAATAAGTAATAAAACTACCAGTCACTTTAAAACCAGTTTAAAAAGTTACATTACATTACACAACAATCTTGTATTCTGCAAAACCTCGGTTCAGTGTGGATAACAAAAGACTAAAAACCGAGACAATTCGGGAATTTACAATTATAAAGCTAAAACTAATCAGCAACCATATTTTTTTAAATAGAAAAGTTTTCAGCTGTTTTCTAAAAGGCAGATACACCTTTATTAATCTAATTATGGTAGGGAATTCCATACCAAGGCAGCTCTGTAAGATAAACATGAAGACAGTTGTCTCTTAAATTCAACTGAAACTATTAAGGGAAATCTCAGGACTACCTGTCCCTGAGCTAATTGTCTGTCTAAAAATGAGAAACACTCAACCAAATATAATGCAAGGTCCTCATACGATGCCCTAAAACCCATAACACATAGTTTAAATTGGGACCTTGCAACCACTGGTAACCAGTGAAGTTTTGCAAGTGGAGGAGTGACCTAGTGGTTAGGGTGGTGGAATTTGGTCCTGGGGAACTGAGGAACTGAGTTCAATTCCCACTTCAGGCACAGGCAGCTCCTTGTGACTCTGGGCAAGTCACTTAACCCTCCATTGCCCCATGTAAGCCGTATTGAGCCTGCCATGAGTGGGAAAAACGCAGGGTACAAATGTAACAAAAACAAAAAGTAAGAGGTTATGTGATCTTCTCTAGGTAAGGAATATATAACGCTCACAGCAAAATTTTGAATTATTTGGAGCTTTTTTATAAGCTCAGTCATGCAACCAATGTAAACTATGCTACAATAATCAAATTTGGAGAGTAGCAAAGATTGTAATATGAGTCTAAAGCTGGATAATTCAAAGTTTCTACGAATTGCTCTCAATTTTCGTAAAAGAAGGAAAGAAATTTTAACCACTTTGTTAACCTGATTTGAAATAGTTGACTGACTGTCCACTTCAATCCCTAATACACAGGTAGTAAATTCGGATACTCTGTGGACTATCATCAGAAAATGAGACCTATTGCCTTTTTAGGGGCCTATTCTTCAATTTTCTTCCTCCACAAGAGATTGGGGTGAAGATAAATTCACAACAGAGAACAGAGACTGATTCTAGGACATGATACAGAAGTTCTGGATGAAATGCTGTCTCCCAGGCAGTCAAGTGTGCAAGACCACTATTTAGAACCTGGGTTTAGTCCTGAGGACTCAGTGTCCTCTCAGGCTCACAGGGTAGCATCTCTTAAGCCTTGGGGCAGAGATTGGTTTCATTTGGTAATTTTAAAGGAAAACGTATCTATATGCTCAATACTCTGTCCCTTCTGAGGGTAGTATTTCATTCTGGTGGAATCAGGCTTTCTGTGTTCCGATGGCAAGAAGTTGGGTGATATAGGTCAGGGCAAAGGTGGCCATGCTCAAGTCAGTTATTGGTCACCTCTGAAATGTTTATAAGGGCCCAGGTTCCTCCAAATTTTGGGATAGGTCTTTGGTCTATTCATGCATCCTAATAAGGCAGAGTAGCTTTAAGACATTGATTTTGAAGTAGTCAAGGAGATGATCACCATGGACCATATAATAAAAGTCTGGCTAGCCCACTTAGTTAGTGCACAGGACTCCTCAATGACATAGATGGAATCTGTCTTCCAGAGGACAATGGTAAGGCACTACCCTTGCCATTGTTCAATTCCTTTATACGTGCCTCAGCATGAGTATGCAGTTCTAGAGGTTTGACATCTTAGATGTAGAAGTCCTGAGAGCTATCATAGCTTCCTCCTACCTGGTCTAGGTAGAGCTTGGGTATATCTCATTCATCTGGACTGGTCTGGCATTGATGGTAAGGAAAAGAGTATTTTGGACTTACCTGGTAATTTCCTTTCCTTGAGTCTTGCCAGACTAGTCCAGAACCTACTCGTGGAAGCCATGACAGTTGAGGGTCTGACAAATTCATAAAGGTAACAGCGAATATTTTGTAGCCCATTCTGAAGGTATTTATACAATTGATGTATGGAATTCTCATTCATTGGTTAGTGACCATGAAATGATTTAAAATAAATCAGGTTTGGTTTTAGTAGTAAATTGGAAACCCAAAACATAATTGCCTTCAGTTGTCTAGCTTTGATATAGCATACTGATTTGCTGAAGGCAACACCAGCCCCACATTATAAGGGGAATGAAATCAGCTTTGAGCCGTTTTTCTCTGGATCCTTCTTCTGACAGAGAAACATAATCCTCTTGTCTGGACTGGTCTGGTGAGATTCAAGGAAAGAAAGTTATTAATAGGTAAGTCCAAATTTCCTTTTATTCTTCCATATACAGTGCAATCCGCTTAAGTGCAAGGGTCTGGGACCAAAGAAATACATGCAGTTAACCGGAGCGTGCACTTAACCATTGTGACCCAAAGAAGCTTGACATCTGATAAACATAAGTACAGTACTGTTTATTATACGTACAGTATACAGTCTACGTTAATTGACATTATACAGTCTCTGTTAACTGACGTTAGGCTTACTTGAAGTAATCAGTCATAGTCCTCTGTACACCCTTGTGTCTGTGAGTTCCATAGACTACGTCTGCCAGACAGTAAAAACTGTCATAGCACTGACATCCAGTGGCCTCCAGATAGACCCGCATGGTGTTGAGACTCTCCAGCGCTCTTGCAAAAGTGACAGGAGGTTGTTGAATTTTATCAACATGTGCCTCGCTGCTCATTTCATCATCTGTTTCATCATCAGCCGTTGCCTGCATGTAGGCGCATATCTCGACATCAGTGCTGTCGTCAGCTGTTTGTAGATCGTAATCAACAGCTATGTAGTGA
Organism: Microcaecilia unicolor; assembly: GCF_901765095.1. Lineage (NCBI taxonomy): Eukaryota > Metazoa > Chordata > Amphibia > Gymnophiona > Siphonopidae > Microcaecilia > Microcaecilia unicolor. The sequence continues at coordinate 49,398,111 of NC_044037.1, forward strand.
TGAAACTCCTCTTCAGTAACACCGGCTGGGATGTCAATAGCCTGTTCATCTGATGCGTTTGCAACAGCTGCATCTGTTTCGTCCCTCTCCACATCCTTAACAAAGCTTGCCCGCTTGTAGCAGTTCACAATGGTTGCCTGTGTAGCATGATTCCAGGCTTCTTTCTGCATATGTAGGGAATCCAACAGTGATAGATTATGAGCCAGTTCAACAGCACATTTATCCTTGCCAGTCTGGTCATCCACAACACTTATCAGACGACATAGCACAAGAGCCCGATAATGTTTTTTGAAATTGGCTATTATGCCCTGATCCATAGGTTGGATCAAAGAGGTAGTGTTTGGTGGCAGGAAGACCACCTTGACGTTAGACAGCCTGACATCATCAATGTGTGCAGCGCAATTATCACAAAGCAACAAAATCTGACGCTTTTTTGCCCGCATTCTAGTGTCTAACTTCTTTAGCCACTGCTTCCAAATTTCCCCAGTCATCCATGAATTTGCATTAGCCTCGTATGACACAGGAAGTCGCTTAACATTCTTGAAGCAACGGGGATGTTTGCTCTTTCCAATGACGAGTGGTTCCAACTTCTCACTCCCATCCATATTGCAGCAAAGGAGGATCGTCAGTCAGTCCTTCGACGTTTTACTTCCTGCAGTTTCGGTTTGTTTGAATGCAAGTGTTCCATCAGGAATCGTTCGCCAGTAGAGACTGTTTTCATCAGCATTTTAAATGTCACGAGGTGCAAAATCATTCAAGATGGTAGGAAGAACTGAAACAACCCAATTTTCAGCACCAAAGTCATCAGCGTCTTGTTTTTCACCATGCTGTTTCTTGAATTTTATGTTGTTAGTCTCCTTCCATCTTTCCAACCATCCAACAGTGGCTTTGAATTCAGTTAGTCCAAGACTTTCAGCTAGCTGATTAGCTTTCTCCATAAGCAGTGGACCACTTGACAGAAAACTGTCTGCTCCTGACTTGAGAAACCACAGAAGAAGAGCATCTTCTACATCTTCAGCTTTTCCCACCCATTTACGTTTCCTGTGTGGATTTGTATTGTTTTGATAGTCTTCCAGAAGCTGATCTTTCTGCTTCAACATACGTGAAATTTGCTTGGATTGACACCATATTCTTTAGCAATAGATGCTTGACTTTCTTTGTTTTCTAATTTTTTAAGAACCTCTATTCGTTCAGCCAGTGTTAGTCTTACAGTTGCGCGATGACAACGACTCCAGTGTACACTCTAACAACTTTCTTTCTCTTCTTCTGCCTGTGGCAGTTAACCAATGAGATTTCAAATTTATCACCCCTTTGTCACGTGCCAATCGGCTTCCATATTCCATGCATGTGCTTATGCAGAATTTTTCCTGCAGAGGAGCAGTCTTAAACCATGCATATAAGCGAATCTTGCACTTATCAGTGGTGCGCTAAACCAAAGGTTGTCCCCATAGAAATTGATGGCGCCAAAACGGGACCGAAGTACAGCATGCAGTTAAACAGAGCATGCGCTTATCCGACGTGCACTTAAATGGAGTACACTGTATATAAAAATAAATGATCAGTTATAGATTGGTTATTCTTTTTAGACATGCTGATGCTCATTTTTCCATATTTTAATTCCCAACACTGCTTGACTTATGTAATCATCATTGTAGTCCTGTATATCTAATTTACTCTTGAAAATAGGTATTACTGAAAAAAATGTGGTTTGGACTTTAAAAGGTACAGCATAGAGACATGACCCTTAACATGAAAAACTTGCAGGATAATAATATCTTTTGGCAAATTAAATATTAGTGCATATCTAAAAGTGTTTGCTGTTTGCACATTTGATTCACCTGTCTTAACAATGATGAGTTGTTCTGTTATCTGTTCTCAGGGTATCAGAGATGATGACTTAGAGCGGGGAATCTGGTCAAGTAAAGTGGAGTACCTCCTCTCCATGATTGGCTATGCAGTGGGTTTAGGGAATATCTGGAGATTCCCTTATTTGGCTTACAAAAATGGAGGAGGTATGTCTTCATCATATAGCGTATATCATCGTCTTCTCAAAACACATTCAACTCTTTGGGAGTCTTTTGCTAAAGTGTGTTAAGCAGTTAGGGAGTAATTCTATAATAATGATTTTTTTAATGCAGACCCACCCCCTTCCCCCTGCGTTTACTTCAACAGCAGGGCTCGGGTTCCAGATTTTCACATCTTCCTCGGCGCTGCCTCAAAGTCCTTTTTTTTTTCCTTTGAAGGCTGGGCTCTGCAGACACTTGAGCCACGCTGTGCAGGAAGTTGAGGAAATCTCACGGGCTTGAAAACTACGAGACTTCCCCAACTTCCTGACTAGTGCGGCTCAAGTATCTGCAGAGCCTAGCCATGCAGAGGAAGGAAAGCGACTTTGAGGCAGCACTGAGGAAAAAGTGAAAATTCATAGCCCGAATCCTGCTGTTGAGGTAAACGCAGGGGGAAGGAGGTGGGTCTGTGTTAAAAAAATCAGGGTGCATGCGAGAATCTGGGTGAAGGCTGGTGAAGGGGGCATGAGAGATAGTGGGTGACGGCTGGGGAGGAGGGCAGGGGAGGAGGACGAGTGAAATAAATAAAGAGGGTGATTGAAATAGAGAGAGATGATTGTGCTCAATAGGGGAGAGCCAGTAGGAAAGGACGAGAGAAATAGCCAAAATGCATGCTGTGATTAAGCGAGGTTAATGATGTGATTAAAATTTTTAATTGCATAATTAATCACAATAAAAAATTTAATTGTCCACTCCTAGTAATTAGGAGTTATTCGTAGATATGCCCTACACCCTATTCCAGTGTTTCCCAAACTGTGTGCCACGGCACCCTTGTGCTTCACAACAAACTCACAGGGGTGCTGCAGAAGGAGATGCACAGTGGGTGCATCTGAATTGTGCAAGCCAATTGTTGAGCCATTTAGCTCAGCTCATGCGGCAAGAACAGGAGAAAGTGAATGCTCCACAGCAGGTTAATTTCTTCTCGAGCCTAAGCAGTGTGTTTTTTTCTAGCAAAAAAGGTGCCGGTACTCAAATGCTAGACCACTCTTCAGGGGTGGGGTGATTACTGAGGGACCCACCCCACAATAGCCAGGCCCCTGTAACCATTCACAGAATCTATGACAAGGCAGGATTGGTGTGTAGAGTCTGAGTTCTTTCATTAAAACTTGAAGTCCATGGGTCAATTTTAGCAATGGAAAAGGTGCCCCCTCAAAAAAAAAAACCCTAAGTCAGCACAGGAGGAGGAAGTAACCTGCTGTGCAGCTGGTCACTTCCTCCTTGCCATAGCCAGCAGGAGAGAGGAAGGAGGTATACCCTCTCACACACCCACTTGCAGTCCGGAGGCTAAGCTCCTCCCTCCGGTGTTTATGACCGTGGCAGCAGAAAGGTTTCATGACCAGCGCCGGCAACAGTGTGTAAATGCTACCGCTAGTGACAACCTCTGGAGGGGAGAAAGATGCTACTGTTATGGTTTCCCACCTGGGGAGTGCTTGAGGAGGGTGTGGAATAGGGCTGAGAGCCTGAAGAGCTGAGGGCCTGGCACAGAATAAAGGCCAGACCTGGAGGAGGAGGCTCGGCTATCAGTGGAGTCGCAGGGGAAATGAGATGCTCAAGCAGCAAGAAGCCAGGAAAGGTAGGACTCCATGCTGCTAGGTGGTGGGGAGAGACCTGTGTGGCCCGGGGGGGGGAGGGGGCTGTGAAAAATTACTTGGATTGTAAGGCCCCGTGAATCCAAAAAAAGTTTTGGAACCACTGCCCTATTCTATAACATGAGTGCCTAAATTTGTGAGCATGGAACTTGAAAGGGAGCGTGGCCATGGGAGGGGCATTCCCAAAATTAGGCGTGATGTTTAGAATGTCATTTACATGCCTAACTGCCATTAGTTGGGTGCTCTCAATAGCAGAGACTAGTGTAATAGCCAGAAAAAAACAATAAAATTGTTATACTCAATAGTTATGTAATCTTAAAATAGTAAGATGAGCCCTCAGATGATTTTATCTCTCAAAAGCTTAGCCACCAAAAAGAGACTTATAAAGGGTGTTCTTATAATTTTTTTCTTTCATACACTGAGCTTTATCATGCACCATAACATTGAAAATATATTGGTGCTAATAATTGGGATCTTTTACTTTGGTACGCTAGCGTTTTTAGCTTGCGTTAAAAAATCAGCTGGCGCTAAACGCAGCATTTAGCACCAGCTGATTATTAGTACACCTTAGTAAAAGACCCCCAATATGCTGTAAGATGTGCCAACAAAACCACTGTGTTTATAAACTTAGTGACTTTTATGAAAAGTACTTATCTGTCTACTTCTCTGTTGCTTGCCATTCCAGTCTAATATTCTTTGCTCAGTAAGTTAGCCGTTCTTCCTTACAGCTGATTTCAGGTTTCCTTTGTATCTTCAACAACATCCAACCATACTAACATCGTCTTTCAGAAAGGAATGACATTCCCCAGCAGCAGTAAAACACCAAAGTGCCATGTTGTGAGCCATCATTGGGCTTCCAGTCTTGCTGGGTGTTTTGAAGCTGTATTTGCAACTCAAGCTATAAAAGGTTGTTACCAGAATCCTTGAGGAAGTTCATTTGATGGAAAGTATCGTTGCCAAACAACTCACGGAATATATCAACAAATTCTCAATATTTCATGAATCACAATCCGGTTTCAGACTCCTCCATAGTACAGAAACTGTACTGGTATCTCTTCTTGCCAAATTCAAGCAAGAAATTGCACTAGGTAAAAACATTCTCCTACTTCAATTCGACATATCTAGCGCATTCGATATGATAAACCACAATATACTACTAAGTATACGCGACAGGATAGGAATCGGAGGGAATATACTCAATGGATCAAGGGGTTCCTAACCTCAAGGTCATATCAAATAAAGTCAAACTCCAACATCTCTCCACCCTGGGAAACTGACTGCGGAGTACCTCAGGGATCACCTCTCTCACCCATCCTTTTCAACCTAATGATGACCCCCTTAGCCAAGTCTCTTTTCAATCATGGCCTTAACTCTTTTCTGTATGCTGATGATGTCACAATATACATACCTTTCTAATCAAACCTTTCAGAAATCACCAATATAATAAAAAAACAGCCTAAGCCTAATGGATACCTGGGCTATGACATTCAAACTAAAACTTAATAAAGAAAAAACACACTGCCTTATTCTTTCATCTCAACATTTTACAAACTACCCCACAGCCATACATATCCCGGAACACACTCTTCCAATCTCAGATAACCTGAAAATCCTCTGCATTATTATTGACAGCAACGTTAATGCTAAAGAACCAAGCCATCGCCATTACAAAGAAAATGTTCCACACAATGTGGAAACTCAAACGGGTATAACAATTCTTCCCGAGGGAAACTTTTCACAACATGATTCAAACAATGGTATTAACACATGTTGATTACTGCAATGGAATATATGTGGGTTGCAGGAACAAATCCTAAGGAAACTACAGACTGCTCAGAATACGGCAGCCAGGCTTATCTATGGAAAATCTAAATTTGAAAGCGCAAAACCTCTCCGGGAAAAACTACAGTGGCTACCAATTAAGGAATGTATCACTTTCAAGATTTGTACCTTTGTTCACAGAATAATACAAGGTCTAGCCCCAAGCTAAATGTCTGAACTAATCAACTTACCAATTAGAAACACAATTGAATCAGCCAGAACGTACTTAACTCTTCACCTCCCAAGTTATAAAAGCCTGAAGTATAAATCAATATACGCACCAAGTTTCTCTTACATATGCACACAGCTCTGGAATTCTCTACCAAAATGCCTGAAATCTATGAATAATCATCTAGAATTCCGAAAAAACCTAAAAACTCACCTGTTCAAGAAGGAATACCCCACAGTATCTGACATAAACACCGAATAATGAAATATGGCATTTTAATGAGGAAACGGACAGTTTTCAACCCCAATGCTTGATCACACCCTAAACGTTTGTCTGAATCACCCCAACCTATTTACCGATACTTCTTTACTGTACTTGTCACTGTAATAGTACCCCTATACTGTATTTGTTCACACCAGAGTCTGTAACCACCTCTCCAGAACTATGTAAGCTACTTTGAGCCTACTACTAAGTGGGAAAAGGTGAGATACAAATGTAACAAACATAAATAAATATATAAATTTGCATGAAACCCGTGGTTGGGCATTGTTGAAGTTAAGAGGGAAACATGAAGTCAGCTGTGAGGAGGAACAGCTAACTTATTGAACAGTGAATATTGGACTGGTGTGGCAAGTGACAGAGGAGTAGACAAACAGATAAGTGTTTTTCATTTTTTTAAAATTAATTTTATTGAAACATTTTCAAATTTTACATAAACAACAAATAAAGGAGATATGCAAGAATCAAATAAAGAAGAAACATCTTCCATCACATATTAGCAATCAAGTCCATATCTGGAAGAGCTAAATGAGAGTGCTATGTGTCAAATTAATAAAAAAAAAACCCCCACAAAACTAAAAGTATGCATCATTAAAGAAAAAAAAAAACAGGCATGGAAAATAATCTAATACCCTTAAATCTAACTCAGACGTCACTAGATACTTACAAGGAAACTTCAGGAAAAAAAAAGTGCCTTCCGCAGCTAGAACCTTTGGCTTCAGCTGGAGGAATGCTTTCCATTTTGACTGAGTAGATCGAGCCCCATGCAGGAACATATATACAATCTGTCCACAAAAAAAGAATTTTTTTCTTTGGAAAATAAGACTTCAAAATCTGCATCTTTTGCTCCATTGAAGCCACTGTAACTATCAAAATGGCTCTTTTAGTCACAATGTCCTGTGATGTTTCAAGACATTAGACAAGTCCAGACTATCAGAAGAGTTCAAACCATCAAAATCACCTCCCGACTAACAACCTCGGGGAAGATAATAGAGTTGTTTAAACTAAAAGGAATCAAAAGAAAGAAACAATACATCTTTAAAATAATTTAATTCCAAGGGAGATAAATAGCGAGTAACTGGAAAATATAATAGCCTCAGATTACATACACAGGAGACATTCTCTAATGACTCCATCTGGAGATGTAATAACAACTTATCTTAATAACAACTTATCTTTTACAGAAGCAGCCACAGTCGATTGACAATTAGTAATCCAAGACTCAATTTTCTGTACATTTCCTCCAAAACTAACTGTTTTGTATCATGCTCTGAAAACTTAACAGAAGCCTGTTCAGTGAATTTACTATATAAGGAAAGATTTTTTTTTTTCAGATTTTTATTCATACCAGTAATTAACTCAAAAATGTTTTTCAAGGAAATTCTTGCTCTTCAGATGGCACAACCATAACATTCATTAAAGTCTTATTTGGTATTGAAACAGGTACAGAAAGAAAAGTACTTTTAGTCCCACTCTTAGAAGAAATAAGAGAAGAACTTCTCACCGAAGAATTCTTAGCGGGAATAAAAACGCTTTCCTGTCTAGGAGCATCTTTAATCTCTTGACATAACACAGGTTGTGGGGGAGGGGTCCTACCCCCTGAAAAAAAAGGAAACTTCGGAGGGGGGTTATAGTAATCACAGCTGCTGTCACATTACTCAATGTGGGATGAAGATAGAAGTCCATAGGCCCCTTCACCATGATTGGGGTCGGAGACTTTTTCTTCCCTCCTTTACACTTCCCCATGGGAGTGGAGCAGAGTTCCATGCTTCACACTCCTCAGTTGGTCCGAAGGGGCTTAAGATGGGTGGGACCTACCCCTTTGCTCATACTCCTATGAGCATACACGCCCGAGGCTACATCCCTCGGGCTACACGTACTGAAATAGGTGGTCCAAGGGCCTCACTCAGGTGACACGAGCAGACAAGGCATCTCCTCCAATGTCAAAGTACTGATATGGGGAAGTATGCTTGAAACAGCGAATCGTGATGTCATGTCGGACAGTCTATTCCCTTTGGAAGTAATCTATCCAAGTTAAGTGCGCTACTAAGTTGTTACATAAAAAGACTGCCTTTTGTATGGTACAAGTCTTTAAGACAATATTTAATGAAGGAACAACAAAAGTATAACACAAAATTATATACAAGTAAAAATCAAAATATATATGAAAACTGGTGACACTAGGAGAGTGGCAGCTAAAACCATTGAATGCCTCATGACTCCGATAAATTGAGGTCTTCTAAACAAAACAATTAAGGCATACATATCACAAGTCTAAATATATGGTTTTGGAGAAACACCACAGCACTCCTGATAGCTCTTACAGGTCCCACGGGCTAGAAACACTGAAATGTTGGTCCAAGGGCTTTACGCACGTGACACAAGTGGGCAAGGCATCTCCTCCAATGCCTGCAGGAACACTACAGCATTCCTGATGGCTTTTACAGGTCCCATGGCTAGACACAGTGAAATAGGTGGTCCAAGGTCTTCACTCAGGTGACACAAGCGGGCAAGGCGTCTCTGCCAATACCTGCAGAAACACCACAGCACTCCCGATAGCTCTCCATTGAGTGCTTTTCATAAAATTCACTGTTTAAGTTTATGGACACAATGGTGTTACTGGTACATATTATAGCACATTATTAGCACCAATATGTTTTGATTGTTATGGTGCATGATGAAGCCTGATTAAAGAAAGAAAAAAATGATAAGAACACCCTTTTGTAAGCCTCCTTTTGTTGCTAAACATTTGGGTAGTAAAACCGTCTGAGGGCTCATCTTGCTATTTTAAGATTAGATAGCTACGAAGTATAACAATTTTTATTTATTTTTTGTTTTTGCTGGCTCTTACATTGTTTTTGTGATGCCAAAGGTATAATACTATTAGGTGGGTGCCAGCATTTACAGCAGCCTTTGGCAGGCATAAATGCTTGTGCCCATCCCGGCACCTAACTTTTTGTATCATTATTGAATTCCTCCTTATCCGTGCATTTACAGAATAACACTTAGGTGAATATTTGGCATTTCCATTACATCTGCAAAGGATCAGTCCAGACTTGTGGGTTATGGCCATCTACCAGCAGGTGGAGATAGAGAGTACAGCAGAGCTCTGCTTAAAAGGCTACTGTGCAGTGGTTTCTATTCAGCATTCTCTTCTGCAACAGCTGGTAGCAGCATACCTGTGCAGCTCTGTGACTACAACTTTGAAGTACTCCTGGACTATAAATTTTAAGTTTAGTTGAGTGCGGGGACGTTGAACAGCCTTTTGCTAGCTGTTGGGTATAAACCTTGTGATGCCAGGTCTCTCCCCATCCCCCGCTGCCAGTTCCTACCTCCTAAAATTAAAAATTAAAAAAGAAGAGATGGCACGTCTGCCTTATTGGAATTTGTTTTGGGAAGAACAAGGAGTTAGTTGTGCTTCAGCAGCCTAATACTACCTGTGACCCATTTCAGCTGTAGTGACTTTTCCTTTCCTTAGGAGAGTACCCTTTCTATTTTTTTGTGTATGGTGGCAGAAGTGGCTAAGTGCTGTTGACAATGTGGGAGCCACCATGTAGCTTTGGGCCAATACTCAAAGTGTGAGCGGGTTCCTACTGGTTCTGACCTTCAGTAGATGGATCCATTGCCAGGCATGGGTTCCCTTCAGAAAGGGGAGCAGTGGGAGGCGGTATTGGCAGGTTCAGCACACTTATCTTTGGACTGCATCGCGGCAGTCATTTTCAATCTTGGCATGCACAACTGCAACAACGGTTACTCTGACTGATCTCCCTCAGGGGCTATTTGTAGAACAGAGTTCTATAGGGGTTCTGTGTTCTCCCAAATTTATTCTGCTGTTACACCAGGCTTATTTGTTAAAGAGGTGCCTGCTGGTGATTCTCCTGTTCCTTTTCTTCCCCTTGAGCCACATTTCTCAAAGAGAAGACAAGTTGACACTTTTAAGGACATGGATGAGCTCTCAGTACTTTCTGGGCTCAGTTCTAATGCAGCCCTTTTGGTGACATCTGATCATTCTCTACCTGGCACTGTGGCTGAGGGTGATGCTTCTCTGGCTGTGGGGCATGATCCCACCACGGCCTAGCTTTTCCATACAGAAGAGCTTCCTCTCATTATTACTAATGAATTCTCATCATTTCCTTTCCAACTTCTCAGGCTCCTGCATCTGTAAACCCTATAATGTGAGGCACCAAGTAGCCTCCTAAGACCTTTCATGTTCATGAGGCTATGCAGGAGCTGATCTCAGCTGAGTGGGAATCCCCTGATTCTAGCTTAGTGTGGCATGGTAAACCAGCTAACTAAATATTAAATCCCAAAATTGACCATAGGTAAATCAAATGCAATATATAAAACAAACCTCGGTCTGAAAAATGCAGTCACAGAGGGAGTGAACGAGAAAATAACAAAATAAACATGTATATTATATATACACCACTCAAATCAATAATGGCATATATATTTAATATAACAAATATTTTTTGTGTGAAGGAAGTGGTCTCAGAGTATAAACTCACCCAAGTGAGGCTACACAAAGCGTTTTATGTCTCTAAGGGTGGACAAGTCTCTCGATCATTGAACCACTTCACTATTTTTCAATATTTTATATCGTGAGCAAAACCCTCAAGTGCTCAACATACAATGAAAATAAATTACCTAAACATACATATATATTTTGTCAACTCGCCCACAACCTCCGTGACAACTCGCAGGAGCACTTCACATCATAATTAATGGAGATATATGCTCCTATCCATATTTCATCAATTTTTTTTTAAATTTCAGATAATATAGGAACTTAGCTGGTATAATGGTAGTCCACTCGCAGTTGCTTTAAGTCTGTATACTCCAGACACTGGCTGCCGGTGGGCCCACCTCTTAAACTTAAGAACTCTCAGCGTTCACAGCAAGGGGTACTAACAATCTTCATTTGTTCCCCCATGCTACAAAAAAGAGCTTAATAATCCTCGTATGACTTCTGCAAGTCCAACTCTGCAGGGTTTCGTGTCCACTTCATAAGGAACTTCCAAAGGTGATATATCGCAAATAAGCTCAAAAAAAGCGTGCCTCAACTTATTTTCTTTTCTGTGTTTGTTTTATTTCTAGTTACTACAGTCTTTAACTTTTTTTCCCCTCAGGTGTATTTCTTATTCCATATATATTGATGTTGGCATTTGCTGGTTTGCCTATGTTCTTCCTAGAATGTGCTCTTGGGCAATATGCCAGTTTGGGACCAGTTTCAGTATGGAGGTTGGCACCAATATTACAAGGTCAGTGACATTTTGATTTTCATTTCTGTTCTTTTGACATTAACAATCAACATGAATGATTGATTGAATCAGCCTCAACAATAAATGAGATTAGTGGAAAACATCACAGAAATGGGTGTTTCGTAAGGCTCCTTGAAATAAAAAAAGGATGAAAAAGGATCTCTGGTATGAGGGAAAGAGAACAGAATATGTGACATTGGAAATAGAAACTCAGATATTTAAGCAGTGATAATTGCAAATGAGATTTGATAGTTCCACTAAATGAAGACAATTACTCTTCAAGGAGGCAAGCAGAGAGAGAGAGTGGGCATTAAGTTAATGTGGGGAACACACCCATGGAAAATAGATGAAAATGTAAGTAAAAATACAGTGGTTGATATTCAAAATGATTTAAGTGGGCAGGAGAGGCCCCTGCCTGCTTAAATTGCACTTTGTGGGCCAGCTGTCAATATAAAGCAGTACTTTACAGGGCAGTGCCACTGAATATCAGCGTTATCCAGCCATTTTGGTATCAGGACTCACAGAGGCATTTGGGGGTGGAGTAAGGGAAGTGCTGGCAGTTAAATGGGAGCCGGCAGTATTCAATGCCGATGTCTGCGTAGGTAAGCGGGTATATAGGATCACACAAAAAGCAGTCCTAACTATGCCAATTAGCTATGCAGGTGCTGGCTCTGAATATCGGCTAGTACCTACATAACTTCTGGGCAATGTCCTGAAGTGTTCTGCGTTTCCCTCCCACCCCCCAGAACATGAACAGGCCCCCCTTCCACCTACCCTACTTCCCACTCCCCAGAACAAGAACAGACTCCCCCCAAGATTACCCCTTCTTCCCTTAACCCCCCCCCTCCAGAATAGCAGACTCCTCCCCCTAGCCTACTGCCCGATCCTTGTGGTCTGGCAAAGAATGGGCAGGAGAGATTCCCACTCACTCCTGCCCATTGTGACTGCCCCTTCAAAATGGGCATCACTCCTGTCCATTCTTTGCTAGACCACGAAGTATTGGGCAAGTAGGACAGGAGGGGAGTGTTTGCTGATATTCCTGGGGGGGAGGCAGAGTCTTGGGGAAGCTGTTCATGTTTCAATTGGGTAGGAGGGAGATAGAAGGATCCTTGGGGGGGTCTGTTCATGTTCCAGGGAGTGGGAAGGAGGGGGGTTAGAATCGGGGGGGGGGGGGCAGAGGAGTGTCTCATGTAGGTCTTGGCTGAATATCAGCTGGGACACACATAAATTCTGGAAGCCTGTGCAATCCAGTCAGACACTAGTGGACAAGTCCTGGTATTGAATGGGTCCTATATAACCGGCTGAATATTGACCAGAGAATAAATAGTATATGCAGGGTCTCTTGTGTCAAACTATTTTAGGAATTATAAATTTTGGGGTAGGCATCCTAATATCTAAGAAAATGAGCTTAGTAACTGAGGAAACAGTTAGGGATGGGGAAGGAGTTTCTTATGTCTATAGATTTTGATTAACGATGTACAGTTTATTACTACAAATTATCTATCCACCAAAGAAAAATCAAGGGAACTTCTATATGTTGTCATTGAAAACTGCCTCAAGTGGAACACTTTTCTAGAGGATAAATCAGCATTTAAATTAACATAAGATTTAAATTCATGCAATCTATATGATATGCTTCTTATGAAGTAGTATCTTTCTGGAAGGAAGCAATGTGCACACTGTTAAAGAACTGCCTTTGCCAAACATAAGGATGGGGAGCCTCCTGCGAACAACAGCCAGGCTCTTGCGGTGGCCCTGATGGTACCAATGTTGCTGCCCCCTTGCTTCTGAAGCAGCGTAATGTGAAACGGGACCCGTTGACCACAGTTAAATCACGGTCTGAGAGAAGAAAGTTTTGAGCCTGCCTAAGCTAAGTAAAACGTTTTAGCCTATTGGGCAGAGTGATTTTTTGCTTAGTGAAAGAAAATATTTAAAAACATTTAAAAATAATTAGGAGGTTTTTGTATCGCCTATGATGATGAAATAGTAGCTCTTATCCCATTTCTATATATAGAGCTTTTTCTTGAGGTGTTTTTCCTCCTTTTTGTGAATGACTTCTGCTTACACATTTATAACTGAGTTCTGTAATTATATATGAGAAGAAATGGATTGTATCCAAGCATTCACCACCTATTTTCCTTAAAAAAGGCCCTTTTTCCAAAAACTGGCCTAGTGCATGCCTAAAGATGTGCCTGTACTGCCACAGGCTGCTTTTTGCAGCAGCTTAGTAAAAGGGCCCCTGTGTAATTTAATTTTGTGGTTAGTGTAATGTATTATTAATAAGACTGCACAGTATGTATATTAAGAATGAATGGAAGAAATGGCATGGACCTGAGAGCAGAGTTGGAGTGGAGCTTGGGCACCCTTAAACAAAAAGGCATTCTGCTGACCCAGCCACTGGTAGTGATGGATCCTTCTCTTGTAGGTAGGTCATAGGATTTATGTTTTGATTAAACATTTTCACTTGAATGTATTTTGTTGTTTCACAGAGCCTTTTGTATGGCCAGGTGGTATAACAAATTGAATAAACCGTAACTGTAAATTTACTTCTTTTACTTCACCTAATATTCCTGCTTCGTCTCCTAATGTAGCTGTTAAGCTTCCCAGGTAGGAAAGGGTAGAATATCAAGATGATAAAGTTTCTGTAGTCTGTGGAGTTGAGCAGGAGCTAGATTTAAATTCTGCAGAGAAGCATTTCAGACATCCTCTCTGAGGGGGATGAAGTTCCACCAGGACAGGATCCTTCTGTGGTTCATATTTTTGATATGGAGGACTTGGCTACTTTAATTTCCCAGGTTTTGTCCACTATTAAGATTTTGATGGATAAGCCCAATTCTAGTTCTAGTTCCCATGAATTTATTTTGGTTGGTATCAGAAAATCTTCCAAGGCATTCTCTATTTTTCAGGTGATAGATGATATAATTTCTGAGGAATGGGAGATTCCAGATGCCAGTTTGCGTGTTAAATGGTATATAGCTAGGCTTTACCTGGCAGTGTCTCAGCAATATGAACAATTCAAGCTGCCTAAGGTGGATGCAGCAGTAGGGTAGTATACTGGTAGAAGGGGCTGCAGCACCGCAAACTCCCCAGGACCACAGGATGGAGTCTCTTTTGAATCAAGCATTTGAAGTATCTGGTTTAGTCTTTCAGGCAGAGGTCTGTGGAAGCTATGTAGCTTGGACACGTTTTAGGTGGTCAGAGCAATTGGTGTAAAAATCTATGCAGTTCTTAGTGAGGGATGATCCAGGTTCAACCTTTTTAGATTTGGGAATGAGCTATTTGGTAGATGCTTTTATATGATTTAATAAGAGCTTTGGCAAAAGATATGGCTCTCCTTGTAGCTGTTTGGTGTTTTCTCTAGCTCAGAAATTGGTCTACAGATGTTACTTCTAAAGCACCTAAAACATGCCTTAGCTAAATAAGCATCACAGCCTGCTTCCTAAAATGCTAACTCTAAGACTAGATTATCTTTTAAAGGAGGTTTGCTTTTCGGTGACGATATAGAAAATTGGTTAAAATTGGTGTCTGAGTCCACTGTTTCCAGAAAATCACCCCAAAACCTTCTTTTAGAGGTTTTTCATCTAGAAGACACTTTAGAGATCCCAGGAGGTATAGACTGGGAAGAGCGAGTGCTCAGTACAGTAATTTCCTTTCAGATGTAAGTCAGGTAGCTGTAGAGGACACTGAGATTTCTCTGCAGGAATGTCGGGTACTTCCAAGGGTTCAAAATAAAGGTCTGTGGGCTAGCTCTCTGGTGCCTTCGGTAGGAGGTCGACTAAAGTAATTTTACCAGGCGTGGGCCCAGATAATCATATATCTTTGGGTACTAGAAGTTATTTGGGATGGGTTATCTTCCAGAGTTTGCTCAGCTTCTTCCTGAGGTATTTCTGGAATCGCTCTGTCATTCTCACCTAAAAGTAGTGGCAGTCTCACAGAACTTATTCAGTTTACTTCAGTTAGAAGTGATAGTTCCAGTTCCATCTCCAAAGGAGAACAAGCTGTTATTCAATTTATCTTGTAGTTCCACAGAAAGAGGGTACTTTCTGTCCAATTCACGTTCTCAGAGCGGTCAACAAATTTCTCAAGGTTCCAAGTTTTTGAATGGCAACTTTAAGATTGGTGATTGTGATACTGCAACAAGGAGAGATTTTTTTTCTTTAGATTTAAGGAAGCTTACCTACAGATCCTCATAAGAAAGTCTCATCAGCATTACTAGATGTTCGTTATCCTGGGACAGCATTTCCAGTTTTAGACATCACATACATTTACAAAGGCAATGGTGATGTTTGCAGTCACCTTATGCAAAGAGGGAATTTTGGTTCACCCTTATTTGCCGACTGGTTAATAAGAGTGAATTCATATCAAGAATGTGAAACAAACAGTGAGTGGTGCAGTTCTCAGAACACTGGGATGGATTGTCAGTAACTCCATGAGCAACCTTACCCCTTCCTAAACATTCGAATATTTAGGAGCAAAGTTCGACCCTCTCCAAGGCAAAGTGTTTCTTCTCACGGTGAGGAGGAAAGAGCTACAATTGCAGATCAAAAACCTTCTCACTCTTTACAAACCAACAATTTGGCACTACCTTCAAATGGGGCAGGATTCACATGAGACCTTTAAAGAGGTCTCCACAAGTCTTGATGGTTTCCACAAGTCTTGACTTGTTGCTACACAGCAACAATCTGTCCACAGTTTGAAAACCCCAAGCTGGATCCTTGTGATGATGGATACAAGTCTCACAAATTTGGGGACACATTGTCTTGACAAATGGACACAAGGTTGATGGTTCTCAGTGCAAGCTCAGTGGTTGATCAACTATCTGTAAGCATAGGCAATCTGCTGAGCTCTCTAGAAGTTTTGTCAGCTACGTCAAAAGTACTTCAGTAAGTACTGTTTTGTTATATCCCAAGTAACTAGACTGGTCTACTGGGATAATAAAGAAGGCTAAATTAGTTATTACCCACTAATTTTCTTTCCCTGAGTCCCTCCAGGCCAGTCCAGAACCCACCCATGGTTCTTATTATCAGTTTGCTTTCTACTTCCTGAAGCATAAAGATTTGTATTTTGGGTAGTTCATTATTCCTGTTGGGTCTTTAATTTAGAGGGTTTTATTCTTCATTACTGATTCTCTGTTGAGAAGTTCATTAGCTCCTAGGGGAGGTTTTTTTAAAAAACTTTTAATTGCCTTTGTTCTTTTGCTGTGTTATGATAAATTATGACTGGCCCCAGGGAACTGTACAGGATTCTAAAGTGATGACATTACTGCTCAATAGTTCTCAGTCTCTACCTGCTAAAAGGACAGCACAAACCCAAGTACCTGGACTCAAGGAAAGAAAATTAGCAGGTATGAACTAATTTACCAATTCTATGAAGATTAAGCATTTATTTATTTTATTTCTTTCATCTTTAAAATTTATTTTCACACAGTACCTAAAAATGACAGCTATGAATCATTTATATATATACTTTGCATTTGACATTTTTATCTATACTGAGTGTTTTTACTTTTTTTTTTCAGGTGTGGGATGCAGTATGGTTGCAGTTTCAGCATTAGTTTCTATCTATTATAATGTCTTAATTTCCTACAGTCTGTATTATTTATTTGCCTCATTCCAACATGTGCTACCATGGGCAGACTGCTTTTTGTGGGCAGATGAGACATGCAGCAGGTACAAAAAAGGTATCTTTTTTTTTTTTTTTTTAAATCATTTTTAGCTTAATAATCCATAGAAATGGAGAAAAATGAAAGCAGGTAAAGACTATATAGCCTATCCAGTCTGCCTATCCATGTCATCTATCATCTCTTTCTCTCCCCTAGAGATCCTATGTACTTGTCCCAAGCTTTCTTGCATTCAGATACAGTTTTCATTACCTCTACCTCCATCGGGAGGCTGTTCAACAAATTCAGTACCCTTTCCATGTAGAAGTATTTCCTCATGTTGCTTTCTGAGTCTGTCCCCTTTTACCCTTATCCTATACCCTCTCATTCAAGAGCTTCCTTTCAATAGAAAGAGATTCATCTCCTGTGCATATATGCCACAGAAAATTTTAAACATCTGTATCATATCTCCCCTGTGCTGCCTTTCTTTCAAAGTATACATTTTGAGATCTTTAAGTCTGTCCTCATACGCGTTATGATAAAGACCACTGACCATTTTAGTTGCCACCCTCTGGACTGACTCCATTCTGTTTATATATATTTTTTGAATGTAGTGGTCTTTAGAATTGTAGACAGTATTCTAAATGAGGTCTCACCAGAGCCTCATATCGAGGCATTATCACCTCATTTTTCCTACTGCCATTCTTTTCCCTATGCATCCAAGCATCCTTCTAGCTTTCACCGTCACCTTTTCTACCTGTTTGGCTACCTTAAGATCATCTAATACGATCACACTCAAGTCCCTCTTCTCTTTCACACATGAAAGTTCTTCACTCCCTAAAATGTACTGTTCCTTTGGGTTTGCAGCTCAAATGCATGCCCCAACATTTTTTTTAGCATTAAATCTTAGCTGCTAAATTCTGGACCGTTCTTCAAGCTTTGCTAAGTCCTTCCTCATGTTATCCACACCATCAAGGAAGTTTACCCTTTTGTAGATTTTGGTATCATCCACAAAGAGGCAAACCTTACCAAACAGCCCTTCAGCAATATTGCTTACAAAAATGTTAAAAGAACCAGCTTAAGAACCGAACCGTAACATCAGCATCCCTCTCCTCAGAGTCAGCTCCATTTACCAGTTCCTTCCGTCACCTTTCACTCAACCTGTTTCTTACCCAGTCAGTCAGTTTAGAGTCCATGTGAGGGCACTCAGTTTATTTGTCATGTATGTGATCAAAGGCTTTGCTAAAATCTAAGTACACCACATCTAGCACTCTCCCTCGATCCAACTCTGGTCACCCAGTCAAAGAAATTATTTGGATTTGTCTGACAAGACCTGCCTCTAGTGAAACCATGCTGCCTTAGATCCTGCAATCTATTGGATTCCAGAAACTTCACTGTTCTCTGTTTTAAAAGTGTTTCCATTAATTTACTTACCATAGAAGTCAAAGTTACCAGTCTGTAGTTTACAACCTTCCACTTTCCACTCCCAATTCTAAAGAATCTTTTAAAGGGTCAGCCAGCAAAGCCGCCAGAATTTCTGTCAGTACCCTGGGATGTATGCTGTCCAGCCCCATCGCTTTGTCCATCTTTAGGTTAGCTAGCTTCTCATGAACACAGTCCACTGCAAATCATGCAAGATCTACCACACCTCTATTCCTATTTGTGTTTGTCTTCTGCGGTCCTGCTCCAGGCCCTTCAGCTGTGAACACAGAACAAATATTTGTTAAGCAATTCTACTTTATCTTTATCAGCTTCTACATTTTCCTCCTCTGCACCTTTGAGTCTCACAATGTCACTTTTGCACTTCCTCTTATCACTAACATTTTACCACATTGGCTATTTTTTCTTCCATTTGCATCTTTGCTTTCCTGACTACTTCACCAGATTCTCTTAGGTTTTCCAAATACTGTCACCTCTCTCTTCCTTTTTTGTGATCTCTTGTAATTTGTGAAGACTAACTTCTTTGTCTATACCTTTCCAACTGCTTCTTTTCCTCTTACTTGTATTTATTTTCTTACAAAAAGGTTTGTTGCCTTTACAGTAACTCCTTTCAGTTTAGCCCACTACTTTTCTACTTCTTCCAGATGTTCTCTTCCAGCTAACAACTCCTTGAGGTAATCCCCCATCTGAGCAGTTAGTCTATTTTTTTTTAAGTCTAGAACCTTCACTGTTGAGTGAACCCTCTCCATACCTGTCTTAATATTAAACCACACTATCTGGTGATCACTGGATGCCAGATGATCACCCACTATAACATCAGAAACACTCATCCCCTTCATAAACACTAAGCCCAGTATGGTTCCATCCCATGTGGGTTCCATTATGAACTGCTGGAACATTCACTCTTTAGATAATCCAGGATCTCCTTACTTCTAGAAGATCCCACAATAGGGATATCCCATTCAACATCTGGCATATGAAAATCACCTATTCCATTATGTGGCTTCCCACTATTCTACAACCAGTGGGATAGTTGTGTCCATCGGGTGTAGAAAGAGAACTGAAAACTGAGCTGAGACAGATCTCTCTTGGCATCCAGTCCAGCTCCTCAGTATTTTCTATCTCTAGCAGGTAGATGGACACACTTTTTAGCCTTTGGTTCTGAGTGATTTGATCCTCATCCAGTTGGTCAACTGGTTCCCAGTTGAGCTTTGTGGGTGGATTCAGTCTGCAGAGTCATATCTGGAGGTCTTCAGATCCCCCCCCCCCCCCCCCCCATATCTGGTGTCTTGTGAATTTACTTCTTGCCTCCATTCACCTTTTCCATGTTTCCTGTGGAGCTCTCTTTTTCCAGCACAACAACCTTAAAAAAAAAAGAAAGGATATGGAAAGAAGTTTGCTGGAGAACGTGGACCATAGTATCAGTCCTGAGTCTTTGTCTGTGGTAAAACCTGTGAAGACTTTGAGCTTGGGGGGAGCAACCTGTAGTGGTAAGTCTGACTAAAGTTTGACTCAGAACCGTTTGGAGGGCTGCAAGTTCTACTTGGTACAGGGGAGGGATCCTGACTCATTGCTCTGGACACATTGTGCTGCACTTGTGACAGTCGGGGTGAATGGAGACTCCTGTGGAGACAGTTAAGCAGTGTTGCATATAGCACAGGGCAACTGGATGGAACAGGAGTCTCAGTAGTTGATAAATCGCTTGGAGCTCAGGGTAGGGCTGGTGTTCTCAGCACAGATTATCTCCCTTCTCTGCTCAGATCATGCACATTCTAGCATTTTTCCAAGCAGGTCTTCAAAAAGGATTGCATTTGGTTCTCTAAAAGTTCAGGTTGTGGTTTTGGCCTGTTTCAGGGGATGACTACAGAAGATGTCTCTTGTGGCTCACCTAGATATCATTCGATTCTTGCAGGGAATGGGCCACTTGCGTGTGTCCAAAGTGGAACCTTAATTTAGTCCTTTCAGCTCTTCAGAAGCCTCCTTTTGAGCCACTTCAGAAGGCCTGTTTGAAAGACCTTACATTAAAGACAGCATTCTTGTTGGCTCTTGCATTAACACTTAGGGTTTCTGAGCTTCAGGCTCTTTTTTGTTGGGATCCCTTTCCTTGCTTTTCGGAGGTGGAGGAGAGTTCACCCTGCACATGGTTCCTTCCTTTCTTCCAAAAGTGGTGTCAGTATTTCATCTCAACCAATCTGCGGAGCTTCTGTCCTTCTGCAGAAAGGATAAAGAGGCTCAGTAATCTTCCTTTAAGCTTCTCAATGTGTGAGTCCTCATTAGATATCTGGAAGTCACAAATGAGTTTGTGCTTTTTGTTGAACAAAAGCTTGGCCTCATGGCTTCCAAGCCCACATTGCTAGATAGTTGAAGGAGACTATCACGTCAGTTTATTTGCGTGTGGGGAAGCAGGCTTCTCAGGCCTTTTGCAAGGTGGTGACAGGGTCAATGCTGCATACCTTTGCAAAGTACTATAGGGTGGATGTTGTACACTCAGAAGACAGTTTTGGGGTTTCAGGCCTCAGGGCAGCTGTGCCAGGATCTCACCTTCTTTAGGGATTGCTTTTGAACATACCACAGGTTCTAGAATAGTGGGAAGCTGCATAATGGAAGGAGACATTAGGACTTAACTGATAATTTATCTCCATCAGTCCTTCCTTCTACTCGAGAGACCCACCCGAGGTTTCTGAGATGTTAAGTTGGTGCAAAGTATGGGTCAAATAACAACTGTCACTTTTCATGGTGGTTCCTGCATATCTTTTGTTCTCTACAAGTTGTCCAGAGATGAGAGAGGTCCACACATTTTGCTTGTGTTAAGTTATCAAGTTATTTAAGGTTTTTCTGTTTATTTTGAGGTTCTCCTTACTTCTCGTGTACATAAATACTGAGGAGCTGCCAAGAGAGATATGTCTCAGCTCAGTTTTCAGTTCTCTATTTCCACCTGCTGGTTGATGGACACAACTATCCCACGGGTTCTGGAATAGTGAGTGGGAAGGACTAAGGTAAGACCAAATTTCTCCTTGCTAGTATTTCCCCTTTCACAGTCATATTTTGAATGTCTTCAATTAAATCTCTGTCCACTTCTTCTGTCTGTGAAGAAGGCTTGTATCACTGAAATATATATACATTTTCCACTGCCTCTTTCCAGATAGACACACAGTGCTTCTTCTTTACCCTGCAGGTTCTACATTTGTGTGGCTTTAATATTATCTTTAACATATACTGCCACTCCCTTCCTTTCTTCCTACCCTGCCTTTCCTGAACAGATTATAGCCAGGTATAACTATATACCAGTCAAGGTTCTCTGTGAACCACGTCTCTGTCCATGGCCACCACCATATCCAAATCAGCCTCTTCCTTCACAGCCTGTAGATCCAGAACCTTATTTCTCACACTATGACCATTAGTACATACTGTGATTGCCCTTCTAGTAAGCTGTGTTAAGCAGCTAACACAAGATTTCCCAATCAGAAGACAGTAGTGCAGACCTGTACTACTGTCTATTAATCTAAAATGGGAGCCTTTGTGTTAAAACTCCAGCCATTAGCTGCCTAACCCAGAAGTGGGCTGGGCCTGGGCAAGACAGGGTAGGGCACAAGTGTGGCTGGTGTGACAGCTAGTCAAGGGTCTTTACTGTTAACTAGCTGTCCTGACTGCCAATTTTGCAGTCAAACTTACTGTCACCTCAACAGGAGGTGATAAGTGCAGCTGCGCCACTGGCAGTCCGGTAGCTTGGCCCTCCCAAAAGCCACTTACTCAGTACCCTCCTTCAAATCCTCCTCCATTCATCTTCCCCACCACTTCAACCCCAAACCCTGACATAATTATTGCCCTCCCCAAGTCACCACCCTGACTTTCCAACTAATACCCAGTTCCTCCCTCCACTCAAGCACCCTGAACCCCCACAGTCTAACACTACCCCCCAATGCTTAAAAATCCCCTCTCTGCTGCTAAGGAATCTGCTCCCCCTCCTCCCGGTGTCCTACCTGGAGGTCTGCAGGGTTATCATGTCATGAAAGGTAGAGGTGGTCTCTCTCTGCTGCTGTTCAAGCCTGCACCTCCTCCAAAATGATGCCTGACCCCCTAGCAGTTGTCTGGTGGTACTATTACTAGGGTCAAGCACCATTATGGTGGACACACCGACCTGGGCAGGAGCAGAGAAGGACCGCTGCCACCTAATCACTCTATGAATCCCCCAGGTAAGGCATGGGGGATCAGGAATGGGGGAGGTTAGAGAAATGTGTGAAAAGGTTCCTTAGTGGCGGGGGGGGGGGGGGTAGGCTTGATGAGCAGCAGGGAGAGGGGATGGACTGGGGGCATTCAAGGGCTGTTGCCAGGGGCTCAGAGGGCCTCAAATTTGTAAGGGGGGTCAGAGTGCTTGGGGGAGTGGGTATTAGTTTGAGGTTTAGGGTTGTGGCTTGGGAGAGGGCAATTGTGTCAGGGCTTGGTTTTGAGATTTGAGTGGGGTGGTCTGAACAGAGGGGGTCGTGAGGGTGGTACTGACTGAGGAGGGTTGAGAGTACCACCATGGCCAGGTGTTTAACATTTATTTATATATTTATGCTATTGGCCTGTACCACGTTATATGTAGTGGCTTCCAGTAAGCTTTTGCATCTAACATAAGATCCTGACACTGACCTATAAAAACCCTCTCCACAGGTATTCCATCATATTTGTCCTCAGTAATAGTCCAATATGTGCCCCCTAGAATTCTTAGATCATTGCACGATCTATGTCTTCATATTCCCTCATCTTCCTCTGCAAGGTTGGACTCTATGAGGCAATCGACTTTTTACTGTGTGGTTCCAACATTATGGAACTCACTGTCATCTTCACTTTGTCTTGAGCTTTCGTTCCCTAGCTTCAAGACAGTCCTAAAAACCTATTTATTTAAGGATGCTTATGGAGACACTCACTGAACTTGCCTGTGTTGGGCATCTGCAACCTCATTTGCACTGCCTGAATATGACATGGTTACCTTTGTTTCTCTTACCTTGAGTGATTGGTGTATTCTTTTTTTCTTTCCCTCTCCTGTTTAAAATTTGGAGTTCCTCTCTCTTTCAAATGTTTTTATTTGTATTGTAAACCACTATGTTGTATTACATGAATAGTGGTATATCAAATACAGTGGGGGAAATAAGTATTTGATCCCTTGCTGATTTTGTAAGTTTGCCCACTGACAAAGACATGAGCAGCCCATAATTGAAGGGTAGGTTATTGGTAACAGTGAGAGATAGCACATCACAAATTAAATCCGGAAAATCACATTGTGGAAAGTATATGAATTTATTTGCATTCTGCAGAGGGAAATAAGTATTTAATCCCTCTGGCAAACAAGACCTAATACTTGGTGGCAAAACCCTTGTTGGCAAGCACAGCGGTCAGACGTCTTCTGTAGTTGATGATGAGGTTTGCACACATGTCAGGAGGAATTTTGGTCCACTCCTCTTTGCAGATCATCTCTAAATCATTAAGAGTTCTGGGCTGTCGCTTGGCAACTCGCAGCTTCAGCTCCCTCCATAAGTTTTCAATGGGATTAAGGTCTGGTGACTGGCTAGGCCACTCCATGACCCTAATGTGCTTCTTCCTGAGCCACTCCTTTGTTGCCTTGGCTGTATGTTTTGGGTCATTGTCGTGCTGGAAGACCCAGCCACGACCCATTTTTAAGGCCCTGGCGGAGGGAAGGAGGTTGTCACTCAGAATTGTACGGTACATGGCCCCATCCATTCTCCCATTGATGCGGTGAAGTAGTCCTGTGCCCTTAGCAGAGAAACACCCCCAAAACATAACATTTCCACCTCCATGCTTGACAGTGGGGACGGTGTTCTTTGGGTCATAGGCAGCATTTCTCTTCCTCCAAACACGGCGAGTTGAGTTCATGCCAAAGAGCTCAATTTTTGTCTCATCTGACCACAGCACCTTCTCCCAATCACTCTCGGCATCATCCAGGTGTTCACTGGCAAACTTCAGACGGGCCGTCACATGTGCCTTCCGGAGCAGGGGGACCTTGCGGGCACTGCAGGATTGCAATCCGTTATGTCGTAATGTGTTACCAATGGTTTTCGTGGTGACAGTGGTCCCAGCTGCCTTGAGATCATTGACAAGTTCCCCCCTTGTAGTTGTAGGCTGATTTCTAACCTTCCTCATGATCAAGGATACCCCACGAGGTGAGATTTTGCGTGGAGCCCCAGATCTTTGTCGATTGACAGTCATTTTGTACTTCTTCCATTTTCTTACTATGGCACCAACAGTTGTCTCCTTCTCGCCCAGCGTCTTACTGATGGTTTTGTAGCCCATTCCAGCCTTGTGCAGGTGTATGATCTTGTCCCTGACATCCTTAGACAGCTCCTTGCTCTTGGCCATTTTGTAGAGGTTAGAGTCTGACTGATTCACTGAGTCTGTGGACAGGTGTCTTTCATACAGGTGACCATTGCCGACAGCTGTCTGTCATGCAGGTAACGAGTTGATTTGGAGCATCTACCTGGTCTGTAGGGGCCAGATCTCTTACTGGTTGGTGGGGGATCAAATACTTATTTCCCTCTGCAGAATGCAAATAAATTCATATACTTTCCACAATGTGATTTTCCGGATTTAATTTGTGATGTGCTATCTCTCACTGTTACCAATAACCTACCCTTCAATTATGGGCTGCTCATGTCTTTGTCAGTGGGCAAACTTACAAAATCAGCAAGGGATCAAATACTTATTTCCCCCACTGTAAATTGTAATCATAACTATAGTGCCTAATAGTGTGGGAGCACCCATGCTATAGGGCAGTATGTAATGTGGTGCCTGTACTTTAATCGTCTGCCTCCTGCATTAAATGCAGGACAAATGGTGGTCATGCCCTCCATTTACCGTATGGGCTTTGCACTTACTGCATAATTTTGCATTACCCATGCGGCATGTGCAAAAGTTACCACAATTTAGTAGAATGGACTCAAAACGATTCAGAAAGTGCTTTTAGCCTGAAATTCCATTTCATGCTTTCTGGCTCAAGCAGCAGCACCAGCAACTGCCAGTGAAGGCAAGCAGCGGGGAAGCTGTAGCCAGAGAGAGAAACAGGCTGGCAGCAGGGTGTACATATGCTAGTGACAGCATAGCCACATGTGCAATTTTGGGTGGCTTTGAACCCAAAATGGGGGGTAAAACATTTTTCCTCTACCCCCCCGCCAGTGTCTCCCAACTCAAATGATAAATAACTGAGTTGGTGAGGATCTCCAAGCCCCATTTCTGAAGAGGTCCTCCTCTGGCAACCAGAACACTGTCCTACGCTCTGCAATTGGTGGCACCATCCATGAGCTGCCACTGTACTGTCTTCCCCCTCACATGCTTAGTTTTTATGCATGTGTGAAACCAAGCATGTGTGTGTGTGTGGGGGGGGGGGGGGGGGGGACTGGCACAGCAGCAACCCATGGACAGTGGTGCCAACTGTTGAGCATAGGGAAGTATTCTGGCTGTCAGGAGAACCTCTTCAGCTGGTGGAGCTTGGGGATCCAGGGGGTGCCACAATTTTGGGTGTGTTTCAGCCCAAAGTGAGGCCCACTCAAGTTATGCAGAAAGAATTATCAGGCTATATAAGTTATGAACTACATAAATCTGCAAAAAATAGCTTGATGAAAATAGTAATTATAGCTCCTCATAACTTCCCAAATACTAAACTCTTAAATTAGGAGGAAAAGACCTCAGGCATCCTGCTTGTTATTTAAACCAATATTTAAAGCTAGGACTGTAATCAAAATCATCAGTCATGAAAAACCTCCTCATATTTGTGAAGTTCAAGTGCACAAACAAATGAAAACACTTTTTTAATAAATAATTATAAAAACTTATCTTAAATAGCTGCAAACACCCAATGGGGCCACTGTTTCACAAAGACCTCATCAGGGGTTTGAATACTTTTAATTGCTGTGCCAGCGTTATGTTATGCAACATCAGCTCTTGGCATGATTCGCCACTGGTATCAATCTGCAAATCAAAAGTCCATATTAAAATACATTCTCAGTAATGTGGAGTAGCTAAAACATATTGCCTTTACTCTATTATTGAGGTACAAAGACTAAAAGTCAACAGTAAACTATATGTGGGACAGACTAGCAGAATGCTTTGAATTAGAATGGCAGAGCGCAAATCCAATTTGAGAAGAAAGAAGATTGAGGAGTTGATGGTACTATATTGTATTGAGAAAACACACAGGTTTAAGGCTTTAAATGTTTAGTAAAACATAGAAGAAAGACAGTCCCTGCTCAAAGAGCTTACAATCTAATAGACAAAAAATAAAGTAATCAAATCAATTAATGTGTACAGGAAGGAGGAGAGGAGGGTAGGTGGAGGCGAGTGGTTACAAGTGGTTACGAGTCAAAAGCAATGTTAAAAAGGTGGGTTTTCAGTCTAGGTTTAAAGGTGGCCAAGGATGGGGCAAGACGTATGGGCTCAGGAAGTTTATTCCAGGCGTAGGGTGCAGCGAGACAGAAGGCGCGAAGTCTGGAGTTGGCAGTAGTGGAGAAGGGAACAGATAAGAAGGATTTATCCATGGAGCGGAGTGCACGGGAAGGGGTATAGGGAAGGACAAGTATGGAGAGATACTGGGGAGCAGCAGAGTGAGTACATTTATAGGTTAGTAGAAGAAGTTTGAACAGGATGCGAAAATGGATAGGGAGCCAGTGAAGCGACTTGAGGAGAGGGGTAGTATGAGTAAAGCGACCTTGGCGGAAGACGAGACGGGCAGCAGAGTTTTGAACCGATTGGAGAGGGGAGAGGTGACTAAGTGGGAGGCCAGCAAGAAGCAGATTGCAGTAGTCTAAACGAGAGGTGACAAGAGTGTGGATGAGGGTTTTGGTAGAGTGCTCGGAAAGAAAGGGGCGGATTTTATGGATGTTGTAAAGAAAGAAACGACAGGTCTTGGTGGTCTGCTGGATATGAGCAGAGAAGGAGAGAGAAGAGTCAAAGATGACCCCAAGGTTTCGAGCTGAGGAGACAGGGAGAATGAGAGCCATCAACAGAAATAGAAAATGGGGGAGTGGGGAGGTGGGTTTGGGGGGAAATGCCTATTAATAGATATGGGGTTGATCGAATGAAGAAACTTACACAAAAAATAATGGTGCATACACCAGTTAAACAGCGTAGAAGAGCCAGTAGGCTTAAATTATCATTTTGAATGGAATGCTTTTTTCTAAGTGAAGTATATATCATTTTAAACTGTTGACTTCCTGGTTATGATGTCATGATCCATCTTTACTTACACCTGTGCTGTCTATTAAAATGTTTTTGTGCGTATTGTGTTGACATTGTAATGTAGTAAGCTATGTCATATCTTGTATTGCTATTTGAATACTTTTACTGCTGTAATTATCTATTGCTTATGTTTGACTTATTCTTGTTGTACATTGCCTTGAGTGAACTACATTTGTTCACAAATGAATATTCACAATATGTCCTTTTTTTTTAACAGATTTGTGCAATGTAACTTTAGGAGGTACTGTCACCACAGTGAACCTGACATGGGTGTTAAAAAACAATCTAACTTGTGACCCCAACATTATGGAACCCCCAAGCAAGCAATATTGGGAGTAAGTGCACATAGCCTTATATATCATTCAAATATACGGAGAGGCATTTTCGATATGCATCTACGTTCGACTTTAGACGTTTTGCAAAAAACGTCTGAAATCTGAATAGGAAAGAAGTTCATTTTCAAAAAAGAAAAACATCTATCTCTTGTTTTCGAAAATAGTGTTTCTAACAAGGTTTTGTGCTTTGGATGTTTTCTTTTTTGGTCCATTAAGAAAAAAAAAAGTCCAAGTGAAAAATGTAGAAACTCAAGCCATTGGGACATAGGAGGGGCCAGCATTTTTAGTAGATTGGTCTCCCAGACATCCCAGGAGATAAATAGGGCACCCTAAGGGGCACTGCAGTGGACTTCAAAAACATGCTCCCAGGTACATATCTCACCGTTGCTCCCTTATCTTTTTTTTTTTTGTTACATTTGTACCCCGCGCTTTCCTACTCATGGCAGGCTCAATGCGGCTTACATATTGTCTTCTGAGCCCCCCAAACCCACCCCAAACCCACCCCAAACCCACTGCCCATAACTGTAGAACACTTCAATAGCCCTTATGGATGAAGGGGGCACCTATATGTGGGTACAGTGGGTTTCTGGTGAGTTTTGGAGGGCTCACAGTTTCCTCCACAAATGTGATAGGTAGAGGGAGATAGGGATCAGAGTACCCCACTCCATGGTGCACTGCACTGACCACTACACTACTCCAGGGACCTACATGCTGCTCTAATAGACCTGTCTCTAACATCTGAGGCTGTCATAGAGGCTGCTAAATCATATTTGTAGTCACATTTGTGGGGGGTGGGAGGGAGTCAGTGACCACTGGGGGGATATTGGGGGGGGGTCACCCTGATACCCTCCAGTGGTCATTTAGGGCACCCTTTTTGTGCCTTATTCGTTATAAAAACAGGTCTAGCTCAAAACATCTTAGTTTTAGTCTTGGACACTTTTGTTTTGTTCCATTATGGCTGAAAAACGTCCAAGTGATAGGAACACCCAGATCCCGCCCGTAAGATGTCCCTGACACGCCCCCTTGTGATTTGAACGCACTTCTGATGGACTTCATAGAAAAACAAAAAAATTGGTTTTGAAAATACCAATTTGGACGTTTTTGTGAGAAAAACGTCCACATGCAGATTTATGCCACTTTTTGGATGTTTTTCTCTTTTGAAAATGAGCTCCATAATAACTTTTAGACTCTAGGCTTATATCTATATAGGTATGTTGAAGGGAACACCTTTAAATTTGTTTCAAGTTTTCAAAAGCTAAGCTCCCATCGTGAGATCTTTGCAAACTCATGTGTGCGTGTCCCATCCAAATCTACCTTATATTTGTACTTGGGAAGTGTTCCACAGAGGAGACATTTGAAGGGAAAGTTATCTACGTTTATTTCACACTTTTTACTCCATTCTATGGCATTTGCCATCTACCATTAAGACAAGTTATTTTACCACAAGTCGTGCTATTTTAGCACAGGGTCTCATTGCATATCGATAACTTCCACCCTTATTTTGTTAGCAATGTACAATGGAGCACTTAGGAACTGCACAGCAGACTGCTCTGATTTGAGGTCCAATATGCTCTCTTAAAGTAAAAGATATTTTAATTTCAATTTAATATTAATATAGCACTAGTTTCCCATCTTTTCTGACAAATAATGATACAAATTGTGGCTCAAATAGTCAATAATGGAATAATGCAAACAAATATTTCATCCAATCAAAATCATTTCAATAAGTACATATATTAAAAATGGCAATGCAATGACAAACAGGCAAAATATAATATCTCGCTTACAATAATCTCTCTCTTAACTTATCTGCCACACAATAATTCTAATGGAGGGTGTATCTGAATGTAACTCACCTTGAGCTACTATTTTGAAAAAGGTGTGAGCAAATCCAGATAAAAAAAAAAGATCTTCCAACTGCCAGTACAAACTATGCTTTCTGGAGAATTAACCCAATAAACAGCTGAAAAGCTAATTTTAAATGATTTGTGAAACTGACAAAGTTCTAATTTGTGCTGTAGGATGTTGCACAAAAGTAGTCACACTGAGGAAAATTTCCTTCTGAAACTACTTCTTTTTAACAGGAGGAACAAGCAATTGATGCTCTGGAAAGAGGTTATCAGTCTAATAGAAATATATAAGAGAATCGTATATCTTAGATACCTTGGTCTCCAATTGCCCAGTGCCTGGAAACTTAGGCAATTTAATAGTGCAAATTAGCTCCAGTAGCTAATTTTTCAATTAAATTACATGCACAACAGTAGGTATTTTATAACTTGTGTGTGACAATTTTGTGTGCTAAGCATAAAGTTGACCGTGCAGCAGTGGCGTAGCGAGGGCGGCTGCCACCTGGGGTGGTTCGCCGCTGCACCCCCCCCCCCCCCCCCGGTGCAGCATGACACCCCCCCCTTGGTGCATCAACCCCCCCCTCGGCGCATCACCCAAGCCCCCCCTCGGCGCATCAAGCCCTCCCCCCCCCCGAGTGCATTCTTGCCTGCCGTGTGCACGGCACTGGGGGGGGGGGGGTCGTTTCTGCTGGTTCCCTGCTCTCTCTGCCCCAGAACAGGAAGTAACCTGTTCCGGGGTAGAGGGAGCAGG
Source organism: Microcaecilia unicolor (assembly GCF_901765095.1). Classification (NCBI taxonomy): domain Eukaryota; kingdom Metazoa; phylum Chordata; class Amphibia; order Gymnophiona; family Siphonopidae; genus Microcaecilia; species Microcaecilia unicolor. The sequence continues at coordinate 49,428,493 of NC_044037.1, forward strand.
GAACCAGCGAAGTCGACCCCCCTCCCCAGCAGCATGCACCCGGGGCGGACCGTCCCGCCCTTGCTATGCCACTGGCGTGCAGGATTATAGAGTGAGGGGGTTAGTTCACAGTATTTCTTCTGTTAACAGCTATTGCAATTTAGTAAATAGGCCCCTAAAATGTGAGCTATTGTTATGACATGTTGTTTTACCTCTAACTCGAGCTATTTTAGCACAGGCCCCATTTTATGCGATGAAACCTAGTTACTAATAATTGGGGTAAACAGCAAAATAATGTGTCTTAACGGTAGCCCACACTGATAACTTCCCCTCTATCTGTGCTAATGCATATTTTTCATTTTGATTTAGTAAACAGACTCCCCAAATGAAGTTTGTAGGAATTTGTAGCAATATTTTTGTAAAGAAATACATGTTGTTACTGTCCATTGCTTAGTCCAGATTAAGTAAAGGTACTGCACATTTATACATGCTTCTGTTTGTGTATGTGTAAGTGTGTGTCTTTTTCTTTCCCAGTAAAGTAGCCCTCCGTCGATCCACTGCTATTGATGATACTGGTGATCTTGTGTGGCAATTAGCCCTTTGCCTCCTGCTGGCATGGATACTGGTTGGAGCAGCATTGATAAAAGGAATAAAATCATCTGGAAAGGTATCTGGTGAGAAGAAAAAATCTAAACATCTGGTTTTATTTATGATTTAATGTATTACAAAAATATTTCTTCACATGTTTATAAATATAAGTGTAGCATTTTGCGGCATTTATTGCTGCCATTGTTATAAGTTAAACCAAGTTATGAATATATTAAATATATATTATGTTAGAGGATTGCAGAATCATTTTTGCTATGCTATGCTATGCTGGTACAACATTCTCTCCAGTAGTAGGATCAGTTTATGTTTGTATTCTGAGGGTGCATGCTGGACATTAAGTTTATCCCCAAGTAGATTTGCTGGGGCAGTAATTTTGCTCCAAGAAACAAATAGGGGAAAGATTTGATCCAGGACAATTTTTCCAAAAGTGCCCACATTGTTGCAAATTGGGGAGGTGCAGTTACATGACTAGTGGGCTCCTGCCCACTTAAATTGCTCAGGGTCACCCAACCGCCGATAATCAGCGGCACTTAACTGGGCAGTGCCACTGAATATCGGCTCTGACCAGCCAACAAAAAAGTGGGCAGGTCAGAGGTAGCACAAAGGGCGGCAATGGGCAGGAGCCAGCAGTTATGCAGGTGTTGGCAATATTTAGTGCACATAGTTAAGCGGGCAAATTTAGAACAGCTCAAAAGCTGTTTGGTTAGCTAGGCAGGCCCCACCTGAATGTCATCCGGAACCTGCATTAAAAAAAAATACCTTCTGTTCCTGTTGATCCCCTGAGGCAGCTATTTTGGAGTTATAGCTGCTAGGGGCAGGAGCGAATGGACTTCGCTTCTGCTCTGTCACACCCACTGGAACACCAGGGACTTCAGGTAGTGGGGGCTATCTTTGTGGGGGAAGGGGAAATTGACAGGAGCACAGGGTACCTTTTTTTCATTTGGGTCCCGGCTGAATTTTGGCTGGGACCTGCATAAGCTCTGACAACCAGCACAAATGCAATTAGCTCATGATATTCAGTGCAGCAGGTGCCACACGTGGCCCGGCTCTGAATATCCAGGGCTAATTTAGCCGGCTTTAGTCAATCATTTAACTAAGTTTTGACTGCTGCTGGCTGGACATTGACCTGTCCAGAATATTTGGCATTATTGAAACAAGTGAGAAAGCATGCAGAGCATGACTGATGTGATTCTTTCTAGCCGTCTGTGTGTATGTTTAGTGCTATATTTTCTGTGTATATGTATATACAGTGAATTCCAGTTAATTGGGGCACTTCAAGACTAGTATACTTTGTCCCTATACGAAGGTGCCTGTAAAGATTTAAAAAGGCAGCCTGCAGGTAGCACTGCCCAACTCAGGCACATCTTATATTGCAGGCACAGATTCACACAGTTCCATCAGCTCCATCTCCAGCGTGCTTGCTCACGGTCTCTTTGCTCATGTGTATGCTTAGTTTATTTATTTATTGGGATTTATTAACCATCTTTTTGAGTGGCTTGCCAGTTCTCTGTTTAATGACTGGGAAATGTCAGTATGTAACGTGACTGAAGGCCTCAATTGGTGAAGGAATGTTGTGCAGAAAGGGTTATGTGTTATGTATTTATAGTATTTTGAGTGTAAAGAGGAAAAAAAAGTGTGCCATGGTAGTTATTGATCAAATAAATGGCATTGGTGCCACAAAAATTGTGAATTCCTCTCTTTCTAATGGGCAACTGCCAACAGCATTGAAAAGGGCAGTGGTTCGCCCTTCACTAAAGAAAAACAACCTTGACCATGACAAACTTGAAAGTTACCGGCCAGTATCCAACATCCCATTTCTCGGGAAACTTATAGAACAAATAGTCTGTGTTCAACTCAGTGGTTGACTAGAAGAGAGAAAATGGCTAGATCCATGTCAATCTGGCTTCACACCCTGTTATGGAACAGAAATGGTCCTCGTATCCCTACTAGATGATCTTCACAGAAACTGAGACAAAAGATTTGCCTTGGTGTTAGTACTGCTAGATTTCTCAGCAGCTTTTTACCCTGTGGATTATGATATTATGCTAGCATGACTGGCAAAAACAGGTATCAATGGAACAGGACTTGCTTGCTTCAGATCCTATCTATCAGACAGGCAGCAATCCATAGAGTTTGGCAGCACCTCATTGCTACCATGGCACTGACCTGTAGATTACCACAAGGATTGATACTGTCACCTATTCTGTTCAATATCTACCTCAAGCCACTAGCCGAGCTGATTCAGTCAATAGACACTCAGTTCTACATCTGCACGGATGACGTGCAGCTACTCATACCCATTGAATCTGACTTACCTACAGCCCTGAATAAACTAATTACCTGTCTAACATCAATTAAAGAATGGGCCAAACACAACAAACTTTGCCTGAACCCAAGTAAAACCGAGCTTCCCTGGGTCCCTAACACAAGTGGACACATACCTGACATCAAAATCTCTTTTGGGAAGTATGAACTCCCCCTGAAATCACAAGTTAGGAATCTTGGAATTCAGTTTGATTCCCCAAATCCAAGCAACCTTCAAGAGCTGCTTCTACTATTTGTGACAACTACGCTGCCTCTCTTCTTACAACGAGAAGGCAAATCTTATCCCAGTTGTGCATGCCATGATAAAATCAAGACTGGATTACTGTAATGCATAATATACTGGTTTGACTACAAAGGGTTCCCAGCTCCAATTGATTCAGAATGCTGCTGTAAGACCAATAGAAGGTTGCAAGCGATGTGACCACATCAAATTTTTGCAAAAACTTCACTGGCTACCAGTACAATATAGGGCTAAACTTAAAACTCTATGTCTGATCTTCAAGGCCCTTAAAGGAAATGGCCCTGAGTACTTGAAGAACAGGATGACCCTCTACCCACCTCCAAGGACACTAAGGTCCTCCCAAGGAGTATCCCTAACCAATCTCCAAAAGACATTACATGATATGATACCCACAAGCTAGCCTTCTCCGGAGTAGCCCCCACACTCTAGAATACACTCCCTGAAAGGCTCCGCTTAACACAAGACTATCTATACTTCAGGAAGCAGGTGAAATCTTGGCTGTTCAACCAGGCCTTTAATGGAAGAAATAACTAATTTGCTAGTCACACACACACGGAGTGACACAGGCTGCATGTACTGCAGCAGGACATGTTTATTCACTCCTACCCTAGCTGAGATAACATTTCATTGTGTGCAACTTTCTTTAAATGAGTCACTTTATTTTCTAACTTCTGTTACTCTCTTACCTATCTGTATATTCCATCTTTGCTTATACCCTATGCTGTTGACATTGTAAGTAGTATACTATCACGCCATACTTTGTATTGTTATTTGAATATTTTTACTGCTGTAATTGTCTATTGCTTATGTTTGATTTATTCTTACTGTACACCGCCTTAAAAATGAATTCTTTCAAAAAGGTGGTATATAAATCCTAATAAATAAATAAGTAAATAAATAAATAAAATTCTGGTTATATTCTCAATTTGTTTTTGTTCTCCAGGATTTATACCAAATAAACAGTTGCTCCAATTGTCCAGTGGCCCTATTAATTGGAATTCATTGTTCTCTGGTTTAGCTTGAATACTGATAATATTCCAGCTTATATTTATTGCTATGATGGAACTCAGCTTTCAATTGAAAGATCTTCTAGGGTACTTTGCTAGATGCTGCTCTAACAATGAATTCTCAGGTCAAACATCTTACCCAGAAGACATTTTTTAAAATGAATCAGTTGCAGTTAGTATCTAATTATTTTATTCCAGCCACTTACTTTGGTGCATCTATTGATCATATCTCAGCTGGATTACAGTCATTTGCTGTATATAGGTATTACCCAAAAACTTACTAAGTTGCAGTTGATCTGGAATACAGCTGCTAGAATGACTTTTCGTAAATCTAAATTTGATCCTGTGTCCCCTTTGGTTGTTGATCTTCACTGGCTTTCAAGATTCTGGAGGGCACTGGTCCAGCAGATGATATTTGCAGTTCAGCTGTTAGGAACACATGATCACACTTGCAACTGTTTTGTCTTGCGATATCCTGCTCTTAAGGGTGTAAAAAGGATATCTCTGGATGAAAATTCTTTTAAATATCAGTTAGTTAACAGCTGGAATGTTTTACCAGTGGATATTTGTATGTGTTCAAATTATGTTCAATTCCATAAATTATAATTATTATGATGTTATATTTTTGGTCATTTTGGGGCCCTTTTACTAAAATGTAGCAGGTATTAAATGCTAAGAAGCCCATTGGTATAAGATGGGTTTCTTAGCATTTAGTGCACTCTAAGCTTTAGTAAAAGGGCCCTTTTATGAATTGGAAGTATATCATTGTTTATTATTAGTTCCTGATTAATGAATCAGTTTTCTTTATTCTGTTAACCTGCCTTGAATCTATATTTAGGGATAAGGCATGCTATAAGTGTTCATCATCATCACCAACATCATCATCCAAGGGACGGGGGAGAGTGAAGGGAAGAGTGACTGAGACCTGATCAAGGAGGGGGAAAGAGAGAGAGTTGCTGGGCCCAAGGGGGAGAAAGGAAGGAAGAGAGATGCTGGACTTATGGGGGAGAGGATTAGAGGAAAAAGAGAGAGAAATTAGACTAGGGGGTGGCAGAAGAGAGAGGGAGAGATACTGGACTAAGATGGAAAAAAGAAAAGCAGGACTGCATGGGGGGGGGGCAGATATCGGCTCTGGGGTTGCAGGTGTGAAAGGAGAGGAATAGTGAGGGGATAAGCTTGACAAGGGGAGGGATATGGACACAGAGAAAAGATGCTGAACATGGAGGGAGCATAGGGACAGGTACACAGAATGTTGTTGATGGACACAGGGATAGGGATAGGGACACTGACAGGGCAAATGCTGAATATAGGGTATGTGTGGAGAAAAGGACAGGGACACAGAGAGAAGATGCTGGACAGGACAGATAGGGACACAGAGGAAAGAAGGTTGGTGGACATGGAGAAAGAAGAAATAGACAGGTGGCCATGGCAAGAGAATTAGGGGGAAAAAACATAGCTTGGATCAGAGAGGTAGTGTTTAGGGACAGGAAGACCACCTTGACGTTAGACAGCCTGACATCATCCCTGTGTGCAGCACAATTATCACAAAGTAACAAAATCTGACGCATTTGTGCTCACATTCTAATGTCTAACTTCTTTAGCCACTGCTTCCAAATTTCCCCAGTCATCCATGAATTTGTGTTAGCCTCGTATGACACAGGAAGTCGCTTAACTTTCTTGAAGCAACGGGGCTGTTTGCTCTTTCCAATGACGAGGGGTTCCAACTTCTCACTCCCATCCATATTGCAGCAAAGGAGGATCGTCAGTTGATCCTTTGACATTTTACCTCCAGTAGTTTCGGCATGTTTGAATGCAAGTGTTCCATCTGGAATCGCTTGCCAGTAGAGACCGTTTTTGTCAGCATTGAAAATGTCACGAGGTGCAAACTCATTCAAGATGGTAGGAAGAACTGAAACAACCCAATTTTCAGCACCAAATACATCAGCGTCTTGTTTTTCACCGTGCTGTTCGTTGAATTTTATGTTGTTCCTCTCCTTCCATCTTTCCAGCCATCCAACAGTGGCTTTGAATTCAGTTAGTCCAAGGCTTTCAGCTAGCTGATTAGCTTTCTCCATAAGCAGTGGACCATGGACAGGAAACTGTCTGCTCCTGACTTAAGAAAACCAACGAAGCTCATCTTCTACCTCCTCAGCTTTTCCCGTCCATTTTCATTTCCTGTGTGGATTTGTATTTGTTTTGCCAGTCTTCCAGAAGCTGGTCTTTCTGCTTCAAGACATGTGAAATTTGACTGGGATTGACACCATATTCTTTAGCAATAGATGCTTGACTTTGTTTTCTAATTTTTTAAGAACTTCTATTCGTTCAGCCAGTGTTAAAGTCTTACAGTTGCGCGACGATGACAACGACCCCAGTGTACACTCTAACAACATTCTTTCGCTTATTCTGCCTGTGACAGTTAAAGGGGTGGTAAATTTGAAATCTCATTGGTTGTCAAGCGCCAATCGGCTTCCATATTCCGTGTGCGCGCTTATGCGGAGTCTGTCCTGCAGAGTTACGGTCTTAAACAATGCTTATAAGCGAATCTTGCACTTATCAGTGGTGCGCTAAACCAAGTTTGTCCCCATAGAAATTGATGGTGCCAAAAACGGGACCGAAGTACGGCATGCAGTTAAACAGAGCATGCGCTTATCCGATGTGCACTTAAATGGAGTGCACTGTATATATATATATATATATATTTTTTTTTTTTTTTTTAAATTTATCCTGCAGCTTGAAATAGGTTACCAGTATCATGTCTAGAAGAGGGTCCTCATAGACAGGAAGCTAGTGGAGCCTTGAATAGTGTGGTTGAAGTAATTCAAATCAGAGTAGTCCAAAGATCAGTCTAACAATGGAGTTTTGTGTTAACTGTAAACAATGAGTCAATGATTTTGAACAAAGTGCTAGTATTGGCTTACAGTAGTCCAGTCTTGGAAGAATCAGAGATTGTATCAGGAATCTAAAAACCCGAGTGCATGTCGCTGGGAGCTGCGTCGGCTCTGCTGGTTCCCTGTTCTCTCTGCCCCGGAACAGGAAGTAACCTGTTCCAGGGCAGAGAGAGCAGGGAACCAGCGGAGCCGACACCCCCCCCCCCCCCCAGCGGCGTGCACCCGGGGCGGACCGCCCCCCCTTCCTATGCCACTGATATACACATATATTACAAAGAAGATAAAAACAATATAACAAACTTAAAAACATAATAAAAACATTAAAGAGGATACCAGATAAAAATTGCACAATAAAGAAATGCAAATTATGTGCAAAAGTAAATGTACATACATATTTAAAAAAAACACCAAACTTTAAATGTTTCATTTTAAAATACAAAGATGCCTGGGGAGGAATGCCTAATACTGGAACCACTTTCATCAATTATGATTTAAAAAAAAGATGCTCTATATCATACAAGCTTTAGGGCAACTATAGAATGATAAAAGAAGGATGGTCAGGAAAAGAAAGGGCAAAAAGAGCAACACTGACCTTACTGTGAATATAGAGACACAAAAGTATCAGCGTATCAATACACTGCAAATCAATGAGAGGGTGCAGTCTGCAAATACAAAGGCTGGAAGACCGTGCAAATGATAAATAAAGTGCAAAAGACAAACAATATACAAAAGCTCAATTGTATGCCAACATCAAAAAGTATAGTGCTGAGATGTGTAAGTGTCTAATCAGGGAAAACGTGAAACCAAAATAGAAGACCGGTGATGTAAAAAGATAATCATGAAATCTTGGCAAGGGACATGTTACCAAAAGTAGTGTGCGCTATTGCCAGACGTGTATCAACACAGTGTGAACTCGTATCTCACAAAGAGGGGCATTAGATTGTAAGCTCCTTCGAGCAGGGACTGTCCTTCTTTGTTAAACTGTACAGCGCTGCGTAACCCTAGTAGCGCTCTAGAAATGTTAAGTAGTAGTAGTAGTATAATCAAACGGTGCCGGCCATCTATATGGCCGGCCATCTTCGTGGCCGGCTCCGCAAAGGGGTGGAGCCAACCGTATTGTCGAAAAAGATGGCAGGCCATCTTTTCTTTCGATAATACGGTTGGGGCCGGCTAAATCTCAACATTTAGGTCTCATGTTGAGATCGCTGGCTTTAGAGATGGCTGGCTTTGGTTTTCGGCCATAATGGAAACCGGGCCCGGCCATCTCAAACCTGGTGAAATGCAAGCTCTTTGGTCATGGGAGGAGCCAGCATTTGTAGTGCACTGGTCCCCCTCACATGCCAGGACACCAACCGGGCACCCTGGGGGGACTACAGTGAACTTCAAAAATTGCTCCCAGGTGCATACCTCCCTTACCTTGTGTATTGAGCCCCCCAAATCCCCCCAAAACCCACTCCCCACAACTCTACACCACTACCATAGCCCTTAGGGATGAAGGGGGGCACCTAGATGTGGGTACAGTGGGTTTTGGGGGGTTTTGGAGGGCTCCCATTTACCACCACAAGTGTAACAGGTAGGGGGGATGGGCCTGGGTCCACCTGCCTGAAGTGCACTGCACCCACCAAATACTGCACCAGGGACCTGCATACTGCTGTTAGGGAGCTGCGTATGACATTTGAGGCTGGCATACAGGCTGGCAAAAAAATGTTTTTTTTTAATTTTGTTTTTTTTGGGTGGTAGGGGATTGGTGACTACTGGGGGAGTAAGGGGAGGCCATCCCCGTTTCCCTCGGGTGGTCAATTGGGGCACTTTTTTTGAGGCTTGGTCCTAAAAATAAATGGACCAAGTGCAGCTGGCGAAATGCTCGTCAGAGCCGGCCATCTTTTTTCCATTATCGGGCGAAGCCGGCCATCTCATATCCATGCCCCACCCCACCCCCATCACGCCTCATCCCGCCTTCTGTACTCTGCCTTGAAGTTTGGCCAGCTCCGCGATGGAAAGCAGTTGGCGCCGGCCAAAATCTGCTTTCGATTATACCGATTTTGCCGGCTTCAGGAGATCGCCGGCCATCTCCCGATTTGTGTCAGAAGATGGGCGACGATCTCCTTCGAAAATAAGCTGGAAAGCTACATAATAGTGAAAAAAATATATGTGTGTGCAGTACAGAGAATGATTAACACCCTTTTCTGTATTGCACATACATATACTTTTTTCACTATTATGTAGCTCCGTGAGACACGAGTCCTCACTGTCTTTATATACTTCAGACACTAGCACACGCTACTATAAACTTGTTAAAAGATAGAAAATATAGAGTAGTGTTAAATGGTCAGTATTCTCAATGGAGAAGGGTAGATAGTGGGGTTGCCCAGGGGTCTGTGCTAAAAAACCACTGCTTTTTAACATAATTATAAATGATCTAGAAATGGGAATAACTAGTGAGCAGAGATGGGTTGTAACAAAATACTTGTACTTTGCAGTACTTTTACTTGTAACAAGTTACTTTTTTTTTTTTTTTTTTGCAATACTTTTTACTTGTAACGAGTTACATTTAAGTCATACTTTTGTACTTAGCAACAAAGCATAAATTTGGAAAGTAGTTTAAATAAAAAAAAAGTATTTTCCATCTCTCTGCTTCTCTCCCTCTACAGGATTTCCAAGTGATGTCAGACGCGGCTTGCAGCTGATTGGGCCCGAACCTCTGGACTCGCACTAATAAACTACCATGGGAGATGTGCGGGACCTGGCTCTCTGCAGTGCTGCTACTGCTTTGTATGCCAGGCCTGGGTCCTCTGATGTACACTTCTGGGACTGGTGCAGGAAGCACTAGCGGTACTCCAGAGAGCCGGGTTCCTCCTGTCTTCCATGGTAGTTTATTAGCGTGGGCCCAGAAGAGGTGCACGGGAGTGAGTGAGTGAGACTGTGTTGCGGGGCTGCAGTGGATGGGAGGGGAGAAATAGAAATTAGGCAAGACTGGATGGGTGTGGAGGGAGAGAGAGAGAAAGAGTGACAGAGATGGGGCAATACTGGATAAAAGGGGAGAGAGGCAGAGGCTAATGGCTGGGGGGGGGGGGGGAGAAATTGGGCAAGACTGGATAGGTGGGGAGTGTAGGGGTATTTTCCTGTTTTCTCACCTTTGCTGGTCAGAGGCCTGGTAAGCTTGAACCATCTTTTGCTGATCTAATATGGATTCTACAGACTGTGGCCTGAATACATCGGAATACTTCAGAAACCAGCTTTCTGCAATGGAATACTACTGCTTGTCAGAGCCGTGTTGGCTTCATCCAAGGACGTGTGTTTACATGCACTAGCCATCCACCTTATCTACTGAGAGGTACGGAGGAGCAGTTTTCACAGCGACAGAGTCTCTGGGAGACCATATGAACCATGAGGGAGTTTTCTACCATCAGGTTTGTGGCTGATAAGAGTTTCTTCATTGCAATCACAAGACCTCTCATTGTTATCACCATGAATTCTGCTGGACAGAAGTACACAGTTTGTGATTGGTCTATATGTGTAACCTGGACCGAGAGGGATGCCAATGTTGGACAGAAGAGAAAGAAAGAAGATCAGAAGAAAAGAAGACTTGTTGGTGGATAGATCTCTCTCAGAGGTGCTAGAGAGACTGATTTCCCAAAACACCTGTGAACTGAATTCCTTGTGATAAAAACTAACAAGGTCAGTTCAGCTGCTGCTCTGTAGCTTCTTCAAAGACTGTTAACTCATGCACAGAGAGAAGCAGGTTTTTCCTTCCTATAGTTCAGGGTAGCTAGTCTATGGTTTTTGCCTGCAACTTGGGTTATGACAGGACCTGTAGTTAGCCTAACTTGCTGCTAATTGTTGGTAATCTTTTCTCAGGATATTATAGTTGCTTAACTACTCATATATATCTATATTCATATCTATTGGTGTAATAATCATTATTTTTGTAGTGCACAAGTATATTTTTGTAACTTTATTTGCACTTGCCATACTGTTATTTTTATATCTATAATAAATAATATATTTCCATTTTTGGCATTATTCCTTTCATTGGTCCAGCCTATTAGCACAGCTTAGGGCCAAATAAGAGGTTCTGTCATATCCTTAGTAAACGAGTCCAGAGTAATTGCCTTTAGTAATTTTCTGCCCACCTAAGAACTTCTATAGGAGGGAGAAAGAAACAAGTCAAAACTGAATGGGAGAGGAAAAGACTGGATGGGATGGGAAGGACAGAGAGAGAGAGTGACAGAGAGAAGGAGCAATACTGGATAAAGGCAGGGAGAGAGACTGAGGCTATAGGCTGGTGAGGGTGAGAGAAATTGGGCAAGACAGGATAGGTGGGGACATAGGAGTCAACTTTTCAAAATGATTTGGGATAATAAACCCAATAGAAATTACCCCTCCCTGGACACACAGGGTTTGCTCAATATTGGGGGTGCTCAAGCACCCATACAGCTGGAACAGATCGGTGTTGGAGTTCGTTATAGTGGAAGAGGTGAAAAAGACAGAAGAAATGAAAAAAATAAAACATGGACAGGAGGCCCTTGGAAAGAGAATGAAAAGAAGACAGGAAAGTAGTAACCAGAGAATGGGACCAACAGAATTAGAAAAATTAAATGGCCAGACAGCAAAGGTAGAAAAAATAATTTTATGTTTAATTTAGGAAAAGGCAATGTGGTAACGGTGTTAGTCCACTTTAAAATTTAATAAATATAAATAAAACAAAAAATTTATTTATTTTTGTTACATTTGTACCCCGTGCTCTCCCACTCATGGTAGGTTCAATGCGGCTTACATGGAGCAATGGAGGGTTAAGTGACTTGCCCAGAGTCACAAGGAGCTGCCTGTGCCTGAAGTGGGAATTGAACTCAGTTCTTCAGTTCCCCAGGACCAAAGTCCACCACCCTAACCACTAGGCCATTCCTCCACTCAAGTGCCATAAGATGGCACCTTATATTGAACTATATATATATTTTTTTAACTAACTTTTGGAGACCAAAACTTATTTAGTCAGATTGGGACAGTATACTGCTGTAATAGTATGCTTGTCCTGACTTAAGGAAGGAGGTTTTCACCTCCAAAAACTAGTAAAAAATGTAATAAGTTAGTCCAATAAAAATGTATCTCTCATTTTCTGTTTTTGTTTTATTTGTTAATTTTTAATGCAGCAATTGGAATATGTAAGTTTTTGAAATTTACATCTGCTCTTATTTTGCACAGTATAAAGGGACGTGTAACTGTTTCTGTTTCTTTGGCTTTGCACTGTATGCAGAGTATGGCTTCTCAGGAGTTCAGTTTAATTTTTGTCTACATATTTCTATTTTTAGTTTGTGGTTACTTACTCTAAACTTTATGGGAGCAACCTCTGTTCATGTGTGAAAAAGGCCGGGTATTCTTTTAGCATCAAATGTCTGTGTAGGGAAAGGTGAGTAGTGGAGTGCCTCAGGGATCGGTGTTGGGACCGATTCTGTTCAATATATTTGTGAGTGACATTGCTGAAGGGTTAGAAGGTAAAGTTTGCCTTTTTGCGGATGATACTAAGATTTGTAACAGAGTGGACACCCGGGAGGGAGTGGAAAACATGAAAAAGGATCTGAGGAAGCTAGAAGAATGGTCTAAGGTTTGGCAATTAAAATTCAATGCGAAGAAATGCAAAGTGATGCACTTAGGGAGTAGAAATCCATGGGAGACATATGTGTTAGGCAGTGAGAGTCTGATAGGAACCGATGGGAAGAGGGATCTTGGGGTGATAGTATCTGAGGATCTGAAGGCGACGAAACAGTGTGACAAGGCGGTGGCCGTAAGTAGAAGATTGTTAGGCTGTATAGAGAGGGGAGTGACCAGCAGAAGAAAAGAGGTTTTAATGCCCCTGTATAAGTCGTTGGTGAGGCCCCACCTGGACTATTGTGTTCAGTTCTGGAGGCCATATCTTGTTAAGGATGTAAAAAGAATTGAAGCGGTGCAAAGAAAAGCTATGAGAATGGTATGGGATTTGCGTTACAAGATGTATGAGAAGAGACTTGCGAACCTGAACATGTATATCCTGGAAGAAAGGAGAAACAGGGGTGATATGATACAGACGTTCAAACATCTGAAAGGTATTAATCCGCAAACAAACCTTTTCCAGAGATGGGAAGGCGGTAGAACTAGAGGGCATGATATGAGATTGAAGGGGGGGCAGACTCAGGAAAAATGTCAGGAAGTATTTTTTCACGGAGAGAGTGGTGGATGCTTGGAATGCTCTCCCACGGGAGGTGGTGGAGAGGAAAACGGTAACGGAATTCAAACATGCATGGGATAAACATAAAGAAATCCTGTTCCGAGGGAATGGATCCTCAGAAGCTTAGCCGAGATTGGGTGGCAGAGCCGGTGGTGGGAGGGGGGCTGGTTGGGAGGCGGGGATAGTGCTGGGCAGACTTATACGGTCTGTGCCAGAGCCAGTGGTTGGGAGGCAGAGATAGTGCTGGGCAGACTTATACTGTCTGTGCCCTGAAAATGACAGATACAAATCAAGGTAAGGTATACACAAAAAGTAGCACATATGAGTTTATCTTGTTGGGCAGACTGGATGGACCGTGCAGGTCTTTTTCTGCCGTCATCTACTATGTTACTATTTTATGTTTAGGACTGATCTGTACTAATCCAGCCTGTTTTGTTTCCCAATAGGTGTATTAATGTTCTTCTGCCCACTGCAATGTTGTGGGTTTTTTTTTTTTGGGGGGGGGGGGGGGGTTCTAGGAAGGACCTTGTGTGACCACCTGGAAGTTTGCTTGTAAACATACTAGATTCAGTGGACCAACATGTTAAGGATACTTTTTACTTTGTAGTAAAAAAGTAGTTTTAAGAACTATACTTTTGTTACTTTTACTTGTGTATTTTTTTAATAACACTTTCTACTTTGATTTCACTACTTTTGAAGCCAGTACTTTTGCTTTTTACTTAAGTAGTTTTAAAAAGTAACAAACCCATCTCTGCTAGTGAGTTAATTAAATTTCCTGATGAAACAAAGTTATTCAAAGTTGTAAAATCACAAGAGGATTATGAAAAATTGCAAGGGGACCTTATGAGACTGGGAGACTTGGCATCCAAATGGCAGATGATGTTTATTGTGAGCAAGTGCAAAGTAGAAAGAGGAACCCAAACTATAGTTAAGTGATGCAGGGTTCCACATTAGGAGTCACTGCCCAGGAAAAGGATCTAGGTGTCATAGTTGATGATATATTGAAACCCTCTGCACAGTGTGCAGCAGCATCTAAGAAAGCAAATAGAATGTTAGGAATTATTAGGAAAGGAATGGAAAGCAAAATGAGATGTGCAGTTCTGGTCACTGAATCTCAAAAAAGATATAGTGGAATTAGAAGATGTATAGAGAAGGGCAACAAAAATGATAAAGGGGATGGGGCAACTTCCCTATGAGGAAAGGATAAAGCACCTAGAGCTCTTCAGCCTGGAGAAGAAATGTCTGAGGGAATGTATGATAGAAGTATATAAAATACTCAGTGGAGTGGAATCGGTAGACTAAATCGCTTGTTTACTCTTTCCAAAAATACTAGGACTAGGGGGCATGCAATGAAGCTAATTAAATTTTGGCATTAGTTGCAAAAGAATGTGATAAAAGCAGTTAGCTTAGCAGGGTTTAAAAAAGGGTTAGATAATTTCCTAAAAGTCCATAAACCATTATTAAGATGGACTTGGGAAATTCCACTGCTTATTTCTAGGATAAGCAGCTTAAAATCTGTTACTATTACAGGATCTTGCATGGTAGTTGTGACCTGGATTGGCCACTTTTAGAAACAGGATACTAGGCCTGGTGGACCTTCAGTCTGTCCCAGTATGGCAATGCTTATATTCTTATGTTTATGTGATATAAATGCTTTTTTTCTTGGAAATAGTTTTTTTCAATTGAACTAAATGTCTGCTGCACTATTGGCAGGTGGTATATTTTACAGCTCTGTTCCCATACCTTGTGTTGATTGTCCTTTTTATACGAGGTGTTACCCTAGATGGAGCTGTGGAAGGCATTGCCTATTATATTGGAAGCCAGTCTAATATTTCAAGATTATATGATGCAGAGGTAAGTGTCTTTGGATGGGTGAAAATTAATTTAAAAAGGACCCTTTTCTGAAGTAGAAAATGTTAAATAGTTTGTTAATATATTGCATTGTTAAATCAAAAATTAACAATTTAAGGGCAAGGGAATGGAACTTGATATACTGCCTCTCTGTGGATTTTGTAACTACATTCAAAGCGGTTTACATAGTACATACAGGTACTAATTTGAACCTGGGGCAATGGAGGGTTAATTGACTTGCCCAAAGTCACAAGGAACTGCAGTGGGAATTGAATGCAATTCACCAGGATCTAAGTCTGCTGCACTAACCACTAGGATACTTCTCCAGACTAAAGATTATTAGATTCAAAATTGAAGACTGTGTTAATTATGTGTTATGCTCCAGTAGGAAGAGAAGTGAGCCCCTGGATCTCCTCTAGGAGAGAAAGAGGGAGATGGTCAACAAGCCTGATCTTCACCTGTAGCAACCGCTGTTCCCTGGGAGTTGAGCCCCCAGGTTCAAGTGGCCTACAGGACTTCCACGGAAGAAAAGAGTGGACAAGATAGCAGGAGCAGGAACTCCAAGCAGGGCTGACAGCAACAGGAGAAAAAAGTTCTGAGGACCAGGCAAAGTCTAGGCAGGCAACAAGCAGAGAGGTGTCTGAGGTCCAGGCAGGGTCTAGGCAGGCAGCGGGCAGAGAGGTGTCCGAGTTCCAGGCAAGGTCTAGGTAGGCGGCAAGCAGAGAGGTGTCCAAGGTCCAGGCAAGGTCTAGGCAGGCAGCGGGCATAGAGGTGTCTGAGGTCCAGGCAAGGTCTAAGCAGGCAGCGGGAGAGAGGTGTCTGAGGTCCAGGCAGGGTATAGGCAGGCAGCGAGCAAAGAGGTGTCCAGAGTCCAGACAAGGTCTAGGCAGGCAGCAAATTGAGAGATGTTCAAGGTCCAGGCAAAGTCTAGGCAGACAAGAGAAGCAGAGAAGTGAAGGAACAATCGCAGCACCAAGAGCCACAAACAGCAATAGCTGAGGCGCTGGACAGAGGGGAACCTGGCCCAGAAATATAAGCTGGCATCTGATGTCAGGCATGATGTCACCCACTCCTGGAAGACAAGGCAGAGGAACCTGCCATCTTTGGGGCAGCATGCGCCAGGAGACATGAATGGCGCAGGATGAGTGGGTCATCAGTGGAGATGAGTGGAGATGCGAGCCAGCAGTGGGGAGGCAGAAGGATGCCGATGCTCCCTGACTCGGTGGGAGACAGACCCGTGACGCTGCGCCAGAGCAGTAAGTTGCCTCCATTACAATGCCCCCCACCCTGCGCAAGGCCCCTCCTCCTCCTTCTCGACCCAGGCTTAGAAGGGTGGCTAGCATGAAAAGACTGGGTCAGGATGGGAGCATGGATGTTTTCAGCAGGCTCCCAAGTGTCCTCTAGGCCGAAAGCTTTCCAAGAGAGCAAATAGTAGAGACATCCTGAATGTCTTTTAGCATTCAAAATTTCTTGTACTTCAAACTCTGGATCTGGGGTAGTGACAGGAATTGGAGTGTCCGATGGTTTGGAATGCTACTTGGAAGCAAGGAAAAGTTTTAAGAGTGAGATATGAAAGGCATTGTAGATTTTCATGGTAGGTGGTAGGTAGAGACTGTAAGTGATGGCTCTGAGACAGTATTTTACTGGAAATGGTCCAATAAAGCGAGGGACGAACTTGTAAGATGGTAGTCAAAGGCATAAGAACTTGGTACTAAGCCACACTTTTTGCCCAGGGTAAAGGAGGGGTGCCTTTCTTATTTTCCGATCTGCCTGTCATTTAAATATATTAGATGCATGTTGAAGCTATAGATGTAGCTCTCTCCAGAGTTCTTCGATGTCACAAATGGCTTGGTGCATGGCTGGCATGTCTGGGTTTTCAGGGATTGGCAGGGGTTGATGAGGATGACATCCATATAGAATATAGAAAGCATTCTTTTGTGTGGTGAAGGCTTGGTGAGCTTCTGGTGCCCAATTCTTGGCACCGGCGCCCTTCCAGGTAAGAGCTGTGAGGGGAGCTACCAGTAGTGAATAATGAGAAATAAATTGGCGGTAGTAATTCGTGAAACCAAGAAATCATTGTAATGCTTGTAACCTGCAGGGTTGAGGCCATTCTTGGATATCTCAGAGCTTCTCCGGATCCAATTGTAGCCCAGAGGTAGAGATAAGATACAGTGGGGGAAATAAGTATTTGATCCCTTGCTGATTTTGTAAGTTTGCCCACTGACAAAGACATGAGCAGCCCATAATTGAAGGGTAGGTTATTGGTAACAGTGAGAGATAGCACATCACAAATTAAATCCGGAAAATCACATTGTGGAAAGTATATGAATTTATTTGCATTCTGCAGAGGGAAATAAGTATTTAATCCCTCTGGCAAACAAGACCTAATACTTGGTGGCAAAACCCTTGTTGGCAAGCACAGCGGTCAGACGTCTTCTGTAGTTGATGATGAGGTTTGCACACATGTCAGGAGGAATTTTGGTCCACTCCTCTTTGCAGATCATCTCTAAATCATTAAGAGTTCTGGGCTGTCGCTTGGCAACTCGCAGCTTCAGCTCCCTCCATAAGTTTTCAATGGGATTAAGGTCTGGTGACTGGCTAGGCCACTCCATGACCCTAATGTGCTTCTTCCTGAGCCACTCCTTTGTTGCCTTGGCTGTATGTTTTGGGTCATTGTCGTGCTGGAAGACCCAGCCACGACCCATTTTTAAGGCCCTGGCGGAGGGAAGGAGGTTGTCACTCAGAATTGTACGGTACATGGCCCCATCCATTCTCCCATTGATGCGGTGAAGTAGTCCTGTGCCCTTAGCAGAGAAACACCCCCAAAACATAACATTTCCACCTCCATGCTTGACAGTGGGGACGGTGTTCTTTGGGTCATAGGCAGCATTTCTCTTCCTCCAAACACGGCGAGTTGAGTTCATGCCAAAGAGCTCAATTTTTGTCTCATCTGACCACAGCACCTTCTCCCAATCACTCTCGGCATCATCCAGGTGTTCACTGGCAAACTTCAGACGGGCCGTCACATGTGCCTTCCGGAGCAGGGGGACCTTGCGGGCACTGCAGGATTGCAATCCGTTATGTCGTAATGTGTTACCAATGGTTTTCGTGGTGACAGTGGTCCCAGCTGCCTTGAGATCATTGACAAGTTCCCCCCTTGTAGTTGTAGGCTGATTTCTAACCTTCCTCATGATCAAGGATACCCCACGAGGTGAGATTTTGCGTGGAGCCCCAGATCTTTGTCGATTGACAGTCATTTTGTACTTCTTCCATTTTCTTACTATGGCACCAACAGTTGTCTCCTTCTCGCCCAGCGTCTTACTGATGGTTTTGTAGCCCATTCCAGCCTTGTGCAGGTGTATGATCTTGTCCCTGACATCCTTAGACAGCTCCTTGCTCTTGGCCATTTTGTAGAGGTTAGAGTCTGACTGATTCACTGAGTCTGTGGACAGGTGTCTTTCATACAGGTGACCATTGCCGACAGCTGTCTGTCATGCAGGTAACGAGTTGATTTGGAGCATCTACCTGGTCTGTAGGGGCCAGATCTCTTACTGGTTGGTGGGGGATCAAATACTTATTTCCCTCTGCAGAATGCAAATAAATTCATATACTTTCCACAATGTGATTTTCCGGATTAAATTTGTGATGTGCTATCTCTCACTGTTACCAATAACCTACCCTTCAATTATGGGCTGCTCATGTCTTTGTCAGTGGGCAAACTTACAAAATCAGCAAGGGATCAAATACTTATTTCCCCCACTGTATGTCCCAGAAAGGGAATGACCCGCTGGTGAAAGGAGCATTTTTTCAATTTAGCATATAATCTGTTGTCTCTTAGGTGCTAGAGAACAGTACATACATGTGATGGTTACACTACTACCGAGGATGAGAAGCTGAGAATATTGTCTAGATAGACAATTATCATGGTGTAAAACAGGTCTCTAAAAATATCATTTACCAAATGTTGGAATACAGTGGGCGCATTACAGAGTCCAAATGGCATAATGAGATACTCGTAATGTCCGTTGTGTGTATTGAATGTGGTCTTTCGTTCATCTCTCTCTTTGATTTGTACTAGATTATAGGCCCCCCAAAGGTCTAATTTAGAAAAGATGGTAGCTCCTTGCAGATGGTCAGAAAGTTCAGGAATTAAGTGGGAGGGGATACTGATTTTTAATAATGATATTGTTAAGCCCTCAATAATGAATGCAGGGCCGTAGACCTCCATCTTTTTTCTTGACAAAGAAAAAACTGGCCTCAGTCGGTGAAGTAGAAGGTCAAATGAAGACTTTCTTGAAGTTCCCCTGGATATATTGACTCATGGCTTGTGATTCAGGTTGTGACAAAGTATAAACATTCAGAATTTAAGTGGGGAATATAGCCATTTTCAAAACAGAAAAACATCTATAAAATGGCTATTTACTAGATGTTTTTGTGCTTTGTATGCTTATCTGTTTGGTCCATTTTCAAGAAAAATAAAAAGTCCAAGTGAAAAACGTACAAAATCAAGCCATTGGGATGTAGGAGGAGCCAGCATTCTTAGTAGACTGCTCACACAGACACCCCAGGAGAACAATGGGGCACCCTAGGGGGCACTGCAGTGGACTTCAAATAAATGCTCCCAGGTACACATCTCACCATTGTTCCCTCATCTTGTCCTCTGAGCCCCCAAAACCCACCCAAAACCCACTACCCCCAACTGTACATCACTACAATAGAACTTATGGGTGAACGGGGCACCTATATGTGGTTACAGTGGGTATCTGGTGAGTTTTAGAGGGCTCACATTTTCTACCACAAGTGTAACAGGTAGGCGGAGGTATTGGCCTGGGTCCACCTGTCATTGCATACACCACTAAACTACTCCAGGGACCTGCATACTGCTCTAATGGACCTGAGTATAACATCTGAGGCTGGCATAGAGTGGTTTTAGAGGGCTCACATTTTTGTTTTGGAGGGGTGGTAGGGGGTTAGTGACCACTGGGGGAGTAAGGGGAGGTCATCCCTGATTCCCTCCAGTGGTCATTTAGGGCACATGTTTTGTGGTTTATTCATTAATAAAGCAGCTCTAGACCAAAATGTCCAACTTAAAGCCATGGATGTTTTTGTTTTGTTCCATTATGGGAGAAAAACATCCAAGTGTTATGAACGCCCAGATCCCGCCATTAACATGCCCCTGACATGCCCCCTTGCGACTTGAACACACTTCTGATGGACTTCATAGAAAAACATCAAAAAATTGGTTTTGAGAATACTAATTTGATTTTTTTTTTTTGTGAGAAAAATCTCCAAATGCAGATTTATGCCACTTTTTGGATGTTTTTCTCTTTTGAAAATGAGGCCCCACAGTAGAATATGAAGCCAGCTCTCCTGGTTCTTAGCCCACTGCTCTATCCATTAGGCTCCTCCACTTACATATATATGTTTGCCATTTTTTCAAACCTGCACGTATACAGTGGAGAATATGGGAGAGAACTCTCTTGATCTCTCCTAATGGACGTGCCCAAACATGCAATTTATACAAACCTACACGTGCAAGGGAGCAGCTATAAAACCCAATATTGAAATATTAAGACATACACGTATATTCACTTTCTGAAATGAGGAATGCACATGTAGATTTTATTTCTGCTCAAGTCCCATCCAAACACTGCCTCCTTGCAGTCCACACATAGTGCAAGTATACACATGTAAATACTCACTTTTTTAAAATCAGATTTTACATGTGTATGCAATGTACACATGTAAATGCAGGTATTCCCTTGTGTAATAGTGCTTCTAAAGGGTCATCAAATGGTCAGCAACAGCACTGCTGTCCTGTTAGCTTAGGCCTGAATATCATCTATATAATAAAACTCACCCTCAACGTTCTGAAGACACTGACGTCACTGAAGCCAAGCCACTGACGTCACTTCCTTCATGAAGGGTTCATGGTGGTGAAGCCACCGAAATCACCAAGTCTCTGGGCCCCGCCCTCGCGTCAAACGTGATGACGTCGAGGGCGGAGCAATGGCGTCACACATCGAGGGTGGAGCAATGGCGTCAGTGGCTTCACAACGAAGAAGGTGATGAAGGTGCGTTGACGAGGTGCGGAGCAATGGCGTCAGTGGCTTCACAATGACGAAGGGGTAGGGAGGGGGGGGTTGGGGAGGAAAACCTTGCTAGCGCCCGTTTCATTTGCTTCAGAAACGGGCCTTTTTTACTAGTAAGTACATAAGCACTGCCATACTGGGTGACCAGTATCCTCTTTCAAACAGTGGCCAATCAAGGTCGCAAGTACATGGCAAAATCACAAAAGAGTAAAACAGATGTTATGCTGCCTACACCAGGAATAAGAAGTGGATTTTCCCATCTTAATAATGGATTATGTACTTTTCTGTTTTGGACTTTGGACTTGTATTTGGATAATTTCTTGGTGCTGCCTTCCTCCAGCCCTCTGCTATGTGGCTTTACAGCCTGCCACTATCCATATCCAGTAGCAACTGAAAATCTACTGATAAGGAAGTTATATGTTTACCAGCTGCCAATAAAAGAAAATTTTCTTTTGAAAATTTAATCCCTCAGTTACTACTTAACTGAAAAGTTATTATTTATCAAAGCGCATAGTCATGACTGCAGCTAATAAATACATATGGCATCTCATAAGGAGACCGATGTACTAAGCCAAGTAAAATTTTGCAAACTCAGATCCTGAAACAGCAATGATATGAACTACTGAGCTTGTGAAGTATATTCCCACACAATTTTATTTAATTCAGAATTAATGAGCTGCTGCAATGATGATATAGACAGCAGTCTATTAACCCTGAATTCTTCAAAAGCCAACAAGCATGTCTTCACGGACTACTTTTCTGTAGTTACCTTTCTTTTTCCCCAAAATTCATATAACATTTTGTTACAGGACTCACTTGCATATATAGCAAAATTTTATGTTAAATTGCTGATCTGCCATGAAAATTTGTGCAGCTTAGTATATGAGGCTGAAGTTTTGGCTTCTCAGGACTTGTTTATTGATAATATATTATTGTTATTTTTCCATTAAATCATATCATAGTTCATATAAAATTGTTCCCATTTTAGGTTTGGAAAGATGCTGCTACTCAGATCTTCTTTTCTCTTTCAACGTCATACGGTGGTCTGATTGCTCTGTCTTCCTACAATAAATTCAACAACAACTGTTACTTAGACTCCATTGTTGTTTGCGTTACAAACTGTCTTACCAGTATATTTGCTGGGTTTGCTATCTTTTCTATACTGGGACACATGGCTTCTGAATCAGGAAAGTCTGTTTCAGAGGTAGCAGATTCTGGTAAGTTTTTCATTAATAAAGTTTTTTTTTTACTATACATGTTAGTTATTTGGTTAATTCAATGATATACTGCCATTTATCAGGTGTCTCTCACCGCTATCAGCTTCCTACTGAGGGTCATTCACCTGTTCTATTCTGTGTTCACAAAACAATCCAAAATGAGAAGTCTCCCCTCTCTCACAATCCTTATGTACCCTGCCCAGCATATTCCCTGTGTCCTTACCCCTTTTCTTCTGCCATGTTCAGCATCTCCCCTCTTTGTGTCTCTATTCTTGTCCTCTCCAGCATCTTCTGTGTCCCTATCTCCCTCACATGTCTGCCATTATCCCTCTGTGTGCAGAATAGCCCCTCTGTATCTCTATCCCCTTCCCCCTCACTGTGTCCAGCATTGCCCCCCTGTGTCCCATCCCTCTGTGTACAGCACAATCCTTCTGTGTCTTTATTCTCCCCCAGGTGTCCAGTATCACTCCTGTGTGTCCCTATCCCCCTTCCCATGCCATGCATCAGCTCTCTGTGTCACTATCCCTCTCCATATCTAGCTTCTCCCCTCACTCTTCCCTTTCTGTCACATTACTGCACTCCCACCTTCTAAGGCCAGCATGTCTCCCTCTCTCTTCCCTCCCTGCTGCCCCCTCCCTTTGAATTCCACAAGTTAATATCTATATTCTCTTCTCTCTCCTGTTCCCTGCACCACATGGGTCCAGTATCTCTCCCTCTTGCTCTTTCCCCTGCTGATCCCAGCATCATTTCCTCTCTACCCCGATCCTGACTTCACTTTGTTTCCCTCTTCACCTCCCCAGGTGGTCCTTTAAACTTGTCATAGCTCACCAGCAGTGGCAGCACTCAAAACAGGCTTTCTCAGGCTAGCCCTCAGAGCCTTCCCTATACCATGTCCCGCCCACCAAAAACAGGAAGTTGCATCAGAGGGGTGGGATGTTCAAAGTGAAGGCCTCACTGGCTAGCCAGAGGCAGCCTGTCTTGAGCAGTGATGCTGCCAGTGAACTATGGTATGGAGGGCTGCGGGGGTGGGGGATGAGTAAGAGATGCCGGACCATGGGAGGGAGAAGGGAAGGAGAGAGACAGAGACAGAGAAATGCCACATCATGAGGGCAGGGATCCAATACATGACAGAAGGAGAGTTTGACATGTGAGCTGGAGAAGGGGCCACATGCATGTGTCACATGCCTAATGTATGTGACTTGGCATGTCTACCTACCCCAGAACAGTCTGAATTCAGGAATGGTGGGATGTTAACCCTCTTTTTTTACAGCAGTGGTTTTTACTTAGGGTTACTACTACTACTACTACTACTTAACATTTCTAGAGCGCTACTAGGGTTACGCAGCGCTGTACAATTTAACAAAGAGAGACAGTCCCTGCTCAAAGAGCTTACAATCTACCATATGGCTCTAGAAAAATGAGGACGGATTGAGCCAGCCGGGTTTTACTTCCATTGCTTAAAGCAATGGAAGTAAAACCTGGATGGCTCAATTACTTCCATTGAAAGCAATTGCTTTCCATTGAAAGCAATGGAAGTAAAACCCGGCTGGCTCAATCCGTCCTCCTTTTTCTGGAGCCATATGGTAACCCTATTTTTACTACCACTTAAGCAGTGGGCCTCTTTGGATCTGATGGAGCTGCAACAGAGTCAGGCCGGGGAATGGGGTCCACCTCCAGTATTGTGGTTTACTGTCTCTCCTTACTTCCTTATGCCCAGCATCTCTCTGCCACCACTCCTCAGCATTCCCAATGTTCCTTTCCTCCACAACCCTCTTTCTTTTCCGCACACCTCCTCATGCAGTCTAGCATAACTTTCTCTCTCTCCTAGAGAGAGGGAAGATATCACAAGGCTTCATTGAAAGCCCAGGCAATCTGAAGTGTCCCAGAGGCAGCACAACAGGGAGAAAAAAAGTGTGTGTAAGTTCACCTGGCTGAATTGCTGCTGGTTTGATACTGGGTAAATGGAGATCCAGCCTTCTTTTGGCCCAATTGGGCCAATAAGACACTGCAAACAAAATCTGATTGCACAGGCCAGTGATTCTAACCTAAAAATAAAAGCAGTTCCAAATGGAAGCCAAACCTGACCTGTGAACCCTATATTGAATATCACTGACTATAGATTTCTTAACATGTTAACAACCATAATTAAAACGTAGGTTGCTGTGAAGGTGCATAATCGAACGGGGTGCTCAAGTGTTCATGAGGGCGTCCTCACAGGACGGCCCCGTAAAGGGGCGGGGCAACCCGTATTATCGAAACAAGATGGACATCCATCTTTCGTTT